>NC_090267.1:185747959-186957959 GCF_040414725.1 Anabrus simplex
AAAGTGGTTGTTTCCATGGACAAAAAAGTTAGAAGCATTAAACAGGCTGGACAAAGGAGAACGTTTTGAAAAATATTGCTGTAGACTATGGCGTAGGGACTTCAACTGTGTCTGATTGGAAGAAAAACCAAAAAGAAATTGAAGACTTCTGCTTTAAAATTATGACAAAAGTAGAGAATCATGTCACAGTAAAGAAAGCTAGAAATTAATCTCTAGATGATGCATTATTCGTGTGGTTTAGTGAAAAAAAAAAACAGTATGGTGTTCCGATTTCAGGGCCAATTTTACAAGAAAAGATGCTTAGTTTAAACAGCAAGCTAGCAAATTGAGATCCTAACTTCACAGCTAGTGAGGGTTGGTTGGAAAGGTGGAAAGCTCGTCATGGCATACGCCAGCTTTCGGTGACTGGTGAAAGTTTTTCAGGGGATAAAGTCGCTGCTGACAGTTTCATAAAGGAATTTCAGGATATTATTTGCTCCAATAACTTTACGCCAAATCAGATATATACTGCCGATGAATCTGGGCTGTTTTATCGCATGCTACCAAATAAGACACTAGTGTCTAAATTAGATGAATCGGCAAGGGGTTATAAAAGACGTAAAAATCGCATTCCAGTTATGGCATGTGCCAGTGCATCTGGAGGACATAACTTCCCTTTCCTGTTAATAGGGAAATAAAAAATGTGAATCCATCTGCTTTGCCAGTTTCTTATACATCCCAAAAGAATGCATGGGTGAACAGGTGGAACTTTAAAAAACTGGTTCCAAGAAGACTTCGTGCCGAACGTAAGAAGGTTTTTAACAAAACAAGGTTTGCCACTGAAGGCCATTTTGTTCATTGACAATGCACTGTCACATCCGGGGGTAGAAGAATTGCTCAGTGATGATCCTAAGTGAAATTTCTGCCACCTAATGTAATAGCTCAGTTGCAACCAATGGACCAAGGTGTATTGGAAAACATAAAGAGGCTAAACAGGAGGCAGCTGCTCAGCAAACTGATTGAAGAAGAGGGGGTTTATGGTGTCATTTTGGTATTCAAATGGACGGACAGGTGGAGCTTTCAAAAACTGGTTCCAAGAAGACTTTGTGGCAAACATAAAAAGGTTTTTAACAAAACAAGGTTTGCCACTGAAGGCCATTTTGTTCATTGACAATGCGCCATCACATCCAGGAGTAGAAGAATTGGTATGTGGTGATACCTGAGTGAAATTTCTGCCACATAATGTAACAGCTCTGTTGCAACCAATGGGCCAAGTTGTAGCCTATTGGAAAACATCAAGTGGTTAAACAGGAGGCAGCTGCTCAGCAAACTGATTAAAGAAGAGAGGGGAATATGGTGTAATTTTGGTATTCATATCAATAAATATGAAAGACATATGATCGCATCTGCATGGGATCAAGTTAGTGAAATGACAATTAAAAAGTCTTAGAAATATCTATGGCCCTCTGTCTGTGCATCTACCACCGAGGTTTGTGAAGTTGTGGACTCTTCTCAGTTACTTGACACATTTGCACGCATTCCCGGATGCTCAGACGTAGATGGGAACGACGTAAATGATTGGTTGAAAAATGACTGTAATTCAGGCTATAACATAATGACAGATGAAGAAATTATTGCCTCTTGTTCCTCAGCAGGTAATGACGAGAGTGATGGTGAATTCGAAAATGAAAGCAGTGCTCCATCAGAAGAAACAATGACTCATGGAGAGGCAACAATGCAGCTGGACAAACTGATGGCCTATTTATAATCCCAGACTAAAACCACACCAGCAGAACTGATGTTAGTAAAATATCTTCATGATTGTGCTGCGCGCAAAGGCTATACAAATGTAAAACAGAAAAAACTCACACAGTATTTTAGTGCATAAAACAGAGTCATAGATGTAAGAAAAGTGTTCTTATATTTTTTTGTACAATTGAAAAAAGGTATTACTGTACAACTTATGTTAATAGATTATATAACACAGCTGATGTACCCATGCTTCGGTACTGAATTCTACATTGTATACAGTATTCTAGGTTAGGTAGTGTACATGTTGTTTGTAAGATAGTATTAAATTGCATAGCTCTTAACGTTACCATAGAGACGCGACGGGGAAGTCGCCAAACGAATGTGAAGACTGGGTTAGATAATTTTCATTGTAATGGTAGGCCCTCTTGCGTACCATCAGTCACAATCAAGTTGGAGAATTTTCATTATAATGGCAGATACTCACTCTCCTCCTGCCTTTTTACATCCTCAGAAAGGCTGTCGTAGTGGTTTTCCCAACTGAAATCAACATTGATCAGTACAATGACGCCAATAGGTATATTACGATTAAAAACAATCCTATCATATGAAATCCTCAATCAAATGAAAAACCATACACTTTTTCACTTTTAATGAGCAGTACTACACTGCCGATCTAACAGTCCAAAGTTCCAGAGCTGGAACGACCAGGCCGCAGTCAGCGTTTAACTGTGAACCCTTTAATTTGGGAGGGGGAATAGTGTAGAGTCCCAGGGCAAAAACTATGCCCTGTTCTCATCTATTTAATAGGAATACCCGATGAGTCGGAAAATCTCAATTCACTACACTGGGGGGGGGGAACTATCTGAGTTGAAGGCAAATTTTTCCCCCGAGCCAGAGGAGAAGCCCCTACTTCGCTGCTGATTTGGAATAAAGTGAATGTGTAATTTAATAAAACTGAAGAGGAAGAAGTTTTTCACGGCTCTTTTCAGGGTTGAATTTCGAGTTATTTAGTGAATTAAGGTGCTATAAATTGAAATAGGCCGAAATTGTAATTCCAGACCAGGTCATAAGTGAGCCCCTGTCATTAATCTGTTAAGATGTGCACACTGATCATTCCAATCAGCACGTTAGAGTAGGGATCAAATAGTTTGAATACTATGATGAACCAGTGTGTTATGTACCAGCAGTATCAAAAAATGTATGAACCAGAGGAATGGCATGCTAAAGAAAAACGTTTTCTAACTCTCCAGCTATTACCCATCAGTATTCAGACAGGCTGTTATTCTCAGTATGCAGCAGTAATCCCATCTATTGGAGATGAGTGACAGCATAGGATACAAAGAATATCACAACAGACAATGGTCAATGTAATGTTATTGTTGTTAAATTTTGTGAGCTTTTGATACTGTAGGCCTTGAGTTTTCTTCTGACTCTGAAATACCACTCTAATCATAGTTGGTACAGTAAAACTGAATAAAATATAAACAATCGGAAATTGTATTCTCTCTAACTTTTGTTATGTAGTACTTTTTGATTTGACCAATAACATAGGCATTTAAAAATTAAATTTTAGGCACCTACCCTTATACTACCATTTCATCCAGGGTGAATAAAATTGTTCCTTATTCCCCATTTTCATTAAATTCTATTTACCCATTTTCTCGTGGCTTCGCACTGATATGGACTTAGCAACGAAAATACACATCTATGAATATCTCTGTTATCAAAATGTATAACACATAAATGATTGGAAATTTAATTCTGTATAACTTTAGTTATGTGGTATTTATCGATAGAACCACTAGTAACATTAATATTTGAGAATTAAATTTTAGGCCTTCCCCTAAACTTTTTTTTTTTTGCTATGGGCTTTACGTCGCACCGACACAGATAGGTCTTATGGCGACGATGGGATAGGAAAGGCCTAGGAGTTGGAAGGAAGCGGCCGTGGCCTTAATTAAGGTACAGCCCCAACATTTGCCTGGTGTGAAAATTACCCACCAATATTCAGTCAGTCTGTTATATTCAGTACGCAGCAGTGATCCCATCTATCTGAGTTGAGCGGCAGCATAAGAGACAAAGAACATCACAACAAACAATGGTCAATGTAATGTTATTGTTGATCAATGTAATACGCTTTCAGTATTGTAGGCCTTCACATTTAGTGTCCTTCCAACTCTGAAATACCACTCTTATCATAGTCGGTACGGTAAAACTGAATAAAACCTAAATGTTCGGAAATTGTATTCTCTATTACTTTTGTTTTGTAGTACTTTTCGATGGGACCAATAACATAGGTATTTAACGATTAAATTTTAGACGCCTTCCCCTAAACTACAATTTCATCCAGGGTGAATAAAATTGTTTATAACTTAGACTGTAGTTTCTTATTCCCCGACTCTATACACCGACTTTCATTAAATTCTGTTTACCCATTTTCACATGGCTCGGCGTTGATTTGGACTTGGCAACAAAAATTCATGAATATCTGTGTTATCAGAGACGGTACGGTAACAATGTATGACATAAATGATCGGAAATTTAATTCTATATAACTTTACTTATGTAGTATTTATCGATAGGACCATTAATATAAATATTTGAGAATTAAATTTTAGGCCTTCCCCTAAACTACCATTTCACTCAGCGTGAGTAAAATTATTTATAGGCTAGAGTGTAGTGGCTCATCCCCTGACTTCACATACCGATTTTCATTATATTCTCTTCAGCCGTTTTCTCATGATGCGTGTACATACATACATACATACATACATACATACATACATACATACATACATACATACATACATACAGACATTACGGAAAAGTAAAAATTGCATTTCCTCGTTACTGTGGACATGGCCGATACAGAAATACCATTCTATTCAAATTCTGAGCAATGTACAGACAAAACTCTTATTTCATATGTATATATAGATTTATTTATTTATTTATTTATTTATTTATTTATTTATTTATTTATTTATTTATTTATTTATTTATTTATTCTGAGCATGTGTATAGCTGGTGAGTTCAGTTCTGTTTAGTTACTATAGGTGTAATTATGTCGCTTCTTTGTGACGACTACATCCGCTCATCATTGCGGGTACTGTGCTCGCTGTCACCGCTTCTCTGCACTCCTGTGCCTCTTTACTCTGCAATGGTCTTAAAGTACACTGCCTGACAAAAAAAAAGTTAAGCACCTTTGGACCTGTACTTTCAGCATTCATGATGTGAAGCATGGTGCGGATGTTGTATGTGTGGAATTAGTGTGTAGCGAGTCATGGTTCTATTGAAATTGCTAGCTGCTTTAATAACTACATGAACAATGTAAATTTAAGGTTTTTCAGTCTGTCAGAATCACTAATTATTACTCATATAACACTATAACATACCTGTAAAAAAAAAAGTACACAGTATTAAACAAAGAATTACATGTTTTGTTCTACAGCCGGGCTGAGTGGCTCAGACGTTGAGGCGCTGGTCTTCTGACCTCAATGTGGCAGGTTCGATCCTGGCTCACTCCAGTGGTATGTGAAGGTGCTCAAATGTTACAAGCTGTAAATTTCACCTTTGCATAGCTGCCAACTTTTAAAACTCAAAAATAGGAAGATTTTTAATTATTGGATTTCATTACATATATTGCACTGCAGTCTAAGTGAAAAAAGGTCAGGATAAAAGGAATGCATATCTACAGTTACAATGTGAATTGACCATTAAATTTAAAATCTTAAACTAAAAAACATAAAAAGGGTTACAAGAAAATGTACCTAATCACTCTCATTTATAACACTTACATACAAATAATCTCCCACGCTGGTATCTTCATCTTGTCGCGATGTGGGAGCTTGCGTGCCTAAGTGATCCTGAGAGCTATGCCAGCGGGAGCATAAGCTCCTGGTAGGGCCACCCAAGCCGGACAGGTCAAAGGTGATAGGCCAGACTAAGAGGGATACCCTGGTCCTCCAGGTTGGGGGTTGATCATGGGGCTAACAACCCTATATCGGAAAAACAACTCGTTACGAAACTCACAGACAAGAATAGCCGGACTGATGATAATGGTAAATGACTCACGCGAGGAAATGGAAGATGCAAACGGAAATATGATATGTATGTAGCAACCTGGAATGTACGAACCCTGAATAAACCAGGAGCCCTAAACAATCTAAAACAAGAAATGGAGAAATATAATATTGTAATAGCAGCAATTCAGGAAGTCAGATGGAAAGGAAATGGTGTTTTTAGAAGTGGTAGATATACAGTTCTGCATAGTGGCAGAGCCAAAGGTACAATAGGTGGCACAGGCTTCCTAGTGGATGACAGATATAAGTCAGCAGTTTTGAATTTTAAACCTGTAAATGAAAGAATATGCACTCTAAGGATGAAGGCCCATTTTTTCAGTATCACCCTTGTGTGTGTGTATGCAACTACAGAAGAGGCTGAGGATGAAGAGAAAGATATATTCTATGGACAATTGGAACAAGAAATAGAATGCATCCCAAGACAAGATGTGAAAATCATACTTGGAGATTTCAACGCTAAAGTGGGTTAAGAAGAAGCCTATAGGGAGACAGTTGGGAAGGAAAGTTTGCATGATGAGTCAAATGATAATGGACAGAGGCTAATTGATTTTGCCATGGGAAACTCAATGGTGGTGAAGAGTACATGGTTTCAGAGAAAGAATATACGGAAAGCCACTTAGTGTTCACCAGATGGTGTCACCTTTAATCAAATAGACCATGTAGTAATTGATAGGAGACATGCATCTGACATACTGCAAGTTGACAGTTGTAGGGGAGCTGATTGTGATTCGGACCATTACTTGGTACGGGTAAAATACAGGCAACGTATTGCAACTTACAGATCTGCTAAGAAAGGGAAAGCTCCAAGGAGATATATGGTCTCAAAATTGAAAGATAAAGAAACTCCACAACTATATGAATGCAGGATGGAGAAGAAATTGGAGGCTAAACAACAAAGCTGGGCAGTGGAAAACATTGAAGGAAAGTGGATTTTATTGAGGGATGCATTGCAGGAAACTGCGAATGAAGTACTAGGAGTTGAGGTAAAGACCGAAAGGCAAGGGTGGTTTGATGATGATTGCAGAAGAGCAGTTGAGGAAAGAAATGAAGCAAGGAAGAAAATGTTTAGCAGGAAAACAAGAACATATGTAGAAGAATTTAGGAAGAAGAGGAAAGAGGCAGACAGAATTTGTAGGAGAAAGAAGAGAGAGGCAGAGAGGAAATGGATTACAGATTTGGAGGAACAATATGATATGCAAGAAGTACGGAAGTTCTATGGGAAAATAAAGGACGTACAGAAAGGTTTTCAACCACATGCTGTATGCTGTAGAGATAAAGAAGGAAACATGATTGGGGGAAGAGACCGGATTCTTGACCGATGGGCGGAATACTTTAGTGAACTGTTGAATGTGGCTGCAGAGACGGTGAGATTGGAAGAAGTGGATGGGCAGCCTTGGCAGGATCCTAGCCTAGATTTAAAACCAGTGCCTGTACCATCTATTGAAGAAGTGAGGACGGCAATTAAGTACTTGAAGAATAATAAGGCTCCAGGAAGTGATAACATTTCAGCTGAGATGATTAAATACGGGGGTGAGCAGTTGACACAACTTGTTCACCAACTAATTGTGGAAGTTTGGGAAACAGAACAAATGCCAGAGCATTGGAGCTTAGCAATTATTTGCCCAATTCATAAGAAGAAAGATAAAGCAAATTGTGAAAATTATAGAGGTATTGTAACAGTAAATTTGGTACTTCGGTAGAGATGAGATGCAGGGCGTGTACCAGTCGCTGAAGTGCATACAGAGGGAGAGGGTTTGTTTAAAAGAAATCCTAAAAACTTTTTTTCAGAGTTTATTAAAAGATTGAAATTAATATCACCTCTGTACAGCATATACAGTCGAAAATGTTCCTCGTCCTATGGCTGGCGATGTCCTTGGATTCCGGCAGCTCCATTTTCCATAGCAGCGAACCACCATTCGTCCCCCGATGGAAGTTCTAGAAGATCTATTCGGTGTCTTGAAAATCCATGGCGTTGAGGTAGTCCTTGTAAATGGTGAACATGAATGAACATCGTTAAGCTCTGGGGCGAGTTAATGCAAAGGCTGCTTCTGCACAAATGAGAGAGTGTTTATAAATGCTTTTAACAAAGTCCAAACACAAATGTCTCGGTGAAATGTCACTTAATTTTGTCACGTGCCAAGTGAAAGAAATATTCATAAAATAAAGTCCACTCGGAACTGATTGTCGAGTTTAACAGAATTACTTAAAGTTCGTTGCACCTAGTACAACATGAAGTAATGTCACATGACTCAGTTCATTGAAGCACTGTTCAATATAATTTAATTGAAATAAAGATGTTCCGCTCGTGAATCAGAACTCATTCACGTATTGACAATAACATGAAACCAAAGACGAAATTAATTGAGTACTGACAGTCCTTGGTTCAACTGTTCGTAAACTAAATGTTCGCAGAATTGAAATACACTGCTTATTAGAATAGAAATGCACTGTTCACACATGCACAGTTCACAGTTTATGACCTAAAATGTCGACACAGTTTATGGATTGGTGAATTAAATTTGGATTCAAACACAGTTTATAACTCAAAGTATTTAGTACTCGGCAAGGAGCAATCAGTTCTAAGTCCATAAAATTTCAATTTCGAGCACTCGAAAACGTTTGCGGGTCTTGGACACTCGTATAGAGTAACAGTCAATAGATAATGTCCAGACGATACACAATTCACCTCACGTCCTATCGGAGTAAAAGGTTGTCACAGTATAAAGAAATCTGCATAAGTCCATATTCAACACGACTAGATTAAAGTCCACGAACTTGAAACTTAATAGCGGCTTCACGCTCGATCACGGTACCCGCGAACTGACTGTGCGAATACTACAGTCTAGTGTGCACATAGAAATTCCGGCCACACACTGGTATTACACTCAGGCAACATACTGTAACCTGCTGGAACACACACACTGCAGCATACTGTAACCTGCTGGAATAGACACTGATCTGCTGAGCGAAACAGTACGTATTTATATCTGATCCGTCGAAACTCGTAGAACATTCTACATCGGTCCAGGCTCTGTAGTGCGGCGAGGCATGCTGTGACGTCACCCGTTCACTACGTCACACGCGCGCAGCTGTTGCTCGCTGCCTGGTCAGTCCTTCGTAAGCGGTCCGGAGCATAACACGTAAGTTTAAGATTTTTATGACGGGGACTTAGTTTGTACCGCTGTTACCGGTACATCATATCTTTGCTTAGTGTGGTTTATAAGGTCTTAGCCAAGGTTTTGTCTATGAGACTCACTCCACTGGTTGAGCAGATACTAGGAGACTACCAAAGTGGCTTTCGACAGGGTAGATCAACAACAGATCACATCTTCACTGTCAGGCAAATAATGGAGAAATGCTATGAATATAATGTGGATGTGCATCAGCTGTTTGTGGACTTTCGGCAGGCTTATGATAGTGTGAAGAGAAGGAAACTGTATCAAACAATGATGGGCATGGAGTTCCCAACTAAATTGATAAGACTAGTACAAATGACCCTAACAGGTACTAAATGCATGGTTAAAATAGAAGGAAATCTTACTAAAGAGTTTGAAGTAAACCAAGGTTTGCGGCAAGGGGATGTGTTATCTACCCTGCTCTTCAATGTGGTTTTGGAGCATGTGATGAGAAAGGTGGAGGTCAGTAATCCAGGCGGTACGCTGTTCAACCGTGTAACACAGAATCTGACTTATGCTGATGATGTTGATATGCTGTCTAGAAGATTGAAAGACCTAGAGGAAGGACTGGATAGATTAGAAAAGGAAGGAGGTGAAATGGGCCTAAGAGTGAATAATGCCAAAACTCGTGACTTGTTTGCATCTAGGAGGACCGTAGTAAGGGAAGACAAGTGCATAAAATTAAATGGGATTAACTACGAGAGATGTGAAAAGTTTAAGTATTTAGGAGTGCTGGTGACAAAAGATAATGACATGAAAGAGGAAATAAAAGCGAGGATTGCTCCGGGCAATAGGGCTTACTTAGCTTTATTGAAAGTGTTTAGATCACGCAGCCTTGGTAGAAGATTAAAGTTGACAGTCTATCGAACAGTATAACGACCAGTGGTAACTTATGGCTCTGAAACATGGACAATGACCAAAGTAGATGAAGAATTGTTGAACAGATGGGAGAGAAAAATACTGAGAAAGATTTTTGGCCCAGTGAAGGAAGGGGAATTGTGGAGAATAAGGAAAAACAAGGTATTGGAAGAACTTTATGGACATCCAAGTATCGTAACCGAAATAAAAAGCAACAGATTAAGGTGGTTGGGACACGTGGAGAGAATGCCAGATAATAGGGCTGTCAAGAAGATCTATAAGGGAAATCCAGGTGGTAGAAGATGGAAAGGAAGACCCCGGAAAAGATGGCTGGATGATGTGGAGGAGGATTTAAGAAAGATGGGAATAAGAAGATGGAGGAGGCGTGCAGAAGATCGTGAAGATTGGGCTACAATCGTCAGAGAGGCCAAGGCCCTACAAGGGCTGTAGCGCCGAGGAGTAAGTAGTAAACATACAAATAATAATATTTATATCACACCAACACACACAAAAACCGCATAATAGTTTCCTTTATTAGACTGTAAAATGAAAGGAAATTTAATTTTATAGGTATCTCTGAACACTTGGAGGTAATGTTTGTTATGTTTTTTGGCCATAATGTGAAAAGAAAATACCAGAAACTGTCACAGACACAACTCCGTGAAAAACATTCAACTCATTAAAATTATGAAGTAAGAATAAACAAAAAATGCACTGTAATACGCGAAACTACCACATACAAAACAGATTGGTATGTCTCATACATTATTGACATACAACTTTGACAGGGTGAAAAGCATAGAAACGCTAGAAAAACACGTGGCCTTCAACTCCAACGAAATTACGCACAGAAACGATGTTAATAGTGCGTGAACCACACAATAACAAACTCATTCTTTCGTCCTACTTAACTGAGTCGCTAGCGCATGCTAGCCTCTCTTGGTTATAGGACAGTTCCTGTCCTGAATCCTCAGCCGTAAAGCACATATGCTGCTGTAGCGAGCAGGAAACATGATACATGATGGCGACCGATGATACACTAGCGAAATAAAGTATCAAATAAATACGCTTGAAAATGAGGTTGAGTAAATTACACAAGCACATAAGAATTTATCCTTTATCCTAGGGGAAGAGTATTGATCGTACTGGAGGTTATATTGGTCAAAAATAGGAATAATTAAAAATAAATCGGAAGACGGGTTAAAAAATGGAGAGTTTCTGGGTAAATCTGAAGGGTTTGCCGGTATGCCTTTGTTTACATTGCCTGCTTCCTACAAGAAGTCAGTGCTTGTTCCCTATCCACTCCTTTGTTTACATGACTTGCCTGCTTCCTCCAGCAAGTCAGTGCTTGTTCTACATCAGACATTAGAGATTTACTAGACATCATATTATGACAAGGAGGTCATAACCCTAATTTTTATTATTGTATGTGTTTTAATGTTATAATTATTCCTGCAACATTGTCTTTATTTGGTATACATATGTTTTAGTTATCACATAATCTGTTTAATTTTTATTTGGCTGAAGATGGACACTAGGTGGCTGAAACTAGTCCCATGACTGATGTAATATAATTTACTTGATATATTGTATTGAAAAGGTGGACCCTCATGTCAATTTATTTCTTATAGATGCTCAGTTGCATCAGCCTCGTGTCATTAGATTTACTGGCACGTAAAAGAACTCCTACAGGACTAAATTTCGGCACCTTGGCCTGTCCGAAAACTATTAAAAAGTAGTTAGTGTGGTGTAAAGTATATAACATTACGTTTGTTCTACACCTGTCTACACCTTTATATGGGCTGATGACCTTAGATGTTAGGCCACTTTAAACAACAAGCAAGCAACACCTCTATATCTCTCTCGTCAGGCTCAAAGTAGAATACGCATGCGTTGTGTGGAATCCAGCAAGCAAAATATATATTGTGCAGATCAAAAAAATCCCAAAGAGACGTTTAAAAAAAAAAACTGTAATTATCCACACATAGCATACAACAAACTTCTCCTAAATTTTGAAATAGAAAGCTTAGAACTGAGGAGACAAAAAGATGACATGAAGTTTCTGTACATACTGTAAATTCTATTATTGATAACCCTGACTTTTTATGTCTCTTGAGTTTCCACTTGCCCCACTTTAATGTCGGAAGAGTCGCTCACAAAAATTCCCTACTTTACAGGCTATGCAATGTCTACAACATTGCAGTTCAGAAAAATAATTCTTTAGACTTCTGTGTACCTCTAAACCTGTTTTTACAACAATTCACCACCTCCGTGAAAACTAAATAACTTGTAATGCTGATTTGAACCACAAAATGCATTTTAAACATTCTACATTAAGCCTTATCCCATAAATGTGATTAAAAGTGTTAGGACTGGAAGAAAATAATAGTTTAGATATGAAATTACGTTTCTTATTTTTTTTATTTTACTCTTTCTTGTAATGATTATATTAGATTAGATATGAAATACTGTTCCTTTCTCATTGTAAATATAATATTAGAATAGTTCAGATATTAGGATATTAGACTAGTTTAGATATGAAATTATGTTTTTTATCTACTTTTTTCTTGTAAAGATTAGATATGAAATATTATGTAAGGATTAGATCTGAAATATTATCTCAATGTAAATGTAATATTAGAATAGTTAGATATTGGATTATTAGACTGATTCGAAACATTGAAAAATATACACATGTAAACAATTTGCCACTGTAATTGGGATTATAAATCCTGAAGTGTGCAGTAAATAAATAAATAAATAAATAAAGCTCCAGTCTTGAAAAATTATTTGTTTTTGGTGTTTACTGTATGAGGCATGATTTGTTTCATATTTGGTACTACTGAACCTTGCTCTTTGGATTTAATTCTTAGTATTAGTTGATTTGATTCTGAATGTAGACTAATTTTCTTTAGCCGCAGAGAACTGGATTGACAAGTTTGCTGTTTGCAACATGGTCTATTGTATTCTTCAGAAGAAAAGTTCAGAATTGGTGTTAAACTACAAACTAATAAAAGGATCTACTCAGAATTTCTTTAAGATCCCCTTAATATACAAAACTTGATTTTGTGGTACATACACTGTGGTTGAAGTATAGTTTCTTACTTTTTGTGTGCATTTACTTCAAACCCACTTTTTCTTTCTATTCTTGAAAATGATATATTTACTATTTTTGTCTGTTTCAGCAATCCTGGGCACTTTACAGGCTTTACACACAGTGAAGTAATTGAGAGTGTACAGAGATACTTCCTTGTACGTGATGCTAAATTTATTGTAGCAACTGAACTATCTGTGCCTCAGGATGAACCTAAGGTACTTTAGTTGTAGTCTACAGTTAGAAAATTCTACCTTGCATTCTGGTTATTTTTAAGATATTCTTATTACATGGGCTTTTTTAAAATATTGAAACTGTTTGCAATTGATAATATGGAGACATTAAGCCATTCAGTTTTTCCACACGGTTTACATTTAGTTAATATATACGGATGTTTTTCTTCATAAATTGCTTTATTGTGGATTGTTTTATTTTTTGTATAAACTCCGTAGCAGGGAGCTCGGTACATTCCGGCTCACTCCTAGGTGGGGACCGATTTCCCTGATAAGAAAATACTTGCCTAAAACAATCTAAGATTTTAAAAAAAAAAACTGTTGAAAGACCCTGAGAGAAATATTTACTTGAATATAGTGTATTTGATTGTTGAAAAATCATATTATCTTATTTTAATTTTTCAATACTTTGAGCAAGAACGTACTAAGTGCTTTTCCACTATAATACTAAACTTGTTTCTTCCTAACAGCAAAACTCTGGTTTCATTTATACAGTAAATTATACCTAAATATTTTAATGTCTGCCTGGAAAGAAACTTTTTGTTCATTTAAATTGTAGATTTACTAATTTTACATGCACTTAAAATATTGAGAATGGAATAAATCATAATAGTCACAAAATTTTCTGTTCAGTCAATCAATCAGTCGATCAATCAATCAACATTGATCTGCATTTAGGGCAGTCACCTACGTGACAGGTTCCCTATCTGGGTCATTCCATGAAAATAGGGACATAGACACAGAATATTTTTTAAATATTTTCTGGTAGACACTGGGTGAAACTAGGTTGGCAAAACTTCAAAATACAATGTGAAAGTATCAGAATTCGATACATCGCGTACGTTTTTGTTATATTTGCACCAAAAATTGTTGCATGCTTATGAGAGCTGAGATGGCGAAATAGTACTGTGATCTTATGCCACTTTTATACTGAAACAAGGAATCACACGTTGAGAAGTTAAGACCATATTCTGGTAAGCAGTTTGCGATAGTAATATCCTTGTTTGCTTTGTTTAATTGCTAAAAATGATAATCTCTACATAATGGAATTGATTGTAACGTGAGTCACAAAAACATGAAAATGTTTTCCTGTAGTTAGATGCAACAATGTTGTTTTCGTTAAACTTGTTTTTCTTCCCGTGGCACTATCTCGGAACACTTATAATAAAACAATATTTATGACAGCTGACAGCAAAGCTATTGAGGATCCAACCAGCCTTAGGGCTGAAGACTGAACATACACACATACTTTTTTGGCCTGTAATGCATTAAAATATGAAAAATAAACATGTAACGTGAGTCACGAATTTTGGCCTATGACACGGCGGTGTCACAAAATATTCTGCGGCAAAGGAATGACGCTTTAAACTGATGTTCACATTGCATATTTACAAAACTGCTGATCATACCGTTTCTTAACAAACAAAATGTATTATATTTCAGGCTAACTGCACAGTAGTACACAAATCAAGAAGTCAGGCATGGTTATTCTCTTGATCAGAAAGTGATCTTCCAGATTTAAAAACTTTTATTGTCAGGATGATATACAAAGGGTACTAGGAAAGTTTTGCAATGTGAGTGAACGCTTTAGACTTTTTTTTCAAGATAATTTTCACCACACTCAATACACTTCTCCATATGTCAAAACCAGTCACTGAACCAACTCTGCCGCTTTTCTTCGGTTACATTTTCACACTCTTGATCCCATGCTGCCAGAAGCTCCTCGTCGGATGAAAAACGCTGCCCTTTCAGCTTCATCTTCACTTCTGGGAAGACCGGGCGAATTGGCCATGCGGTTAGAGGCGTGCGGCTGTGAGCTTCCATCCGGGAGATAGAGGGTTTGAATCCCACTTTCGACAGCCCTGAAGATGGTTTTCCGTGGTTTCCCATTTTCACACCAGGCAAATGCTGGGGCTGTACCTTAATAAAGGCCATGGTTGCTTCCTTCCAACTCTTAGCCCTTACTTATCCCATCGTCGCCAAAAGACCTATCTGCGATGTAAAGCCACTAGCAAAAAGCAAAAACTTCTGGGAAGAGTGCGAAGTCACATGGGGCAAGATCAGAAAATCGTATAAGGCTATAAATGATATATTTGACTTCGTGATTGTCTTGTTTTGAATAGGAATATGAATTCAGGACATATCTTTTGAATGATAGAAAAATAGTAAGTTATTAACAGCAACTATTCCAGGTAGCAACGGATGTTACATGTAAAGAATACTATCTGATAGCAACTTAATTTTCTCAGGAGATTATATTTTCTGATAACTTCATTTCAGCAATGCTATAAATAAAATAAATCCTAGCCTATCTCAATGATGATAAAGAGAGGCAACAGAGGTAAATGTGGTCATATATCAGATCAATTTAACACATCAGCTATATAATATTTAATCGATTTTGGATTTCAATAATGTCATTTAATTTTTCTTTTCCAAAATGTTTATATTTTATTTTAATAAATAGTCGAAGTCTTATTTACATATTTCTTTGGTAGCATAAGGAATATTAGAGTTAAGACAAGGAGTTTTCAAGCAAGTATGTCAAGTCACTGATGCATCGCATGGAGACATCCATCAAGTGGACTGAAAGTTAGGTAACATCAGACTCGGCGTATCAACTTTTCTCTGATCACACGTAAAATAAATGTACACCAAATTGGTTTTATCCAATATTTTACTTTAGTTTTTATTTTATTTATAACATTGCTGAAATGAAGTTACCAGAAAATACAATCTCCTCCTGAGAAAATTAAGTTGCTATCTGAAATAGTCGGACATATTCATATCACAGTTCAGTAACACTTATGCTTGATATCTTTATTTCTGAATTGTATCATGAAATTTATTTTTATCGTTAGCATTGGAAACTTGAGAAGTTTCTGGTTTAGTTCGGCCAATATTTGCTCTTAATAACTTACTATTTTTCTGTCATTCAAAAGATATGTCCTGAATTCATATTCCTATTCAAAACAGGACAATCATGAAGTCAAATATATCATTTATAGCCTTATATGATTTAAATAGAACTATAAGATCTTGCCTGTGCCAATTAGTATTAGGGAAATCTCCTTCTTGAAGACATTAAACAACATTAACCCATTCATATTCTCTTATACAGAAGCAATGATCCACTATATTACTGCGATCGTCCCATGATTTACTTAAAAGTACAGTATGTAGCTATCTATAAGAAGTTCAACCTTATTATATCCAAGCATAATGGACATTTATTTATGGTAGGGATATTAATATTAATAGATGACCATGAACTATCATATGTTTTACATGAGGTTAAATACATTGCAATTACTGTAGTATGCATTTTCTTGATGACATACACGGTTATTCAATTACCAACATGTATGATCCTAACTTGCGTCAATCATTACTTAAAATATTCCGTTTTTCTTTTATCTCGACGTAGAATAAACTTTCATTTACTTCACATATCATTTAATTCTCATAACAACTCTATAACTCCTTAAATTCTGCATCTCTTCTCGTTATCCACAATTCTTTATAATACAGACTTCCCTAAATGCACAAGTATTCACATTTTCATATATTATTCATATCAGATCCATATTTTCTTTTTTTATCATAACCTTCATCCTGCATAATGATATTTCTATGCTTCATAACCTCTCTCAATAATAAACAATGTATCACCCACTTATATTCTTTGAATGTCACCTACATTTATCTCAACTATGGCATGACATTACTTGGATCATTATTCTCTCTGGTGGCGTATACTGAGGGCTACCAAGGCTATCAGCGAAGCCCAAACCTCAATTGAGAATGATGGGAGTCTAAAGCTCATTATAATGTGACCATGTGACACATTGTTCCATTTAAAAAACTTCAAAGCAGTGAGAAAAAAACGTTGCACGTATTTCTGAGAGCAAGGCATCAGAAATTGATATTATTGTAAATTATTGTTATTATTATTATTATTATTATTATTATTATTATTATTATTATTATTATTATTATTATTATTGTTGTAAATTTTAACCATCAAGGTTGTAGAATGTACTATATGTTTTAACGAGAGTTAATTATATATTTGGAAAAACTTATTTGTGCCTATCTTTGCCGATAATTAACATCCATGACCTCTTCCGTTCAGTGTATGCCTATAAGTTAGATATAAGTCGGTTCTAGTTCGTAGCCACAGACGCACCATGCCCTTGGGAGGCTTGTGCTCACCTCTTGAAATGGAAGGGTAGCGGTAGACCTCGCTATGCTGTACGGTCATTTGTCGCTTCATGCGTCTGGATTAATGGTAAATTTGTGTTGTCACATGGTCCCATGAGTTATGGGAGGTGATGAGAAAGGTCCCAGTACAGAGAAAGATGTTCAGTAAATTTCCAATTCCAACTGCTTTGGGATCAGTTAAAAAAAGACCAGGGTTATACATGAAGGTATAAAATGTCCACCTATTCAGTACCTCACATTATAATCTTATAGATTATTTAATGAACATATTTTAAGATAGTACATGTTTCAGCTCAATTGAGCACTTGAAAGACATAAAAATTGAGTGTAACTCATTAAATTAAAATAAGCAATAGTGATACTATTTGAATTTGGTATACATATAGAATATATTGTCTCTTGAGTTTCTTGTGAGATAACGTAATATAAAAATACCTGTATTGTAGATGACACGGGTAAAATATGGTTCATGGCATTTAAAAATCTTGTAGTAATTAGTGGCTCCATCTGCTGAATCTTTTTGTTTGAAGAATAATCTTGTAATATTGTTGCTTATATGTTATCATGTATGTAGTCGATACAGGTTTGAAAAGATGTCTAGGAATTATTCCTTGTAGTGACTTAATAGAAGATATCTAGGAATTGAACCTCATTATAATTTTTATGTGAATGGGCCTAAAAACAAAAAGATGCAGTTAATATATTGAAATCAAATGATTCTGTGTATATCTTGGTTGTAAGGGGATATGATGTGTATTAAATGTGAACTCATCTTGCGAGCCAGCGGAGTGTCGTACTAGTAAAATATGTGTGTGCTGATGCATAGCGCTAGCTGACTGGAGTGGAACACGCAAGGCTGGCAAAACGTCTCAATACAGAACTTAAAATAATGAATTTCATTTCTTGTGAAGACTATGTTAATAATTGATAGGGAATCTGCCACCTGGACTACAGCCCAAATACAGATCAGCGATGTTTGATGAACTGTATCATCAATTGTACTGTCTCATTTAATGATTCCTAACATATTTTAAAATCCACCCTTTTCCTTCTTGGCTCTCCAAAGAGTATGTCTGTAGCTAGATCATTCTGTCTTTAGCTCTGTTTGATTTCCAAAATGTGGAGGGTGACTTTGTTGTTGCTTATTTTAATTTAATTCTGTTATTTGTTTACTTTTCCACAGAAGCCACTTCACATTAAGCTTGAGCTTACTGAAAGCGAACTCATACGAGCTTACGATCATGAAACTCATTACGGCTATCTGTTGGATCCGGACTTTAGAGTGGACAAGACATCTCCTGCTAGTGTTGAAGAGTTGGGGTCTGAGGAGTTTGATGAGGAACTGCTTAATGCTTTGTTACCTAGAAATGATAGACCTGATGAAATGATACCTAATGATGACTTTCCTGACGTCTTGCTACCCAACAGTGATATTCATGACTCTTTGCTTCCTGATAGTTACATTCCTAACTATACACTTCCTGTGAAAGGAGTACATGACAACTTGCTACACAAGGTAAATGGAAGGAAGGAAGGAGTTGAAACGACATTAGGTGGTGGTAGATGTTTGAATCTTCTGCCAAGTGAAGATAACTCAGTACATGATGATATAGTGTTAGACTCTAACCAGGCAGAATTATTTCAACTGAATGAAAGCAACATTTCTAACGAAAGTGTTTTCGTGGACGATGGAAATGATAATGGCCTTGGCCAACATAATTCATCATCCCTGCAAAATGTTGAGTCAAATGGCAACTTTCATTGTGTAAGAGACAATTTTTCTAGGTTATCACCTCCCCAGAACATTTCTGTGAATGATGATGTAGGTGATGACCTACAAGCTGCAGAATGTGAAATGCCAGAAATAGAAGAGGAAGAAGAAAGTGACCTTAGTGGGTGTATTGTTGTTGCTGGTGATCCAGAAGGGGAATTCATTGGTGATGACATAAACAGTAGAGATCCTGACAATGAGAGTAGGATATCAGATTTATCCCTTCCTAATTCTTACCCAGACAGTGCCAGTGAAACATCTTTCTTCAGACCATCCAGCATCAAAGGTTGGGAATCCGATGTTACTAGTACTACCTGTACATCTGGAATTTCATTGTTGGACATCGACTCAGATGTGGACCCTAATTTGGGGAAAATATATGGCCATTATCCTGGTAAATATTTTATAACTTTTAATCTTAATATATGTTATAGTAGATAGTAGTGGAGTTAGTTTAATTTGACAAAATTGTTATCATTACATAATGAATGTCGATACTGTGGAATATAATTAATGTTTGTTCAGTGTCTATAATATTACAATTCATTGTCCATAATAATCTGTGACTAATACATGGAAAAGATAGAATGATAACATCAAAGAAAGTCCATTATGAGTTTCCACTTAAGCTACTCTCCACTGGACACACCTAGGTTACAGTCCGGCTCCATGGCTAAATGGTTAGCATGCTGGCCTTTGGTCACATTGGTCCCGGGTTCGATTCCCGGCAGGGTCGGGAATTTTAACCATAATTGGTTAATTCCCCTGCCTTAGGGGCTGGGTGTATGTATCGTGTTCATCATCATTTCATCCTCATCACGACGCGCAGGTCGCCTATGGGAGTCAAATCGAAAGACCTGCATCTGGCGAGTCGAACTTGTCCTCGGACACTCCCGGCACTAAAAGCCACACGCCATTTCATTTTTTACCTAGGTTACAGGCTGAACATGATGTTGTACTCCTCATAATGTGTTACCATCTCTTGTTCTAGAACTTTCAAACTCTGTGTGGTTGTTATGTTTCATCATCCTTAACCCCTCAGCGCCGACCTCTATACGTGGTATAGACCCTCTTTTCTTCCATAGCCACCGACCTCTATACGTGGTATAGACCCATACATGGTTTCGCATGTACGGCTATAGCGCGAAGAGTTTTGGAGTTATGGATATGCAAGTTATTTTGTTTTCAAGAAGACATTTTCGGGTTTATCAGTGTTGTAAATAAGAATTGAAAATCATTAAAATGTAGTTGTTTTTTGCACGGATAATTATTTGTCAAGTAAGTCTGAGCACTAATCTCTGCTTTTTTAAAAAAAGTCTGTTTGCTTCATTCTTTCCCACAGAATAAAATGAAGAAATGATGATCTGAGAAGTTTGTCTTTCCGTGCGATGTTCTTTGCTCTAATTTTACGTTAAGAGAGCGGTTTATTTATTATATTTTGTCTTTATTTCTCGGCTTGTAATATTTTCGTAACTCTCCGCGAGCGCTTTGTGTAGGCATCAGTTACTGCTGCTTTCTGTCATATGATACGAGAACCAGTTGTTCATGGTAAATATCTCGTTTGAAAGACAATGTCTCAACCTTTTATCTGAAATATGTATCGAGTTGGTTTGTTATTCCCCTCATTCAGTTTCGTCCTGCTACTTTCGGTCTCGCTGCAGCTTCGTCAGTCCGTGTGACGCGCCGCGCTCAATGGCTAGCTCCAGCCGTGGTTTGACTGATAGTAACGTGCTTGAAATATTGTATAATTCAGATGAAAGTTTAGTCGGAAGTAGTAGTGACGGTATTAGCAGCAGTGATAATGAAATAGATGATGTGGCTGTGACGGATACGGTGGTAAATGATGAGAGTGACAATGAGGAAGAACCAGAACTTGGAAATTTCGTGTAGGAGACTATAGATAATTATACAGGTCAAAGGGAAGTTTCCAAGAGTGAATTCTGATTCCTAAATTCTCTAATAATATTCAGACAAGTCACAGGGACAAACATTGAGCAGTTATCTTATCGGGTTCAGCTGATGGAAGGTTTGTTTACAAAATACGCTCACTCAGGTGGAGAACGAAATATTCAAGGCTGGCACGCACCAGATAATACAGTTCCAAGGTTGCAGGAAAGACATTTTATCAGGAAATTAGCACCCACGAGTGAGAAATCCAAACCTCAGAGACGTGTTGTGTGTTCAAAACACGGCAAAAAGAAGACGTCGGTGTACTGCTGCCAGGAGTGTGACTTGGGTCTCTATCTCGAAGAGTACTTCGAACTCTATCACACGAAACTAAATTACTAAGGAAATGTGAAACAATTATGTAATTATCTGCACGCACATAGTTCTGTCATAAGGAATTCCAAATTTCGTGAATATTGGGCTACTCTTATACATGTAGTAACACTTTAAGTGAATCAATGTATTTCAGTCGCGCGTAGTTGAAATCTCATCCGGCCGCGGGATAGGAAGCTCTTTAAATGGCTGCGACGCTGAGGGGTTAAATATGGTTTTGTTAAGGGACTAAGTCACCAAATTAATGTTAACCATAAAGATAAGAACTCTTATTTATTGCACGACCAGACATACACATTCATGGCTACAGCCATTATACATTACTCATTTGTCATCATTGTCCCATCTTACATCACCTTCCACAGAGTCCACGTACCATGGATTGATCTCCAGCCAGTGTCCACCATTTTGAGGCCAGGAGCAAATAAACTTAACTAGTGTTTTGTAACCTTTTCATCATATTCATTAAAACCACTAAACTTACTAACAAAACAAAGCAAAGAATCTACATACTGTCACTCAGTAATGGGAGTTGCTTCTAGTGGATAGTCTAACTCACCAACAGTAGTCTTCACCTTGACCACCCAGGTGACATTGTACTTCCCAGGATATACAGCAACCAATCTTCCTAAAGGCCAGTCCATTCTACGTCCTCGTCACTTCAAGGATCATCCCACCTTACACTCTCGATGCAAGTTCGCCTTACCTATTCCTGGTTTAAGTTGCTCTAGGTACTCTAGCCTGAATCTGTTGCATAATTCTGCCCTCAGATGCTGCATGTATCTGAATCTCTTCCCATGGTTTATCTGATCAATGTGATCAATATCGGGCATTCCCACCGTAGGAATATCCTGAAGAAACATTGCTGGAGTCAACACTAGTAAATCATCACTGTCTTCAGATAATTAAGTCAATGGTTGGGAATTAATAACTGCTTCAGTGTCCACCAGTACTGTCAGTAGTTCCTCGTAATCTAAAGCAGAACGACCTAGCAGTCGTAACAACTTCTCTAACATCTGAACAATACGTTCCCAAAAGCCTCCTCACCATGCAGCAGTGGGAGGATTGAATTTCCAAGCAATTCTGAGACCACTAGCCTCTACACTCACTGTTTGTTAAGGGACTAGTTCACCAGATTAGTGTTAACCACAAAGATAAGAACTACGAGGCTGTCTTTTAAGTAAATACCATTTTGAAAGAGGAAAAAGTAATGTAATTTTTTAAACAATTCTTTTTTTTTTTTTTTTTTTTTTTACACGTAAGCCTGTACCTTAAACTCCTTCTCAGTGTAAGTTCCAAGCATATTAAGGCACTTACATCATGAAACCAGCTTCTGACTTCCATCCTGATAGAAACCTGCCACCTGATGTGCCAGCCACTGCCACACTGTCGTTTTTAGATCATCATCGTTGTGACGCTGACCTCTTAAATGCATTTTCAACTGCAAAAACAGGTGGTAATCACTAGACACTTGGTCAAGACTATACGGAGGATGATCAAATTGATCAAAGCGATGACGTCTCGGGTTCGATTAGCCATGTGAGGTCGTACATTGTCATGAAGCAAAAGAATCCCCCTTGTGAGAATGACATTCCGTCTGTTTTGGATTGCGTGAGCACAACTTCTGATAGTTTAAGCGTCCTGACACAATTTCATGTAACTCATAATTTAATGACAAAATCGCAAAGCATCTGTTTTCTCAAACCTTTGTATCAACTTTCTGCAGCAAATATTCAGTATTGACAGACAGTCACCCACTACGCTTCTTGTCGTAGACATTAGTACAGCCTTCTGTAAATGCTCTAACCCATTATCTTACCATTCCTTTGCTCATAGTGTATTCACCATTCACTTCACTAATCCGCCGATGAATTTCAACAGCTTACACACCTCTTCTATTGAGAAATCGAATCACAGTGCATACTTCACACTCGACGGAGGCCTTGATTGTCAGAAGCATTTTCAGTACGCACAAACACACGTAAATACAGATGAATGGGTTTTTTAACAAGCCTACAAATGTACGTACTTAGCATGCATGTTCTGGACGACGACCGAAGCACTGCAGTGGCCACATTTCAAAACGGTACTTAACTTACAAAACATGCTTCGTATTATTTATTGCGCAACGGCACAACATGCACATACATGGCTACAGCCATTACACATCACTTTGGTCCACGGAACTCATTTTTCAGCTCTCACAAAATTTCTTCCATTATCACTGTAAATAACATTTGGTTTTCCTCTTCGAGCAATGATTCTTCATAATGCTTGAAGGAACCCTGGAATAGACAAAAGTCCTGACGAGCTCAGAGTGTACAGCTCTGAAAACGGCACACGTGAATATCACTATCAACGTCTTTTCACCCCTCAGAGATCTAATGGGCCAGTCAGATCCACCCCTACAATCTCAAAAACAGAAGCATTTCTAATTCGATCCTCTGGCAAAGGTGCGACCTCTGCAGTAATTCTTTTCACTTTGTATTCTCTACACTTGACAGAGTCAGAAATCACCTTTCTTATGGTTATTCTATCATTGATGATCCAAAAACGCCCTTGCGATGTGGAGAGCAGATCTTGTACTCCAGCATGAGACAATTCCAAATGTTTCTCCATGATCATCATTTGAACTAGCAGGTATCAGAATGGGAGTTGGGAATTGTTCTTCATCCTTTCTCCTTATTAATCTCATATTGACTTTCATCTTGAAACACTTTGAGCCATTTGCAATTCTTCCACTTCAGATTCCTTTGAGGTCAGTCGTTCTCTCTTTCCTGCCTTGTTGTAGATGAATTGTTGAATCCAGGCTGTCATCCTGACAACTTTTGTGTACTTTGAAAAATATTGAATATACCAGTTTTCCTTCTGAATATGAGGAAACTAGAAATTAATTTATTTTTCTCTTCATTGACCTTTTCTTCATCAGGCATGATGTCATCAACAAGCAACTCAGAACAAGGGCATCTTGGCCACTTATGACCCTCCCACCATTTTGACATCAGGAGTCTGGTAGCAGAGCAGCTCCTAGAGAGTAGATCAGCCGGGTTATTCGCTCCTCGCACATGATTCCAACTATCAGGGTTAGACAGCTGTTTAATTTCTTTGACCCGGTTTACCACTATGGTTCCCCAGACTTCCTTCCTCTTGATCCAACAGAGTGCTGTCATGGGATCCGTCCAATAATTTGAAAGCTCTCCAATTCCTAGCTGGGCTGAGTGGCTCAGACGGTTGAGGCACTGGCCTTCTGGCAGGTTCGATTCTGGCTCAGTCCGGTGGTATTTGATGGTGCTCAAATATGGCAGCCTCATGTAGGTAGATTTACAGGCTCATAAAAGAACTCCTGCAGGACTAAATTCTGGCACCTCAGCATTTCTGAAAACCGTCAGAGTAGTTAGTGGGACATAAAGCCAATAACATTATATTCCAATTCCCAAACTTATCTTTACGGAGGAAGGAAAACGAGCTCCAGCTGAACAAGCTTAAGAGTTCTAACCGCAAAATAGTAGTCTTCTTCAGAGGTGTTACACGATTCTTCACCTGTATAAGTGTTAAATTTGAGTTTTGACCATCTTGTGAATGAAGAAATACAACTGTTGAATATGCTATGCCACTCGTATCACAAAATGTATGAAGGCTCCAAAATTCCTATGTTTCACAAGGTGCTATTTGTCTAGGAATTTTAATATCAGACAATACTTTCAGTTCTCGTAGCCAGTTTTCAAACTTTTTCTGATTTCATCCTCCAGTTCTTCATCTCAATTTATTTTTTTCTGCCTACTTTCCTGTAACGGCAACAGGTGAAACCTATAGTGTCAAAGAAGCTCTGGGTAACTGCCGATACATTTCTTCTAGTAATCTTCTCACTAATCTTCGATATGTCAATTTGTTCGTAAGAAAGACCATCTCTCACTTTATTCCATCGAAGAACTAACACGAAAGTTACCTCAGGAGTAGATGAATCTCTTTTAGAATAATTTACACGTGTACTACCACTTACAAAGATTCAACCACTCTCTGCCCAGCAATGCTGTAGATTCTTGCATAAAAGGAACTTTTCAGCTGTCTCTCGGTAGGCTGTACTGTGTTTCAAATGTTTGATATAGTGTTTGATCCTTTTCCAAAATCTGGACAGATATTCAAGAAGAGAATAAACAGCAACAGAGAAAGTAAATGAAGTGTTAGAGGGCATTCGACCAGTGCAGGTTATTGTAAATAAAAAAATCTGTGTGAATAAATTAATTCCATCCCCTGGTCTAAGGAGTAAGGACAGCCAAAGTAGGGGACTGCCTGTAGGGGTAAAGTACAGTGGGGACTTCGAGGGCCCTGGGACCGCTACGGTAGCTGTGAAGGCCCTTCAGGAACTCTGAAAAGTGGTGGCAAAAGGAGCTCTGGTTAAGACGTAGCAGGTCGTTATGCTACTTAGGTTCCAGAATGGGTTAAAAAAAAAAAAAAAAAAAGTAAATAAATGCAAAGTAAAGTTTAATCTTATACCAGTTGTATAGTATCATTTAAAGTAATTCCACATACTGTATATCAGTTGATTATATTTGTAAGTAGTACAGGAGATATTATAAGTAGAATTTTGTAAACAATATAAATTTATTAAGGATGAGCTGTGTGTTAGCGTAAATTGTATAATATTGTATTATAGGAAAATTTTCTTCTCTTGTTAATTTAATATTTAGTGCTTGACAATAATGTATTTTAGTGTACCATTTGCCACCAAGGTAGACACCTCATTTGCAAATAAAGAGATTTTGATTTGATTTGAAATGTAGATCTAACCCTGCTTCTAGCTGAAATGGGCTGCAATTCAGTCCAAATACTACTCACCACAAGTGCATTAGATTTAAGAGGAATGGTTGACAGCTTGTTGACAAAATACCGAGAGTCCTTGACGTATGATTCATTACCTGTGCTATGTAT
The DNA here is from genome assembly GCF_040414725.1 of Anabrus simplex. Lineage (NCBI taxonomy): Eukaryota > Metazoa > Arthropoda > Insecta > Orthoptera > Tettigoniidae > Anabrus > Anabrus simplex. Next base: position 185,774,338 of record NC_090267.1, read on the forward strand.
GGCTGAAGCAATTTGCTTAGGTATTTAGCCTGAGCATACGTAGGAGAACCTGTCACACTAACAATAGATCTGAGGGGAACATCTTGTTTTTGGATCTTAGGCATAAGCCCAAAAGCCCTATACAGTATCATGTCTATAAGTACAGGCCGTGAAAGCATTAATGGCAATATCAAAAACCTTTATGGGGAGGATATTTTCAAGAAGGCTTCGAAATTCAGCAAATTAAGGAGAAAGATGTCTATTCTTCTTTATGCTTTCTACTGAGATGTAGGGACCATAACATCATTCCCAACTGTGTGAAGCTGAAGCACACGTAAATACACTGAAAGCCAGGAGAATATATCAATGCACTAGCAAGGCTCTTGTGATCAAGAGAGTGCATAATACTTGAAGGGAACTGGATTCAGTCTCCTGAGAGTGGTTTCATTTACACCTACTGTTAAGCAACACTCTCTTGCCTTAATTGTGGTTGACTTTCGATCGCATTACTGTTATACAGGCTGAATGAAAATTCAACCAGGTGTCATTCAGACAGAAATCAAAGTTCCTTCGTCTAGCTCAGAAACAGGCGGTCTCTCGCACAAACCCGGATGCTAGTAAAACTGTCGTCAATCTTTCCAAGAAATCCTTGGATGAGAACCAAATGGCAGTTCTAGCTAGGGGTCTTAATTTCGCTGTCGCTCCCTCTAAAATTCCCACTGAGGAGTTAATTACTTCCATTGAGGCAGCCATCCACAAACTACCTACGGATGAGGCTGAGGAGTTAAGACAGAAATGTGTGAGACTCATAAGGTCCGCTGTTGTACCCGCACCGAATTTAACAAGAGGCGAAAGGAGAGCTCTGCAGGAACTTAGAAATGATTCTGAACTGACCATTCTCTCAGCTGATAAGGGCAATGCGATGGTGGTTATGGTTATTGACGAGTACAAGAATAAGATCTCGGCTATATTGTCATAGCCTGTTTACAGACTGAGCTCACATGACCCCACCACTCGTGTGTCCAATGCCACCGTGAAGCTCTTACGGCAATCTTCAGTTCCAAAAAAGGAGGCTAAACATGTCCCTGCGAGATGCAGTGCCACCTAGATTATATGGACTGCCTAAGATCCATAAAAAAGATGTTCCCCTCAGACTTATTGTTAGTGCGATCGGTTCTCCTACATATGCTCTGGCTAAATACCTAAGCAAATTGCTTCAGCCACACATAGGACGTACTGAATCATACATCAGGGACTCTCGGTATTTTGTCAACAAGCTTTCAACCATAACCCTTCAACCTAATGCACTTTTGATGAGTTTCGATGTGGAGTCCTTGTTCACTTAAGTGCCAATTGACTCGGTCATGTCTCCTATTGAACACCTGTTCCCTGAGCACATTATTAAGCTATTTTGCCACTGCATGACGTCCAGTTATTTCTTGTGGGGTGGGAATTTTTACAAACAGGCGGACGAAGTGGCTATGGGAAGTCCACGTTCGCCCGTAGTGGCTAATTCCTTTATGGAGCATTGTGAGGAAGAGGCTATTGCTTCAGCACCCGTCAAACCTATGATATGGTGGAGGTATGTTGATGATGCATTTGTGGTCTAGATAGAAGGTCCTGAGAAACTTCATCTGTTTCTAAATCAGCAACATCCGTCAATAAAATTCACTATGGAGATGGAATCGGACGGATGTCTTCCTTTCTTGGATGTTCTAGTAAGAAAGGAACCGGATGGCTCCTTAGGACATACCGTCTATCCTAAGCCTACCCACACAAATCGCTATCTTCATGCAGATTCTCACCACCATCCAGCACAAAAAGACATTCTCACGACACTCGCCAAGAGGGCGAGACGAATTTGTGAGCCATCACATATCCAGGTGGAGATTGACACGCTCAAAGTCGTGTTCAAGGGTAATGTTTACAGCGATTTGCAGATTCATAGAGCCCTACATCCCAGAGAAACGACCAAGCAAAGCTCACAGAAGGAAGAAGTGAAGGGAACTGCCTACTTGCCTTACATTCACAACACCACGGATCGAATTGCCAAGGTCCTCCACAAACACAATGTAAAAACAGTGTTTGGCACTGCCACTAAAGTTGCTCACAGTCTGAGTAAAACCAAGGAGAAATTGCCCTCCCCCCCTTTTACATCCTGAGGTATACAAAATTCCCTGCTCGTGCGGTAAGGTGTACATCATTAATTACAAGGTTATATACAAGGAGTAATTTTAATACCACCTATTCAGTACAATTTATTCCACTATAGTGTGGTTAAATACACATGGAAATTACCAGAAATTTGAAGAGTACATGTTTCGCCCACTATTTATTGGGCATCATCAGCCTCAATCAATCTTAAAACACACATGGTCTAAGGAGTCATAATATCTTACGTAAAACGTATTGATGAATATTTACAAGTGTTAATACTGTGGATGCAAAATGATTACAATACAAAAATATTGAATAAAACAGAACTTATACTAAAATCACTTTGAAAAATTGAAATATTCGTCTAAAAGTAATTGTCACACATTGTTTTTAAAAAGTAAACCATGTCTGACACTGAAATGGATCATTTTGATGTAAGCTTGAACAGTATATATTGTTGTTGTTGTTGTTGTTGTTGTTGTTTGAGTCATCAGTCCATAGACTGGTTTGATGCAGCTCTCCATGCCACCCTATCATGTGCTAACCTTTTCATTTCTACATAACTATTGCATCCTACATCTGCTCTAATCTGCTTGTCATATTCATACCTTGGTCTACCCCTACCGTTCTTACCACCTACACTTCCTTAAAAAACCAACTGAACAAGTCCTGGGTGTCTTAAGATGTGTCCTATCATTCTATCTCTTCTTCTCATCAAATTTAGCCAAATTGATCTCCTCTCACCAATTCGATTCAGTATCTCTTCATTCGTAATTCGATCTATCCATCTCACCTTCAGCATTCTTCTGTAACACCACATTTCAAAAGCTTCTATTCTCCTTCTTTCTGAGCTAGTTATCGTCCATGTTTCACTTCCATACAATGCCACGCTCCACACGAAAGTCTTCAAAAACATCTTTCTAATTCCGATATCAGTGTTTGAAGTGAGCAAATTTCTTTTCTTAAGAAAGCTCTTCCTTGCTTGTGCTAGTATATATATATCCTAATGTATCTGCAGCGTTAGTCTGTTTGAAGTTCCTACTTCTAGTGTAGTATCGATGCTGTGGAAGTGTTGAACACTTCCACATATACATAACATCTTGAGAATAAATTGACAACATTGTTTACTACGGACATCCAAGTCTACAGGAGGCATTTTCTGGTTACACAAAATTGTCGTCCAGCCTACCTTCTTTTATTTGATATTTTAGCAGCGTTTTACGGCATATTCTTCGATGTTTTTTAGCACTTCACGACACAGTACGATTTTTATCCAACTTTCCAAGACGTCTTAAACTATACCGCCTCCAATTCAACTACATATTTCCATCCTTTTTTTTTTTTTTTAATATTGGCTTCAAACATGAGCATAAACTGTATCTTTTAACAATCTTGTTCTTATCCTGTTGACGCCTTATTTTTGATATTCTGTTTTCCAAATGTAATGTATACTGTTCAAGCTTACATCAAAATGATCTATTTCAGTGTCAGACATGGTTTACTTTTTAAAAACAATGTGACAATTACTTTTGGACAAACATTTCAATTTTTCAAAGTGATTTTAGTATAAGTTCTGTTTTATTCAATATTTTTGTACTGTAATCATTTTGCATCCACAGTATTAACACTTGTAAATATTCATCAATACGTTTTACGTAAGATGATATGACTCCTTAGACCATGTGTGTTTTAAGATTGATTGAGGCTGATAATGCCCAATAAATAGTGGGCAAACATGTACCCTTCAAATTTCTGGTAATTTCCATGTGTATTTAACCACACTATAGTGGAATAAATTGTATTGAATAGGTGGTATTAAAATTACTCCTTGTATATAACTTTGTAATTAGCTATTTTTCAATACGGAATAATGACAAGAATAATGGTTTGTAAGGTGTACATCAGCCAAACATGCCAGTCCATTGGTACCCATATCAAAGAACATGAACGTAATATTCGTCTCAACCAACCAGACAAATCTGCAATAGCTGAGCACGCTTTGTCGTCTGGTCATGATGTCATGTTCCAAGATGCTCGAACTCTTACCCACACTGGACACTACAGGTCCAGAACTATACGGGAAGCTGTGGAAATACGTAGAAATCCTAACAATTTCAACAGGGACACCGGCTATCAATTAAGTAATACCTGGTTGCCAGCCATTAAGAATTTACGGAGGTAGTTCCCTTCCCTGTCCCTTCACTATTGTTATTTTCGTCTAGGTGTTTTCCAAATTCGTACGTTCCTCGTCGCCAGATGTTTCATACCAGGCTTGTGTCTATATCATACACCTGTCTATGTCATATGTTACGCAAACATGCTATGTGAGCTGCTTAGTCTGATTGTGATGATTCGGTCAGCTTCTGCTTCGAACACTAGCGTTGTGCCACGTCCTGGGTGCCATCTGGTGGCAAATGAACGTACCATTTCCTCTTCTATTATAACGTCCAAATTCAAAGTGTCATTGCTTAAGAAGCCTATCTCGTGGTCAGTCGAGATTTCTTCTGAGGACGCAGAGCACAGTTTTCTGCGAAATGTTAAGACATGGCATAAGCCCAAAAGCCTATACAGTATCATGTCTATAAGTAAGGGCCGTGAAAGCATTAATGGCAATAACACAGATCTTTGTTTTTTCCTCTGGAACCTCTTCAATGATGTCCTTATTTATCTACTCCTGAAACATCTTTCCGTATTCCTCAAACTTTCTTTCCTCGGTCAGCCTATTCTTAACAGACATCAATAACTTTTCTGCTATCTCCTTGTTGTTCTGTAGATACTAACAGCTCTCCAGCCAAGGTAATGTGAACTTCATATCAACCATCATCATTAATGTTTACTGTATTTTGAAAGTAGTGACATGCAGCTTCTTTCATTTCTTCTCTTGACTTGTTTTCGATTGGATCAGATATGCCTATGGTATCCAAGTTCCATAGATCAGATTTCAAAGCAGCTTGGATGAATAGCAAAGTTGTATACAGAGCTTGAGTGTCACTCTCCCCTTCCTTCAGTTTGCCAATCACAGTCCAGCCAAGCGCAGTCCTCATGGCTATCAATCCTGATTCTAGTTTATGCATTTCATCCATCAAAATACTTCTAGCAACATCAGCTCCTAGGAGAACTTCACATGGATTCAGTTTCCATATCTGAGAGCCTTCTTTCTCTCATTTCTTTCATCCAGGGCCCAAACTTCAACTTTGGAATTTTCCCATAAATTATGCTCTAGTCAATCAACTGCAATGTTGTACTATATGAACCATCACAGCTGGTCACCTCTACACTGTACAAATGCTGGTCTTCTGCACAGGTCCCAGTGCCTGCGAACAACTTGTGAATCACTGTCTCTGTTTTCAAAGGTTTATACCTCATTTCCTCAGCTGTCTTCTCTGAGATGTAGGATCTCTAGAATTCACTGTCTGTCAATGCTCAGACCTTCTTCTCGTTCCCGATATGCATCAGCTTGATACACAATGTTTGGAGAAACACCTCTTTTATGGCACTTTGAATGTTCATGGAGATTGTGCTCTAATTTTCCCTGCCTTCCCAAGTTCCAGGTTCAGGTTTCTCTTCAGCCTTTTGTATATTTATAGGTTTCTTTTGCTATCTTGTTATGCTTTTCTTCGAGGATCATTTGTTGAGCAAGGTGGCCATGAAATTTTGCAGAGAACAGTGAACTCTCAGTTGGTAGTAATGTGTCTTCAAAATTAATTTTTCCCTCTTGCCTTCTAGTGTTTTTTTGTTTTTGTTTTTTTTTTTGTTTTTTTGTTTTCTATTGGATAAATCAAAACCTGTCTGTGCAAAGGTTATCCTTTATTCTCCCTCCACTTCATGTTTGAGGAAATTAAGAAGTGCCTCCAGTTTATCTTTTTGTGGATTGATAAAATCTTCATTCGCTGATCATTGATTTCTAAACTGTACCCTTAAAACATCTTCAGGCAAGCATGATTCTACGATGAGGAACAGCACTGACCCATATTTATCCCTGGTTAAACCTATGGATTCTAAAACTCTTAGCTGGCGCTCTAGTGTATCATACAAGGTGGCTGTTCCTGATTTGTCCTTATACAACACATTCTGAATGACTAACCCAATAAGCTTCCTATCATAATACACAGTCAAAAGATATTCACGTCCAAATTGTTCCTTCATGCACTCTAAAATCTTAGGATAGTTTTCGGCAGTCCTCGGGTAATAATTTACCAGTTCTCTGGCTTGACTCTCATGTTTGGTGCACTGAATCAGATATTGAAATTTATCTTCAGATTCTATATCACAATCATCATGGATTGTTCTAAACATGATCCAGAATCCGAGCCAGTCCTTTATATCTCCCCACTCCCCCAAGCTTGTGTAGTTGGCTCGTTCCAACTTAGGAAGTTTTAACCCTTTCCGCTCGTGTGTCGACGTGGGGTCGACAGCCATCTCTTAGAGTTATAACTCATGTGCCGACCCTGAGTCGACACAATGTTTCGACGCTCGTTGCTAGGTTACCTGGAATACCAGTGCTTTTGTACTTCGTTTCGTAAGTGCTGGTCCCTTCCGGAAACTGAAAGAAACCAAATAGGTGTGTTTTAGTTTCTCTTTGCTTGGTTAAAATTACTCCGTTTCCTTGACAGTGGAAAGCAGTTGCTTGAAGCAACATGGCGGTGCACAGTCTGATAGAAGCTGAGATTCTTGCATCTCTTTCTGCTGATTTTGATGATGGTGACCATGAAATCGATGAAAATTTTGAATCTGGCGATGAAAGTGATATATCCATTAGTGATTCAAATGACGATATTGATATCAGCGTCGCAAGAAATTATGGAGGAGGCGATAGTATTGTGACTCATCCCGGTCCCAGTCATACAGTGCTAACTTCAAACATACCTTGGAGATCGTGGAGAACGGTTGATGTAGGATTAGCCAAATTTCCTTACAGATTAGTCAGTGGATTCATGAGTTATGGCAGTAGACCTAAAATAGAACTAGAGTAGTGTTAGCTATTTTTTTTACTGATCAGTTGATAATCTCCATTGTCCATGAGACAAACAAATTTGCCGAAATGAAAATACAGCAAAATACTCCACTAGAGAAGAGATCTGATTTTCTTGGAAAGCTGTGACTTTAGAAAAGCTGAAGGCATTTATTGGTGTAATTATCAACATGGGGATGAACAGTAAGGCAGAAAATCAGGATTGTTTTAGTGAATACTGTTTGGATAAGGAAGCAGGGCTCCATCCAGGCATTTGCTTTGAATGCTTGCACACACTCAAGATATACCGTTAAGAGAGTGAAAATTATGAGTTTGTGTCATGTAAATACCATACATTCATTAATTTTGTAGTTACTTCCTGTATATATTGTTAAAACTACAACTTAATACTAGGTTTTGAAATATGAAGAATGCTGACAGAAATAAATACGAGTTGGGAAAAATCGAGACCTACAAATAATTCGAGTGGAAAGGGTTAGATTCTTTTTAGCTTCAGATGGAATATCAGATCTGTGATCTCTAACCATGCCTACATTTTCAATGCATAAATTCATCCACATTAGTGTGTATCTCTGTATACTTCAACTGCTGTGTACTCACGGTAGTAAATATTGTCCTCTTGTTCCAACGTTAGTTCTAATATTTTTTCATCTAGTGGGTAAAGTTCAGCATTTAACCTCTCCAGTTTCATCAGCATCTTCTGTGCTGATTCTAGATCAACTATTTCACTGGTTAAACTTCGTGTTAATTAATTTTACACCTTTATGAACAATGCCTGAATTGGCTTATGTTGCTTCACTAACTTTTCCATGGTCGTGTGCCAGTATTTTTCACTCGCAAAGAAATCTTACCTATCCTACCGCAACTTTTTTAAATTTACGCATTATAATCACGTCGGGGTCAACATATGTTTTGTTAAGGGACTAATTCACCAAATTAGTGTTAACCACAAAGATAAGAACTACTGTATTATTTATTGCATTTGACACAAACATCCCACATCCATGGCTATAGCCATTACACATTACTCATTTGTCATCGTTGTCCCATCTGCATCACCCGCCACAGAGTCCAAGTAACACAGATTGATCTTCAGCCAGTATTTGCCATTTTGAGGCCAGGAGCAAATAAACTTAATCCCTTTTTTTTGTAACCATGGTCAAACCATTAATTGGGCTTTATGTCAGAGGCATAACTCTGAGCATTTTTATTATAGTGAACCCTTGGACTTACCATTCCATCGTTGGTCGGCCACAGCTGCTACAGCAGAGCAATATTGAACTCTTAAATCTTGGGTTGTTGCGGGAAGAAATTCGGTCACGATTTTAACCAAACGATGGGGTTCAGAAGAGAGCCTAACTACTTGAAATGAGGAGCAAATATGTGCTTACTAACTTTTATTAAATTCGAAATGGCACGACAATATTATTTTATATAAATCCTTGAAATAAAAAAAATTATAAATCATTTATTATTGAATGTTTCAAATGCAGTCACATTGCATAGCATTGATTTATTTCTCACAATATCGACGAGTTGCTTCAGGGAAAGTAATAAATTAGTGGACAGCGAAACAAAAAAAACTGAAAAAGGAAAAACCTATTACTCCAAACGAGAACTGAGAATTAATCCACACGATCCGTGGAAAAACTGACTTTCAACAAGTAGAACGCCTGATTTCCTCTCAGTTAAGGTTATCCACCAGTCGAATACCCTTGAGGATACGGAACACCCGCTGAATGGACCATTAATCGAACCAAATTGACTATCAGTTGCTTTGGATAGGTTGCGAAATATTATGGGAAAGCATGGTGTTCACTACAAGTTAACAGCAGCATTCACAATTGAAATAAAATTCCACCATGTATTTGTCATTCATGACACCCTTAAGTGATAAAATAATCCCGATGCAAAACGTGCATCACCCAAACAGTTGTTCAGAAGGAACCAACAACACCATGGTCCGCGAGGTACTTACGTTACGTCATTCTGAAGGAACAAAACTGCGAAATGCAGGAAACACTTATTCATCACGCATTTAGAAGAAATGCCAAATACTGAAATTAATTAAAAAGTGGTAAATCACTTGAAAAATATTATTATCAAACCGATTTTCAGGTTAGAAATGGTTATGTTACGCTTAATAAAATTACCAGTCCACATTGAAAAATACAACAAACTTAAGAATTCTTTCCTTTCTTAAACAATGACTACCATTACAGATCCATCTACTTATTGTTTGTCCCAACACACTACCTACAAAGTTATCACTTAAGCGAACTCAACTACGTGTAAAAAATGAAAGAACGACAAAGATTGAAAATAAAATATATTACTGGCTGACGAATCGAATCCACATTCGCAACTCAAGTCTCACACTAATACATTGAGTGTCAATATGCACACTATCAAAGCGAAACGGACGTCAGAACGACAAAACAATTAAGTCCATAAAATAAAATAAAATATCAAAGTTATTTGAACTCAACACGTGTGGAGAATTACAGTAAAATATTCAATCACCATTAGGTCGATATCCAATTTTGGGCAACCCTCATTTGCCGATAACGGTCCCATATCTTAGGGAGCACCTTCCAGCTGTTGGGAGCTGCGCACAAGTTGGCCTCATTATTACCGATCTAACCCTCTTCATATTTCATATTTTACTGTAGATGCTACCTTCACACAGGTCACTTCGCAAAAACGTCTAATCTGAGACTTGAGTATGTACAGCTGACATCCCAGACCTAACGTCGGGCTTATTTGAAGTCTGTACACCCTAACACTAATCTCTATGTACACAATACCTTCCTAATTCTATCGTCGAGCGTGAACTAGGACGTCTCATCATCCGTATACTCCTAGGATAACATGTGCTGTCCTAATTCTATTGTCGGGCGGAAACTGGGTCGTATTATGCTTCCCCTAGCATATCAGGCGAACCAGCAATTTCAAACAAACCCTGACATTTCAGTTGTAAACCTGGTCAGACTAATTACACACAACGGAACGTCTCTTACTATTAAACGAACGCAAGTCGGAAATTGCAGCAAGTCTCTATCTCGTTACAAAACGTGAACTCGAAAATAAATATTACGTGACGAACAATCCCCCAACTCAAACACGATCTCAGCGTGCACAATGAAGTTTTAGGGAAGAACAATAGTTCCCAACACACGTCTACGTTTATTGGATGTTGTCCAAAAATAATAATCATCACCACCGCATTGGAAACCCTCAAATCGCCTACCGTCATTTCCAAATATTTATATCCATGACTATCCAGTGAAACGAAATTCAATAAATTTACACGGTCACACAACACCAACCGTGTATTCTAAATGCTCTTTTATCCTTGAGGTCACATTATCCTAATATTCATACTGACTTCACGTAACTAGTCGCTTGACTTTTACTACCAAGATTTTTAATCTTTACTAGAATCGTTTTTCACTTGGGATCTTACTAGAAATCCACTGTGCATCACACAGCAGTCGTCTCAATTTTCGGATTGTTAGCGGAATACACTACAGCCTGCCACAATACAGCCTGTCTCACAAATCCTTCCTCGGCAAACATAGCCTGTCTCAAAACTCATTCTCCTCGCCTTATCTCGGCGGTATTACTTAAAATCTAGGCTCCCTTTCACCTTCAATATTCCTACCACTCTCATCTCCACATATATAAATTCTTCGCTCTCAATCCATTTTTCTTATATTTCAAGACCCTTTTCAAATTTCAATCCTCTTGTGAAAAACAATAACCATTATAAAATACACCTCTTTATTTTACTGTTACTACAACTTTCGGACCTCGAGAATACAAGAACACACCGCGATTTTCCGTATCATCGACATACACGATGTCACAAAATTTTTACTTCCCATGAATAAAACATAACTTTATTGGATTTCACTGGAAATTTTTCCTAAATGCCTGCGATCCTTGTAAAACATACTTGTTAAATGCACTTTTAACATAGGAAAATTTTATCCCACGGTAGACATTATTATTATTATTATTATTATTATTATTATTATTATTATTATTATTATTATTATTATTATTATTATTATTATTATTATTAATTTCGACAAAAATTTCTGAATTCAAATGATATTTGAAATTAGGACATTCGCCACGACTACTTTACCATTATCACTTTCCTAATTTTCCTCACTTTGGACAATATCTCATAGAACATTAACACCAGATTTAAACGTCGCATTTTACAGTTTCTTGACGTGAATTTTACAAAACTAAAATTTTCACACGCTGACCAAAATTATAACACTTTTCGCCTGATAATTACAAATATCAACCAGACACTCGTCTTGAAAAATTGGTTGGGACAAACAAAAGTCTAACTACAACATAATACAAAATATAGACAGACCTGCATTGAGTCATCTTCAGTATTCTTGCTACATTTAGCCAGCTGCCCTCGCCCTTAGCCGCACATGGATACAAGGAACATCATCTTCTTAAACATATCTATCTTACAAATACTGCCTTTTCTCTCGTTATTAAATGACAACACAAATCACGCACTTCCTTCATTATGATTTTGTACAGCAAACCTCCTTCGTTTTGCAGTCGACTGCAACTGTCTCCCTTCTCCCCAGACTCAGCTTTCATTCACCCTAATACAACAGGTGTTCCACAGATAACGAAATCAGAACTACTCTGACTAGCTTCCCAACTCCCTTAACACTTTCCAACACACACGAGGTGATACAATAAAATCAGCTATGTATTTAAACAGACGCCTATGCTTTCACAGTTTTATCGGCGAAAGTTCAGAAAAATTGCCATCATCTTCCCTTTCTAATAGTAGATGTGAACCACAGCCACGAACATGTACTAAGTTATTTGTAGATCAATCTTATACACTTTTCTGCTGACGACGGGCGTAAGCTTCCGCTGCTTCAGAAACCAGACCGACACTGAGGAATATGCAGAGGGGGGTTTCTTGTATAGTCTTATGAGGTGACGGTACTCACACCACTAAGCTTGATTATGCAATCTGCTAATTTCGTGTCCAATAGACCGATTTTCATGAAACTTGTTCCAGAATTCCGGACAGATTTGCGATTTATTTGGATGTTACTCTCATAATTTTACCACACTCGCAACAGGCGAAATAAATTATTTCTGCCCGGGCGTTTTGCGGGTTTTCTTCATCCATTGACCTTGCCACGTGGAGCTAGTCCACTGATCTGACGCTGATTTGTACTTAGGCTTAACTGCATTTATTTTTACCCTGGGGGTCCTGTCTTCATGTAGGGTTTAAGAATAATTTAGATTATTTTTTTCTGTATTTACTGTGTTGCCAAAATTTCTCGTTACGAAGAATTCCGTGAATATAAAATATTGTTGAATATTCGCAGTCCACCGAAGTGTCACGGTATTTCACGAGCTTGCGGCTCGGCCTGACACGGGGCGCTCGCTCCCACGAGACAGCCAGACTCACGAAATGGCCGCCCTCAAACAAGTAACTTTTTTTAAAAAAAATAAATATTGAGAAAAATAAAATATAATTTTCTCATCGTAGAATTATGGGTTCAATAGTGCTGTTCTTCTTCTGTATTGCCTTCTCCATTACTGAAGGCTGGCCACGATCACAGCGAAGTCTGTACAGTGTTCGGCTGTCTCATCAGTCTACTAGAATCTAGACCTGTCCAATCCCCTAAGTTCCTCAGCCAAGGGTGTTTCCTTCCTCTGCGACCCCTAATTTTTTTAAAAAAAAATTTTCCAGCTCTCCTTAGCACCTCATTTCAACTATTTGTAATCTGCTCAGCAAGTGTTGGTGCACTGCAAGCTATGTTTTCTTACTCCCTCCCCTCCTACATGAAGTATATTTCATTTTGAATCCGTGTTGACAATTGTGTTGGTACACTGTAAGCTATGTTTTCCTATACCCTCCCCCCCCCCACACACACACACAAATTAAATTTCATTTTGAATCCGTATTGACAATTATGTTATATAAATTGGAAAATTATTATAATGGTTCCAGCTAGTCAATACTTACAAGTTATTTACTATTTCAAAGTTGCAAAAGAATCTTATTAAAATTGCAGGACATGTTTCAGCCGTATTAGGCAATTTTCAGCTGTTTACAATAAACTTAAAATCAATATTCTAATAGTTACAAAAAACGGCTAAATTTCACTCATACAACCTGTGACAGTAAAGTTCGGTGAATGAAGTCAGAACGGTCGATCCGGCAACACTGGCAACACACAATGCTGCACCTGCATAACACCAGGTTTAACCACCTGCTCCCAACGTTGTTCAGTTGAGCATCATGTGTGTGCCGTGTAAGACTGTTTGATACAGTGCGTGTTTAGTGCGTTGGTTCTGAACAGCGATCAGGAACATGAACAACCAAAAGATCAATGTACAGTTTTGTTTTAAGCTTGGCAGGGTACCGAAAGAAACGCATGCGATGCTGGTACATGCTTATGAAGATCAAGCACTGTCCTTGAAGTGTGAATGAGTGGTTCGCCCATTTTCGAGGAGGCTGCGAAAGTGTTTCTGACAACCCCCGTAGCAGAAGACCGGCGACTGCCGTCAGTGACAAAAACGTTGAGAAGGTGAGGACATTGATCACGAACGATCGGCGATTAACTGTGCTCATGATAGCGGATGAACCTTTAATCTGAGCGACAAATCGTTACCCAGAAGTTAGGGAAGAGGAAAACTTCTCGTCTTGTGCCACATCACTTGACTGACGATCAGAAGCAGGCACGTTAAGAGGCTTCACAGGATTTTGTCAAAACGGCAGATGCGACACCAAATTTCTTGAACTGTATTGTCACTGAGGATGAAACCTGGTGTCTCAGGTACGACCCTGAAACAAAACGACAAAGCATAGAATGGCATTCTCCGGGATTCCCCTGTTGGAAAAAGTACAGGGCCGAAAAGTCACGCATCAAAACGATGCTTATCACCTTTTTTGATAGTCAAGGCATTATACACAAGGAATTTCTACCTGAGGGAACGACGTTGAATGCTGCACGGTACATTGAAATTTTGTTCATGGTTTTTTTTTTTGTCCATGACAGTGCTCGCCCACACACAGCCAATATCATCAAACAGTTCATGGCAAAGAAGGGGGTGATGCAACTTGAACATCCCCCATACTCGCCAAATCTCAATCCTCCAGACTTCTTCCTATTCCCACGACTCAAACTCGCTTTGAAAGGAAAGAGATTTGACAATATTCCTGACATCCAACAAAACGTAACGAGGCTTTTGAACACTATCCCAAAGGAAACCTTCTTGCAAAGTTTCCAGGACATGTATCGCCAATCTCAGCAGTGCATAGTTATGGGAGGGGACTGTTTCGAAGGACAGTAAGGTCTCTGTCGTGCATTGTTCATCTATGTTGATAGTACAGGACTATTTACCTAACTTTGTCACAGGTTGTATGATACATGGTATTTACCCCACTTGTTAAATCATCATCATCAGATAAAGAGGTTGCTAGATGAAATGTAATGAAGTTAGAACAGTTCTATGTAAAATGACGAAGATGAAAATGAAAAGTTCCGTCTGCCCTTAAAATTTGTTGCAGTCAGTTGATTCAGTAAAATTGTTGTTCCATTTAATATAATAACACTTAAAATATTCTGAATTCACAAATGTGGATCAAAATGAATCAGTGCTAGTCAGACTGTTGAGTAGGAATCAGCTGTCATCCGGTGATGTGCAATATGAAATCTAGAAGGAAAAGGAAAAAATTACTAAGATGAATATTAAAATTAGGGAAGCAATATTTAGAAGAAGAAGCAAGTGGCTAATAATATAGAAAAACAGATATTAAACTCACTCACAACAGCTCTGTGTTTACGTCATATCATGCCTGTACACTGGCTAAGTTGACACGGTTGACACTAAGTTGGTAACATGTTCGTTCTTGTGGGTGTGTGAGCAATGTTATTGGTAGATGGGAGCGCGGGATGGGAGGGGAAATGTAAACAAACGGAGTGAGGTGTGGAATGTGTATGTGAGACCGGAGTATAATATGCTCTGAAAATCATGCTATTAAAAGCTGTCTTCTTGTACATCCCGGGTGTAGAGAAGTGTGGTGAATTGTGTTAATTGTGTGAGTGGGCTTCCTGTAAATATCAAAGGAAAGGGTTTTATTATGATAGCGAGAAATAGTTAGATCCAGATAATTAACTCTTTGCCGTCCCTAACGCTCCAGACCGCTCGAATATTACCACCCGCCTGCCGTGCTGAACACTCCAAAGCGCTTGTTACACTCGCGTTCATTAGAAGTGTGTTAAGAGATATATTGAAGGGTCTTGTGAAACCACACAGGGTATTCTCTTGACTCGGAAAGCTGTAAGGGACTTGTTGACAGCGTTTCCTGTGTGTATTTCCCAAGCAGACCTACTTTATAAACATCCATCTTTCAGTTAGAGATTGTTCTAGTTCACACCATGTTGTCTAACTGCAGAATTATGTTGAAAGATATGAAAGAATGCGAAATTGAAGATATGTTAGAAGTTAGTAGAGATAGTGAGCCTTCTAGTTGTGTTTCAAAATTGTATTCTGATTAATGTAGTAGTGATAATGATTCCGAGAATAATGAGTGTTAACAAATATGGTGTGAAGATCGAGGAACGGGGCTACAAAGAAATGTTACTAGTGATATCTGGAGTCACAATATTCATTTTGATGAACTGAAAATATGGGAAAACAATGCCAGTCCAAATCACGGTTTACCTTCCGGGAGTTCAGAAAAAAAAATTTTGAACTATTTGTGGGATTGGAATTTTATGAGCTATAACAGCAGACGAATATTCATGCCGAATATTTACTAAGAAAAACTGGTACTGTTGATATTGCCTGGCAAGATAGTAATGCTGATAAAATAAGGGCATATGTAGGAGTTCTAATTTATATGGGATTGGTTGTTTTACCTGAAATAACGTTAAAATTGAATAATTGAAAAAGAGGTTCAACCTATTCAGTACATAAGAGAAAGAAATGTAGTGATTACATTCTTATTTAATAGTAATTAGAATATTGGGACCGGTTTCGACCATAGTCCAGGTCATCGTCAGCCGATCAAAACATAAAAAAATTGAAAAAACAATGCATATGAAAAAGAAAAAGATTAAGTGAACTGTGGATCAGTATAAGAGGCAATATAATATGATGATGGGGGTTGAAACTGTGAGTCACTTAAAAGAAAACAGTGCGTAATTTTATGAATGGTAGTACGGCACACGCAATGATAGGTAAAAGTTAAAAACTTCATGATTGTTCCGTATTGAATAGAGAAATAAGAAGATGTACAATATTATAGGGAAGGATCCACCTTTCAATACTCCATAGTAAGTTGAACTAAAAAGTAGTTACAACCTGTTTATTGGGGCCGGTTTCAACACATTTCAAGTGTCATCATCACCCAATTAGCGAAGATCTTAAAACAACTAATATATTGAACACAGGCAAAAAAATTAACATTGTATCATATCGTAGCAATTCAGTTAATGTTTTGAACATATTAGTTGTTTTAAGATCTTCGCTAATTGGCTGATGATGACACTTGAAATGTGTTGAAACCGGTCCCAATAAACAGGTTGTAACTACTTTTTAGTTCAACTTACTACGGAGTATTGAAAGGTGGATCCTTCCCTATAATATTGTACATCTTCTTATGATAGGTAAAGTCTCACAATGTTTATGAACAGCGGAGAACGGTCAAATGGGTCAGTTTTTACACACCGTCAGGCACAAAGTCACAACACTATCGAACAACATATGAAGATCTATCAATATAGATAAGAAATGTGTTTTTCCACCAATCAATACACAATTTATTTTAATAGATTAAACTAGTACCGGTTTCGGCTCTTTAACGGCCATCATCAGCTAGTACATAATTTGTTTTAGCCATTAGACAATTCACAAGTTGTTATAGTATTAGGCATCCGGATGTCTAATGGGGGATGGAAATGTATACAATAGCATATAATTAAAATGTCAGTAGTCAGGGTAAAAAGTTACAAATTAGAACATGAGTATGTAAAACATATTAAAACACACAGGCCACAATATATAACACTTAAAAGGTTTCAACACATTAAAATGGTACGTATAGGTAGACACTTGTTAAAATTTTAATTCATGCTACATAGATTCCATTCTTCTGTCCTCTGTGCAGTTCTTTTGCTTCTAAGTTATGTTGATTTTAGCTGCGTAAGGTAATCTTCGAGAACATTCTGAAACTGGTGTACGTCATATTGATATGGGCCTTTGTCATGAAGAAATTTTGTTGTGTTATATATTCCAACTTGTGATATACTATGGCAAGTTTCAATATAGCAAACAGCGGGTCTCGAGCTTGTATTTAGAAGTAGTTGGTGGCAACACCTCTCTCGTCTATGTTTGTTGTTGTAGTCTGTAAAGATAAGGTGATATAAGTATGCCGGTAGTGTGTGTATGAAGGAAAGCCTGGTGTGTGTATGGAAAGAGTACTTACTATAGTTGTTGTGGAAGTCTTGTGCCGATGTGTTTGAAGGCTTGTTGTGTTCTACTGCGAGTGCGTCTGGGGCTCATATTAGCTGTGGAGGGGGATGTAGGTGGAGGGGAAGAAGGAGTGGCCATTGGAGAAGTAGGGGCGGGGTCAGGCTTGTGATTCGTTGGTTTGTTAGAGCGTGTGTTTACTATTTTGAGGTAATCATTCTTTAATGTCGGAATGGCTTTGTCAAAAATGATGCTGGTTTTTTCAGTAATATCATTAATGTTATGATTGGGGTTGGCATATTGGTCTAAAGAAATGTCGAAATCTTCGGTTATGTTGAGCAGGGGGCCCTTGGAGTTTATATTTAGTATCGTCATGTCGTTATTGATGTTTGTGAAACTATGCTTGGATTCTTCTACATGTTGGCCTATTGATGAGAAATGATTATGTTTTACTGCATTTATATGTTTATTGTAGCGGATGGTGAAGTTTCTGCCTGTACGTCCTATGTAACTTATGTCACAGTTGTTACATTTGATACGGTAGACACCTGATTGGTTGTATTTATTGTTATTATTGACTGTTTTAGTGTTATGTATAATGTTGGTACTATTGTGTGTGGTTTTGAATGCTGTTTTTATGTTGTGCTTCTTGAAAATGTTAGTTATAGTGTATATGTGGGTGTTGTTAAAGGTAAATAGGGCATAGTCTTTTTTGGGTTTGGCTGTTTTTGCTAATTTAGTTTTAGGTTGTGATTTTATTTTGTGAATTATTTTGTTGACCATTTCTTTGCTGTATCCGTTATGTTTAGCTATTCACAATTAAGTATTTATTTATTGTATTGACTAGGTGGAAAATAAATAAATACTTAATTGTGAATCTATTGAAGTGCGATACGGACCATGAAGCTGATTTTATGTAATGTTTAGCTATGTCGCGGATTAACTTCAATTCATTGTTTTGGTCTTCTGTTGTCATTGGGATGTTAAAGGCTCTATAAATCATATTATTATAGGCTGCTCTTTTTTGTGTATTGGGATGAATGGAGTCATTTTTTATGGTATTTGAGGTGTGTGTGGGTTTCCTGTAGATCTTGTAAGATAAGTGGTTGTCGTGTCTGGTTATTGTTAAGTCTAGGTAATTTAGTGTACGGTTATTTTCGGTTTCTTTGGTGAATTTAATTTGGGGATCTAGAGTGTTAAGCTTGTCTAGTATAGTTTGTGCGTCAGTGGATCTATTATCTAAAACTACGAAGACATCGTCAACAAATCTGCACCAAAAATGTATATTATCTATTTCTTTGATTGACGTGTGTTCTAAGTTATTTATATATATTTCTGCTAATAATGAAGTCGAAGACGAATAGATTTATAGAAGCAAAATGCCAGTTCCCGGTTATCAGCGCGGCACACTCAAGGTCATGCGCTGTAGTCTCGAACGCCCAAGTAGAATGGAGAATATCCTGAAGATCCAGTATTTGCCTCAGTTGCGGGAAATTAAGTACGTATATATAGATACATACAATGCAATTCAGTATAATTGAATGAGTAATTGTGTTACTGCTGAATTCTTGGATACCAGTTGACTTGAAAAAACAATTGTAAAGAGAAAAAAATATAGTAAAGAGCGCAATATCGGAAAAACTAATTACTATTAAATAAGAATGTAATCACTACATTTTTTTCTCTTATGTATTGAATAGGTTGAACCTCTTTTTCAATTATTCAATTTTAACGTTAATACTTTCAATACGGAACAATGAAATTTTTATCTTTAAATTACCTGAAATAGACGATTACTTCTTAGGAAACTTTTGCGTGTGCCCGTTAGTATGGCAGGCAATGACATTGAAATGGTTTAGGAAACTTGGGCAATATTTACGTCTTAGTAGCCGTGTAAACAGGCCAACACCACAAGATGAGCATTACAATATTCTGTCAGCTCTGCAACTCACCAAATTCGGAATTTTGTACGCACCTGGCCAAGAACTCGCAGGAGATGAAGCTGTGATTGGTTTCAAGGGAAGATTTATCAAGAAACAGTACCTTCCAGGGAAACCCACCAAATGCGGTATCAAAGCATGGGGTATTGCTGACGGTGGAAATAGCTACCTTCTGAAATGTGAGATCAAGGGGAATAAAGAAACATGGGACTAGAATTTATTATCAGAGCAGGTGGTTTTACACCTGACAAGAGTCATACTGGGGAAAGTGGCATCTTGTTTACTTTGGTAACTTTTTCAGTTCTGCAAAACTGATGAAATTATTCCTAACCCATAACACCTATAGTTGTACGACAACGAGGGTAAATAGAAAGGGTTGGCCTGATCAGTTTAGGAAACCTGCACAGTTGAAACTCAAGCAGGGAGAATGTAGGAAAATGCAAAATGAGGGTGTAACAGCAACAAATGCTGTCAACAAATTCAGATTCTGTGAATGATGCTACAGTGAAACAAAAAACTGGTAATGAAGAAATAGAAATTGCATGTCCTTGTGCTGTTATAAATTACACAAAACATATGGATGGCGTGGGCATCAGTTATCAGAAAAGAGAATTCTGTGGGGTTGGGCGATCGTCTAAAAAATTGTGGAAATTTATTTTTCATTTTGTGATCAGTGTGTGAGCGTTGTGAACAGTTTCATTCTTTATGATATGAGTAACCGACCAGCTCTCACAGATCATGGAAACAGACAGCTGAACTTCCAGCGCAACTTGGTGCAACAGCTGAATGGGAACTTCACATCCCGTAAACATTTCATTCTCTTGTGAAGATACCTGGTCGTGCCAAAATGTGTACTTTGTGTTTACAATTTAAAAATAGGGCAGCTTGTAGGTGACGCAAACAAACAACATTGAAATGTAAGCAGTGCGATCTACCACTTTGCAGGACGGGGTGCTTTTTGGAATACCATCAAGAGTGAAATGTGGATATTCAAAAGTAGGGTGAGTACACATTTATATGCACTAATCATTTAGGAACGAAATGCAAGAGAAACTACATTTATATCTTTATTCGTTTGAGTTCTAGTTATTTCCTTTTAAAGGGTGGTATTTATGCTGCTGTGCCTATTAGGATTTAAAGGACTCTGTCAGAAAACGCGTTAATTAAAGCCGAGCATCCGCCTTTAAATAGGGAATGGCAAAGATTAAGAGAGTTCGTTTTTGAACTCTATCGTGAACTTCAGTAACGAAAGTGTCATCGACGTAGCGTGTCCAATGTTTTAACCTGTTAATTTTGCCTATGATATGAGTGTGTTCAAGAAAATCAATGTAAATGTCAGCAGGGATTCCCGAGGTCGGTGACCCCTTAGGAAGGACCCTTCTGTTGGTATACGGTATTATTAAAAGTAAAGTAAACTCGTGTCCTCATCCCGAGGTGGTGCAGCTCTTTTCAGGCACACCCCCATTGGAGGTGAGCTGCATGTACCATTTCAACCTCATACCAGCCCTCCTACCATTCTTAAATTTCTGGCAGTACCGGGAATCGAACCCGGGCCCCCAAGGACGGGCAGGTAATAACACTAACCGTTACGCTACGGAGGCAGACAGTATTATTAAAAGTGAAGAAATTATTATTTAATGTGAATTTGAGGATCTGAATAAACTTGTCTATCTCACCTACAGTCAAATTACTAAATTTGGAAAGATTAGTTTTTACTAATTTAATGGTTTGGTTAAAAGGTACATTCGCGTACATATAACAATATCACAATAGTGAAGGGTGTGATGTTTTGGTAAAGTAACATCTTTAATTCTATTACAACGTTCTAGGGAATTTTTAACTGGCATATTAGCCTGGAAAAAATAATGCATTTTGAGAAAATCATGAATGTACGTGGACTATTTCTGAAATTAATAATTGGCCTTATGGGGACTTCGGCCTTGTGAATCTTCAGAAATATATTCACCGTAGGCAACTTGGGGTTCATGACAAACAATTTGGGTTTCTCAACGTCATTAAACAAAAATAAGAGGTTCTTAATGATTTCAGTTCTCTTTGAATTCTGTTCGTGGGATCTTTTTTGACTAAATTAAAATTATTGTTAGTAAAAAAGGCATGTGTTTTGTTTACGTAGTCCCTTTTTTCCATCACTACAGTGGCATTGCCTTTATCTGCCTTGGTTGATATTAAATCATTATCTTTAATTTTCCTCTTGAGATTGTGTATATTGGTGACCTGTTCCTTAGTGGGTTTTCTAGTATGTTTCTGATTGAAAGAAAATAACTGGGCCCGATGACCTTAGATGTTAGGCACCTTTAAACAACAAGCATCATCATCATCAAGCAGGTAACTTCTGTTTTACTTTATATCTAACCTCATCTTGAATGTCTGTAGGCAACCTATTAACAGCTAATTCAAACTCAGCCAACATAATGATTAAATCGTCGTGATTGGAGGAAGTGCCCCAGTTATGTGTTGGTCCCTTATTCAATATCATGAGATCACTAGGATCAAGGTCAAAGGACTAAGATTTAATGCCGGTGTGGGGAAAACATTCGATTCTACGTTATTCAACAAATTTGACGTGTTGTGGGAAGTAGCTTTTATCAGATTATTCCAGTTCTTGTTGAGAGTGCTTTGTTTTTCAGTAAAACCTTATTGATTTCTATTGGTGACATGAGTTTGAAAGGGAGTCCATTGGATAGGACATAAAGAGGTCAAAACTTACAAATCAGTTTCGTAGACTGTTGTTTAGAAGAGCTTTCTTTCTCTGAAGAAATTTAATTTCTTCTCTTATCCAAATTTTATCAGTTTTCCATTGCGTCGCGCAGGTTTTAGCCGTGTCTCTATGAGTTTTCTGTGTAAATTTTAAAAAATTGGATGTGACATCATTACTTCAGCATTTTCTCAAGAATATAAGTCTTTACCTAATTTGGCAACCTTTTTCTTCAAATGTCATAGAGACGCAGCACATCAGTAGACGAATAAGTTTGAGTGGTTTTTCGAAAAGTAGGTAAGATCACAGTATGAAGATAAAGCTGGAATTCAAGAGGACAAATGGGGGAAAATATTAGTTTATAGGAAGAGGAGTTAGGGATTGGAATAATTTACCAAGGGAGATATTCAATAAATTTCCAATTTCTTTGCAATCGTTTAGAAAAGGCTAGAAAGAGAACAGATAGGGAATCTGCCACCTAGACGACTGCCCTAAATGCAGATCAGTAGTGATTGAAGTCAAAATTGATAGAAAGAAACACAATTCAAAATTAGAATTACACACTAATGAATATTATTGTTTGCAGCTACATGCTGTTGGTTTACTCTTTCTCTCTCTCTCTTTTTTTTTTATTTTTTACGTTGTAGTTGCACTGACACAGATAGGCTTTATGGCGATGATGGGAAAGAAAAGGGCTAGGGGTGGGAAGGAAGCGGCCGTGGCCTTAATTAAGATACAGCCCCAGCATTTGCCTGGTGTGTAAATGGGAAATCACGGAAACATCTTCAGGGATGCTGACGGGGTTCGAACCCACTATCTCCCGAATACTGGATACTGAAGATTATAGATTACGATACTGGATACTGTCCACACCTAAGTGACTGCAGCTATTATCAAGCTCGGTTGGTTTACTCTTCGGAACGTTTTAGTATCTCGGGCACTATAGTTTCTAATTTTTAAAAAATATTTTATTTCACCATACGGTACTCTTATATTTGTGATGGCTGGGTGGAATTAATTGAAATCTATTGCGGTGAAACAATGTACCGAACCATGGAATTTGTCTTGAATTAGTCGATCAGTCGTCATCCTTCTTTCCCCTTATCCAGCTCCTGCTGGGTCAGGTTCTCTCATTTAGGTTTTCCATTCAGACTTCCTTTCTCATATCTTATTTTCTCAACCTGTATTTCCTTGTCTTTCATATCATATTTCATCGTATTTCTCACTTCACTGGCTTGAATTCTACTCTCCCCATTTGTCATTGTCCAGATCTCAGCTGCATAGGTCAATATAGGTGCATAATACATTTTATACATTATCTCTTTACACTTCCTTGATACTTCCTTATTCCAGACAAGGTTTCGTACACTCTGGTAGAATGCATTGCCCTGTTGCACACTCTTGCTAATTTCCATGTCCAGCCATTGTATTCTACATTAATTCAAGCCCTACGTATTTGAAACTGTCAACAATTTCAAGGCTTTGACCACAAATTTTCACAATGCCTTTCTCTTGTCTTTCTTCTCTTGATATCACTATGGTCTTGCTTTTCTCTGCGCTGCACTTTCCAATTTTCTTGTTCAGTGCATCAAATTGTTCTTGTGCGTTTTTGCTGTTTGTTCCCCAGACCACAATATCGCCTTCAAATAGTAATAACTTCATCTCCTTATTCCCATATGCTTCCTTTGTCTCCTTTACAATTTCATCCATAACCATTAGAAATTTTTAAAAAAGGCGACAGCACACTGCCCTTTCTTAGTCCAGCTTCGTTTCTAAACCATTCTGTCTTTCCAAACGGAGTCTGTATGCTGCTGACACAGTTTTTGTACATTGCTTGCACCATTTCTACTGTTTGTATACCCAGTCTCTTTTTAACCATGGTTACCCACACCTTCTCTCTGGGAACACTATCATATGCTTTTGTTAGATATTTGAATGTCATGACCAGATCCTCCATAGTCCCAACTCTTTTCCATTAATTGCCTCATGCTGAAAATTGGGTCCACTATAGATCTTCCACTTCTAAAGCATTTCCTCTTGCAACTCTTCTTCTACCATTCTCCTCTCTAATATTCTTTCTGGTATTTTTGCCACTTGTGATTAGAGTGTGATTCCGGTATAGTTATCGCACATATTCTTGTCCCCCTTCTTAAAGACTGGTAGTATTATTCCCTTTCCCCAGTCTTCTGGCACAGGTTTCTGTCTCCATATGCACTTTAACAGTCTGTACACTCATTGTAGTCCAACAGGTCCAGCAGCCTTCATCATTTCCACACTTATTTCATCCATTCCTGGTGCCTTCCCCATTTTTATTTTATGGACTGGTAATTCCAACTTTGACGTGATTAATTATCTTTGACTGTCAAGTCATCACACCATGTTACTACCATCTCCTCTGCATATTTTCTCACATTCAGCAGTGTATCAAAATACTTCTTTCATCTTCTCTTTATTTTTTCTGGATGTGTTATCAACTCTCCACCTCTCGACCTGTATGAAAGTATATTTGGCGTTATTGTAATACCCATTTTGAATAATACTGCCACAAAGACTTCTGTGACAGTAACATGTCTCCATTGTCGAGCTGCTGAATGGTTTCACAATTCGCTAAAAATCAAGAACGAGCTACTGTATGCACACATTCTGGTGGCTACATAGTGTGTCTTCATATATTAGTTACGAGAGTATTTCAACAGATGGCAGTATTATCCAAGTCAGAGAAGTTACGATATTGATGAATGTGCATTAGTAGATGTTGACATTCAATGTCCTCCATGGCTTCTCGTGGCAAACAGGTGCCTGATGAAAGTGATATTTTTGATATTTTATGTATTCATAATACCACATATCTAGGAAAAACAGAAAACTTTATTAATATGCAGATATTTTTACACATTCACGCAAATATGAAACTTGCAGGAACATGTGGTAGGCTGTAAAACAAATTCCAATCATAATGAAATGTAAGTTGTTGTTTCGAATTCATATTCATATTTCCATTTGTGCATAAAAATATAATTACATACCTTCAGTATCATCTTTGCTCTGAATATCTTCACTAATATCGCCTTCCAAGCCACCATCATATAAAAATATATAAATAAAATTTCATAAGAGCTCCAATTTTTTAATTGTTATTAGTATTGAACAATTAACATTATAATAGTATTTCAGAAAACTGTATGTAGTAGACCATCAGATCTTTTTTTAAATTCACAAAACGGGTATAATATAAAAAAATTAAAATCTCAGGTGCTAGCTGATGTGAAACAAACAACATTTTTCATTACTAGATGCTCAAACAAGCACAAAGAAAAAATAATCTTGCAAATATCTCCTACAGGTACAGGGATATAATTTTTCTAACCCTTAAAAATGCCCCGTCCAGAATGTTTGTTAAGGATATTCAGGCCTATACTAGAATAGGTTAAGAGTAGACAGGAAGTAATTTGCCACCTGTCATTTCTTTCAAAATATATAATGAAAAAAGTAGGTTGAAATACTGCACAGGCTACACAGATAGGTCTTATGGCAACGATGGGACAGGAAAGGGCTAGGAGCTGGAAGGAAGCGGCGATGGCCTTGATTAAGGTACATCCCCAGCATTTGCCTGGTGTGAAAATCGGAAACCATGGAAAACCACCTTCAGGGCTGCCGACAGTGGGATTCGACCACTATCTCCCAGATGCAAGCTCACAGCTGCGCAGTCCTAACTGCACGGCCAACTCACTCTGTGAGTATCACTTTCAATTGAATCTTCACTACACCCTGTATTATGCATACAAGCATTGTTGTCATTACTGCCTACACTGTCTTCATTTTCACCATTCTCCTAAACAGCAAAACTTTCATTTTCACTAATGGAAGTACCAGGAGATTTATTGTAGTGTGGAATGTCATTGCTAATCTAACTTCCTGTCTCAGAAATAACGTCATGAACATCATTACAGCATTACCGTGATATTGCTACGTTTTCATCAGATCGTGGGTAATAAATCTTCATCAGTCATCATCGGCACAGAAACTATAAATATACTTGTCTAAATCGTCGTGATTCTCAAAACACATCCTGCACAGCTGAAGCCATTTTTAGCCATTCTCCTACTCACGATGGTGTACGGTGTACAAAAATATTGTGCTCTTTGAAAAAATCGTATCTCCATTAATAAAGCGATTAGTTTGATAGTTATAGTAGGTTTAGAAACTATAGGCTTTGATTATTTTGAATTATCTGCTTTGTGCTGCTATATGTCAGAAAACTGAAAACTACAAGCATATACGAAACTGCCTGCGTAAGGAGCGCTGTTGCATTCCTGGCAATTTACACTAGCACGTCAAGGAATGCTTTTACGCGCTCTGGTATTCTAAGAGTTAATTTACTCATTTCATAACTAAGCAGTATAAGAATATATCAATAATTATAACAACACGTACTGTATGTTTCATAACCTGACACATTGCACCTAGTGATGAAATTATTCCTTTTTTGATTTTTCACAGGTTTTCTGCAAAAATTTCAATGAAAGTATGACCTGACTAATCCTGTGGATCTTTGCGAAATAAGAGATTATTTAGAAAATGGCAATGAAGACTTCTTAAACAAGAATTTTGGACAAGAAAATGAAATCTCTTCAGAGGATGAAATAGAATAGCATTTTGGTGGTTCTGAAACAAAGCAGGAGTGTGAGGAAACTGATAATGAAGATTCACAGGCAGTTCTCAATTCATTTTTGGGAAAGGATGATGATAATAATAATATTAATAATAATGTTATTGGCTTTACGTCCTACTAACTACTTTTACGGTTTTTGGAGACGCCAAGGTGCCGGAATTTAGTCCTGCAGGAGTTCTTTTATGTGCCAGTAAATCTACCTACATGAGGCTGACGTATTTGAGCACCTTCAAATACCACCGGACTGAGCCAGGATCAAACCTGCCAAGTTGGGGTCAGAAGGCCAGCGCCTCAACTATCTGAGCCACTCAGTCCGGCTTTTGGAAAAGGATTGGATTACCCATAGAGTTATAATCAACCAGTAAGGAATGCATGAAGGGGTCTTGAAATATATTTACTCACCTTTAGGGGGTTACGGGAAATGTTAAATCATTATTACAAGTGATGAAAATCATTTTTGTCCGTATTGAAAGTTTCATAAAATGTATATAGGAAAATATGTAATATTTATTTCCACTTATTCAATACAATACAAGATGTTGGCATTTAAGTTAAAACATTTTTCAAATGTGAGACATGTTTCACCTCTTACTGTGAGGCATCTTCAGTCACTAATCAAAACATTATTTTTGTCAGACAACATTTCCAAACATTTTACAGTTATTATAAAAATGTTCATGAAATAACTAAAAATCTAATATAATGATAAACTCGTGTGTAGTTCATTTGATGAATAGGACGTCATTAGATGGTACAGTAGTACAGATGATGGCTTGAAGCCTTAGTCAATATTAGATTTTAAATACATAGTGGAAGGCATATAAAATCATTTCATTAAAAATATGCAATACATTTAAATGATATTAAAATAGTAGATTCTTAGGTGGTATACTTAAAAATGGAGGTATCATATAATTGTAAGCGACAGTTGATGGCTTAAAGCCATAGTCAGAGTTTGAAGAATAAGTGAAATAACATGCTAATATATAGTAAATGAATATGAAATAGATTACATGGTGAATATAAAATGTAAAGGAAAAATATTCCAAATGCTGGGCAATTGTTATTGACGTTAGCGTATATTTGCCCGTAATGTTGTTTTGTTGCTAGTTGCTTTACGTCGCACCGACTCAGATAGGTCTTATGGCGACGATGGGACAGGATAGGGCTAGGAGTGGGAAGGAATCGGCCATGGCCTTAATTAAGGTACAGCCCCAGCATTTGCCTGGTGTGAAAATGGGAAACCACGGAAAACCATTTTCAGGGCTGCCGATAGTGGGGTTCGAACCTACTATCTCCCGAATACTGGATACTGGCCGCAATTAAGCGACTGCAGCTATCGAGCTCGGTGACCGTAATGTTTAATGGTCAACAGTTCATAGGATTATTTGTAGATTGGTTCAGCGAGATTGTGTTGATACGAAGTTTATAGTTGGCTTAAATTTATTTTAAGTCATCTGAGTAAGTTTGTAGAGATGATGATGAGCTGTTATTCTCTACGTTGGTATAATTTTGACACGAAGGTTGAATGGCTGTTGTTTTCTTATCTGATTGACAATATATTTTCAAAACGTTGATATTGGAAATTTCATATAATTGAAGAATGTTGTGGAAGTTTGATGGGGCTGTTGACATAATGTTGTGATTGGTTGGTTCTATGGCGTTGTTGGCACGTTTAACTTGTTGTCTGAATGATTGTCGTTTAAATGTTAAATTGGCGAAAACTGTTGTTGATTGATTAAAAAATATTATTTCCAATGAAATATTAGAAAATATAATTAGATACACAAAAGGAAGCATCAGAGATCATTTTTCCAATGAAAGGGACATAAAAACACGAATGTTATAGAAAAGGGCTTTCATTGGATTACTGTATGTAGCAGGGGCCTATAGAGGAAACATGCAGAGCCGTGAGGAACTTTGGGGAGTAATGGTGATGGAATCGAAAAAATCAGCCTTGTGATGAGTATTAAAAGGCTTAAGACTGATGTGATGCTTATGTTTCAATGATTGTGATACTAAAGTAGCAAGAAAAGCAGAGGATTGGCTTGCTCCAGTCTGTGATATTTTCACCACTTTACTGCACAACTCCCAGAGCAGTTAATTGTCTTGGGAAAAACACAACAGTTGACAAAACACTTTCCAATTTTCGTGGTACATTCCATCAAAAGCAAACAAAAATGAAATAAAAATTTATGTTCATATTGATTCAAGAATGATTTATTCTTATAATTTAGAAATTTACTGTGGGAAGCAATTTTAAGGACCTTTTATGATTAGTAGCAAGCAAGCTGAAGTAGGCTAATGATTGATTGAGCCCTAATATGGTTCTGGTCGTTATATAACTGCAGATAATTGGTTCAGTGACCTGGATCTTGTGGAAGAACTAAAATAGAAAATCTGTCCTTTGTCGTTACTCTAAAAGAGAGAAGGTGGGCTGCCACAACAGTTTGATGCTATCAAAGGTGGACAACAATGCAGGGTGGTCGGAAACAATGTGAACCAGGTTTATGAGCATTAGATGCTGATAAATAATTTGAATCATTGTCATTTTATCAGCTGCTGGAGTTAGCCAATTAGATCACTTCATGGGCAAATTTGAATGGACTTTGTGAGGCTGTGTTGCTAAATCTGTACATGGCTTAAGACTGGCATGAGAGCACCGGTTGAAGACTGAAACTTCGCCTGGGGAGGTGTTTGAATACAGATCTCCAAGCTGACGGGACTGCGCCAAAGCAAGTACGCTACGGCGGCACTGGCCGAAACCAACAGTGTGTTTATATTTGATGCTGATTTCTTGGCATGATTCAAGCCATTCTTATGTCAGCTTCATTGGGATATGCAAGCCTCCCCACCACACCAAGGTCACATTGTTCACAGGGGAGGACATTTTTTTTTTTTTTTTTTTTTTTTTTTTGCTAGGGGCTTTACGTCGCACCGACACAGATAGGTCTTATGGCGACGATGGGATAGGAAAGGCCTAGGAGTTGGAAGGAAGCGGCCGTGGCCTTAATTAAGGTACAGCCCCAGAATTTGCCTGGTGTGAAAATGGGAAACCACGGAAAACCATTTTCAGGGCTGCCGATAGTGGGATTCGAACCTACTATCTCCCGGATGCAAGCTCACAGCCGCGCGCCTCTACGCGCACGGCCAACTCGCCCGGTAGGGGAGGAAATTAACAATATCATTGGCAAATCTCAGAGTTTGGATTACTTCTGCTTGGATTGTGATTCCCTTTCCATATTTCTCTTTGAGTTCCTTTGCCACGTGTTCTATATAAACATTGCAAAGAAGAGGGGATGACCTGAAGCCTTGCCTCACTCCTTTTTAAATCGCTATTTCTTTTTCATTGCCCTCTGTTCTCATCACTGCAGACTGATTTTTTGTATAGATTGTAGATGATCCTTTTCTCAGTATCTCATCCTGATCACCTTCAAAATCTCTAATAGCTTTGTCCAATCAATATTATCTAATGCCTTTTTTAGATTTATGAATGCCATGCATCTGGGCTTGTTCTTCTTAATTTGATCCTCTATGATCAGGCGTAAAGTCAGGATTGCTTTGTACATTCGTTCATTTCTTCTGAAGCCAAACTGAGCTTCAGGTTGCCTTGTCATTCTTCTGTAAGTAATACATGTCAGAATTTTGCAGTTTTGGAATAGATATAACAGCATTCTGTCTAAAATTGGATTGCATTTTTCCTGTATCATATACCTCACACAATAAAGTGAATAACCTTACCATGTATTGTATCTAAGTGGAAATAATTAGTGGAATAATTACTTGGTACATATTAACACTTCATGTGCTAAGCCCAATATAGCAGAACTATTCCGCTGGTTCAAAGCATAAATACCTTCCCTATTTCACTAGTGCCAAGGCAGTTGTAAGCTTATTGTGGTGAAAGACCTGACGTTAGGACATCACGATTCGAGGACCTTCACCTTCCGTTTCTAATCCCCTCTAACCTAGACACATTTTCAGTGGCCCAGAAAGATGGAGCTATCTGTGTCAGATCAGGACAGGGTGCTCTGGTATCTCCCATTAATAGTGCTATAGCAGCTCAGTGTGTGGCGAGCTGATCCAGTATTAATGTGTATCAATACAATTTCTATTGACTGCAGCTTGGATCCTTCCATGTGACTGTTTCATGTGTTGGATATCCGGCTCCTTGGCTGAATGGTCAGCGCAGTTGCCTTCAGTTCAGAGGGCCCCGGGTTCGATTCTCAGGTAGGTAGGAGATTTAAAGCTTAAGTGGCTATTTCCACGCTCGTGGACTGGGTGTTTGTACTGTCCCCAACATTCCTGCAACTCGCGCACCACATACAACACTATCCTTCATTACAAAAACCTGCAGTTTCCGTACATGGCAGATGCCACTCATCCTCGTTGGAGGGTCTGCCTTACGAGAGTTGCATCAGGCTAGAAATAGCCATGCAAAATTATTATTATTATTATTATTATTATTATTATTATTATTATTATTATTATTATTATTATTATTATTATTATTATTCAATGGTATGGTCACATGAAAAGAATGAACCATCACAGGACTCCTCGAACATACTTTGACCACAATGTTCCTGGGAAGAGACCAAGAGGAAGACCTCGGGATGTTTGGGAAAAACAGATAATGAAGGACCTTGAAATTACAGATGTGAACTGGTGTCGCATATATGAGCAGCATCTGTGGATGGATAGAACAAACTGGAGGAGGCTCGTACACAACCGCACCCGGCTTGCTGGAGCGATGGAATGATGATGATGATGATTATTATGTCTTTGATGTGCTATTTAAATAGTGAAATCGAATTACACTTAGTCGGAATGACGGAAAATGGCAGAACTCTTCTAGTGATCATGATCATTTGGAGAGTTTGTCTTACAGAGTCCTGATAGAAAATGTTGTTAATTATAAATTCGGAAGTACGAGGTGTGCTTTTTAACCCTTAAACGCCAAAATTATTTTTCGTCTGTTTTCTTTGAAATTCGTCTAAATCACTTCAGGTTCATAGTATAACATAACTACAAAATATTAAGCTCATACTTTTCATGGTTTCGTCGTTAGGTGGCGTGTTCATATGATCACGCTAGGCAGATGTGTTAGCATTTCAGTCTGTATAGCATTTCTTTAGTATTTATAGATTTTATGTATTGATATTGATAAATTATGAACAAAATACACTAAAATAAACTAAAGATGATAATTTATGAAGAATATACATTAATTACAATATGTACAT
Organism: Anabrus simplex; assembly: GCF_040414725.1. Taxonomy (NCBI): domain Eukaryota; kingdom Metazoa; phylum Arthropoda; class Insecta; order Orthoptera; family Tettigoniidae; genus Anabrus; species Anabrus simplex. The sequence goes on from NC_090267.1 coordinate 185,806,508, forward strand.
ACATAAATAAAGCAATGAAAATCTCAAGATATTCGTAATATATTACATTCAAGTTATCTAATTCACAGATACCGAATAGGAACAAATATAAGAACCGTATGCTTCACACTGTATGAAATAGGACAAAGCATGGAACACAGTCCAACATTACATTTTATGCACTCGGTGCGAACAGTACTGGAGTATTCCTTTCCAGCACAGCGTGGTCGATTGCAGGGCACTACGAGGTGCCCAATCCCGTCAAGTCGTACATCGTCAGTGACACTACTCTGCTGGATACTGTATCTTGAAGTGATGGGGCGCCTCTTCCTACTGGCGTTATTTTGAACTTATGTAGATATGTTTGCACAATGTGGCTACGAAATTCTAGATGTGACAAATCACATCCAGACCTCCTTAGCAGTAACCATGAATTGTGAATGGATACGTCCAGGAGCCATGTGAATAGCAATCATCACCATTTCTTTCCACGTATGCCTACTCTGTAGTATGACACATTCTGGTCCATCCTATCTGTTCCACCCATTCCACTGTTGTAGGCTCCAAACACAGCCAGCCGGTTTATACGCACTTTCCTTTTCTCTGCCTGGGAGTATCATGTTACCTTAGAAACTGGTTCAACACCATGGCATGTTGATGCTATGGTAACCACGGAGTTATCAACCCACCGATCAATACTTATACCCTCCGAGTTCGTTGCCATGTCGTATGTCCCACGAGCCTGTCTCATCATTTCATTTGAAGGTGTGATCGAGCAGTCTTTGGGAATTCTATTCTCTCGAATGGTTCCTGTAGCGCCATATCTGCAATGTTTTAGATGAGCCAAAAGTGCCATTCCAGTAAAAAGATTATTGAAATATAGTTGAAAGGGTAAGTGTGACATATCATCAGGTAGTTCTTCCAGCATCAGTACCATTGGAGCAGCACACTTACCAAATCGTTGCTCATACTCAGTATTACCATGAGGATTCTTTCCTTGATATATGTCAAAATTTATGAGATACCCCGAGGGAGTGTTCAAACACCAGACCTTATACCCAAGTAGATGGGCTTTCCGCGGATGAATTGCTTGCAGCTGTGCCTACCATAATATTCCACCATGCATTCGTCAAAATCCTTTTCAGGCCGGAAATTTGCAAGGAATCTTTTCTTCAGCATGTTTATAAGAGGTCGTAATGTCCACATTTTATCATTCATATCAGGCTGAGTATTATCCGCGCAATGAATGAAGCGACAAATTTTCAGAAAGCGGTCTCTCCTCATAGCATTTACAACAAGTGTATTACGTACATCATCCGCTGCTTCCCAATACGATCGTTTGCTAGGCACATTGTTGTAACCAGAAAGAATTAGCACAGCAAGAAATACTTTTAATTCCTCCTTAGATATTTTTGGGTCATCACAATTCTTAAACAAGACAAACTTGCTCGCTTCTTGAATCATGAACTCCATCACTTCGTTGTCAAACATTAGTTCAAAGCACTCTGTAGGAGATTTGCCGGATAAGGTGGAAAAATCAGCTTACGGGAATATGCCAACTGAATCTTGGTTGTTATCCTTACTCCACACAGGATTTATTCTTTGAAGTTTAGTTTTCTTGCTAGATGACTGATCTAAAATACCTGCTGAAACGGGATCATCGTCTGCGGCTCCTATACGATCGTTGCCAGTGAGTACAATTTCTGCCTTACTTGAAAGCTGGTGACCAGTGAGGTTATCAACCAAACCACAAACATCTCCTGAATCTTTGTCGGAGTGAATATTAGCTTCTGGAGGTTCAATAAAAATGCTGTTAATATCTCCAATTGGTTCGTCCGATTCAAGAATATCTAATACTTCTTGGAGCGTAATGTCCCTGTAAAAAGGGAAACAAGGTTCTGTAGCTGCATATATGTTAACAAGTCGCAATTTATTTAAATGTAGAATAGAAGACCGTAAATCGAATAAAGTTGTTCAATGAAAATTGATGTATAACAGTAATCGTAACAGGTAGCATAACGTCCACCATCAAATACACGCACAGGGTGAATAGCTAACACAAGCGCCTAGCGTGATCATACGATCATGCAATGTTTTAAGTGCCTACAGGAGTAATATTTACTGTTAAATGTAAATTAATTGCATCATAATATGAACATAGATCACTCCCAAACTTGTTAAGCATATAAGTTGTGTAATCTAAACATAAATATATGTGAAATATCGAACTTACTTGAAGCGCGCCATCATGATTCAGCTGCTGTGACACTGACACGAAACGAAAGTGCGCCGAAACAATGAGTCGATATGTTTCACGTAATAATATGCTCGCACACAGTTGCCACATGCTTCTTGAATTGATCTACACAGTCAGCAATCAATTCCAGTGCTATACAAAGTACTGAGGGCAATCTAAATGAAAGAATGCAGGCTGTGATCATATGGACACGCACAGCGTTAACGGGTTAAGTAAAAACCATTTTTTATATAGGAAAAAGTAATAGAATATTTTAAACGTTCTTTTTTTTTACATGTAAGTCTGTACCTTAAACTGCTTCTCAACATAAGTTCCAAGCATATTAAGGCACTTGTCATATCGTGAAACCTGAAACCAGCTTTTGAATTCCATCCTCATAGAAATCTGCCACCTGATGTACCAGCCACTGCAGCAGTCTTTTTTTACGACATCCAACATCATGGAGTTGACCTACTAAATGCTTTTTCAAGTGCAGGAACAAGTGGTAGTCACTAGACACTAGGTCACGACTATACAGAGGATGATGAAATTGTCCTCAGCCAAATAAAGCGATGAGGTCTCAGGTTCGATTAGCCGTGTGAGGTCACTCATTATCATGAAGTAAAAGAATCCCCCTTGTGAGCATACCATGCCATTTGCTTTGGATTGTGTAAGCACATCTTCTGATAATCTAAGCATCCTGACACAATTTCATAAAGAACACTTCTTGAAATTTAGGTTACTCATTCCTTAATGATGAAATCATAAAGCGTCTGTTTCCTCGAACCGTTGCATCAACTTTGTGCACCAAGTCTTCAGTAACGACAAGATGGTCGCACACTACGCTTGTCGTCGTGGTCATTAGTATGATAGCCTTCTTTAAATGCTCTAACCCATTTTCTTACCATTCCTTCACCCATAGTGTGTTCTCCATACACTTCACTAATCTGCTGATAAATTTCAACTGCTTTCACGCCTTTTCCATTTAGAAAACAAATCGCAGTGCATACTTCACACTCGACGGGACTGTTAATTGCCATAGGCATTTTCATTATGCACAAACAAACGTAAATACTAGGGAATACTTCCGTAATGGTGTTTGTGGCTATTCTACAGATGTACATACTGAGCGCGCATATTCTGAACTATGACCGAAGTGCTGCAGCGGCCATATTTTAAAATGGTACTTACTTAAAATACATGCTTTGTACAATGTTCTTGTGAGACTTACCATAGACAAAAGAATCTGTGTCTCATTGTATGATTTATTGTGTGTGTGGTTTTTTTTTTTTTTTTTTTTTTTCATTACAGCAGGCAAATCATTAAGAAAGTGTTTGCATAATTACTCTACAGTTCTGTTGTGACTGCTTTTCTCTTTGTAGGAATCGAAGTAAATTCCGTTTGGACTTATCGAGTAAATTTAGCTCGAAGTGGATGCCATCGTCCATTGCGTAAATTCATTCACATTGGTCCAGAAGGAGCCTATTCTCTCCTGTTACAAAATGCTTTAGTAGTCAGAGATTTTGGAGACAGTGTTGTTGTTTATGGAGAGCCTGCTTACAAATCTACTGCCAAAAAGTCCAAGACCCGACGGCGTTCTTCGTTCAACAAACGAAGAAAGAAATCTCAAAAGAAGGTAAAGAAATTAAATACTCAATCATTATTTTTTCTTGGTATTGTGTTCTGTTTTGTAGATTTGTTCACACTACTAATTATCCATTAACTGCTATGTTTTTTCCTCCTATCAAGAAACATGCACCCAATAAAACAAGGAAGTGATGTGTCCTGACCGAATTATTTTTGCAGGAAATACCTTAATTTTGGTTTCCAGTATGGACTTGTGTATCTTCAACTCATGTGAGACAAGAGATAAAATTGTTATGGTCACCTTTCTGAAACAATGGAATGATTGACTCCCTCTTCCAGTTTTTTTTTGCTAGGGGCGAACTTTGCACGTCCACGGATTTTTGGGTTCTCCAAGAGCATTCATTGTGTCTATACTGAATTGATCCAGTCCAGTGGATTTCTTACTCTACATTCTATTTAGTGCCGTTTCCACTCCCAGCCGGATCAGTTTTGCTACGTTATTGCTTCTAAGAAATGGAGGGTCCTCATCCAATGGGTTGTCAGTTTCATTACTGTTAGTAAAGCATCAGAGTGCTTTCAGACTTCTGTATGATCTCTTTCTTGCTACCTCTGCTTCTGGTAACTGGGTTCATTATCATTTCTCAAATTTTTTATATTGTGTAAGGGTTTCTTACATTCAGTTTAATCTGTTGTATTTGTAAGTTCATCTTTGCATTTCTGTCTCAAAGTTTCAACTTTTCTTTTGACCTGTATTCTTTTCTCTCTGTCAGTGAGCCCAAATTGCACATCTGGGCAAAACTCTGCAAACGCATATGGCCTAACTACCCAAAAGCTGGTTTCTTTTCCTGTGATTTTTAGAATCTATTAAAGAAACTATTGTAAAGAGTTTTTTTAATAGATTTAGACAAATCAGCACAGGATCAAGTAAAATACCTATTATAAACAGTTTATAAACAGTGTGATTTTTAGATCCAAACCAAACCCCATGGCACTTGGCCTACCAAGCGACCGCTGCTCAGCTTGAAGGCCTGTAGATTACGAGGTGTCGTGGCGTCAGCACAACGAATCCTCTCGGCCGTTATTCTTGGCTTTCTAGACCGGGGACGCTATCCCACCGTCAGATAACTCCTCGATTCTAATCACGTAGGCTGAGTGGACCTTGAACCAGCCCTCAAATCCAGGTAAAAATCCCTGACCTGGCCGGGAATCGAACCCGGGACCTCCAGGTAAGATGCAAGCACGCTGCCCCTACACCACGGGGCTGGCGTGATTTTTAGATCAGCAGCCGTGAAACCCCTTTTGGAATTGTATCTTCAAGGGGAGTACATATTTTTGGAAACAGAGAATTCACTTCTCCTGTAGCAGGTTAGCATCGCTTTTTGCTAACCCGGCAGGACCACGCAGTTGGTCTGCCACTGCTAAGCAGAATCTTGGAGAGGTATGCCTGTCCAACTGATGAACCCAAATGGCATGTCTGGGCAAAACTCTGTAAACACACATGGCCTAACTACCCAAAAGCTGATTTCTTTTCCTGTGATTTTTAGATCTGCAGCCATGAAAGCCTTTTTTGGAATTTTTTAGAAAAATACAAGCAGCTACCAAATTCTACCATACTGTTTGTCAAATGCCTTGGGATGAAACATTTCCACTGCATTCCAAGATAACCCTGTACAAAACATATCTTGTATTAGTCTTGACTTACGGATTGGAAACGGCAAATTCCACATGAGTGTGTCATTAAAATGAGTTTAAATAAGTTTAAAAAAGATAAAGTGGAGCCCTGTTGAGATCAATTGTAAAATAAGAAAAAGAAAAAAACAAGTGTAAAAATATGCAAACAATACATATAAACTTACAATGATGTAAATATTACGACGTACCAGAGGTTCAGCTTTAAGTACGGAGCGCGCTAGAAGCACGTGATATTACGTCACCTCAAGGTAATATAGATGTTGATTCCCATAGGGAATCTGAAATATTTGTCCTGAATGAGCAAATTTATAATACCAATATAAATGGTCCGTTATTGGACATTATAAATTTTCCACCCTAGCACACGAGGGCGAAACGCTGGCAACCAAGAATGAGCTAGCTGGAAAATTTATAATGTCCAATAACGGACCATTTATATTGGTATTATCACCTCAAGGTTGTAAACAAAATGTTGCTTTGCGACTCTTTTATTTAAAATTTTATCAGGTTCCCTTATCTGCGCCAAGAATATTTCAACGTTTTCGCTGGTACTTAATTCAAATCCATAATTACCTTTAAAAATTAATTTCATGTCCTTTTCAATACCTAAAAAGCTATGATTATTGTTATAAATGTGTTCCACAAAAGCTGAATATCTGTTGTCCTTTATTGCCTTGAAATGTTCTTGATATCTTTGATTAAAGGTTCGCCCAGTCCTTCCTATATAAAACATTTTACACTTGTCAAAAGTGAGCCTATATACTCCCAAATTGGTGTAGACTTCATTTTTGTTGATACTATGTGCATTATATTTCTTGTTTGAGTTATCAGTCCATAGACTGGTTTGACACAGCGCTCCATGCCACCCTATCCTGTGATAACTTTTTCATTTCTACATAATTATAGTTCTTTTCTGTTCTGATGATGGGCGGCCTACATGCTGTCAGGGGAAGTGGGGTGCGGGCAGGATATCACTGTCCATTTAGATAAAAGATCACCGAGCGGTGGTGCTGAGAACTGCTCAAGTCACCCGGGGAGTTTGCCGCGCTCACTTCACTCTTCGAGGAGTTTGCCGTGCTCACTTCACTCTACGAACTGCTGTGTTGCCACATAGTCTTACAGTGTGCGTATGGGTATTACAAAGAGTTTATTTGACAGGCTTGTGTTAGGATTATTCTTGTTTTATGAGTAATTCTTGCCGCAACCTTTACTATAGTCCATTTTGGTTGAAAGCGTCCTGCGCGAGAAATGGTTGCGCATGCAGTGGTGGGAGCTATCGCCCCCCCCACTCCTATAGCAGGTCCAGTCGCCAGGCTAGCGCTGAAGTGAAAACGTCTCTCAAGCGGCGCGTGTTGTTACGTGCGGGCTAAGTTGAAATTACTGAAGTGACGAGCATGGCTTCTAGGTCCTCTGCTAAATCTGGGAGACCACTGCGAGGCTAGGCACGTGAAAGTGTTTATACAATGAATGAACATATGAAAGTTATGAAGCGAGAACACGACTTGAAATTAAATACTGTGCAGACAGTTTCAGAAGCGACAGGAGTGGAAACAACACTGGTGAAGAAGATAATGAAAGAGAGTGAACTTAAGTTTGGCACTCCAACAGGAAAACAAGATGAAAGAAAGAAGAGATTTCCAGTTGGTGATTTCGTAAAAGCAGCTATGAGGAGAAAGATTCACGAATATTACGCCGTGAGAAAAGAAATGTTCACATTAAAAAACCTTCCTGAAGCTTTGAAAGAGGATGCCATAGTGCAATGCAGTCCCTCACATCTTCCTCCATATCATCCAGATCTCAATCGCACTGAGTCAGTTGGGGAGATATCAAAAGAGAGGTCCGTGATAAGAATATATTTCAATTAATAGTAATACAGCATAATTAGTTTTTTAGCATAAAAATGTGTGCCATAGCATCTCTAATGCCTTCACTGTTCATAAATGAGGCGCTCCTATTCCCAATATAAACAAAAATTATTATTCTGTACGAAATATTTCTCAATCAATCAATCAATACTGATCTGCATTTAGGGCAGTCGCCCAGGTGGCAGATTCCCTATCTGTTGTTTTCCTAGCCTTTTCATAAATGATTTCAAAGAAATTGGAAATTTATTGAACGTCTCCCTTGGTAAGTTATTCCAATCCCTAACTCCCCTTCCTATAAATGAATATTTGCCTCAGTTTATCCTCTTGAATTCCAACTTTATCTTCATATTGTGATCTTTCCTATTTTTATAAACGCCACTCAAACTTATTCGTCTACTGATGTCATTCCACGTCATCTCTCCGCTGACAGCTCGGAACATACCGCTTAGTCGAGCAGCTCTTCTTCTTTCTCTCAATTCTTCCCAACCCAAACTTTGCAACATTTTTGTAACGCTACTCTTTTGTCGGAAATCACCCAGAACAAATCGAGCTGCTTTTCTTTGGATTTTTTCCAATTCTTGAATCAGGTAATCCTGGTGAGGGTCCCATACACCGGAACCATACTCTAGTTGGGGTCTTACCAGAGACTTATATGCCCTCTCCTTTACATCCTTACTACAACCCCTAAACACCCTCATAACCATGTGCAGAGATCTGTACCCTTTCTGTCTTATGGATCACTCGTGACTTGACAGCAGACGCACTCGACAAAAAAGAAGCTCTTTGCGGATATTGCTTGCACAGTATTCGCAAGACAAATGGAAAAAATGTTGCGACCACGTAAAAGACACTGAGCAGGAATACTGGGAGCGTGACAACACCATGCATAAGGAATTAGCATCAGACCAGTCCGACATCAAACTCGGTGAAACTTCAGATGGCACTGATTCAGACGAGAGTGAAGATTATTCTGAATAATTTGTAAATAAGGTCCCTGAACTCCGAATATTAAACAAACGTGATCATAGAACACGTAAGAAGTCCGATAATATTTTTGCTCTGATTTTATGAGACAGATTTATATTGTCTATTGTTCCGGAGCAATTTGTTGCTGTTTTTGTTGTTGTTGTTGTTGCTGCTGCTGCTGCTGCTGCTGCTGTAGGAGACCTGTTCTCTCAGTCATAACAATAGCAGGTTATTCAAGAGTATTATATATTATTATATTTCTTCTGATGGACAAGAAAAGTAGACATTGTTAATGTTATTATGAAAGTAGTTGAAGTATTTCTACTAATGCTTCTTCTCTGCATTTTACTGACAAATTCGCATTAATTAATCTCTTTTATAAGTATTTCACTAGAAATCACGTTATATCTCCGGGCTGTCAGTGGAAACAACTTCCTCCTATTCGTTAGGCGATTGATGAACTGATAGCGCGTACCGATGCGCGTTTCCTTGGTATACAGTACAGTTTCAAACGAACTTCCTTTATTCGCAGTATTACCAGTTGCAAGTTGTCTTATGTTCAATTGATTTTCTACTAAATGGTTCAAACCTTTCAACTTTATATAACAGATTTCATATTCGTAAACCAATAAACCAAAACCAAACCCCATGGCACTACAGCCCTTGAAGGGCCTTGGCCTACCAAGCGACCGCTGCTCAGCCCGAAGGCCTGCAGATTACGAGGTGTCGTATGGTCAGCACGACGAATCCTCTCGGCCGTTATTCTTGGCTTTCTAGACCGGGGCCGCCATCTTACCGTCAGATAGCTCCTAAATTCTAATTACGTAGGCTGAGTGGACCTCGAACCAGCCCTCAGGTCCAGCTAAAAAACCCTGACCTGGCCGGGAATCGAACCCGGGGCCTCCGGGCAAGAGGCAGGTACGCTACCCCTACACCACGGGGCCGGCTTTCATATTCGTAAGAATGTATAATAATAAATGGCACAAGAATAAATTAAAGGCTACAGAGTGCCAAAATATTGACCTCCTCTTTTACTATACACTGAGATTTATTTCACGTTGTATCGAAAGCATCATCCGATATGAATTCTTTTAGGTATGACCCTCTGATTTCTTGATGTCACCAACATTTACTACGAAAGTTACGAAGTATTTCCGTACTGGAATAAAACTGAAATTTTAGAATGTTATGCTCAAAGGCCTGTGTAGTTAATTGAGAAGGTTTAACGCAGACAATCGAAATGTAAGACTCGATTTGTACAATGTACGGTACTGTTTTATTTTCACTAGTTTATCATATTAATTCCCACACCTTTGAGTTAGTGATGTATGTACACCGATGAGCCATTGCATAATGACCACCCCGACCCGGGGACGTTTCGCGCCTAAGCTTTCCACACTATTTCAGTCCGTTCCCAGGGCTACGTCCGCTGCCTCAAAGAGAGCGCTGCCTGAACTCGACTGTGTCAGCTGTAGGAAAGGTTCAAGTTCTTCCCCCACCACCAGCGCGAGCGCTCCCATAGTTCCTCGCACTCGAGGCTAGGCCACACCTCCGGTCGTCCAGAAAGACGCTTACTACGAAGATGGACTATACATTCTTCGATTAGCGTGTTCGTGGCATGTGATGTGACATTAGTTTGTTTCTATTCTATTGTTTATATTTACTTTGCCCTATGTTGTTGTATGTAATAACTGCACTATATACTGTATGTCTTACAATGGCAAAGAGGAAGGAGATAAGGAGCCTGGGTAGAAAAATAATCAGCAATGTTCATGAATATTTTCAAAAGGAAGCAGAAAATAATGGCCCTTTAGTGAGTGTGTATAAAGTGCAGCAGAGTGTGTTGGAAGCTTGTCAAGTTAGTACGCGGACCATTCAGCGTATAGTAAAGGAAGGTAAAGACAGTAGGCCTACCCAGTCATCTGGTTCCATCTCATTCCAATTACTGCACTAACGAATCAAAAGGAATTGTATAACAAAGGCAATCGACAGATTCAATAAAGAAGTATTTAGAAGAACTCTCCTCAGTTATTACATAAAGAGTGAATACCTGACACTGAACAAATTACGTGGTGATTTAGAAAGACATATAAAATTTAAATAGGGAGTTACTTCGTTGTGGAGGATAATGAAGTCTATGGGGTTCAAGTGTAAAAAATGCAACTGGTATCATATTGTACTACATCGAAGATATAATAAAATAATGAAAATAAATAAATAAAAATAAATAAACATAATAAAACCCATCCACATGCCATACTCAAACTATAACATATGAAGTTCTGTATTTCATAGCTATGTGGATTTCATCACAACTTTAACGCGCGCACAGGCACTCCTGGCAACGCTGTAGTAGTGACCTCTGTCTCTGCCGCCTAACGGCCTCTCGCGTTGTGCTGGATTGGTCGGCCCCAGGCTCCCCGCTTCTCCTGACAGCATGTAGACCGCCCACCATCAGAGCAGAAAAGACCTATAGTACATCTTATATCTGCTCTAATCTGCTTGTCATATTGGTCTACCCCTACCGTTCTTACCACTTACACTTCCCTCAAAAACCAACTGTACAAGACCTGGGTGTCTTAAGATGTCTTAAGGTCTCTTCTTCTGGTGAAATTTAGCCAAATCAGCCTCCTCTCACCAATTCCATTCAGTATCTCTTCATTCGTGATTCTATCTACCCATTTCACCTTCAGCATTCTTCTGTAACACCATATTTCAAAAACTTCTATTCTCTTTCTTTCTGAGCTAGTTATCGTCCATGTTTCACTTCCATACAATGCCACGCTCTAGACGAAAGTCTTCAAAAACATCTTTCTAATTCCTATATCAATGTTCAAGGTGAACAAATTTCTTTTCTTAACAGAGGCCTTCCTTGCTTGTGCTAGTCTGCATTTTAAGTCCTCCTTACTTTACCATCATTAGTTATTTTACTACCCAAGTAACAAGTCATTGACTTCTTTTAAGACATCATTTCCTAATGTTAATACTGTATTTCACCTGACTTTGTTCGACTGTACTCCATTATTTTTGTTTTGGACTTACTTGTTTAAATCTTGTATTCCTTTCCCAAGACACTGTCCATACCATTCAGCAATTTCTCCAGATCTGTTGCAGAGTCAGATAACATAACAAATTCCTCCTTGATTTCCTTTATCGCCTGTTCTATGTAAATATTGAAAAGGAGAGGGGGCAAACTGCAGCCTTGCCTCACTCCTTTCTGGTTTGCTGCCTCTTTTTAGCCCTAGATTCTTATCACTGCAGACAAATTTTTGTATAGATTGTAGATAATTCTCCTTTCTCGGTACCTGATCCCGATCACCTTCAGAATCTCAATCAGCTTGGTCCAATCAACATTATCAAATGCCTTTTCTAGATGTATGAACGCCATATATGTGGGCTTGTCTTTCTTAAATCGGTCCTCTAAGATCAGATGTAAAGTCAGGATTGCTTCACATGTTCCCACATTTCTTCTGAAACCAAATTGATCTTCTCCCAACTCATTTTCAACTTGTCTTTCCATTCTTCTATAAATAATACATGTTAAAATTTTGCAGGCATTAGATACTAAACTAAAAACAAGTAAAGGAATAAAAATCACAGTAAAACTTGAAGGCTTAGTACACAACCTTAAACAAATTGCAGAAGATCTGGCTCCAATTAAACCACGAAAAAACACCTATGGCGGAACAGCAAATGTGATAAAACAGTGGAGAAACAGGCATGGCTGTTACATCAGTCCCAAAAATCAGAAATATCCTATCAAAATCTAGTAAAACAGAGAAATGAAATTACCGAAGTCTTTTGAAGAATAAAAAGATGAAATCATAAGGTCACACTGCAATTAATTGAAGAAAAATTCAATAAAACTCAGTCAAGGGACTACTACAAAACCTTCAGAAAACAGCTCCAAAAATACGAACCCCCAACCCTACTGATGAAGGATGAAAATGGTAAGCTGGTGTATAACAATAAAGACAATGCAGAAATTCTGGCTAAATATTTCAACAAGCTTGTAAATTGTGAGGAACCTACAGAACTCCTCCGTTTGGACACCAACACCCCAATAAAATCACCACAAGAGAACATCAATCCTCCACGATAAAGGAATTCTACCAAGCACTAAATAAATTAAAAAACTAGAAAGCGCCTGGAGAAGATCAGACCTTTGTGGAAATCTGAAAATATGCAGGAAGATCAGCCAAAGTTGCCCTCCATCAACAACTTGTCTCTATGTGGATTAAACAATAACTACCAGAACACTGGACAACAGCCCTCATTTACTCACTGCACAGAAAAGGAGACAAAAGTGACCCTAATAACTACAGAGGAATCTCGCTCTTAGACATTACAAAATTATTTCAATAATCATTCTTAATAGGATAAGTTTACAACTAGAGAAAGAACTAGGAGAATATCAAGGAGGTTTCAGACCCTCTGTCCTGATCAGATCATGGGTCTTAAGTTGATAATGGACAACAGGAGAAGAAATAGAGATATGGTGATAACATTTGTAGATTTCGAGAAAGCTTACAATTGCATCCATAGAGAATCCCTGCTTAAAATTTTAAGACATCTTGGACTACACCCCAAATTAATAAACATGATAAAACTGACTCTCACTAACACCAAATCAAAAGTGAAGTTTAGGAGTGAAATATCAGTCATTTAAAATTAAAACGACTACGGCAGGGAGATGGGCTCTCACCACTATTATTTAATTGTGCTCTAGAAATAGTGATGAGGGAATGGTTTAGGAAATGTCCCCCGAAAATAAACATTGGCTGAAAAATCAAAACAAATTGCCTGGGTTTCACTGACGATTTTGGATTACTAGCAGGTATTTCAGATCCACCTTTTCAATACAATTATAATTTGTGTGTGTGCGTAAGAAAAGGGACCACTTCTTGGTCAACAGTTCATGAAATAATTGTAAAAAAAAACACTCAAGGGAGGAAAATGTTGAATTTTCGTTTTTGATACCTATGTATTGCTTAGACCGCAGTCTACTCACTACGTGAATTTAAAAGCCCTCTGACAATAATCACTGCTAAAACATGAGGTTTATTTAATACTAAGGGACCACTTTTCGCATCGTAAGCAAGGCTCCAGACACTTACTTGCTCGCGCTCCTAGCTGCGCTAGCATAAGATAAGATGACTCGATATCTTATCTTATGATAAATAAACCCTAGCTGGGCACTTTTAATAAAGGTAATAGGTTTCCTGAACATCCTGTCTGCTCCAAACATTTCTGATACCGATGCAGTCTTTCAGTGTTTTTCATATTGTGGAGAAGTGTGCGATGAATGCATTAGTACGAAACCAGCCAATGACGACAGCTACTAAGAGAAAAAATTATAACAGAAAGAAACTTACACAATTTATCACTTCAGAAGGCAGGAGGAGTCTTAGTTATTATTTCAATTTGTATTGGCTTGTGGCTCTAAGAGGCTAAAAAATTTAAAGGAACAAATCAAGAAAGAAAGGGTGCAGCCTAAAAATTCACCGAAACGTATTAAAGACTTCTCAGATAAAATCTTTTCCTTTTGAAGATCATAAACATGCAGTCGACTTTATGAATAATATCAGTAAACAAAATGCACTTGTCATGCCAGGCCGGATCCCTACAAAACGAAGAAGTGATCTCGTGCTTCTCCCAACTAGCATGTCTAAGAAGTACTTTCATACATTATACTCTGACAGTTGTAAATCATTAGAGAGTATTCTCGTATCACTCTCGTCCTGGTATCCCATCTAGCGTACATTTTGCCGTAACATAGTAGTTCAGAAACCCAAGACTGATCTTTGTATTTGTAAAAGCAATTAAACTGTAGTAGGGAAACTGTCAATTATGGATGAGAAGGGAAAAAAGGAATCTGATGGAGAAGGCTATACAACATCTGAATCACGTCCAGATAGAGCGGACTGCTTATAAAAACACCATAGACAATTGTAGACAAGGGATTAAACAACTGGAAGCTCCATTGTCTCTTGGGCCACATAGCTGTAACACATACAAAGGCACAATGCATTATAGTTTTTGATTTTGCCCAACAGGTGCACTTACCATACGATCCACGAGTTGGACCCATTTTTTTTCTTACAGGCTACAAAGTGGGTCTCTTTGGTGTATCTTGTGAACCACTTCACAAATTTGTTTTGTACATTATTCCAGAAGCTTGTATTGCGGTTAAAGGAGTAAATACTGTCTAATCTCTTGTACATCACTTCTTAGAAAAATTTTCAGTAGGTGAGGAGTGTACCGGGCGGTACACCTCCACGCCGCTAATTCAAACATTGCGCCAGTTGAAACTCCTCTACTGGAGGAAACCTGAACTTCAACAACCATGTTAATTCTAAAGTTTCTCAGAAGATGTCGCTATTGTAAATTTTGAAGAGTTCTGAACTGTGTCTTTTTCGATTTATATTTGTTTTCTCGGTAGTGAGAAGTGTGAACATTCTCTTCTAGATGGCACTACTAAAGAACTGCAATTGTGCACCCTAGTGCGAAGTGAAGGAACTGTTTGTTTTTTGTTTTTTTGTTTTTTTTTGAGAAATTTTGTGTTCATAAGTTTGTTCTTTGTTAAATTTCTTTCATTCATTTTTTGGGTTGGCAGTATAACCCTTCTCTTTCCGCTTGTTTTGAATTTAGCCAATCCCGAATTTCTCTAATGAATTTTTGACCAATAACGTATGTCTTCTCCGATATGGATATGTTGCTTGATCGTAGCCAATAAAGTTGAGGGGGGTGTGGGTTCTCATTCATGAAACGTCTCGAATTTTCTGCAAGGATATATAAACTGCTGATTTTCTTGTCTCCTGGCCACTTCAGTAACATCTTTCTTAGTGTGATTATGTAGCAGGGGGCGGGAAGCGCCTCTTTCTTCAGGCAGCAGTTCATCCATCAGGTAATGGCCTTTTAATAACTTCTTTGCTTGCTAGCTCAGCAGTTTAACCCTCGGGGCAGGTTCGAAACTTTTATCATGTAACCTTCCTTTAAAATGTAAAAGACACTTGGTATAAAATTCCGTCTCTTTAACTACAAATCGGGATAGAGAGTGCCTAACCCTCTCGAGCTCCCTCTCATATTGTTTTTGAGGTGACTACGTTTTCATAACCGTTTTTCTTCGTTTCATAATGTAATAAAGTTTTCCTATCGTGTCACCTCCGTAGTATGGGATTAGCCATTGCATAAGTGGCCTAGAGCCAAATAGGTTTTAAAAAGGTGTATTAGGAGTGCAAGTTACGCCTCCACTCATGTTGGTATTTTGGGGGCCATGTAATTATCCTGTTTCTTTACTGAATAGGCCTCAGTAGGTTGGGTATTTTTTTACCCCTGTTCTTGTGTGCCTTGAGGGCAGCTTGAAGGTGGAGTTTGGTGTGGCCTTTGAATAGGCTTGAACTTTGAGAGCGGGTTGCTCTTTCTTAAATTTGGTTTCTGTGTGCCTCGAGCAGGCTTAACTGGGTAATTGGGAGCAACTGCTCCTTGGCATGATTGGGGTTTTCTGCCCCTTTGTTGAACCTTGTGTATAAGTAAAGTTGGGCTCATTGCTCAGGGATTGTGAATCTGGGGCTCGAAGCCCAAAATACATTAATAAACTGTAATTGTACATTCTTAACTTGTTGATATACAACTGAGTTCCTGTTATACTTGTTATTTCTTGATCTTGAAAAGAAAATATAACCTTTGTTAAATTTTAAATTAATTTTAATTTCGTAAGTTGAGACCTATTCATCCCAGCACCTTCTTTCACCTCTAACTACCACGGATAACTCCGTAACAAGGAGCATTTAGAATTCCATGCTGATAACTGTGTTGGGCAAAATAAAAGCATCTTAATGAGATACCTCATATGGAGAGTTATGACAGGAAAGAACAGCAGTTGAAAAATTTCATTTTTGTCAGTTGGACACAAGAAATTTCAACCCGATGTGTATTTTGGTTGCTTCAAGAGAGCATTCCTGAAAAATGAAAGTAAAGTTATTGAAGATGTAATTAATGTCGCCCGTAAAAGTTGTCAGGTTTCTAGCTCTATTATTCCTGTTGCTGTTGACACAGAATCCAGAAATGTAACAATTCCTACTCATGACTGGCAAAACAAGTTCCGTGCTGGAATGAAAAGCATTCCACAGATAACCCAGATACATCACTTTGTGTATGTGAAAGAGGACCCTGGTGTAGTGTTGACAAAGAAATCCATAGTTTCTGACGAATTTCCCTACACCATCCTTCCAGAGCATCCAGCGCCTGACTTCAGTGATCTTCCGCAAGTCATCAAACCTCAAGGAATTAGCATCGATAGACAGATGTATATCCATGAAAAAATTAGACCCTTCGTATCAGAAGATCAGAAGATGAGAAAGATATACTATGTCCTGCTGTAACATCTTGCCCTGCTCTAACAAAGCTGCCACCAACCACCTGAAGTGAAAATCTTATGAAGCCGGCTTCTGTTTCTCCTCCTCTGCCAATAATTACTCCATCATCATCATCTTCGAAAAGTGTAACACCTAAAAAAACAAGTAAGGCTCAGAAGAGAAAACCACCAACTCCGAGAAAATTCTCCTCAAAGAAGAGGTCTCGACCCACCTACAGCTACTGTGGAGAGACAGGTCATCGGGAGCAGACGGTGAAAGGGCATATAATATGCCCACAACGCAGGCTTCGGCATAAATAACCTTTAAGCGGGAGTGAGGCGACCCTAGCGGACAGCTT
Organism: Anabrus simplex; assembly: GCF_040414725.1. Classification (NCBI taxonomy): domain Eukaryota; kingdom Metazoa; phylum Arthropoda; class Insecta; order Orthoptera; family Tettigoniidae; genus Anabrus; species Anabrus simplex. The sequence goes on from NC_090267.1 coordinate 185,823,548, forward strand.
CGTTCGGCAGGTAAGGGAAGCTCTGCAGTCGAAAGACATTCTCTCGGCTATAGCTAAGACATTTGAAAGTGTGACAGAGGCTGTGGCTAAACAACTCCCACCCTGGACTTCAACTCTGAGATTATCAATGAACTTAAAATTGATATTAAAAAGGAAAATTGAACTGAAAGCAGTGCAGGATGAACTCAAAAGTAGTACTGATGCTCTGGAGCAATGGAGCAATATCAACGTAGAGGAAGAATGAGTGTGTTCAGAATTCCTGAATCACCAAATGAGAATACGGACAAACTTTCAGTCAGGTTGTTTAAAGATAAACTTGGCCTTGACATTGCCGTACAGGACATTGATAGGTCTCACCGTGTTGGCAGGCCAGGGCCGGGAGTGAAGCGGCCTTCTGACCCCAATATGTCAGCCTTGTGTCAGTAGATCTATTTGTACATAAAAGAACTCCTGCGGGACAATTCCAGCCCCTCGGCATCTCCAGAAACCGTCAACAGCAGTTAGTGGGACATAAAAAGGATAACATTATTATTATCATTATTATCATCATTATTGTCATCCACACACATGACTTCCACTAAAGTTAATTAATTATACAAAAGAACATAATATACCTTATCGTTTATTTCTTAACTATGACAAAATATATAAAAGAGCTATATGATCATCAAGCTGATCATGCAACAATGATACTGGATAATGAGCAGGATTGTTACGAAGAATCCAGAGGACCAAGGATAGAAAAATGGGAAGTGGAGAAGGCAATCCAGGACCTAAAGGAAAGGAAAGCAATGGGCTGTGACCAAATACCATCTGAAGCATTAAAGGTTTTAGGGATTTGAGGAATAGTTAGGCTGACCAATCTGATGAACACAATATATGATACAGGCATTTGGTCAGAAGATCTTCTTAGGACCATTATAGTTCCCTTACTGAAGAAATGTAATGCTAAACAATGCAAAGACTATAGGGCAGTTAGTTTTTATGTCATGTTACTAAGGCAGTGACCAAGATAGTGCTGAGAAGAATAGAAAAGAAAATAGAGGAGAATATGGGAGATGACTAGTTCGGTTTTACAAAGGGAAGAGGAACCAGAGATGCAATTGTATGCCTAAGGATGATTGGAGAAAGGATGTTAGAAGTGAATAGGGAAATGTATATTTCATTGATTGGGAAAAGGCATTTGACAGAGTGAACGGGTGCATTCTGATGAGGATTCTGAAAGATATTGCCGTAGACTGGAAAAACAGAAGACTGATAAAAGAGTTGTATAAGAATCAGAAAGTGATGGTTAGAGTAGATGAATATGAAACAGAAGAAGTAGGTATTGGAAGAGGAGTGAGACAGGGATGTTGCATGTCACCGGCTCTGTGCAGTATATATGCCGATAAACAGTTACAGAAGGCCCTGGAGAAGGCAAGAGGCATTGTAGTGGGAGGAGAACCAATAAAGACCATAAAATATGCAGGTGATGTGGCTATTAGCGGAATCAGAGAAAGATCTGCAAGTTGTGTTGGAAAATACTGAGAGAGCGGGCAAAGAGTTTGGAATGAAGATAAACATTGGGAAGTCTAAGGTGATGAGAATAGGAAAGGAGGAGATTGCTGTTAATATAACACTAGAGGGAAAGAAATTGGAACGAGTAAAGTCATTCAGATATTTGGGAAGTTTGTTGACATGGAATAGAAGCTGTACAGAAGAAATAAGAAGCAGAATATCTATGGGAAAAGAAGCTTTCAGAAAGGTGAGAGGGCTTTTGACATCTAAGGCAGTATTGATTTAAGAAAGAGGTTCGCAAAGTGTTTTGTGTGGAGTGTAGTGTCATCTGGAGCTGAAACACGGACATTAAGAAAGAAAGAAAGTATTTGGAAAGTTTTGAAATATTGTAACTGTTCCCTCTCGTCAAGACACTTGGGGAGATGAAAGTTATTATCTTGGGACACATGAATATCAAATAAACTATTTGTGGCTTGCCCGCAAATTGCCACGCAAATAGAAACAATAAACATTCCATGCTATATTTACTAGCATAGAGACTTATACTGAAATCACAGGGGTAGGATTTTAAATAATTAACCATTAAGTATTGCTTAAGAAAGAAAATTAATGCAATATACAATACAAATGAATTTATTATACAAAAAAATGAGATGAATCGGAAAAGTTTCCTTAAGGCGTGGAGGAATTTAGAATTTAATTTACTGAATTTACTTATTGTTTGCTTTATCTAATTGAAGCTCACCAATTACAGCTTCCGTTGAAGTCATCTGGTTTCCGTGGTTACTCGTTTTCTTCTCGATGTAGACTTTGCTCCATGGACATCCTTCCTTCTCTGATATGGTACGGGCTATCTGGACTAGCACTCCCTGCTTGCCTAGTCTTTAAATTAGACATTGGCCCTACACTTGTAAAAACTGATCAGCGTTGATCGTATGAGGAGAAAATTCAGAGATATGAATTTTTCCATATTAGTAGAAATCTCAATCCAACTGAGCTATACTATTTATACGGTACAGACTTGTACCAAAATTCCGTAGACTTGAACTAAACATAGTTCTTCGTCCACAATATTTACTGAATATCACACAAACCATCAGCTTGTTTCGTTTCTCGTAGATCCGATAACATAACCGAAGCGACAACACATTGTACAAAAGTAACTATGTCGCGGAGCGACCACACACTGTTTCAAATATCAAATCACGTCGTACAAAGTAGATGTTCACAGTAGAAGTAGTAGTGATGGAGTTCACATAGTTAGGTTGTAAGGTTGTAAGGTTTCATTCTCGTGTTGAGAATCAGTATATATCCGGGCTCACCCCCACTCTTGGTAACAGTTCAATCTCAAAACTCATATACAACGAAGTATCTGATTCGATAGATCGAAGCATCAACTCCCTTTCTCTTCTTCCTCGACAAGTCCAGAAGGCGTGGCGATGATATAGCTGACCAGCTTGCAAGCCTCGCGTACGGGTCGCTGTTTACTAGCCTTGGTCATACGATAAACCCATGACGCACGCAAAATCCCAAGCTTCAAGAATAACGCTCCGTATACACAAACATGAGATGAAATGAAAACAACTATGTCTCAACATATTGACCGTATTTACAACATAATGAATTCTTATCCTACATAATATAATAATTTAAATAATAAAACGATGTTATCATATATACAATATGATTCCAAAAAGCCTTGATTACAAATGATTGACATTGAATAAATATGTTATTACAAATAATTGCCGATGGCGGATAAACTTGATATCAAATGATATCGCGTAAAATGATGTTATATTAAATTAGTAGGGCTGGAGAAGCCTGGACGGTTACAATATGGTTGAGAGAAGAATAGAAAAAGTGAAGTGGACAGATAAAGTGTTAAGAAAAGTAGGTGAGAAGAGGCACCTGATGAAAACGATAAGGAAGAGGAAAATATCTTCAACAAAGGGTGATGGAGGGAAAAATAGATGGAAGAAAAGGAACAGGAAGAAGGTTTGGAATGTTAACAGATGTCAAACAAGGGGGAAGCTATGAACAACTGAAGCAAGATGCTCAGGACAGAGAATCGTGGAGGCTGCCCAGTTGACACCTGTCTCACCGGGCGAGTTGGCCGTACGGTTAGGGGCGCGCAGCTGTGAGCGTGCATCCGGGAGATAGTGGGTTCAAATCCCACTGTCAGCAGCCCTGAAGATGGTTTTCCATGGTTTCCCATTTGCACACCAGGCAAATGCTGGGGCTGTACCTTAATTAAGGCCATGGCTGCATCCTTCCAACTCCTAGACCTTTCATCCCATTGTCGCCATAAGACCTATCTGTGTCGGTGCGACATAAAGCCACTAGCAAAAAAAGATGCCTGTCTCAAGACAGATTCACAGAAGAAGATTAACATTATTTTCATTCATTTACATTACAAATTAATTTATAAAATTTAATAATCTTAACAAATTTGGGGTTGGTACTTGTATAGTTGCAGCTTAAATGGGAAAATTGTTTATCATTGGTTATACGAGGCTGTATCTGTCACTTACAGTACTTCACTTAGCTGCCCATTAGGCTACTAAAACACATTGGCGTCGCCATAAGACCTATCTGTGTCGGTGCGACGTAAAGCCCCTAGCAAAAAAAAAAAAAAAAAAACATTGGAAGCCAGTGCAAATGTGGGGACATTGTTAGAGACATATATTACTTTTTTTTTAAAGAAGCTCCAAAAGAAAGAAAGAAAGAAAGAAAAACAAGTGAGATGTATCAGGAAATGAGTGGACCTGAGCTCAAAAGCTGCAAAATCTTGAAACATGTCAGCACAATGGTTATTTTTCACTGATTCAATAAACAGGGTATTAGAACAGTAGGGGCCATTGAAATTGTTGTTTCATGTTGGTGACGAATTCAAATCAATAATAGCAAATTTCTTGCAGTGAAGGCAGTAATGGAAAATGGTGCCACCAAAGTTCACTTGTTATTTCTGAAAAAACACACTCCCTGTATTTACGAAGTGCATCATGTTGCAAGTAGAAGCTCTTTTCATACATAAAGTGTCCAGATACATGAATGGATTGTTGATGGATTTAATGGTGAGGTTTGTGAAAGCTGAAAAGATTGAAAAGCACTTAGAAATAAGTTTGAATTGTATTACCGATATAAAGTTCAATAGCAGGAGTTGTCGAATGATGACAGTGATCTTGTAACTGGAGTTACAGTAAGACACACATTAAGCAAGGAAGTGAGGCTGGGAGTTTATCTGGAGATGACTTGAGACAGTTCTTCAAATTGGTAAGAAATTTCTTTACTACAGCTTGCAACTACATTTTGAGCAAATTCCCTTTTCATGGCTCTGTGGTGAAGCATGCAGAAGTAGTGGATGTTTCATTGAGAGCATTGAGACACAATCTTCCCACGGATAATGAATATTCAGTATTCGCACGCTGTATTTGATCCTCCTAGTGCGAGACAAGAGTAGCGATAGCGCATACTCAGATAATGATCACCAGTCTCGCATTGTCTGTCACTGGCAGTGTGGCCATGGCGTCCAGTTTTATCGAACCAGTTTGTTGCTAAGTTCTGTCTTTTGTGTTCTGTTTCATGCATGCTTGCATGCTTTGTTTCAATGTGCAGTATGGCTTCTGAAAGGAAACTTGTTGTATCATTGGCAGACAAAATAAAAGTCATTGAACAATTAGACAAAACAGTTAGCCGAGATATATAGTGTGAAAACATCAACAGAGGTGGTTTCCCATAGAGTTGGCACAATTTAACAGGGTTACACGGTCTTTACTAACTTTATAAGCAGAAGCACTTGATTTCTGTTGATAGGCAAATAAAAAAATCCCAGAACTTCCAAAAATAAAAAAAACTCTTTTATACAAATGAATCAAAGTCCTTGAATGCTGTTTATCAAAATGTACAATGAAACTTTCATAGCAGAAGTAAAAATAAAAAAATAAAAAAAATAAAATAAAAAAAATAAAAACATAAAAAGGTCTTTGGAAAAATAAGGCAGTAAGGTGGCGTTAGTTAATCATTTATAATGCACCCACCCACCCCACACAAGACCTTCTTGAAAGAGAAAATGGACATTTCCAAACACTTCTTTTGCTGCCAGATGTAACGAGTTTGATGCACCCAACGGACCAGTTGGCTATCGAAACTGTGAAGTGCCATTACAGAAGACAACTGTTAAGGAAACTTGATCAAAGATACATATCTCTCTCTCTCTTTCTCTCTCTCTCTCTCTCTCTCTCTCTCTCTCTCTCGAAATTTTGGAACAAACTGATTGAGGTTTCAACTGAGGAGGGGGAAGATGCGAAGAAACAGAAACAGGTAGAAGAAATATTAAAAAAGGAGCATGAAAAGCCAGAGGAAAAGGACCAAATGTGAGTTGGGGACATACAAAACATCATCATGAAAATTCCTGAATGTTCTAAGTGCAGTTCAGAGGATGGAGGTGAGTGGCTGGTGTTTGATTCTTCAGACCCTGGATTCCAAATTCTTAGTGAGATTGAACTAATTCAAAGTGTGAGAGAAAAAACTGATGACCTGGAGAATGACGTCATTGCTTCTGAACCAGACGCACAACTATCAGCTACTGAGATGTTTGCTTGCCTTGACAGTGCTACAGTGGATGGAACAGTAGCCTGAGTGTGATAATCGACAACTGCGCACTGCCAAGCAGATACGAGACTTGGCTGCTCAGAACAATTGATTTTGACCAGTATGTTCAAGCAGTGAGACAATAATTTAATACATTATGTAAGTAGGGTGCAAAATGTAACAATATTGTTCTTGTATCATTAAATTAATACATTATAAGCAAATTTCATTTTTGTCTAAGATATAACCATTTTTTTTAAAATCCAATTATCCAGATATTTGGTTATCCGAATTGGGCTTGTTTCCGATTGATCCTTGTAATTGGAGTTCTGCTGTACCTAAAATGATCATAAATGTCGCTGTAGGGTATTTGACTTTACATGCGAGGGGCATTCAATATATAATGCAACACATTCTTTTTCTCGACCAAATTCAGTTTTAAGAATTATAATTTTTTTGGGGACATCTTTGAATATTCCCATTTCATCTCAGAGTTTCATTAATTTCCGATAGGTGGCAGCGTTATAACTAGCCTTCAGAATGGCATCATTAACGGAGGGGTGTACCAAACAGAGAGCAGTAATTGAGTTTCTTTTGGCGGAGAACCAGGGCGTCAAAGCTGTGAGCCTGCAAGGTTAGAACGAGCAGACACTCTTATTGGAGGTAATCGATGAATCACAGTCAAACACCTCATTGCTGAACTTGACGCCTTTGTTGGTAGTGCTAACACGCTTATCCACTAGTTGGAGTATTCAAAGCTTTGTTCTTGCTGGGTTCCTCAACAGCTAACAGAAGAAACAACTGTGCGGAATTGCTTGCTCGTTATGAGTCTGAAGGTGGCAATTTCTTGTCTGTCACAGGCAGTGAAACATGGATTCATCACCTTGAACTGGAAACAAAACGGCAATCCATGGAGTGGCACCACACCAACTCTCCCACGAAGAAAAAGTTCAAAATTGTATGTATTGATCATTTTTATAATATTTCATAAGTTCTCTTTACTCTTTGATATGATGTATTGGGACACAATACTCCTTCAAATTGTAAAACAAAAGATTGTGTCATATTGTGTTATTCTTTGATCTAACCACTGATGAAGGGAATGGTTGAGATTTCCCGAAACATGTATGGTTTAATTAATAATGTTTCTTTCATTTAATGAGTGTATTGATCAAGGCGGATTTAAATAAACTATTATAAATAGTTATATTATACATTCACCGTGTTCGTAGCCACAAAATTGCAAATGAACTTCTCTTTCTCCACGACACCGCAAGATCTCACATAGGTCTGCGCACCCGACAGGAGTTCACTAAACTTCAGTGGACTGTTCTTCCTCATCCGCCCTACAGCCCTTATCTCACATCTTCTGACTTCCATCTATTTGGCCCAATGAAGGATGCACTCCGAGGGAAGCACTACATTAGATAATTGGGAAGTGGCACGACATTGGCTCCGACATCGACCAGTCAAGTGGTACCTTGCAGGCATACAGGCCCCCACATTACGGTGGCATAAGGCTGCAGCATTGAACGGAGATTATGCTGGAAAATAGGGTATTGTAGCAAAAGAGCTGGAGAATAAGATGGTGTATTTGAATCCTCAATAAAACCAGCCTGCTTTTAGAAAAAAATGTGTTGCATTATATATTGAACTCCCTTCATACTACTGATCTTTTGGGAGGTAATGAATGTAAAGTTGAGAGGATTTTCCAGGATGTGATAATATTAATTGTCTGCTTTTTTTCCTTTGAACAGTGTGATCAAACTATGACGGGTGGAAATCTTGCTTTGTACTATTCTATGGTATTTGAAAAACCTATCCGTGTGGTGCGTTCCCATACTATGAAAAGTGAGTTCTCTCCTTCAACCGGATACCGATATGAAGGTTAGTAGCACTTCATTATTTTGTTCTTGTTCTTATTCTTCTACCTCCAATTTTCCCACCTTTGGAGGGGTCGAGGATGCAAATTATGTCGCACTTATGGACTTCGGCATATTTTACAGCTGCATACACTTCCGTGATAACAATCGTATAATACCAATGTAAATGGTCCGTTATTAGACATTATAAATTTTCCAGCTAACTCATTTGTGGTTGCCAGCGTTTCGCCCCAGTGTGCTAAGCTGGGGTCATCGGTTTCTAAATAGCACACCCACCAAGACACATGGCTAGTGCATACCGTGAAGGCCACTGCGTAGGCTACTTGAAGCCACCGGCAGTGCCAATGCACTATGAGAGACTTTGTCTCATTACCAAAAATTAATGCCTGCCTGGCCATCAGATGACATAGATGTTGATTCCCATAGGGAACCTGTCCTGAATGAGTAAATTTATAATACCAATACAAAGGGTCTGTTATTGAACATATAAATTTTCCAGCTAACTCATTCCTGGTTGCCAGCATTTCGCTTCAGTGTGCTAAGTTGGGCTCATCATTTGGTAAATAGCACACCCACTAGGACACATGGCTAGTGCATACTGTGGAGGCCACTGCGTAGGCTACTTGGAGCCACCGGCAGTGCCAATGCACTATGAGAGACTTTGTCTCATTGCCAAAAATTGATGCCTGCCTGGTCATCAGATGATACAGATGTTGATCCCCGTAGGGAACCTGAAATATTTGTCCCGAATAAGTAAATTTATAATACCAATATAATTTATTTATTTTTTTATAATTTATTTATAATTTTTAATACCAATATAAATTTACTCATTTACTCATTTCAGGTTCCCTATGGAAATCAACATATATATCATCACGATTTCCATATATTTCAGCTTCACTTACAACTTTAAGTTCCTCACGCACGTCAAATGACCGCAGATGCCGTTTTGAATCCACCGCTTACCATCGAGACAGCGCTTTCAGGGACAGATACGAAACTCGAATATGAGCGAGATGGACTTCCGTAACCAACAGTCTCGACACTCGCAAAGTACGATAGCCCGCGAGGTCAGCTATTCGCGCACCCAGCTTGCCAGCAACACTTGTGAAACAAACGACAATCGAGCATCCACAGCAGCATTCTTCATATTTACCACATATTTACCCATATTCTTTGATTTACCGTATTTCATTACCTTAGATTTCGCGGTTACATGCCACTGTAACTGTATTGAGAAAAAATCGATCTTGTTTTCTAGAACACAACTAAAACGCAATAAGACCTGAATGCCCATTTATATGTGGTATATTGAGTATGGTAACAATATTCTAATCTGTTTCAATACTCTATGTAAACGTAGTAAATATTTACGAGAATGAACGGCTTGAATATGACCCGCACCCAACATTTAGAACCAATATTTTGGGGGGGAAAAGTGCGGGTGGTATTTGGGATTACACAGTATCTATTAAATTACTTAGTTCTATTCCTTTCTTTTCAATACTTCTACAGTTCAACACTAACATTTTTATGTCATCCCTACTTGACTTCCAGAACTCTGTACCCTTATCACCGCTCCCTAGACCACCCTGTTTCCCCGAATGTACCTCCCTATAACCCTTCCAAACAAATTTCCTAACTTATACATACCACTACGGTTTAAGTGCAGGCCATCTGAGTGTAGATCACTATCTCCTAACCATCCATTAGGATGTAGAAATCTCACTCTCATTTTCCAACGTACCCACTCTATAGTCTCATTTACGAGGACAGTTTGAAAAGTTCTCGGAATCACCGCTAGATGTCAGTGTTAGAGCAACGAGGTTCCCGCGCAATAATCACACATCCTTTGTGAGTGAACACATGACGCGTCAGTGCTCTAGCTCCAGGAGTGTGGTAGTGACGACTCTTTGTTGTTGTTCCCGTGTAGTGATTTGTGACAATGGAAAAAACTGAGATTCGAGCAGTGATTAAATACTTTGTAAAAAAAGGTATGAAAGCAAAGGAAATTCATGCCGACTTTCAGAACACACTGGGGGACTCTTCTCCTTCATTTTCAACTGTTGCCAAGTGGACCAGCGAGTTTAAATTTGGTCGGGAGAGCTTGGATGATGATCCGACTAGTGGATGGCCAAAAAGTGTTACGACCCCAGAATTTATCGCAAAAGTGCATAAAGTGGTCATGGAGGATCCTTGACTGAAAGTGCAGGAGATTGCTGAAGCTGTAGGGATGTCTTCTGAATGGGTATATTATATTTTAACCGAAGAATTGGGTATGAAAAAATTATCCGCAAGATGGGTGCCGCGGCTCTTGACATTTATTTATTTATTTATTTATTTATTTATTTATTTATTTATTTATTTATTTATTTATTTATTTATTTATTTATTTATTTATTTATTTATTTATTTCATACCACCAACAGAGATGTTTCTCCAATTACAGGTGGCTTAGTCACTATGCATTAATTATTAAAAATAACAAATGTTAGAAAGAACTTAATATCTAAAAATAAAAATATACAACATTATTAACAAGTAGAGTAGCAAACGGAATTTACAGCACATTAATACTTTTTCAAGTTTGAAAATACTTAATATCTAAAAATTAATTTTAAAAAGTAGACTTTTTGAGGTTCGAAGTGGACTTATGACCTAAAATACTTATATCTAAAAATGAATTAAAAAGTAGAAATACAGAAATTTAAAAAAATTAGGAATTAGTATCTACAAAAAAAATAACTCCAAACTTAGACTGACACCCGTTAAAGCAACTGACATATAAAAATATTTCAGTTTTCCCTACATTTTCTTTATCTATCTTTAAATCGTATAAATTTAAATAAAATAAAACACTAAAATGAAACACAAATTAACTAAGAAATAAGTATAAATATAGTATAGTACATATATACACCTATAGGGTAAACCTTCAGAAATAGTGAACTGAACTCAAAGTGCCCAGCATAGTGCGACCATTACTTTAACTGTGTGCCTTCTTCAATAATTTTACATAATAATTGTATCTAACAGCAAAGTCTAGATCAATATCAGGAAATTTATGGACTGTGACGTTATAAGTAGTGCACATTCTGAACAGTGGTGAGCTTCTATAAAATACTGTTTTAGAAATCGGAAGAAACAAGAGATGTCTGTGTCTTAAACTCCCTTTCCGGGTATTGAACGAGAATTGTTGTAGAAAGTAACTGTTATCTACCACATTATTGATAACTCTATGGAGGTATTTTTGATCATTTATTATACGTCTGTTTAATAATGAAGTGAAGTTAAATTCTTTCAAGAGATCGTTATAGTGAATTATGCCGCTAGGAACAAACCTGTTATATTTTTTAAAGTAAAGATAAGTAAAGATAACATTGGACAATAAACGCACCAGATTGGAAATGTCCAAACCAAGTCTGGCCCGTTTTCAGTGCAACCAACAAGATTTTTTTGCACCGGTTTGTGACTACAGATGAAACTTGTGTCCACTACTATACCCCAGAGACAAAACAGCAGTCAAAGCAGTGGAAACATGCTGATTCACCACCACCAAAGAAAGCAAAGGCAGTGCGTTCGGCCGGAAAGCTCATGGCCTCAGTTTTCTGGGATACAAAAGGCATTTTGCTGATAGATTATCTTCCTACTGGCCAAACAATTACGGGTCAATACTATGCAAACCTCCCTGACCAACTACAGGAAAAGATACGCGAAACAAGGCCTGGTTTGGCAAGGAAAAAGGTCATCTTTCATCAGGACAACGCTCCGCCGCACACAAGTGATATTGCCACGGCAAAACTTCATGAACTGGGGTACGAATTGTTGCCACATCCACCTTATTCACCTGATTTGGCACCATCAGACTTTCATCTATTCCCCGAGCTGAAAATTTTCCCCGGTGGACAGAGATTTTCTACAAGGGAAGAACTGACAGCCGAATTGGAGAGGTATTTTGCAGGCCTGGAGGAATCTCGTTTTCGAGATGGGATCAAGGCATTGGAACATCACTGGACCAAATGCATTAGTCTACAGGGAGACTATGTTGAAAAGTAAAATCAATTCCACTGAGGTAAGATACTTAATTTTAGTACATTCCAAAAACTTCTCAAACCACCAATCACCCTCCAGTCAGTATCCCTCCTACACATTATTCCACTGATAACAATCTCTGCTTCCTTAAACTACACCCGTGCTGCATTTACCAGATCCCACACACCCCCAACTATGTTGGTACTTATACCAGCTTGCATTACGTTGTTAGTACCAACGTGAAACACTACCACCTTCTCCTTCCCCTTCTCCTTCTCTTCTACTTTCTTCAACATCTGCCTCAACCTAATTCCTGGATAACACTCTACCCTGGTTCCCTTTCCTCCACACACTTTCCCACATGTCTTACAATGGAATCCTCCATAACCAGAGCCTCAACCCTACACACCTCAACTGATCCCCTCCCCTCCTGGTCAGCCCTACCTTTACTGACAGCTGCAGAAGCTACTTCCTCCTTCCTTTTATCCCTCCCATGACCCTATTCCACCTGACTTTTCCTATTTTCTACTCTACATTTCCCTTCTTCCTATTTCCACACTTCTCAATAGCAGTTCCCTGTTCCTCATCTTCCCTCTGTTGTTCTACCTGCAGTGATTCGTACCGATTTCTCACAGACACCTGTCCTGAATTCTGATCCTGAATAGAGCCCTTAGCCTGCAATCTCCTTCCCCTTAGAACATTAGACCACCTGTCTTCTACAATTCCCCCGTTTCCTTCCCATCCCTCTTTTACTCCTGCTGTATCCTGTACATTTTTTGAGGGAGGCCTACCTTCCTTCCTGTTTTCTGAGAGAATCCTAATTATCTCCCTCAAACTCTCCAACTCCTCCCTCATACACCTTAATACCTGGCCACACCCACAGTTCCTACATTTCTTTCACTGTACCTGTGGATACACAACGTAAAATGCGATATTGGAAAAAATATCTAGTGTTTCCATATCCTTGTTGGATAGTTTTTATTTGTGTATTCAGTAGTACATTTTGTCGGTTAACACGTTCTTTTTCCTTGACCCCTGCAGAAACGTCTTAATGAGGTTTTACTATATTCTGAATCATGGCCTCCTTGTGCTCAGGTGGCTCTGTTTATAAAATCCACTGTGGTCCCTAACTCGTTACAGGAGATTATTTTTCTATCTTCCAAGTTGCTGTACATTGCATCGACACAGATAGGTCTTATGGTGATAAGGAAAGAGATTCTCAATGGGACTATGTGTAAGTAGGGTAGCATCTTGCTGCTCAGAATTGACTGTGCTCAGAACGTTTTTTTATTAAAGCAGACTTCATACCGATAGGAGTAACAGAGTCCCACTTCCATTGACAAACAGGAAATTCCTTGGAATCAACTAGGCAAATGAAATCAAATTCAATGGGGAGCTATCAATACAGTATTAATGAATCCTATGGAAAAAAGAAAGTAGAACTGGCCAAGTCAAACCAAACCAAACCCCATGGCACTGCAGCCCTCGAAGGGCCTTGGCCTGCCAAGCAACCGCTGCTCAGCCCGAAGGCCTGCAGATTACGAGGTGTCATGTGGTCAGCACGACGAATCCTCTCGGCCGTTATTCTTGGCTTCCTAGACCGGGACTGGCCAAGTCAGCAAAGAGGATATGCCAGGATGTGTTAGGAGTTAATAAAATATTTTGGTAAGGGGAGATAACAAGCTGGAGATAGGAGATTATAAAGTATTCTTAATATGTGTTAAAAAGGGAAGGGCAGAATTGAGGTAGGACTGTAAGAATACTATTTTATGCAACATAGTTTCTCTTAGGCACGTAAATGAGCGAATGATGTGGGCAGATCTATATACTAAGAAGAATTACGACGAGAATTGTCTCAGTATATTCACCATATGAGGTTGCAGATGAAGTTGATATGCTTTATTGTAACAGGTAATTGGGCGACTTTGAGTTCGACAATAGAGAACAGGTAAGGAGGGCGAGAATAATAATAATAATAATAATAATAATAATAATAATAATAATAATAAGACAGTTATAATAGGGATGCGCAGTAGAATATCAAATCATACAGCCTAGAGGGTTCCGGGATAGTAGAGTGTGGCAACGATAAATACAGTTAAATTAAAGGATATGATAGTTTCAAGAATAACATTTACTTTTACTGCAGTAAATATACTGTATATATTTCCCAACCAGCAGGAAATAACAACTTACAATGGCAGGAATAATTCCCAGTTTGAGTTTAAGATTATAATTTACACAAAAATGTTACCCCAAGATGATAAGGTGATTACATCAGAGGTGCCAACTATTATGGGTTGTCCGTAATTATTACGGATTTCACCTCACAATTACGGAATTACGGTCAAAGGGGAAATTATTATGGAAGAGCTGACATTATCACGAAAAAATAATTTTGTACGGGGAAAAAAAGAAAAGAATTCAGTCCTTTACGAGTCTTTCTCCTAAATCATCCTTGTTTCAATGCTTGAGAGTTAGCAACAATACTTATTCGATTGTGACTTCCTTTTGCTGCCCATAAGTGTTGTAAAATTCATTGTGAATGAAGGAGCTCAGACGCTGCTCTTCTCCACTATAAATCCTTCAGTAATGTTGTATTTGCTGTGTTAAGTGTACCTGACAGTTGACAGAAAGATTGAGAAAGAAGTGAGGCCTACATTAAGCACATCTGCACTGGAATCCCTTATGGTTCAGAAGATGAAAATATCACAGTGGGAAGGATGCTTCAAGAAAAACTACACTGAAAAGCAGCTGCTGTGTAAGAAACAAGATACAAGGAATGTTTTATCACAGAACTAAAAGGTTGTGTGCAAATGTTCTTGTGTAATATGATATACTTTCAAATAGATTGCTAGAGGCAAAGGCAAAAAGGGGTGTCATAATCGAGGAGAAAGGAGTATGCTTTGGACATGACTCAAAATTTTTCTCGAGGGCGGAAAGCGAATACTGATAATCCACTTCAAAGGTTGGCACCTCTGTTACATTAAAACATTGATGAGTTCAATTTGAATTAAGTAGTTGACCTAGCCTGTACGTGTGTATATATCTCTTAACAGAAAATTTACAAACAAAAATATGCCACAGGAAATGTATTTGGACAATAAATAAGAAGTGAATATTAAATTAGGCAAGAAAATAAGCTAATTATTAAACAAGATCAATAAAAAAAATCATTTGACCAACAATTATTCAGTGACAATACCTACACGAATGAATATACAGTAGAATACAACAGAACAAGGTTATTTCTAAGTATAAGTAAAAGCTATTTCCAAGGGGGAATACAGCAATGTTACACAAGAAAGGTTAATGGCACAAAGTTCTTAAATTCATATACAAAAGTATCCAAGGGATCTATACACTCTGAATCAGTACCAAAATTTTAACAAGATATAGGATAGGGTGGGGAATGAGGGGAGTTAGGAAGCCAAGAGATACGACAAAAAAAAATTTGTTATTAGATGAACGAAGCAATGAGTCCGAAACATGCAAGGATTTCCACAATGTGTTAAAAGTTAGAACTGTTCGGAGGCATTGAATGACAGAATTAGGCCTGCAGCAGTTCAGAAGTCTGTAGCATGTTGACATATGGTGAAAATTAGTGTCCTGTTAGTCTATGACTCCCTCAACTTTGTCACTAACCTGAGAATAGAATAAAAGAAGTTATATCGCATGTTTTTTCTCTTTGTTTCTCACCTGAAGACAGTTGCAGTAGATGGAGTAGAGAACCAGCTCTGTCCAACAAAGGTAACATGCTCGCACATCCACCAGGAATAGGACTCTCATTCAACCTGCCAGGTAAGGCAGGTAGCACGTATACGTATAATCGTATGTTCATTCTGGAAATTATGAGAGATGGAACTGACATGGGAGTGGGAGAGTCAGGTGACTGACAGATGGCGGTCAGTAGGTGGACAACAAGACTAGAAGAAATTTTAGTTTTACAGTAAAGTACAAGGGATATGCAAAGTAAGTCTGGAATATTTGTATCACAGTACATTATGAGGCCTTGAGTAACATTGTAATCAGGGTCAACAGTAAGGATAGGATAGTGCTAATGTGTGATTTCAGTGCAAGAGAAAGGTGATGATTAAATGTGGTGAAAATATGGAATCTAGTATTAATGGGAGGCGTTTACTCGGTGTAGATTAGAGAAAATTTAAGTCTGACTGCAGACGAATGAATTCAAAGTCATTGGGATGCAATAATCGGACTTTCAATTACGTAATTTCGAATTAACCGCCAACTCGTAATTCAGAAATGCCAACCCTTGCCATGTCACAAGATATTCTAAGACCCATTACTGCATGCAATTAACCTTGATTCACAGTTTAAATCTTTCAAATGCCATGGAAGAAAACTATTTCCAAAATGTATCCAACAAGGTGCATTTACAGTATTCAAATAATGCACTTGGATAACTCACTGACAAACATAACCTCAGGCATAAGACTTATCTGTGCCAGTACGACGTAAAGCAACATAACCTCGTACAACGAAAGAAAAAAACCACATGATTCTAAGACGAGGACAAATTATGCTGGCTACCTTGCACATATGCTTTATTTTTTGGATTACTCTACTGTTTGCATTTTTTAGATGCCTTGTACTTGCACAGAAAGTGCCCGAGGCCCTTAAAACATAGTGGCTTATCAAACTTTCCTACGATGAGTGGAGGAAGTCTTGCATTTCTGTGTGCATTGCAACACAGTACAATGACCCCCACCCTTGTACGATTTCCCGGCTGGCACTTCTCTCCTTTAAAACCATAAGTCCGTTTGGGCTCGGCATTAAAAAAATTGGCATTGACAATATTGTTTAGTGCATACGATTTGATTACATAATGATATAGATGTTGATTCCCATATGGAACCTGAAATATTTGTCCCGAATGAGTAAATTTATAATACCAATATAAATGGTCCGTTATTGGACATTATAAATTTTCCAGCTAACTCATTCCTGGTTGCTAGCGTTTCACCCCAGTGTGCTAAGTTGGGCTTATCAGTTGGTAAATAGCACACCTACCAAGACGCATGGCTTTTGGGGATCATTGTAAGTATCTGGGTGTTAATATAAGGAAAGATCTTCGTTGGGGGTAATCATATAAATGGGATTGTAAATAAAGGATACAGATCTCTGCACATGGTTATGAGGGTGTCTAGGGATTGTAGTAAGGATGTAAAGGAGAGAGCTTATAAGTCTCTGGTAAGACCCCAACTAGAGTATGATTCCAGTGTATGGGACCCTCACCAGGATTACTTGATTCAAGAACTGGAAAAAATCCAAAGAAAAGCAGCTCGATTTGTTCTGGGTGATTTCCGACAAAAGAGTAGCGTTGCAAAAATGTTGCAAAGTTTGGGCTGGGAATAACTGGGAAATAGGAGAAGAGCTGCTCGACTGGAGCTGTCAGCGGAGAGATGGCGTAGAATGACAGTAGACGAATAAGTTTGAGTGGCGTCTTTAAAAATAGGAAGATCACAGTATGAAGATAAAGTTGGAATATGAGAGGACAAATTGGGGCAAATATTCATTTATAGGAAGGGGAGGTTTTTTTGCTAGGGGCTTTACGTCGCACCGACACAGATAGGTCTTATGGCGACAATGGGATAGGAAAGGCCTAGGAGTTGGAAGGAAGCGGCCGTGGCCTTAATTAAGGTACAGCCCCAGCATTTGCCTGGTTTGAAAATGGGAAACCACGGAAAACGATCTTCAGGGCTGCCGATAGTGGGATTCGAACCTACTATCTCCCGGATGCAAGCTCACAGCCGCGCGGAAGGGGAGTTAGGGATTGGAATAACTTACCAAGGGAGATGTTCAATAAATTTCCAATGTCATTGAAATTATTTAAGAAAAGGCTAGGAAAACAACAGATAGGGAATCTGCCACCTGGGCGACTGCCCTAAATGCAGATCAGTATTGATTGATGATGATTGATGATAGTGCATACCGTGGAGGCCACTGCATAAGCTACTTGGAGCCACCGGCAGTGCCAATGCAGTATGAGAGACTTTGTCGCATTACCAAAAATTGATGCCTGCCTGGCCATCAGATGATATGATTCCCATAGGGAACCTGGTGCGAAACACTGGCAACCAGGAATGAGTTGCCTGGAAAATGTATAATGTTCAATAACGGACCATTTATATTGGTATTTCAGATTTACTCATTCGGGACAAATATTTCAGGTTCCCTATGGGAATCAACATTTATATCATCTGATAGCCGGGCATTGGCACTGCTGGTGGCTCCAAGTAGCCTACGCAGTGGCCTCCACGGTATGCACTAGCCATGTGTCTTGGTAGGTGTGCTATTTACCAATTTACCACTGGGGCGAAACGCTGGCAACCACGAATGAGTTAGATGGAAAATGTATAATATCCGATAACGGACCATTTATATTGGTATTATTGATTATATAAGCCATGCTCTTCCACCAATGGTTTGCATCGCCATTGTTCGCGGGCTCTGCTTTTCCGCACATTGCCTGCTACGTGATATTGTGGCGTTCCGTAAAACACTGAATACAAAAGAATTACGATTTGACTCGAACTTAGCAAATATAAAGCGCACTGTAGACACACCAACGAAGCGAGTGAAAGTACAGAAAGCTATCCCAGCATGTTCCGGAAGACAGGTTCTATCGTGACGTGGATAAATTTTGAATTGAAACACTGTAAAATACATTTTTGTGATTTAAAGGCAGTTTTGAATTAAAAGTCTGAATTTCGGTAATGGGACCAACATTGATCTTTGAATTACGAATTATCCGTATTTCAAATTAAACAGTATAAATAACTTGCAAAACCATACCTCATGTTTCCGGGAATGAGAGCTTCTTTGAATTAGGCGGGATTTTGAATTTTCGAGATTCTACTGTAATGCCTAGGAACAACTGTGTATAAAGATGGGAAAAGCGAATATTTTGGTAGAATGATGAAGTGAGAGCAGCTTGTAAGCGTAAATGGACGGTGTATCTAAAATGGCTCCAAACAAAGGCTGATGCAGACAGGGAATTGTATTTAGATAGTATAAACAGAGCAAAACAAATGATTGTTGAATCCGAGAAGTCCTCTTGGGAAGATGTCTGTAATAACAACGGCTCGAATATTTTAAAAATACATATGGTAATACTAAATTCCCATGAAGGGAATTAGATATTTTTCCACCAATAGAGCATATCAAAAATCAGATCAAAAATTGGATGTATGGCTTTTCAGGCATTTGCTCTATTAACCAGCATTTCGTCTTAGGTCTGACACTAGACTCGTCAGAGTGGGATGTGTCAGACCCTACCCACTGATGCTGGGGTGTATGCAGGTGAACTTATCAGAAGCCTCTTATGTGTACGGGAGATAAAACTCCACAATGGAATTAATGCCTGCCTAGCAATTCCAAATGGTAATACTAAATTCCCATGAAGGGAATTAGATATTTTTCCACCAATAGAGCATATCAAAAATCAGATCAAAAATTGGATGTATGGCTTTTCAGGCATTTGCTCTATTAACCAGCATTTCGTCTTAGGTCTGACACTAGACTCGTCAGAGTGGGATGTGTCAGACCCTACCCACTGATGCTGGGGTGTATGCAGGTGAACTTATCAGAAGCCTCTTATGTGTACGGGAGATAAAACTCCACAATGGAATTAATGCCTGCCTAGCAATTCCAAATGGTAATACTAAATTCCCATGAAGGGAATTAGATATTTTTCCACCAATAGAGCATATCAAAAATCAGATCAAAAATTGGATGTATGGCTTTTCAGGCATTTGCTCTATTAACCAGCATTTCGTCTTAGGTCTGACACTAGACTCGTCAGAGTGGGATGTGTCAGACCCTACCCACTGATGCTGCTGCTGCTGCAGAGCTTTCATTCCCCGCCCGAAGGACGGGGCGGGCCCCCTAGATCGTGTCGCGATCTCTCGGGCCGGGAGATGTGGAGAGAACAGTGAGAGGTGTCAAATGAAGAAGAGGGAAAAACGGTGTGAAAATTTGGAGATTTATACAAGAGTGTCGAGAAGGAAGTTTCGTGGGAGTGTAAGGTGGTGAAGTGTTGAAGCGATGTGATAGAGGACAGTTGTGAGGTGTCGGAGATGTTCAAGGGTCGGTGGTGGTGGGAGGGAGATATTAGCAGAAGAAGGAGTGGGACGGACATAGATAGAGCGTTGAAAGGGAGGATGATCAGGCCGGGTATGGCGACGAGAGGTGGAGTGGTGATATCTAGGGCGGGGAGGTGAGCGAGAGGGTTCGACGGGATGACGACGGCCGTAGAGAAGTGCTCCGCTGGAGATCAGGTGGGCGACGGCTGCTGCGCTGGAAAGCTGAAGTCGGATTAAATACGTCGGACCGGTGGAGTTGTAGATACGGAATGCCCTCTTGACGGGTATGGCTTGAAGGCGAAGTTGTTCTTGAATGTCGGTTGCCGGGATGAGTGGGCTTACGCCGCGGACGACGCAACTGAAGACTTCGTTTGTGGCTGATGTGTCTGACGGTGTTGGAAGTTGATGAGCGGCTGCTGCTGTTACGACGGACAGTGGTGGCGGTGATGTCGTGGTCGGCAAGGCAGATGTAGACAGCGTAGAAGGGCGGGTGAAGTAGCGGGGAGGAATACGTAATAGTCGAGGTGGATCAACAGGAGGTAGCGCGGGGAGAGAGGTGGATAGAAGCGGCGATGAATGGGACGACGTAACAGTTGTGATGGAAAGCGAGGAAAAGGTGTGAGCAGCGGTCGCAAAGGTAGTGGTGATGGTCGTGGTGGTGGTCGTCATGGTGGTTGGTGGTAGGGAGGCTGACATCCAACGAGGAGTCGGCCTATATGCTTTGTTGGCTCGGCGCGAGTGGAAAGTAAAGATGTGTAGCCACCCGGCCGATCAAAAATAACAGGAGTGTCTTCTGCGACGAGTTGTGGAGTTCACTTGAGGTTTACCCAGATTTGAGATCCTGGAGAGAAGATGCACTGATGCTGGGGTGTATGCTGGTGAACTTATCAGAAGCCTCTTATGTGTACGGGAGATAAAACTCCACAATGGAATTAATGCCTGCCTAGCAATTCCAAATGGTAATACTAAATTCCCATGAAGGGAATTATATATTTTTCCACCAATAGAGCATATCAAAAATCAGATCAAAAATTGCATGTATGGCTTTTCAGGCATTTGCTCTATTAACCAGCATTTCGTCTTAGGTCTGACACTAGACTCGTCAGAGTGGGATGTGTCAGACCCTACCCACTGATGCTGGGGTGTATGCAGGTGAACTTATCAGAAGCCTCTTATGTGGCACAGTCTGATAACTGCATACGGGAGATAAAACTCCACAATGGAATTAATGCCTGCCTAGCAATTCCAAATGGTAATACTAAATTCCCATGAAGGGAATTAGATATTTTTCCACCAATAGAGCATATCAAAAATCAGATCAAAAATTGCATGTATGGCTTTTCAGGCATTTGCTCTATTAACCAGCATTTCGTCTTAGGTCTGACACTAGACTCGTCAGAGTGGGATGTGTCAGACCCTACCCACTGATGCTGGGGTGTATGCAGGTGAACTTATCAGAAGCCTCTTATGTGTACGGGAGATAAAACTCCACAATGGAATTAATGCCTGCCTAGCAATTCCAAATGGTAATACTAAATTCCCATGAAGGGAATTAGATATTTTTCCACCAATAGAGCATATCAAAAATCAGATCAAAAATTGGATGTATGGCTTTTCAGGCATTTCGTCTTAGGTCTGACACTAGACTCGTCAGAGTGGGATGTGTCAGACCCTACCCACTGATGCTGGGGTGTATGCAATTGAACTTATCAGAAGCCTCTTATGTGGCACAGTCTGATAACTGCATACGGGAGATAAAACTCCACAATGGAATTAATGCCTGCCTAGCAATTCCAAATGGTAATACTAAATTCCCATGAAGGGAATTAGATATTTTTCCACATCCAATTTTTGATCTGATTTTTGATATGCTCTATTGGTGGAAAAATATCTAATTCCCTTCATGGGAATTTAGTATTACCATTTGGAATTGCTAGGCAGGCATTAATTCCATTGTGGAGTTTTATCTCCCGTATGCAGTTATCAGACTGTGCCACATAAGAGGCTTCTGATAAGTTCACCTGCATACACCCCAGCATCAGTGGGTAGGGTCTGACACATCCCACTCTGACGAGTCTAGTGTCAGACCTAAGACGAAATGCTGGTTAATAGAGCAAATGCCTGAAAAGCCATACATCCAATTTTTGATCTGATTTTTGATATGCTCTATTGGTGGAAAAATATCTAATTCCCTTCATGGGAATTTAGTATTACCATTTGGAATTGCTAGGCAGGCATTAATTCCATTGTGGAGTTTTATCTCCCGTACACATAAGAGGCTTCTGATAAGTTCACCTGCATACACCCCAGCATCAGTGGGTAGGGTCTGACACATCCCACTCTGACGAGTCTAGTGTCAGACCTAAGACGAAATGCTGGTTAATAGAGCAAATGCCTGAAAAGCCATACATGCAATTTTTGATCTGATTTTTGATATGCTCTATTGGTGGAAAAATATCTAATTCCCTTCATGGGAATTTAGTATTACCATTTGGAATTGCTAGGCAGGCATTAATTCCATTGTGGAGTTTTATCTCCCGTATGCAGTTATCAGACTGTGCCACATAAGAGGCTTCTGATAAGTTCACCTCACTGATCTCTATACATGGATTGCTGATGGCAGGTCTCCGCTGCAGGAGAAAGTACGCCAAGTTGAGCGCGCGGTTCGCCATGTTGGCGTACCCAACCTAGAGCTCTCCTTATGGGGAAGCAATGATAATATAGTCAATTTTAAGTCGCAATTAATGGCACATTGGAATAATTAAAAATATAGAGACATGTTCACTCAAAGCATAAGGACATTGGGATCACTGACACGTCATTCCGAGTCCAGTAAATCTCCGGGACAGCAATAAACATGAGTGTATAGTAACGGCCGACAAATATTAACTTAGGTGCTGAATACATGCCATTAGCGATCAGTAACATAATGTCTGTCTGTTAAGTCATCAGCCCAGAGGCTGGTTGGATCCTCAAATAGCACCACCAAAGGTTATACGGTTATAACGAAACCCCAAAAACCAATGGCAGCTCCAAAATGAGGCGTACTAGGCAAGATGAGGAGTGAGGTAGTTTGCCATTGCTTTCCTCACTGGGCCAGAAAGTACTATTGCAGCACAACTGACCCTATGAGCAGCACCTTTCATAACACTCTACGAGTGAAAATCAGTTTCTGGAAACATTGCTGTAAATTGTATACGTGTATGCCACGAAATTATGCATTCTTAAAATGATGTACCTATAAACGTAGCTCACTATACAGGCCTAGATTCGACATATCGTAATCGGTGCTTGATAATGAATTTCTGTTTCCTGTTTCCATGAAATAACGCGCATATTATCAAATTAAAATATCATTGAAGCAAATGTACACATTTATAAAACCAGCAAATATTCAAAACTTGTCAATATATCACATTACCTGCAGCTTAATTTACTATTACAGACCTCTTTAATTAAATTCAGTTAGCATAGCGATATTGATAGTCATCATCAGAAATATGCAACACCAGTTAAAAGAGTCCCAAATACCACGAATAGTATAATGGGATAGCCCCAAACACCCAGCACACTTTCCCTTCTCCCACCACTCCAGTGTCTGAAACCCATAATTATTACTGATGTAAATAAGGTCTAGAATTCCTCCAGACTTAATTTTCTAAGATTGTTATAAGGTCACGTCAATTATTTCATCGAAACCGTTAGTTTAATTATGAGAAATAAAAAAATAAGTAAATCTTTACTTGCAGTTAATGTTCAGTAAAATTGAAAACAGTTGGCTGTACATCACTTCTAAGGTGTACAATTTGTCCATTTCTATCAAAACAGTCTTCCTCTAAGTGATCCGAGCAGAGAACAGCTGTTTTAGAAGGCTCCCAATTCTCCCGCCTGATACTCCTAATCGATGATCTTAGATGTTCGGGTCTCGAGAAAGGAAACCTACAAAAATTAATTGCCATTTTGCTCCCAGAATATGCGAAATAAGATACAATAAACCTAAAACTCAAAATACTACCCTAGGAAGATTCTTATGTACAGTATAAAACTCCCCGATGAAATGATTTCTCCTTCTCCTGATCGGTTCTGTTTGTACATCCATAAGCTGAACACTGCGGTATGTTAATACCCCGTAGAATGTTTCTTCATTCATATTTCAGATAAACACGTACATATTTAAATTGAATCTTGTAATCCACAAGTATACTACAAGGCAACGAACCTAGATTCGTAAAATACACTACTATTTACTTTGCAATAACACAGCACAGAACACTCGTGGAACTACAATCAAGAGGCCTGGCGTCACTGAACTAAGCATAAACAAAGCAAGCGCGCTCCGCGTGGTCTATTGCACCATGCGCTCGCTGCCATCTTACTACGCCTGTCATCTTCTATTCGGCTTACTGCTACCCAAGCTACCAGCCATCCAGGTATAGAGATCAGTGGTTCACCTGCATACACCCCAGCATCAGTGGGTAGGGTCTGACACATCCCACTCTGACGAGTCTAGTGTCAGACCTAAGACGAAATGCTGGTTAATAGAGCAAATGCCTGAAAAGCCATACATCCAATTTTTGATCTGATTTTTGATATGCTCTATTGGTGGAAAAATATCTAATTCCCTTCATGGGAATTTAGTATTACCATTTGGAATTGCTAGGCAGGCATTAATTCCATTGTGGAGTTTTATCTCCCGTATGCAGTTATCAGACTGTGCCACATAAGAGGCTTCTGATAAGTTCACCTGCATACACCCCAGCATCAGTGGGTAGGGTCTGACACATCCCACTCTGACGAGTCTAGTGTCAGACCTAAGACGAAATACTGGTTAATAGAGCAAATGCCTGAAAAGCCATACATCCAATTTTTGATCTGAAAAATACATATGTACGTGTGCAAATGAATATTTTGAACGTTAGTGCATATACAGGTATATTTTTCTCTTATGTGTGATCGATTATTTAATATTTCTGAATGAAATGAAAGCCCTAATAAATTCTATATGTTGTACATCCCTTGGCAGCACGAGAAGCTTTCCCTTCATCAAGGAAAGGTTTTTCAGTGTTGCAATACAAGCAAGTAGATGGATAATGACCCATTTCAACCAGCTATTTCCTTCTTTCTGACATTCCATTCTCTTTACAGTAGCCTACCAAGGTTTGCTTAAACAAGTGCATTTATCTCTTACCTTGCTCTTCGTTTATTGCAGTGTTTTATAGATTTAACTGCAAAAATGCCTAAAGATAAGCGCTCTAGGTCCTTTTTAATTAAACAGTGGATATCAGGCAATAGTTACTATACAAGTGACGGTGATGTAGTATACTGTCAAGTGTGCAACAAGAGTGTAAAATATGATAAAAAAATTCAAATTGAATAGCATACGAAACCAACTTCACATCTCAGATCAAAAGAGCAGAGTAAGAACACGCAACAGCTACTTTTAAGAGACGCGAAAACTCGCTGTGAAGTTAGTACATTTTCTGCTGATATTTGTAAAGCTTTTGTATGCAGCAGCATTCCACTGTATAAATTGAATAATCCACATCTACACTCGTTTCTTGAAAAGTATTGTGCTAATCAAAGGATACCAGGTGAATCTACCCTTAGGAAGAACTATTTAATTTCACTGCACGCTTTTGTCATTGCTTCGATACGGTCTGTCATAGGACGGAACTGTGTCTGGATATCGGTAGATGAAACAACCGATTCATGTGGTCGATACATTGCAAACTTCATAGTGGGTAAATTATGTCCCGAAGAACCCGGCAAACCTCATTTACTGTCGTGCAAAGTGTTAAGAAAAACCAACCACACTACAGTTGCAAGATTTGTTAACAGTTCCCTGCGACTTCTGCAGCCTAGTGAATCAGAGAGTGATTGTTACAAAGTGCATCTTTCAGTCACAGATGCAGCTTGGTATATGTTGAAAGCTGGTTAGTCTCTTTGAGTATTATATCCAAATCGCATCCATGTCACATGTTTGGCCCATGGATTGCATCGTATTGCAGAAGATATACGTACCCTCTTTCCATCTGTCAACAAAGTAACTTCAAGTGGGATAAAACTGTTCCTAAAAGCACCGACTCGTGTACAGTTGTACAAAACTCGTCTGCGTCAGGTTTCTCTTACGTCGGAACCTGTTCTCACAAGATGGGGAACTTGGTTATCCGCAGTATCGTTCTACCAGGAGAACTTTAACCAAGTGAAAGATGTAGTTAAAAGTATTGATGATAGTCATACTGCGTGTGTTCGTGAAGCAAAGTGCGCATTTGAATCTGAAACTATATAAAAATATATCAGTTTCATAATAATGTGTATTGTTCGTCAATTTCGAAGGCGATTAAGGGCTTAGAAACTCGTGGTGCACTCCTAGACGGATCCCTTCAGTTAATTCAAAACACCATCAGTTCTTTAAATGGTGTCCATGGTGACACTGGAGAAAAAGTCAGAAAAGGAAACTCGGTGTGGTGTAGGACTCAAACCCAGGGCTGAAGAAGATTCAATCCATAAGCAACCACATAAGTGGAATCAAGGCAGTCTTTGCCGGAAGAATGTTCCGAGCAGTGAATGCCAGTGTACAAGTATTGCTCAGTTACATCCGTCGACGTAGAATGATCATTTTGAGCGTATAATTTAATTCTGTCTGACAACAGAAAGTCATAGACCCCTGAAAACAATGAAAAACTCTTGAAAACTTACTACTGCCATGCATCATTTTGCAAGGAATGAAATATGTTTATCAGTTTAACACTGAGTTAAAATTAAATATGATGTTTGGTAAGGGTATTATGTTTTAGTACGTATTTTCGTGCATATTTTCAACATTTTTAGGTGTATGTGCATGCGTATTTTTGGAGTTTTAGTGCGTATGAATCCGGGCCCTAGTAATAACCTGGAAAGGCTAGGTCAGGCAGCAGGGAAATCTTTCTGGACATTAATAAAGAATCTTTGGAAGGGAAGGAAAAATGAAATGTTTTGGGTAAATCATGTGAACTCATAATAGATCCGAGGGACTCACTGGACAGGTGAAAACAATATTTTGAAAATCCCACTTAAAAGGAAATATTTCTGAGTAACGTCAAAAACAACTGAGCTCATGGGGAGGAGGACAATGATGTTGGTGAAATTACGCTTGAGGAAATGGAAAGGATTGTAAATAAACTCCATTGTCATAAAGCAGCAGGAATAGATGAAATTAGACCTGAAATGGTGAAATATATTGGGAAGGCAGGGATGAAATGGCTTCATAGAGTAATAAGATCAACATAGAATGTTAGTAAGGTACCTTCTGATTGAATGAAAGCAGTAATTGCACCTATCTTTAAGCAAAGGAACAGGAAGGATTGCAGCTACTATCGGGGTATTTCATTGATCATTATAGCAGACAAGGTATTCGTTGGCATTTTGGAGAGGCGGGTGCAATCAGTGGTTGAGAGTAAGTTGAGTGAAAATCGGTGTGGTTTCAGACCTCAGAGGGGCTGTCATGATCAGATTTTCAGTATGCACCAGGTAATTGAAAAATGCTACGAGAGGAATAGACAGTTGTATTTGTGTTTCCTAGATCTAGAGAAGGCATATGACCGAGTTTGCTATACTGGTGGACTGTGGGATAAGGGCAGATTACTAAAAGCAATCAAAATTATTTATGTTGCCAACTGGACTGCAGTGAGACTTGATGGTAAAATGAGTTCTTGGCTCAGGGTACTTAGAGGGGTTAGATGAGGCTGCAATCTTTTCACCCTTGTTGTTTATAGTGTACATGGATCATTTACTGAAAGGTATAAATTGGCAGGGGGCATTAAGTGGAAATGTAGTAAGCAGTTTGGCCCATGCCGATAACTTGGTCTTAATGGCAGATAGTGCTGAAAGCTTGCAGTTTACTATCTTGGAACTTAAAAATATGTGCTATGAGTATGATATTAAAATTAGCCTTTACAATAATAAAGTGATGTCAATAGGTTAGAAAACTATGAAAATTAAATGTTAGGTTGGGAATATAAAACTGGAAAAAGGAGATAATTTTGTGTATTTATGATGTGTAGCTCTAAGGATGGTATTATAGTAAGTGAGGTTGAATCAAGGTGCAGCAAATCTAATGCAGTGAGTTCCCAGCTGTAATACAGCTGTGTTCTCAAAGAAAGAAGTTGGCTCCCGGATGAAATTATCCTTAAACCGGCCTATTTTCAGACCAACATAACTTATGAGAGTGAAAGCTGGTTGAACTCGAGGTATCTTGTGCATAAGTTAAAAAGTAAGAGATGTGAAAATGGCAAGAATGGTCTTGGTACAAACAGGTGGGGGCAGTGGCAGGATGGTACATGGAATGAGGGGATAAAGGCTAAGTTAGGAATGAACTCTACTGATGAAGCTGTGCACATAATCCGGCTTTGGTGGTGGAGTCATGTGAGGCAAATAAAGGAAGCTACATTACCTAGGAAAATTTAAGTAATATGTGGTTGCCAGTCATTTAGGGTTTGTGTAGGTAGTTATCTTCCTGTCCTTTCACTTTTGTTGTTTCTTTACAGTCTTTTTTCTTTTCTAACTTCATACTCTCCTCATCACTAGATGGTTTACTCCAAGCTATTGGTCATACTTTCATAACCTGTGTATACCTGCTGTTACCGTATTATTGTTCTTTTCACTCTCATGTTTTCAACCTCATCGTAGTACATCCTTCTTTTCCCCTGCCCAACTCACACACTCATTATTCTCGTTTTTCTGCTACATACTTTTCTGATGATTCTCAGCTTTGTTCTAGTCTTCTATCCTTGTCAGTCTTTCATTGCACTTTGATTTATTATATTTATTTCTTCTACCACATTCATCTTTCATTCTTCTGATGACATTGCTGTTTATTTCACAACGCAAATATATATTGAACAAGAAACATTTTAATTGGAGCTAAGATGGCATATTCACTTCCCACTCGAAAGGCAAATGCACAGTGAGCCATCCGGTTATGAACGAGAGTATCACTTACAATAGTCCAATAGTAAAATATTCTTAAATTTAAACAGTCATTATTAGAGAAGTCTTCCTTGTGAACAGACAAGATTTTCTTTTGAAGATGCAGAGTAAAGTTCTCAGCGAAGTATAAACAATTTCACGTTTTCTTGACACGGCAAAAACCCAAAAGCTATATTATCACATCATCTGCCATCACCGCTGCCTTTGTGTTCATGTTTATCTTTGTCTCAGCTTTCTGTTGTCCTCTCTTCCCACACCGACCTACCTTAATGTTTGTCCTATTGTGTGTTCCTTTTCTTGTTCATCTCTCTCAGTATGACTTTAAATACTTTAAATGCTTAAATACTGATTTACAAACTTTCTGAACAAGAAAGCACAGTCAATATTTCCCATCACTCCTGATTTTCACTGGTAGCCTTTGAATAATGGAAAATGAAAATTACAAACAATGGCTGGTTCAGAACTATTCAAACACAATAGAATAAGATATTCTGCTTCATAATATGTTTACATTTGTAAGAATTGTATATTATGAAAATAGATTCTGTTTTAACATTATTGGTGTCCAGGGAACCTCAAACTGAGGCATAGCACTGTTTAATCAGCTGAATTAGGTTTTGCAACAGTTTAATCTACTGTACTAATGTTATAAAAGTCTGGGGAACAAACTTGTTCTTAAAATTATGAGGAAACAAAGTAACATCAGGTCTCTTCCTTATCTCTACATGTTGGTGTCATGTTTATCTGCTTATCAACTGTGCTTCCTAGAAATATACTCCTTGCCCATAAGAAAGTGGTTGCACCTCTTGAGCCACCATCAGCAGTTGTCCATTACTTTTGAATGTTTGCAAGCAGATTTCTGAGCTTGAACGTCTCTACAATCGACGCTTCAGATAATAAAATCCTTTTGTTTTTGGTGGGCTGAAAATATAAGTAACACTGGGCATTTGTGTACCGATCATCAACCCAGAATGAAACAGAACAGCATAATTATTTTAATACATAGGCTTTCACGACCATTGAATGACATAATAATAATTTGGGGATATTAGGTCGCGTAATGTTAATAATCTGCTGACGCGTTTTGATCCTGCGACCAGGATAGTCTTCAGAGCAATAGCAAATAATGTATTGGCAATTGTCGCTCCGTAGTAACCAGACTCAAGACAGAGAGACCCCGTTAGAAATATTGTTCATTCCAGGACCTCCAGAGTCAAGAAGAAAGATGCTGGCAAATTAACTATGGAGGGTAGCCATGATCTGCTCAGTATATCTATAGCCTTCACCTTTGTTAAAATTATTCGGGTGTTTAACAATTTCTATCGCCTCATGAATGATTATAGGTATAAAATATTTCTCTTTATAAATGACAGAAGTTGCATAAAAAATTATATGATGGTCATTATGTATGGCATGTTCTGCTGCAGCAGACTTCTCTGGCTGGCAAAGGCGTAAGAGCGTGCGATGCTCTTTAACCCTCGTTGCTACCTTCCCACATGTTTGGCCATCATAAACCAATCCACAGGAGCAAGGAATCATATATTTCTAGCGCAGTGTAAACCAATAGGATCGTTCGTTAACAGATCGCAAGTAATTGCCTATGATGACGTTAGGCTTAAAAATGGTCTTGATATTGTGCCTTCTGAGAATATTGCCAATCCTATCCATTGCAAGTTATGAACTTCATATTGGGGTCCGTATTGAACTACGTATAAGCTCGTGCAAGAAACTCCCCCTTTCACACAGGGACCTTAATAGAGAGTTACAATTTATATATTTATTTATTAATTCATGAAGCACAAGATACAGCTACGCTGAAAAATTTCAATTGCACTATTAACAGATTAACAAATGTAAACTTTCATAATAACATATAACAAGATTAGGTACACAGCCTACTAATAACAACTGTCCAAATCGAAAACCATGAGAACGTCGAGGTTCATAGCCAAGTCGTCGTGGGTCAAGATGGCGGTATAATCCCTTCACATCAACTTATCTTTAAGAGACTATTTACACCCCTCTCAAATATGCTTTTATTTGATGCTATATCAAGCTCTTGTCTCCTATTAATATTGTTAAAGAGAGTTCGGAGGCAGATTAGGAAAGATTGTTGAAGTGTTGAGTGTTGAGTGTGGGGAATGTGGAGAAGGTCTTTGGTTCTGGTGGAGCGGGAAGGAACACGGAGAGAGAAGAGTGAGACAAGATGTTCCGAGCGGTAATGCCCATTTAAGATCCCGTGGAGGAAACTCAGGTCAGCTACCTGTCACCTGATGTGCAGTGGTGACATATATTGCCCTTAATACCTGCTGCGTAGACAGATTTCTGAGCTTGGGATTTCTGTTCCTAACAATTGCAATAAAGAAGGATACTGCTCTGTCTAAAAAGCAAAGCAAAGTCATTTCCGTACAGGCCATGAAGGCCCTTGAAGGGGTGGAAGGTAAAAGCTCATTTTTGATGCAGGCTGAGTGAACCTCAGGGCCATATGCAGCTCCGGAAATGGAAGTCTTATTTCTTAAATTTTAAGACTTCCTGACGGGGATTTGAACCCACGTTCTTCGGGGCGAACCGGCTCGGCCAGACAGCCCCTGTCTGACTGGTAAATATTGGAGGGGGAGACTGTTGTCAAATCGGAGAGCAGTAGTTTAAGAGGGGTTGAATGATCGTGAGGAAGAAGTGACGAAGAGCAGTGGGGTCAGAAATTTTGTGAAACGGTAGAGAATGCCTAGTAATTTCATAGCCTTGATTGTATATGTTTCTATATGGGTCTTAAATTGTAATTTTGTATTGAATATTACACCTAGGTCACACTGTTGCATAACTACAGTGATGGGATTGCCGAGTAGGTAATATTATATATATCACAAATATTATAATAATATTTATAGATCCACCTGTTCAATACAATACAATACAATACAATCCACTATTTCATGTGGTTAAAATTTATACATAATACTTAAAAGTCATAAGTACATGTTTCACCCTTTTTTATGGGCATCATCAATCAGCCTATATCAATCTTAAAGTTATTGGATCGAACCTGGGATCCTGGCTCAGTCCGGTGGTATTTGAAGGTGCTCAAATACGACAGCCCCGTGTCGGTAGATTTACTGACACGTAAAAGAACTCCTGCAGGACCTCCGGCACCTCGGCGTCTCCAAAGACCTTAAAAAGTAGTTAGTGGGACGTAAAGCAAATAACATTATTATTATTATTATTATTATTATTATTATTATTATTATTATTATTATTATTATTATTATTATTATTATTATTATTATTATTATTAAAGTTATTGGATATGGGATCTTTCTAATCTTATAAACTATAGAATAAAATGTTGAACAATGATCTCATAAAATGTTAGACTGTAACATCAAAAGTGAGGACAGTGCACAGAAAGTATGTTAAAAATACTGTAAATTAACAGTTTTTAAGATTATAACCTGGTTAAGCTTGAATATTTGAGCGTTTAAAACCAAAATGGATCCTCTTCTTATACACCATTAGGACTATGACCGCCTTGAGTGTGAAAGCACAATCATCCAAGGGGGATATTTATTCCACTCCGATAACATGAGTTCAAGATAGTAAGATCAATGTCAATTATTTTAAATAGAAGTGTGAACGTATGAAATGTGTAAAAATATATACAGTTGATTTATCAGAAAGTCGTAGAAAAAAATAATGGGACTTCTTGTACGAGACGTTGCTAATGATAAAATGTTGAGGTGTCAAAGCTAGCTGATGTCAATGTTTAGTTATGTTAGTATGGTAATTGATTGGATCCAAAAGACAGTCAAGTGGGTGTTATTATCCCTGTTGAAATATTTATTCGAAGAAATGATCAAGTTTTACACAAAATGTTAAGGAGAGCTAGTTAAACGGTATTGTGCATGAGACTTCCCATACGTCAAAAATGCCTAAGGCGATACTTACTCTTACGGTGCGTGTTAAGTACGTCAGACTGTTCCAGCAACGCTAGCTTGACTGACTTTTCTACTTCTAGTATTATAACAATGTGGCTGAGGCGGTGAAGGACACGGAGGTGGGGGGGATCCTTGCACGCAGGTGTTGTTGTTATAGGGCTGTTAGGGGCAGGATGGGCCGGCCTAACATTTGGCGAGGTGGTGGGATCTTTAGAGCAAAAGGTTCTAAAAGTCTGTGAGATTGTGTTGTGTTTCGAATTCACAATACCTAATAACTTGGGAGTTGGCTCATATAAAGGATTTTTTGCCTCAGTGGGATCATTAAGATTTTGGTCTTTGTTACAGGCCTGGTCTAATTCATTCATAAGTTTTCCTTTGCCTATACATTTTAGAATCGTGAGATCCTGTTCAATAGATGTAAACTGGTGTTCTGTTTCACTCATGTGTCAGCTCATCGCTGAATATTTGTTATGTTTGAAGGCATTGTAATTGTATTTACTGTTCTGAAGGCAATATTAATATCATATTTCTTCAGTGTGTTCGCGATCTGGTGGATGACTGGGTTATTGTACATGAACGTGGTGTAACTAGTTACTTGTAGGTAATATGATGTCGGTAGAGGAAATTTACGTAGTGTTATGGTCATGTGGCTGCATTTTTGTGGATTGGGAATAAGTTTCAAGTATGGCGCAAGTTCGAGAGGGCATTAAGTGAGGACTGTAGCAGAGCTGCATCTGCTGGATTCCTGATATCCCTAAATATCTTGAAGTCTTCAGCAAAACATAGGATATTCACTGTTTTGTAGAGTTCGGATGGCAGATCGTCCATAAAGAAGGAAAACTGCAAGGGGCCAAGAGCACTGCCTTGTGGGACACCGGAGGTGACTGTTAACCATGAGGATGAAGTGCCTGATATTACCACACTCTGCCAACGGTTATGTAGGAAGCCAGCAAGAAGGGTCAGAAGACTGCCATTTATATTAAATCGTTCGGAGAGTTTATGGAGCAACAGAGTATGGTCTACAGAATCAAAAGTTTTTGAAATGTCTACGTAGCAGATATCCGGCTGTGATTTAGCTGCAATGGCATGTGATGCAAAGCTGTGCAGAGTGGCCAGGTTTGTTAGAAAGAGCCACCTGGTAGAAAACCATGCTGCTTGGTTGAGGTATAGGGCAAGGTGAATGCGAGGAGACGCTGGTGTATAATTTTTTCAAATATATAGGATAGTGTGGGGAGAATAGAAATTGATCGGTAAGATGAAACATAAAATTGTTGCCTGATTTGAGAAGTGGAATAATATTTGCCTGTTTCCAGGTAATAGGAAAATAGCCCATGGCAAAACATCTGTTAAATAATTTAAAGAGAGGGACGCAAAGGGTGCTGGCAATATTTTTTACGAAAAGAGGACCTATAGTGGCGGGACTGGTAGCTTTGTTGGTACGAATAGTTTGAAGAAGGTTGTGAACTTCACTTGGTGTGGTAGTTATGCTTGATAGGGTTCTGTTTGAAACTGTACCTACGGGAGGGAGCGGTTGGTTTTGTAAGGGAGGGGAGAAGTTGGAGAAGAAATACCTGTGGAACAGTTTATTGTGACCGGCGCCGTCTGCTGTTGCATCATTGTGGTTCACGCTGACAGGAATCCGCTCTGTCCTTCTCCGTGTGTTGATGGGACTCCGGTGGCGTTTGGGATTGCTGCGGACGTTTTCAGTGACAGTATCTATGTGTGTTTTGTAGTCTCTTCTGACCATAAACCTCGCGTGGCGGCGGATTTTAATGAAGGTATTATGAGTGTGTGGGTTAGGGAAGTCTTTCCACAGGTGCCAAGCTCTCTTCTTATTAAATAGTATCAGTCTGGCCCCTTGTGATATCCAGTGTTGATATTTGCTGGTAGTAGCCAATTGTGCAGGTACGGAGCCTTTAATTGCGGCTTGCAGCCAGTCGTACAGCAGGTCAGGAGCAGATTCAATATCAGCTATTTCGAGAAGGCTCCAAGGAAGGCATTCCAGGGCACGACACATTGTAGGCCAGTCAACACGGTGCCAGATGTAGGTAGGGTGGGAGGATGTCCTGCTGTGTGGCTTTGAGGAGGGGTGGGGTAGGAGGAATGTAGCATCGAGAAACTGGTGGTCGCAGAGGAAAAGGTTTCTGCCGGGGATTGTTGTTTTGAGTTCTAATAAAGAGAGCATGAGGTCCACGGGTTGGGTACATATTAAACTGTTTCAGTCCGAGGCCATTAATAAAACTGTCTATAAAATATGTGTCACAGTTGTTAGCTGACAGTCCGGTAGTTGGAGAAGACCACTTTATAGACAAGTTAAAATCACCCATTAAAATTACCTCACCATGAGGGAGAGCTGTTTGGTGCTCTATAGTAACATCCCACAAGTACAGGGCATCGAGGAAAGAGTAGCTCCACCCACACTAACTCACAGTTCCGTTCGAGATCTGTCCATCGTTTACATGGTAACGCACTGTTCACTGCTAGCATCACTCCACCACCTAGAGTAGCGCGATCATGACGAAATATGCTGTAATTAGCGCTGAGTGGTAGTTCACTCTCACTAGCCCATGAGAGCCATGTTTCAGTAAGTCCGATCACATCAACTTCTCTTAAGTCTGGCAGGAATAGTTCACAGTCAGACAGCTCATTGTTTAGGCTTTGCACATTCTGACAATAGATGTTTAGATCTGTTTTCATTTCACAAGTGGTGGGACTGGGGTTTAAGTGGACATCTCCAGCCAGTAGTAGGAGGCAAAGCAAGCCCCTAATCGCTGAGCGACCAGGCCTAGGCTCGTTTGGCTCAGAACGAGTAGGGAGGTGCCTATAAGTCTGGGAAATGGTGCATCCAGTTAGAGAGAATGCCGGAATGTAGTAGTTTCTCTCTGCTAGTAGCCATGTAAAAGGAGAACTCACTTTTCACTTGCACACACCGATTCCTTAACTTGAATAGTACCCTGCAGAAAACTGTAAAGCGCAACAACTCTGATTATTACCATACAAATAACACATATTGCAGCAGCACTAAGCTTGCTCATGTCTACTCTAGCCACCATCTTGATCATACAAAATATAGCTAAGTTTAATGGCTATAAAGTGAACATGGTCAACAAAATCATCAATAAAGTAGAACAACATCAAATTTCCACGTTGATCCCTGACAAACCAAAAATGACCAAGTATACCACCTTCATTTACAATAGCCCGAGCATACATCATATCTCCAATGCATTTAAAAAATATGATTTTAGTGCTTCGTTTACCACTAATAACACAAACCAGAATAATTATTTTTAAATCGCAAAACCGTTAACCCCATAAAAGATCGGTTTTCTGGATCAAGGATTTACAAGCTTTTGTTCTCAGTGCCGATTTTCATATGTTGGACAGACTGGGGGAAGCTTTTCCACCACATATTTAGAGCACTTTAACAAATACCAAAGATTTTCGGCAATGAGTAACCATATGAGGGAAACAGGTCATACTTATTCTACCATACAGCAGGATTAAAAAAGGGTAGGTTAATGAACGAGTATGAAAATATCTGTATTTACATCGATCGCCTTAGCAACCAAGATCGCAACTTGAATTATGTCACTGAGTTACGTAGTCCCCTCTAGGGACTGCTTCCACATTTTCTTTCTTCTCAAATCATAGATAAACCTTCCCTGACATGAACGTCGCCCACCAACAGGTCTCCTCCCCCTACTACCATAGTTCTCTCCCTCCCCACTCCTCCCTCTCCTTCTCCAGCATACCCGTCTACACACAGCAGGTGCAGTACTAGATGCACAGCCTTGGCCACGGCTTGATCAACACAATGCAGCACCTAGGCTGTAAACAGCAAAATGTGGATGACAAGTGGGTAAGCCTAACACTAATTGTCAGTCTTCTGTCATATTCTCCCCCAAATGTATTTGCCTAGAGCTTATAACTAAGGTATTTCCATTTCAGACTATTCTCCCACCACAACCGGAATTTCTTTTGCACTAAACATAATATCCAGCCACAGGAGAACTTTCTCTAGAAGTCCCCTCTTCTGCTCTGTCTTCAAGATGAACACAAATCGAGCCCAGCGATCGTAATTTTAAATAGTCACAATCACGGTCTTAATCAGCAGTAGCAATTTTATCCTAGGAAGAAACAAGTTTTAAGAATATAAATACAAGTGTACGTGAGCTCTTGCAAATATTAACTGCCATACACGACCAACGTTATTTTACCCACTACAATGTTTAATGACTCAACACATGTTAATCTCACTCGTGCTTATTTTATCTAAACAAGTGTGATTTTGTAATAGTTTTTTATGAAGCATTTTAAGTTAACCCTAAGTCATGTCTACCTAACTTTAATGTTAAGGATAGCACGGCTGAAGATGCCTGTAATATCATAGGCAAAACATGTCCCGATATTTTAGCATGTAACATCGATTTTAATTTATAATAAATCACAAAATGTATTGAAAAGGAGGACTTCTACGAGATAATGCTTTCACAAGCTTAATCCTATATGTGACACATTGTACGTATGACAATAAGGCCAGGCTCAAAGGACGAGAATCACATGTAAATCTGTCTTTTGGCTAAGGATGTAGCACTTTGTCAATCTGTTTCCTTGAGCAACCATTGCTCAAGAATGTTCTGGTTAGGAACTCAACTTCACCATTTAATTTATCCTCCTCACAAACCTCCCTTGCTTGGCTGATAAGGGTGTTGAGCCAGCACGATTTTGGCAAGGATGGTGATGAGAGGACCCTTAAAGATATCTATTAGTACAGGTGAATTTACGGTAAACAGAATGACCTAAAGTTCCATCTGATTTCCTAGAAACCAAAACATCAAAGAACAGCAAACATCCTCCATGTTCAGCCTCCATGGTAAATTTAATGTTTGCAGATCGGGACTCTCCCGATTTTTCATCGTTCTTCCCGATCTCCTGATCGCCGGGACCGATCGCTCGATTTTCTGAGCAGTTTGTCATGTTTGTATTATCTTAAACTCCCGCGCATTTCCTCATTCTGTTGATATATGGCTGAGTATGGCTGGTCGATAGTAGTTCTAAATCACAACCGGATTGCATTATGGGGCACGGTGGCCAGCCATGTGCTCCTCTTTGGTCTATAATACAGTCAAGTACCCAAATAGCTTAATAATAGGAAGTGGAAGTCACAAGCGAGTAACCTAACCTCAGAAGTAGCATGCCATAGACATCTACCTAGGGCAGGACCTACATACGTGCTCGTGTTACGTCACGTAGTAGTGCTTCTTGGTTGTATGTCTTAATATTTGTTTTGGCCAAAATGTCAAAAAAGAAATATGATGCAGTGTTTAAAAGCGCTTATAGGGAAAGTTTCCATGTTTCAGTGAATGCAGGAAAGGACCAATGTTCACATTCTGTATTATATGTAGGTGTGATTTTTTTCAGTTGGGCATGGCGGGAAATGTAATATACTCAAACATATGCAAACGAAAAAGTATAAGGAGACTGTCCAGTGTGTAGACAGAAACCAGAAACTGAACTTTTCCTGTATAAACTAAGATGTAAATCTTGTGATGAATGCCGAGGCTTTATTTCATTTATCATAGAACATAACCTGCCTATAAATTGTGCCAACGATATGGGTGTGCTAGAACGGAAACAGTTGCTGTCATTACAGAAATGTGCATGAAAGAAAGGGTGAAAATCATATCGCATTTGCAGGTGAATGCATTTTGTGTTGCTACTGATGGTAGCAATAAAATCAATAAAAGGGTAATAGGGAGGTACATTTAGAAAAACGGGGTTGTCTATGGAGTGGTGATAAGAGTACAGAGATCTGGAAGTCAAGTAAGGATGGCGTAAAAATGTTAGTGTTGAACTGTAGAAGTATTGTAAAGAAAGGAATAGAATTAATTTAATAGATATACAGTATATTTACCAGATATCGTTACAGGAGTTGAATCATGGCTAAGAAATGATATAATGGATGCAGAAATTTTCTCACGGAACTGGAGTGTGTATCGTAGAGAGAGGATAGGAATGGTGGAAGGGGGAGTATTCATTCTGGTGAAAGACTAATTTGTAAGCTACGTAAAAATTAAAGATGAGAAACATGAAATTCTAGGTGTAAGGCTCATTTCTGAAGATAATAGGCAACTTGGTGTCTTTCGAGTGTACAGACCGGGAAAGGGTAGCACTGACACAGATTCAGAATTATTTGATAAGATAATCTGCTATCTGGGAAACGACATGGAAAGGAATGTGATTGTAGCAGGAGATCTTAATTTACCAAATGTCAATTGGAAAGGAAATGCGAACGACAGGAAGCATGACCAACAAATGGCAAATAAACTAATATGGGAAGGACAGCTGATTCAGAATGTGACACAACCAACTAGAGGGAAAAATATCCTGGACGTGGTGCTGATAAAACCAGATGAGCTCTATAGAGAAACCGAAGTAATAGATGGTATTGGTGATCACAAAGCTGTTTTTGTCGTAGTTAAAAATAAATGTGATAGAAAGGAAGGTTTTAAAAGTAGGACTATTAGGCAGTACCATATGGCTGATAAAGCAGGCATGAGGCAGTTTCTGAAAAGTAACTATGATCAGTGGAAAACGGTAAATAAAAATGTAAACAGACTCTGGGATGGGGTTTAAAGAAATGGTTGAGGAATGTGAAAACAGGTTTGTACCTTTAAGGGTGGTAAGGAATGGTAAAGACCCACCTTATTATAATAGAGAAATAAAGAGACTAAGAAGGAAGTGCAGATTGGAAAGAAACAGAGTTAGAAATGGCTGTGGAAGTAAGGAGAAATTGAAGGAACTTAGTAGGAAATTGAATCTAGCAAAGAAGGCAGCTAAGGATAACATGATGGCAAGCATAATTGGCAGTCATACAAATTTTAGTGAAAAATGGAAGTGTGTGCATGGGTACTTTAAGGCAGAAACAGGTTCCAAGAAGACTGTTCCAAGAATAATTAATAAACAAGGAGAGTGTGTATGTGAGGATCTTCAAAAGGCAGAAATATTCACTCAGCAGTATGTAAAGATTGTTGGTTACAAGGATAATATCCAGATAGAGGAGGTAACTATTGCTAAAGAAGTATTAAAATATACATATGATAACAATGGTATTTACAATAAGATACAAAAGTTGAAAACTAGAAAAACAGCTGGAATTGATAAGATTTCTGGGTATATACTAAAGACAATGGGTTGGGATATAGTACCATATCTGAAGTACTTATTTGATTATTGTTTGGTTCAAAGAGCTATACCAAATGAATGGAGAGTTGCTATAGTAGCCCCTGTGTATAAAGGAAAGGGTGATAGACATAAAGCTGAAAATTACAGGCCAGTGAGTTTGACGTACATTGTATGTAAGATTTGGGAAGGCATTCTTTCTGATTATATTAAGAGATGTTTGCGAAATTAATAACTGGTTCGATAGAAGGCAGTTCGGTTTTAGGAAAGATTATTCCACTGAAGCTCAACTTGTAGGATTCCAGCAAGATATAGCAGATATCTTGGATTCTGGAGGTCAAATGGACTGTATCGCGATTGACCTGTCTAAAACATTTGATAGGGTGGATCATGGGAGACTACTGGCGAAAATGAGTGCAATTGGACTAGACAAAGAGTGACTGAATGGGTTGCTATATTTCTAGAAAATAGATCTCAGAGAATTATTCG
This sequence comes from Anabrus simplex, assembly GCF_040414725.1. NCBI lineage: Eukaryota > Metazoa > Arthropoda > Insecta > Orthoptera > Tettigoniidae > Anabrus > Anabrus simplex. Next base: position 185,864,234 of record NC_090267.1, read on the forward strand.
AGTAGGTGAAGCTTTATCTGACCCTGTAATAATTAAGAGGGGAATTCCTCAAGGCAGTATTATCGGACCTTTATGTTTTCGTATATATAAATGATATGAGTAAAGGAGTGGAATCGGAGGTAAGGCTTTTTGCGGATGATGTTATTCTCTGTATAGTAATAAATAAGTTACAAGATTGTGAGTAACTGCAAAATGGCCTCGATAATGTTGTGAGATGGACAGTAGGCAATGGTATGATGATAATCGGGGTTAAAAGTCAGTTTGTGAGTTTCACAAATAGGAAATGTCCTCTCACTTTTAATTACTGCGTTGATGGGGTGAAAGTTCCTTTTGGGGATCATTGTGAGTATCTAGGTTTCAATATAAGGAATGATCTTCATTGGGGTAATCACATAAATGGGATTGTAAATAAAGGATACAGATCTCTACACATGATTATGAGGTAGCTTAGGGGTTGTAGTAAGGATGTAAAGGAGAGGGCATATAATTCTCTGGTAAGACCCCAACTAGAGTATGGTTCCAGTGTATGGGACCCTCACCAGGATTATTTGATTCAAGAACTGGAAAAAATCCAAAGAAAAGCAGCTCAATTGTTCTGAGTGATTTCCGACAAAAGAGTAGTGTTGTAAAAATGTTGCAAAGTTTGGTCTGGGAAGAACTGGGAGAAAGAAGAGGAGCTGCTTGACTAAGTGGTATGTTGATATAGATGCTGATTCTCATAGGGACTCTGAAATCTGTAAAGGAGTCTCTGGTAAGAACCCAACTAGAGTATGGTTCCAGTGTATGAGACCCTCACCAGGTTTAATTGATTCAAGAACTGGAAAAAATCCAAAGAAAGGTTTGGTCAGTGGTCCAATAATGGACCATTTATATTGGTATTATAAGTGGTATGTTCCGAGCTGTCAGCGGAGAAATGGCGTGGAATGACATTTGTAGACGAATAACTTTGAGTGACGTCTTTAAAGGTAGGAAAGATCACAATATGAATGTAATGTTGGAATTCAAGAGGACAAATTGGGGCAAATATTCATTGATAGGAAGGTGAGTTAGGGATTGGAATAACTTACCAAGGGAGATGTTCAATAAATTTCCAATGTCATTGAAATCATTTAAGAAAAGACTAGGAAAACAACAGATAGGGAATCTGCCATCTGGGCGACTGCCCTAAATGCAGATCTGAATTGATTGATTGATTGATTGATTGATTGATTGATTGATTGATTGATTGATTGATTGATTGATTGATTGATTGATTGATTGATTGATTGATTGAACTTGAAAATATATCCTATAAGTTATAACATTTTTTAGGCCTGAACTCAATGAAGTTCAGAGTTGTCTAGTCTCTGTGGCTAATTTAGAATGGGATGCTACTGGAGCTAACACTGCCAATCTTTTGCTCTCAAATTTTCAGGAATACCACATTCCATTAAAAAACAACCTGGCTCTTGGTGTTGATAATGCTCCTGTAATGGTAGGATTAAAGAATGGTTTGGCAGGATGTTTGAAGCAGGAAAATAGCAACATAATCATCGTAGGCTGCTCTTGTCACCTTATTAATCTTGCTGCAGAGAAGGGTGTGGTATGCTTGCCTGTAAATGTAGATGAAAGTATAATTTATATATTTTATTATCTGGAAAGAAGTGCAAAAAGGAAAGAAAACTTAAGAGAAATTAGAGTTTACACAACACAGAGATCAGGAAAATTCTGAAGCATGTGCCTACTCGATGGTTATCGCTAAGAAGAAAATCGGGTTAAGGCTTTGTACTCGATTAAACCAAAGGGTACAGGTGTAGATGATATTACTTTTATACTTAACATTATGGGTGCTGTCTTGCCTATACCGACGCACATACTGAATTACCGTGCTAAATGGAACTTTCCCTAATGTCTGGAAAGCGGCCAATATAATACTGGTACCTAAGGGTTCCCGCTCTCTCTTTTTTTTTCTTTTTCTAGTGGCTTTACATTGCACTGACACAGATAGGTCTTATGGCGACGATGCAATAAGAAAGGCCTAGGAGTTGGAAGGAAGCGACTGTGGCCTTAATTAAGGTACAGCCCCAGCATTTGTCTGGTGTGAAAATGGGAAACCACGGAAAACCACATTCAGGGTTGCTACCAGTAAATAAAAGTTCAGTCCCACAGTCACCCTCTGACTACCATCCTGTGTCCATACTCGCTGCGCTTTCTAAAGCCTTTGAACGTTCAGTATACGAGCAAGTTCTGGAATACCTAGGTAAAAAATGCTCTTTTGGACCGTATGCAATTTGGATTTAAGAAGGGTTACAATACCATGACAGCACTTTTGAAGGTTACTGAAGACATCAGAAAAGCTATGGACAAACAACTGCTCACTATACTCATCCTTCTTGATTTCAGTAGCGCCAGTAGCACTGTAGAAATTCAGAGTATAATTAAGAAAATGGAGCTACTAAATTTCTGCTTAAGTTCTTATTCGAGTAACCGGCATCAGCAGGTAACAGTAAATGACAAGGCCTCTAAATGGAAAATGAAACTTAGTAGTGCCCTACAGGGCAGTATTCTAGGGCCCTTTCTTTTCTGTATTTATATCAGTGACATACCGTCTGTGGTAGGAAACAACACACACCACCTCTATGCTGACGATCTTCAAGTTTTGTCGACACTGCAAGACTTCAGACTTCAGTGAAACCATACACGATATTAACAGTGACCTCCAACTACTCAGTACCTATGCACAACAAAACTCTCTTATACTAAACTCCACAAAATCCCAGGAAATCATAATTGGACTACAAAAAAGACAGCTGCTCAGGCAATGTCGCAGTCCCACCTATCTTAATGAATGGTAACATTATTCCCTACAGTAAGGCTGTTAAAAATCTCGGCATAATTATGAATGTAACACTTGATTGGTCTGATCACACACAAAAAAACGTAAAAAGATTTTTGGAGTGCTTCACCCTCTGAAACAGCAGAGGAATATATTTCCATTTGAGCTAAAGATCAAACTAGTACAGACACTAGTTCTCCCTATTCTTGATTATTGTGATGTTTTAGTTGACATGACAAGAGAAGAAACACTTGAACTTCAATGAACACTGAATTCCTGCCTGCGATTTATTTACAATATCGGGTATGATGTTCATATCACGCCATACTATCAAGCTCTCTCATTGCTGAAGCCTGATAAATATAGGCAGCTACACATTTTAACGATGGTGTGTAGTGTGTTAGCTGAAAATCAGCCACTATATATTTCTTCTAATCTTGCCTTTTTATCATCACAACTTACATACACGTTCGAGATCCCTTCTTTCTATTGCAGTGCACTGCACAAATAAAATGAATAGATCATTTGTGGTGACCAGCGCCAGATTATGGAATTCTCTGCCAGCTCAGGTCAGAGAAACTAGCTCTTCATCAAGATTTAAGGTCACCTTCCGAGACTACCTACTGAGGACAGCTGACTGAATGGTTGAAGTATGAATGTGAGCATGCCTGAGGATTAGTCAGTTTTAAGAGTTTTTAAAATTAGTTTCAATATTAATTTAGTTAGTAATTTATTTAAATTCATTTTTAATCCTATTAATTTACGTAGTTCTAACTATTTTAAGTTTCTTAGCATTTTATTTAAGATTTTACTTAATATGTGTTTAAGTGTTAGAGAGGGCCTTGAGCCCTAACTTCACTACTATAAAGAAGGCACTAATAAATAAAAAAATAAAAAAATAGTATGTTGCTGCAGTGGGACCCTTTGGTTACTTTATTCAGGAGCGAAATTGTGAGTAAGGGTTCTCAGACTTACAAAATTCCTAAGCACAGTCTAAGTGCAGATGTGTCTTGTTTGTCTGAAAAGGTGAAGCATTGTCAAAACATTTCACCACAGTCGTCAGTTAAAGGGAAAACCCAGTCATCAGTTTCACAAAAAAAAAAAAAAAAAAACAAGAATGAAACTATCTTACTGAATGGTAACTTTATTCCCTACAGTAAAACTGTTAAAAATCTCAGCATAATTATGAATGAAACACTTGATTGGTCTGATCACACACAAAAAACATGAAGAATGACTGTTCATATTCCTTTCATCAAACGTACATAAATCTTGTTGCCTTTTTCTCTCAAGTTTTATGGACATCTTTGGGAATCCAAACATAGCTCTTTAGTCAAGTATGCTGCACATCCACTTATTGAAGTCAATTTTGGAGGAACTATTGAAGAATATGATGGCAAGGTTTGTGAAACCACACGTTTTTAAAAGCTCCTACTCTCTCCTTGGTGTAGATTATCATACTCCGACAAATCAAAAGTATGTTTGTGATCCGATGATAGGGAACTCTGTGTTTGTTTTGGTGAACACTTTGAGGTAAAGTGCATATTCTTTAAGTCTGTTAGAAAGTGTTTCTCTTCATCATGAAGCTACATGGTACACAAATTTCCATTGAAAGATGAAGTTTTAATTAATGCAGAAGTTTCCGAACATTCTGACTAGTGAAATGGAACATGTAGATAAAGAAACTGATAGTCTGCACTCCCAGATCTGTAACTTTCAGCTCGAAGAAACAGACCTGGCAAAAGGAAAAATTGATGTTAAGTGGGCATTGGTAGGTCAGATGAAATCAGCTGATGGTGTACTTAAATATAAGATAGAGTTTGAGGGATGTTCCACCATTCAACACATTGTAAAATATATATTAAATTATAAGAAGAACAGTTTCGACTCCCTTGGAGTCATCATCAGTTCTTGTTGAAAATCAAATCAAGGGGAATCTGATAAAGATCATCATGGGTTGCAAGACATTACCTTGAAATGTAACGTACACATGGCAAGCAGCATTTGGAACTTAAACAGTTCTTAGTTCTGGCTTAAAGTGTCTTGTGTTCATGGAACACGGAACACATACGCTGGTTGAAAATATATACAAACACGACACGGACACTTATCATGATATGAAACCTTGGCTCTGTAAGAGCATTCTTGGACTTGACAGTCCTGTTTCTATGTGAAAAAAACTGGATAAAATACACACTGAAACAAAATGTACAAGGACATAGTTCTGGCCTAAACTGTCGTGCGTTCATGGGCACGGAACACTGGAAACACATTCACTGGTTGAAAACACACACATACGATATGAAACACAACGATGTGAAACAATTGGCATTACAAGAATGTTCCTGGGCTTGACAGTCCTGTCTCCATCTGTCTAAACTAGATGAAACATATATACACTGACTTAGCAAATGTCATGGTATAGTCACCTAATAGCGTGTGGGGCCTCCTCTGGCCCTGCAAACTGCAGTGAGACGCCGTGGAAGTGAGTCGACAAGTCCCTGGTAGTCCTCTGGACGCAGCTAACACCAAATTGTTTGCAGAGCGGCCGCGAATGCTGGTCTGTTCGTGGGTGCAGGATCCATGGCACGGAGCCTGTGTTCCAGGACATCCCAGATATGCTCGATAGGGTTCATATCGGGGCTCCTGGGTGGCCATGGCAGTCGTTGTACCTCCGCTGTATGTTCCTGGAACCAGTCCCGGGCGACGTGGCAGCGTTGTGGCGGTGCGTTATCATCTCGAAACACCGCAGAACCGTCTGGGCGGTGGAAGGCCAAAAATGGGTGGAGATGGTCTCAGAGCAGCTCAACATACCGCGTACCATTCAAAGTCTCTTCCAGAACAACAAGGGGCCCATTCCATACCAGGAAAATGCACCCCAGACCATAACAGAGACACCAGCGCCCTGGACCACACCTTCAAGGCAGGCGGGATCCATTGCTTCATGTGGTCTGTGCCATACACGGTGCCTCCCATCGGCATGGTGCAGTTGAAATCGTGATTCATCCAACCATATCACGTTACGCCATTGTTCCAGTGTCCATCCCTGGTGACTGGCAACAAATGCGCGTCGTTGTGCCCGATGACGTTGGGTTAACAGTGGCACCCGTGTGCGGCGCCGGCTCCCATACCCCATAGAACCCATGTTCCTACGGATTGTCCGCTGGGAGACGTGTCTAGCACGGCCTGTGTTGAATTGAGCCGTAATTTGTTGCATGGTTGCCCGACTGTCACTATTGACAATCCGTCTTGGATGTCGCTGGTTACGGTCATCGAGGGTGGCTGGACGGCCAGTCGTTCATCTGTTGTGGATGGTGACACCCGCATTCAACCATTTACACCTTGGACATGGTTGATCGTGTGAAGCTGAATTCCCGCACCACTTCCGAAATCGCACTTCCCATCCGTCGGGCACCGACCACCATACCCCGTTCGAACGGTGTCAACTCATGACGACGTTCCATGTTACATTTTCTCTCCAGCTCATCTTTACGTTAACCAATTTCAACATTAATAAAGAGACTTCAAACCTAATTTCCCTTTCGACCATATACAAGAGACTACAATTGCTCCTTTCAGCTAATATTTAACACAGCTGCTTACCATCAAGCACTCTTCTTCACTCGTGCTTTTAGAAGACTACAGTTTTATCTCTTCGCACGAGAGTTACAACAGTCTAACCATTTTTATATTATTATAAACCCCACTTGTTCTAAGCAGCAGAAACGTCTCTTTACTAATTTTTTAAAAATTGTGTTTAAACTCCACTCGGAGTTATTAACTACATTCTTCATCATTATCCTGTCCCTTGAACTGTTCAAAACCTGATAATTTTATCTAACACCCTCAACCATCACAAGGCCCGCTTTACTTGTTCCAACGTAACAATTTTATTATAAACTTCACTTGAAGTGAACAACGGTAACGTCTCTTTACTAGCTTTAATATGTTTTAATACTCCATGGAATTATCAACTACATTTTTTTCTTTTATCATTATTCTAACGCCCTCAACCTCCACAGGGCGCCACTGTACAAGGTTTAACGTAACAATTTATGTTCTTATAAAATTACCGGTATACAATTTGTTACCAATTTTTAAACAAGGACATTCAATAAAGTGTATAAATTTAAGACTGTTTGTTTTTTAAGACTTTATTAAGGCTTCATTTTAAGAATATCATAACTATTGTTAACCATTTGCTCACCATTTGAAGCACATTTCCAACCATCATCCCCACTTTCATTTGTAATTTTAATACAATCAGGTACCTGATTAATTACCTTTCAGATTGAGATTAAAGCTGAAGATGCCCTTAATTAAAGGGCAAAACATGTCCCTATAATTTTATTCAAGATTTAATTTCTTAATTAAAATCTCTATGTATTGAATAGGTGGAATAAATAAATTTTAATATTTATTTGACTTCATTGTACATTTCAATATGGACCAAAACATGAGAATTATAACATGTAAGGCCTACAATATCGAAAGCGCATAACATTGATCAACAATAACATTACATTGACCATTGTTTGTTTTGATGTTATTTGTCTCTTATGCTGCCTTTCAACTCCAATAGCTGGTTTTACTGCTGCGTCCCGCATATAATAGCCTGACTGAATATTGGCGGGAAATAGCTGAAGAGTTAGAAAACTTTCTTCTTTAGCATTCCATTCCTCTGGTTCATACATTTCCTGATACTGCTGGTACGTAACACACTGGTTCATCATAGTATTCCAGCTATTCGATCCCTACTCTGACGCGCTGTTTTGAATGAGCGGTGTGCATACTTAAGGCGAAGGCTGACTTAGTAGTAGTAGTAGTAGTAGTAGTAGTAGTAGTAGTAGTAGTAGTAGTATCTGGTCTGCAATAACAATTTAGGGCTATTACAAATTATAGCACCACAATTCACTAAATAACTCAAAATTGAACCCTGAAAAGAGCCGTTTCTTAAGAAAAGCTTCTTCTTCACTTTTATTAAATTCTACATTCATTTTATTCCAGATTAGCAGTGAAGAGGGTGTTTCTCCTCTGGCTTGGAGGAAAAATTTGCCTCCAAGTCAGATAGATTTTTCCGCCGCCAGTGTAGTGAATTGATATTTTCCGACTCATCGGGTACTCCTAGCAAACAAATTAGTAAAAGGGCATAGTTTTTGCCCTGGGTGTCTCCACTATTCGACCCTCTCCCCGCCGAAAAAAGATGAAGAGTGTTCACGGATCACGGCTGTCTGCGGCTTGGTCATTCCAGCTCTGGAACTTTGGACTGTTAGATCGGCAGTGTAGTCCTGTTAATTGAAAGTGAGGAAATGTGTGGTGTTTCATTTGGTCGAGTATTTCACATAAAAGCATTGCTTTTAATCGCGACATTCCTACTGACGTCATTGTAATGTATGTTCATTTCAGTTGGGAAAACTACTAAGACAGTCTTTCTGAGGATGTAAAAAGGCAGGTGGAGAGTGAGTGTCTACCATTATAAGGAAAACTCCCCAACCTGATTGTGAGTGATGGTATGCAAGTGAGTCTACGATTACAGTGAAAATTCTGTAACTCAATCTTCATATGAGAAAAGACGTTTGGCGACTTCCCAGTTGCATTTCTAGGGTAACGTTAATTATGAGCTATGCAATTCTGTATGCAATGTAGAATTTCGTAGCGAAGCACGGGTATATCGGCTAGTAAGTTAATATGGGAAGGGCACTTGATTCAGAAAGTGATGGAGCCAACTAGAGGGAAGAATATTTTGGATGTGGTGCTGATAAAACCAGATGAGCTCTATAGAGAAACCGAAGTAATACATGGTATTAATTTAAATCTAAGAATTTCATTTTTGTCCCTATTGAACTGAGAATGGAAGATAGGAAACTTAAAAGGGTCCACCTTTTCAATACAAAAATGTTATAGTTTATTTACAACATGTATTTACAATTGGAACTAGTTTCGACGCTGTTTGGCGTCATCTTCAGCCAAAATGTGGGAAATAGGCTAGCATGTAGACATTTATATTACATAAGGCGTTACATTAAACAATACACATCTTACGAGGAGATAAAAATAGGGACGAATGTAGAAACAAATGAATCGTTGAGAAAGCAAAAGTTATAAATATTTAAAATAACCTTAACCACACATCTTGCAGTGCGAAAATATTCGCCTTGAATGATTCCTGAATACAAAACGCACGCGCACACATTTCTGAAGAGCCAGCAGGCAGGAAAAAGTAAAGTGAAACCTTAAGAGTTCTTCTGAGAAGAGTTCATCATTTTTTCTATGTTCCGACTAACTAATGAAGTCTCCCTTGAGTTCCTGATAAACATACACAACAGGAAATTCTCCTTCACTCTCAACAATAGCTATAAAGACCAACGGTAAATTGCATTTTAAATATTGTGCAGAGACGTGAAAGCATGATCTTGAACACGATGTAACTTCTTCATTTAACCCAATTTTTTACACAAGATGTTACATTAAACAATACACATCTTACGAGGAGATAAAAACAGGGACGAATATAGAAACAAATGAATCGTTGATAAAGCAAAAGTTATACATATTAAAAATAACCTTAACCACACATCTTGCAGTGCGAAAATATTTGCCTTGAATGATTCCTGAATACAAAACGCATGCGCACACACTTCTGAAGAGCCAGCAGGCAGGAAAAAGTAAGGTGAAACCTTAAGAGTTCTTCTGAGAAGAGTTCATCATTTTTTCTATGTTCCGACTAACTAATGAAGTCTCCCTTGAGTTCCTGATAAACATACACAACAGGAAATTCTCCTTCACTCTCAACAATAGCTATAAAGACCAACGGTAAATTGTATTTTAAATACTGTGCAGAGGCGTGAAAGCATGATCTTGAACATGATATAACTTCTTCTTTTAACCACCTTTTGAAAGTCTCTCTCTATATTACATAGCTTCATTAACACCACCATTCTGTAGATGCACAAAATAATCTTGTAATCTTCACAGGTCCGGTATTCAGCTCGACAAGAATATAAAATTGGTATTAAGGAATACCTCCAAACTCTCAGAAAACGTGATTTCCGACAAAAGAGTAGCGTTACAAAAATGTTGCAAAGTTTGGGCTGGGAAAACTTGGGAGAAAGGAGACGAGTTGCTACTAAGTGGTATGTTCCGAGCTGTCAGAGGAGAGATGGCGAGGGAGGACATCAATAGACGAATAAGTTTGAGTGGTGTCTTTAAAAGTAGGAAAGATCACAATATGAAGATAAAGTTGGAATTCAAGAGGACAAATTGGGGCAAATATTCGTTTATAGGAAGGAGAGTTAGGGATTGGAATAACTTGATTGATTGATTGATTGATTGATTGATTGATTGATTGATTGATTGATTGATTGATTGATTGATTGATTGATTCTTTTCACATGACTTACAAATTGAATTCGTTGCAGTCTCATTGTATCAGTAAGTTTAGATATTTTAAAATATATTTCAGAGTTGGGTTTGGACTAATGTATTCCATTTTTAATTCTTGGTCCTAGGATTTTTCTCATGATTTTCCTTTCTTTATTCTCTAATTGTTCCCTTAAACCTTTATTACCGGGCGAGTTGGCCGTGCGCGTTTAGGCGCGCGGCTGTGAGCTTGCATCCGGGAGATAGTAGGTTCGAATCCCACTATCGGCAGCCCTGAAGATGGTTTTCCGTGGTTTCCCATTTTCACACCAGGCAAATGCTGGGGCTGTACCTTAATTAAGGCCACGGCCGCTTCATTCCAACTCCTAGGCCTTCCCTATCCCATCGTCGCCATAAGACCTATCTGTGTCGGTGCGACGTAAAGCCCCTAGCAAAAATAAAAAAAAAATTAAAAAAAAAAAAAAAACCTTTATTATGTAGGTTGAGCATTTCTGAAGCATAAAGAGCTTCAGGTTTTCTCACTGTTAAGTAATGACGAATTTTACTGTTCCAGGATAAGCATTTTTTGGTTATAAACATTCTTTGTGCCTTAAAAAGCAATTTCCATTTTCTGAATTCTTGAAGCTACTGATTTATTTTCTTTGCCATTTTCATCTATCCATTCACATAAGTACTTAAATTCCTTTACTCTTTCAATTTTATTCATATCAGTGGTAAGTTCAGGTGGAGCAGTTTTGATATTTGTCATAAATTTAGTTTTTTCATATGATATTTTCAAGTCCTATTTCCAGTATAGCAATCTGTTTCTGTGCACAAAGATGTGTTGCTGTTATTATTATTATTATTATTATTATTATTATTATTATTATTATTATTATTATTATTATTATTATTATTGTTGTAGTTGTTGTTAAGTTAAATGGTAGAGTTCTCATTTTTATAAGATCGGAAGTTTTCTAACTTCGTATGCTTACATGGTATATTTGGACACTTCTTCTCAGCTTCCTCATCACATGGCTGTATAATATTGGCGATGGTCTGCAGAATGTCAGTATTACCGAAACCAGTATGCAGGAGAGTTTTCAGGCCTAGGCCTGACTGCGTTGAAACAGACTTCAGACTAATTGACTCTGAGCTTCCATAGTTGCACTCTTATAGGTGAGTGGGAGATTCTAGTAGCTTCTATCTCCAGATCATTCTGGGTGTCGAGTTTATTGTTAATCGGCTTCTATCTTCTTCTAGGACCTTCCTTGACGTGAGTCTCAACAATGACCGGCCCTATAGGGAGCATGGACGGCCGCTCTTAACGCCTCTAGCGGAAGAAATCGGTAACGTTTAGGTGATCTTGTCTTGAGCGGTCAGTCCAGGCTGTGTAACTGTGGGTGTGAAATTGTGGTGGTAGTAGTAGTGTATGAAAATGCCTAAATAAAATAGAAACTGTTGTGCAGTGAACTGCCACAACACATAAAGAAACACGCATGGAAAAGGAATTACATTTCACACATTTCCTGGTCGTCCATGGGAATCGGACAGAAACAGGAAGTGGATTTTGGCTGTAGGAAGAAATACAGTAGCTTATTTCATTAGTGACGTAAATCACACATTTCATATCACACATTTCAAACTACCAGGTATGCCAAGCCAAGAACACGTTCATTTAAGTACACTTTGAAATAGTACATTTCATTTCAAGTATGCATTGCAGCAGATTCTTATGTTTACATTCATATACTTCCATGTGTACGTGTCTTGACTACGCCGAATATTTACAATAATAATAATAATAATAATAATAATAATAATAATAAATATTTTCCTGCATTTCATTGCAGATGGAACTCCATGGGAACCCACCAAATGCTCCGTCATTTGCAGTGAACATTTTGTTGGAGGAAATCCAATATTGAAAATCATCCATCATATATACCATCTGTGTTTCATGAAAGCTATAAGAAGAAACCGAAAAGAGAATGTGATATATCCCGGTTTGAAAGAGCGAGTAAACGAATGAAATGCTCAAATATACATACGTCTTCTAATCAGGAAACTCATGAATTTATTGTGAAAATTGTGTGTGAAAAACTACATAAGTCGATGCAAGCAGCATTTCAGATTGAAGCAACGACTTTCGAATTCACTTTTGTTTTTAGTGGGAATGATGTAGGCACACAGTGCAACTCAGCACAGTAGGCCTACCTCCAAGTATTTCAGAGAAGGTGGATAAAAATTGAGCTCCCAACACCCCACTGGACATATGCAGAGGATTTCATGGATACCAGAACATAAACAAGTGTGTAATTTAAAACATTCATATTTTTTTTTACTTTTTCTTTGTTTCTAAAGTATCTATAAATATTAGTAATAATTGTTTGTTTACTCTTTTTAATGAAAATGAAATTAGGTATAACCTTTACTGCCTTGGCAGTCATATTTGGTGTACATCGGACTACTGCTGCGCGAATATTTTTTACTACTCTCGGAGTAGTCAAGAAACGCACTTCTAATTGTATTTTCTGGCCTAGCAAATTTGTTCTTATGCTAATACTGATGCTATTGTTGCACAACTCTTCACACAAACTTTTATCTGCCGATTCAGACTCTGTTTTCAGCTCCGCTCTCTAATCATTTCAGTCCAAGGCGAATTATCTAGATCTGTTTTTCCTAGTTCATGGATGGTAATAACAGAACCCTTGTCAGTTCTCGCCCTCTTCTTGGGAAATAGATCTTCAGCCTTCTTCCCTTTCGCATATTTTACGGACCCTAGAAGATATAACATCTACACTGTATTAATCATAGTGTGAGCACTTAAATTTATTACATAATTAACAGCGATAATATTACATACCAGCTGTTTTCAGATTTGGTTTCCCCCATTCTTTCAGCAAATTTGTCTTACAAAATCCTGAATCAGAATTATTGCAGTACTGTATAATGGCACATACGTGTTTACAGCACCCTCCGGCACCAGCCACATAGTCACAGTTTGATTCAACACAGTTTCGTTGATTGTCAAGCTGTTATAGATATTCAAAGTATTGCTGACTTCACTGAATTACATAAAATTAAAAAGTAACATTTTAAACTGTATGTTTAACAATGAGCTAACGTAATTACCTGAATTGTATCCTTGTACGGGCTTTTGCTAACACTCGTCTGTCTTATGACGAAGCCAGTAAGTGTACAACTGGAAACAGATCGTCTTTCTTCAACTTGTAACACATGGCCACTGTCAACTTGTTTCTGCGCTTTATTCACTGTAGACTTGCGACTATTTTGGAAGTGTATGTACTCAAATCCATATTGTACTACAATTTCCATAGCACTACTTCATATCTTGACGACAAGATGCAACGATATTTTTTGCCGTAACTATAACGCAAGTCTTCACTTCAGCGGAACGCACTCTCACCGTATTAATTCTCAGAACTCCTCCAGAGCGCTCTGTTACTAGTACCATGCACGCTCCCTATTGTTTTGTTCACTTACTGGCGTCCACATTGTTGTTGCTGCACCTTGATTTTTATCTCTCGCTAGCATTCTTGCTGGCTGCCCTGAGTCAGCCTTCCTTATCACAATATGATAGTACCTTGGAGTAGTGACGGGATAATCGAATAACCTCCATCCAATTATTTAAATAATTGAATGCTTTTAATAGTCTAAAAACCTCCACCCAACTATTTAAATAATCAATAAAATGATCAAATGCATTTTAAATATCATTTAGTTCTATCACATAGAATAATTGGATACGTCATGAATAAATTTTTCGGTTTAAGTGTGTTGGATGGATAATCGATTGAATTAAGCAATGAAAAAACAGGAATATACTTTTTTTTTTTCATTTTTGAAATGAATCTCAAAATGTTGTAATGAAATGAGTGAATTAACTGTCTTAATCTTTAATATCTGTAAAATAAAGTTCCTTATTTTAAGTAAATGCCATCTTCTAGCCACATAATGGAACTTAGCCCCAGTACTACCAATAAACAATTTATTTTAACTAGCAGCAGGTAATATACCTACTTTAATTTTATGTCGCCTGACTTGATGGATAAATGGTTAGAATGCTGGCCTTTGGTCCAAGGGGTTCCAGGTTCAATTTCCAGTCGGATTGGGGATGTAAACTTTCATTAGTTAATTCCTATGGCTCGGGGACTGGGTGTTTGTGCCATTTTCAGCATTAGACTTAATCTTAGGTAGGGCCCCATCCTCACACATGCACAGGTTGCCTCTACGGCGTCAACTCGAAAGACCTGCACAAGACCTCTCTGAAGACCACAACATGTCATTAATAAATATATGTCAAAGGGAAAAAGTACATGATATTAGCTTTAAGACCACAGCAAAATATTTTGGTGATGATGATTATACACCTCTGTCTCATTCACCAACAATTATTTTCCCCTGTGGGTTGTGGTAATAGAGTAACATCCACGGTATCCCCTGCCTATTGTAAGAGGCAACTAAAAGGGACCCTAGGGTCTCTTAAATTATTTAAGAAAAGTTTAGATTAAGAACTGATGGGCTATCTGCCACCTGGGTGACTGCCCTAAATGTGTGTCAGTGGTGATTGATTGATTGATTGATTGATTGATTGATTGATTGATTGATTGATTGATTGATTGATTGATTGATTGATTGATTGATTGATTGAGCAAGAGAGTCTGGGTCGATGACCGTGGTTCCCTTAGCTGAGTCCAGGTATTGCTTCCACTCACTTGTGCCAGGCTCCTTGCTTTCATCTATACTAACCAACCTTCCTTAGTCAACTCTTGTTGATTTCTGACCGCAACACTATTAGGTTTTCAAGGCCTAGGAAGTCTTTCATTTTCACACCCTTCTTGGTCCTTCTTTCTTTGCCCGATACCTTCATTTTTGAAATCTCAGATACCTTCCAGTTATACAATTTACAAACTTCATCACATAGATCCGTATTGATGCAGTTAAAACTAAGAAACAGTGTTAGGTTTTGGTCCACCCAATCAATACAAATCACTTTACAAGTGAAAACTTATTTAATTATTTATTTAATATGTTTTTTAATTAAATATTTGATTTAATTTTATATTTATTTATTTAATATGTTTTTCATTATATATTTGATTTAATTTGACATTTGATTTAAAAACATATTAAATAAATAATTAAATTTTTTGCTTGTAAAGTGATGTGTAATGATTGGGTGGACCAAAACCTAACATTGTTTCTTAGTTTTTACCTCCCAGTTGCCCAGTTATATCCCTTAAAACAGTAACCACCACCACCATTTTCCTGCATTGTTTTCAATCCTTATTGATATGTATTGACCATTTACACGTTTCCTTGGCTGGGAAAAGAACCACTATCACAAAATATCATCATCATAGCCATCTGGGGCCTTTTTGAAGTCATTTAGCAGGAGAATTTCAAAGACAGCGACTTTGACATATTTTAGAGAAAATTCTGACGAATTTTAATTTATGACTTGATAAATTTGGTGAGCCAAGTAATCATTACTATAGCATTGCACTTCATTTAACTGCATGGGCATGTGGTAAAATATATATTAATCTATGCATTTTATGTAATGGCATATGAGTGTGTTACTCATTTATACGTGTGGAGCATTAGTTCGTATTATTTTCGGAAGGCTTATCAGAGACCGTTCGTCCTACCCACACACTTCATGTAAGGGAATGGAGATACATAACTTTCATTTTCCTGTGATGAGATTAATGGGTTGATGACAACATTAGGATTACTTTTCATTTGATTATTTTGAAAGCAATCACTATTCAGTTGCCTCAATCATTCGAATGGAATTTCAAATGAATAATCGAAAAAATAATTGAATAGAAAAATAATCGAATAAAATGAAATAAAATGAATTTGACTGATGATGCCCTCAATGAAGGGCGAAACATGTCTCAAGCGGAATTAATAATAAATTCCTAAATGTAAAATTTATATGTATTGAATAGGTGACAAAATAAACATTTAGCATCCTAAAATGAAATAATCAAATAAGTCATTATTTTGTATTCAATTAACCCATCACTACCTCGGAACAGTTATCCTAATGTCAAATGTAAATTATTACAATTAATATTCACTAGCACAGACTCTGCAATAACACAGTCCTTACTGTTGGTGAATTGTCTTGACATGTTTTAAGTTTATGTGCTGTATGTATAGCTTCTCTTGTTTTCTCTTCCACAGAGCTGAATGAGTGACTTGGGACTATGATTTGTATACTCACTGACTGAATTCTGTTCCCCTAGTCATGACTAGAATTTGTCATCCTTGTTTCAGGGTTATTTTATGTCTACTCCATTCATATAGTGAAGACCTATGAAAAAATCAGAGAATTCAGATTTGTTCTCATATCTGACCCTAGTTTGTTTGCATCACGAGAAGCACCAAGGCTATGGCAGCTAGAAGGGAAGTTACCTCCTCCAACACCAATGCTAATGAATTTTGGTCATCCTCGAGATACTGTCATAGGCAGAGGAGTAAGTAAAAGTGATTCGTACATTTACATATTCTTCTTTCAAGGGTATACTGATTTATTAGTGTTGAAGAGAAGAAGAATTCTTGATTTTATTCCTCGTCTATCTCTCTTGGACCTAATTTATTTAATTTTTAGATCCTTAATTTCTATCAGTTGAGGCTAATCCTTTAGTAGGAATAACATTGTACATACATTGACAAAAAAAAAAAAAAAATCACACACCAAGGAGGAGTTATCATTTTCCTGCAAAACTTGGCATACAGTTACATCTTAAGCAGATACTCAAATGATTAGCGTGGTGACAATATTGGTTGAATAGTCTTCCAAACAGATACCATGAATATGTTGCCACCTGTGGCTTATATAAAGGCTCATGGGGGCTATTTGTACATAGTTAAATGCTGCTTCTGGTTTTGGAGATCTTGTTGACTATTTGACATGCCTCTATGATTCAATCAAAGAGATTTTACCCTGCCATCATAGTTTCTGAGGGGGTGCATTATTGGAATGCGTGAAGCTCAGTGGTCATTATCGACAAATTGCCTATCATCTAGGTCATTTTAACCAAACTGTGAGGACATGCACATATGACAACAGGGCTCAGGACACCCTTGACTAACCATCATGAGAGAGTATAGTTACAGGATCTTTTGTCTGCCCAAACTATTCTCAGGCGCTTGGCTGAAGAAAATTTAGCGTCACGATGTCCATTTGATGTCCCTTCACAGTGGAGTCATGAACAAGAAACCTGGACTGCACTGACTGGAACCCAGTTGTCTTATGTCTTCTCTTTGTACACTGATGATAGGTGTGTTCGTGTCTGGCATCCTTGTGGTGAATGCTCTCAATTCTGCCTCTACTGTGGATAACACACCACCTCAACTACTGGTCTGGTGGTAATGCGTGGTAGTGATATGAAGGAAATTGACGATAAAGCAGTATGTATGCGGCTGCATGTGTTGCCCTTTATGGCAGGGCTTCCAAGAGACATTTTCCAGCAGGATAAGGCTCAGATGTACATGGTATTAGTATCACAGGAATGTATTCTAAACATTGTGTCACTTAAGTGGCTTGCCTGTTCACCAGATTTATCACCCATTGAGCATGTCTGGGACCACCCGAGGTGCCAATTTCAGCAACCTAAGAATTTACATGATCTAGAGGACCTGTTGCAGCAAATATTGAAAAAATATGCTGCAGGGTATTTTATGAAATGTGTATGCCTCCATGCCCGCCGATGTAACGTCTTGTATGTAAGTCAGAGGTGGATCCACAGGGTATTAGAGTCTCCTTTCAAGTGCTGAGTTTCCTGCAATAAATTATCCTTTTGTCCTGATATTGTGATCTTAATTACATCAACGTTACAATCACCCATATCAAGTTTTATGCTATTATAACAACTCCTTCTTGGTGCATGATAATTTATGACAGTGAGTGTAGTTTGCCTCATTAGTTCCTCTTTCAATCACCTTTGATAACCCAATCATCTTTATCATATTGGTAGAACTACTTCCGGGTTGTAATTTAAAAGTCTGAGGAATTCTAGGAAAGTTTATTAGCAATCTTGTATTTTTATATGCTTCTGATAGTATAATTTTGTTTTTTCAGTGTCGAGAATCGGTGCAAGAAACCTCCCCCTTGCAGCCTGTGGAAACAGTCAGTGCTAGACTGGTGAAAGATACCAAAAAACAAGCCTCAAAGAGGCTGGCTACTGATTCAAAACGGGAAGAGCATGTCAGAAAAACTAGGAGTGTTTCATGCGAATCAGGGGTAGAAACACGTTCAGGGAGACGATCAAGATTGTTAGCCGCAGAGTCTGTAGGGAGTAACAAATCGGAGAGAATGGTAGAAACTAGTATGTTAGGAGCAAAAGAGAACACGGTTGTTAAATTAGTAAGCAAACGACAAGGAAGTAAGTCAGTGAAGACAACTATTAAAGGTGAAATCCATCACGCAAAACCGGCAACAGTGGTACCTGCTGAATCAGTGAAAATTTATCCCAGGAAAAGAGCAAGGCCAGCTACTGTAACTCAACTACATACTGAGGATAAATTAATGGATCCTAGGAAAGAGGAAAAACGAGTAACAAGTAAGTATGAATTTAATTATTGCACTGCAGTCTTTTTTTTAAATTGTCTTTCTTGTACCATTTGTTGTTATAATACAGGTCTGTAAAGATTTAACTCATTGAGAACCGTGGACAGCATAAGATGTTTAAGCTCGCTCCTATGTTGCGGGCCGTGGACGGCGTAAGATGTTTAATGTTCCACACGAAGCAGTGCTGTTTATATTCGTCATCTATGCATTCTTACACCTTAGTCAGTGTTACTGGTTGTAACAGGAAGATGGTTGACCTTGTTGAGATAGCCCTCGCGTTGAGTGGTCTCATGTTTATCTCAGCTGTTTTAGCGGAAAACTCTCAGCACTTCCTCACGCATCAAGTCGTACTTGAGATTCCAGTGCAATGCGTGTGGTTCTTAATGAGTGTAGTATAATGGCTTAAGTTTCTTATGGAAGAAGATCTATTAGATATTGTTCACAATGATGATTCTGGTGATGAACTTGTTCCTGAAATAGACTCAGATAGTGAAAGTGACAAGGAAGTTCCAATTCCCAAATCCGATAGGCCTATAGAGGAAAGTGAAGTTTCTGATACATATCATCCTAGTTATTGCCCACTTGTTCCACCCTTTACAGGGAATTCAGGTATAAACGTTCAAATAGAAAATGAGCAGGGTGTTATGAGTTACGTGAGTATTTTCATGAATGACTAATTTTATAAGTATGTGTGTGAGCAGACCAATCTGTACGCAAGTCAAGTGATAAGTGCGACGCCCCGGGCTTTCACAAAGAATTCGATCATGCAATCCTGGAAACTGATTAATGTCTCAGAGTTGAAGAAGTTTTTAGGGTTGTTCATCACAGGTATAGTCAAAAAGCCTGATATAAAAATGTTTTGGACTGAAGACCCTGTTTTTCATACTCCGATATTTTCTAAAACTATGTCCCGAATACGCTTCCTTCATATTCTTTCATTTCTTCACTTCAGTGACAGTAATCATTATGCCGATATACAGATAGGCTGTATAAAATTAGATATATTTTGGAACCTCTGGCACCAGATATCACACCCTCAATATTTACTATATGTTTCATGTTTCTAACGTTTATAGTTCAGGAGTAATTGTAAATTTTATTAAGTGATGCATGTTAAGAGGGCCGGGCATGAAAATGGCTGGTCCAGGCATGGCTGATCCAGGCATTCAAGTGTCCTGCTGAGAAGCAGGTACTGAACATGTCTTGGAACATTTTCTATGATATAGGCCAAATAAAATACTCCAGTATCATTTTTTTTTTTTTTAAATACACAAATGCATGTTTTGTCCAATCTGTATTTGTGTGACATTAACAGCACAGTGTCAGCCTGCGAAATTTGATGGTTATTTCTCACTTGCTAGAACACATGGTGTGATAGCACATATATCACACCCCAGAATTATATGTAGAAGTTAGAGATATTATTGTCTGTATTCGATTTATTATTATTATTATTATTATTATTATTATTATTATTATTATTATTATTATTATCAGTATTTCATTTGTATATTTTGCCATTTATATTGGTAAGCTGGAAGATATCCACATATGTAGGTATGAGTAATTTGTTTTGCACGAGTGGGAAAACATTGCTTTAATAACTCTGGTAATTTGAATGAGTCCTATCCCTTTCAGACCGAGTACGCACAATTGTGCGGGTTCGTATTTTAGTTATCCCTGGCCGTAGTTTATGTTTTTTCGGCGCTAGACCGGACTGCAGTGATTGTGCGGGACTCGTGGCGTGTATTTCAATTGCTTTTAGTATGCGCTTGACCGCCAGGGCGAAGGAAGAAGAGTTTAAAAAGCACAGTTGATCGGTGAGATGACGGGAAGCAGTAGTGCCAAAATTAAGTATTTATTTATTGCATGTATATTAATCTAGAAGCTTTACTGAATACCGGAATATATTCAATGAAGTGTGTACATTGGTTAGTGAACGTAAATTTTGCAGATACATCATCGTATGTGATACAACGAGGTTTTGAATTTTGATACGCACAACTGTGTGGGTCCTGCCTTTCGGATGTTAGTTTTTATTTTGTAAAATAAACTATCAATATGTGTATTGAGGAGCATTTTAGTAAGTTTTTGACATACAAACAAAAATTCACACCTCCAGTTTTCTTTCAGGTCTGAAAGGGATATGGCTACCCCAGTGTTTGTTGTGATGTACTTGTGTCGGGAAATTCATGAGTCATGTATATATCCAAGCCTGATGAGATGAGGTTGTTGTTGTATTAGGAAAGTTTGGTGATTCATGGAATATACCCCAGAGTTTGTTATTGTCTTGGGAGGAAGAAGTAGTTCAGGGCTTGGGCTTGAGAAGAGGACCACCCATGATTGGCTGGCAAGCACCAATCCAGACGTCTCATCTGAGAGGAGGGGGATGTTGATGTCTATAAAGGTGGATCATACGGCGGCAACCTGGGACATTGTAAAAAACATTGTAAGGGTGATTGTAGAGGTGATTGTAAAGGAACGAGAAGGAAGATAACTACAACTACAACTACAACTGACGCACTGTACGGGAAGGAAGTGGTGCTGATACACGGTACTGGAGTGACACGGCTGCAATGGACGGGACTTCAAACGTTCGTGGAGTGTAGTCTTGTTATGTTCGTGGAAAGTGGCTGATTGTGGAGAGTGCTTGCGCATTAAGTATTGTAGCACTTGTGGCGGCCTAGCATTATATGTTGGTGAAAGCTATCTCAGACTTTCCATAAATTTATGTTGAGGATCGACAGACGTGTGTGTATATATCTTTACAACAAGTGTTAAAATATGTGAACACAGTAGTACAAGGTACAGTATCTGTGTGATGTGATAACTGCCGATTATGAGAATCGGTAAGTCGAATTGATATAGAGACAGTGAAGGGTATTTATCTTCATACATGTACATTGTTCATCGGACTATCTACAAATGGTAGCTTAGTTCTCGCTTTCGTTTTCCCACGATTTTCATTATTTTTGTTGTTGTTGTTGTAAATATGGAGTCTTCCAGCAATATTTTATGTGTGTATTATATGTATAATGTTGTATGTTGATGAGGTGCTCATGCACGGAATTTGTTAAGAATATAGTTAGCTATTTTAGAATCAGTGTTATTGATGAACCTAGGTGCAGTTCCTACCTAATTAGTCGTTTTCAGGAGGTTAGGTAAGGCCTGCAGCAGATGTACCAGTACGCAGCATTATGTACACGCCCTGGGATATACAGTTTATCATGCTCCTATCTAAATTCGAGGGATCCATTCTGGTGAACTCTGGCACCCATACTACGGACATTTCGGTTAATTATGCTTATTAATTTTATTAAGTTTTTGAGTAATTTTATTTATATATTTTATTCATAATTTTAATTTATCAGTAGTCATCAACTTATTACAATGGGGAGGGGGTCAAAAGAATTTATTGTTAACGCTCAGCATAAACCAAAATGTATTGCATTGCTCCATTATTTATTAGGCCAATTTGCATAATTTTAATACCATTATCAAGTTGTAGATTGAATAATGCTGATAAAAAAAATGAAAAATTACTTTGCAGGCCTATCCCTCATGCCTTGCCTAGCTGGATTTGAAGCGTTTGGTCATGTGGCCGCTGTCCTGACGACAAATACCAATCGCAGGATTAAGTTTCCCAAGGTGATCCACTTACTGCCAGCTATATGACATCTCCTAGTGTATTGATGTCCAGGGATAGTCCCTGCTTCCTTTTTAATCCTGTTAATGGCTAAACGGTTAGCGTGCTGGCCTTTGGTCAAGGGGTCCATAGTTTGATTCCTGGTAGGTTCGGGAATTTTAATCATCATTGGTTCATTTCGCTGGCACGGGGGCTGGGTGTATGTGTCGTCTTCATCATCATTTTGTCCTCATCACGACGCGCAGGGGCATCAAATCAAAAGACCTGCACCTCAGACACTCCCAGCACTAAAGGTCATAATGAAGCTGAATCCTTGTTCACAAAATATTGTTGTACTGCAATGCATGAGACTGTACAACACATTTTTCAGTTCACCCAAGCGCTCAGGAGTTTTTAATAGCTTGCCTAATTCCTTTGAAGATATTTGCTCTTCTTTTACCATATTATTTAATTGAAGCCTTATGATAGCAAAATAATCCTCATTTATATCATTGATAAAAATTTTGCTAACTGAAGATTTTCCTCATGGCCATAAAATGCTGTTAGAATGTTATCTTGAGACAGGCACAAGAAATCCAAAATGTTGCACTTGGTGCATACTTCATTCTCAACTGTATCAAGGCGGCACTTCAAGTAGTGAACTGTACTTCTGCTCAACTTCTTACCTATTGATCTTTTTGTGCTAAAAGCTAAGTGGAGTAGGGCAAGTGCAATTTTCGAGGGCTGCAGCATTTTTGTAGTGTTAAAAGCACTGCATGCAGCATTTGTAACACAATATCTTAAATATATATTATGCACTTTGTGTAATAATGCTTTTGTTTTAATATAATAATAATAATAATAATAATAATAATAATAATAATAATAATAATAATAATAATAATAATAATAATAATAATAATAATAATAATAATAATAATAATAATCATCATCATCATCATCATCTACGTACTGTATATAATTTGACAATGTAATACAATATTGTGAGAAAACTGCAGTACTAATACCTATGTATTATATATCAAAAGAAAGGTCTCTATCTCAGGATTACTAGAAAAATATGTCTTTAAGTCCTTTATTTGCATAAAATAGTCATCTATTCAAATAATATGATGCTTAGGTTGTTGCAGTTAACTTTATTTGCCAGTAAATGACACTATGAAAGTTGTCTCCACTGATCCTTCTATGCCAGCCTGATAGAGAGCTGTGTGGAAACTGTCTGTTAATCCGAAATATGGCTGTGTGAAGTAAAGTTGTCACTAGAATGTTAGTTGTTGCTCCCTGTTGGTTCTAATAAGTGAGAAACAGAAAGAAATCCATCTCAGGATATTCTTTATTTCAAAAAGTCCTTTATTATGAAACTTACATTGAATTATTCATTGTATAGTTGTTAAATGAAATCTGTATTCACTGCCAAGAACAACATTTTGCTGCAGAAATGGTAAATGGACATTTTAATTCATGTTGCCACAATGGTTTGGTTTATTTTCCACAACCTCAAGTAAACGGTATTCTTAAATGCTACATGGTAATTATTTCATGAACCATGTAAGGCAGTATAAAAGTGCAATGTACTTTGCATCCTTCTCTGCTAACCGTAGTCACATTCCAGGATGAGGCCCTTACTGTTTTAATATTCAGGGGATGAACATTTCGATTTACTGTCTACTGAAAATTGCCAAGCATTATACGGCCAGCTTTATGTGATAGATTCAAGTCTTGCCAACAGAATTTGTTGTGCAAATTCTATAAATTGCAAAGGTTCAAAAATTCCATATCTATAGTCACAACGGAAGTGTAAGTTTATATTTTCAGTTACTTTTCTCACACTTTCTGCATCATCACTTTCATGTTTAGTGTTTGTTTGTAGCTATTGCTGCAACAGGCCACTAGTGTAGTTTAGTGCCATTAGATAATGTACAGTTGCAGTAGACAAAGTCAAATACATTACAAGTTCAGTTACAGTTAAGAAAATATCAATACATCTTCATGGCATTGAATGGAGCACTACATATAAACGTTTATATACACTGAAAAGTAAAATGAAAGCTTATCATGACACTTTGTCTATTGAATAGTAACTGTGGAGTGTTACCTACCTATTAGGAAGGTGCTAACTTTCATATTCACCACTTGACAATAGCATTACTTTTTCTTCAAATTCAGATAGTGAATAAAAACTGTTTAATATGAGCCATTTTTTGAGATATGCCTTAAGTAACTTCAAAACATATCTTGACATTGGGTAGGTAGCTTATTGAATAATTTAATCCCATCATATCTATGATTTTCTTGTGTCTTTTTCAATCTAAACTGTTGTAAATCTAAATCATTCCTTCTCCTTGTATCATATGGGTGTACATTGCTTTGAATGTCATTACTCAATAACACCCATACCTCAAGAACGTTGCAATTGTTTCATCACTGTATGTAGACAGTTTTGTTCTACATTTCAGCTCAGGAAGTATAACGATTGCTGAGAGACAGCTGTAGCAAATTATTAACCAAGTTGGCAGATGGGTCATACAGCATGGTTTTCGTTGCTTTTCAGCAGTGGTAGACACCTGCAGGTTTCTGGGACTCCATTTTAAAGAGAGACTGATGTGGCAGCCTCTAATCTGTCAATTGAAGGTTGCCTGCATGAAAAGACTCATGCTTAAGTTTTTCAGCGGCGCCTCATGGGAGCTAACTATATAAGGCTATGGTCCTTTCCTGTTTAGACTAGAATATTGCGGCTTACATTTCAGCAACATCTATCTAGGTGCCATATAGGTGATCTGCATGTCTGTGAGGATGGGGTCCTACGTGAGATGAATTCTAATGTTGAAGAAAACACCAAATACCCAGCCCCCATGCCAGAGGAATTAACCAATGAAATTTAAAATCCCTGACCCTTTGGGCCTAAAGCCAGCATGCTAACCATTTAGACTTGGAGCCAGAAATTTAATGTTGAAAATCTCTTTATAGAACATCTTCAAATTTACTTTCTATCCACAAAGACGCACACGAGATGCTGTCAGTTGGTGCAGTTATTTTTATTTACATGTATTTACAAATTAAACACACACATAAACTTGATCACTGCTGTCACAACAAAACACTCACATCACCAAGCCACCATTTTGACAAAAGCCAATCGCTGCACATGGAGAATACAACTTTGGAACACAAATAAAACAGTTGACTGCTTAAAAGCATATCCACATGGGGTCACAAGCATAACCTTGCTACACAGTAACTCTCTTCCAACATCGCACTTAACAGTAATTAACTTCACCGTCAAGATTGTCTCTTTATATAGGTATCCTGGCCAGGCTTCCAGAAAGAAACATTACAAACAATACCTTCTTGAAAAATCAAGAGTGCATAATACATAGCCTAGATTATAATGTATGGAATATTCTCAATCGTTCTCGTCTACCTATTGCCATTCTGGAAGTTACAGTATGTTTCACAATTATGGATTACAATTTACAAGTAAGAATACATTATAATATTAATTTACAGGTTGTCAAAGTCCTTCGTGGGGGTGGACATCGATTCTGATCATTATATTTCAAAGATTAAAATAAAGTTAACCCCAAGAAAACATCACAAACCATCTAAATTCACTAGAAGGAGGAAATATGACCCCAGCTACTTAATAAATAATGCTGTGTACACAGAGAGATCCAAAACACCTCTAAGCGACAAACTGGAAACGATTATTGATAAACTAAAAAATATTGCCGAAGAAATTGCTCCTATGAAAAGGAGAAAGAAACACGCCTGGTGGAATGAGGAATGTGATATGGCAATACAGAAAAGACACAAAGGATGGCTAAATGACCAACAAAAGAAAACGGCACAATCTCGAGATGAACTATTGCTAGAAGGCAAACAGCCAAAGAACTTAGAAGAATCAAACGAGACCATCAAATAGAAAACCTAGCTAACATAGATGAATAATTCAAACAGCATAAGACATGAGACAATTACAGGACATTTAAACAATATCAATCAGGGTATACTCCACCTACACTCATGATGAGAAATAAACAAGGACAACTAGCACACAATAATCAAGATAATGCCAAAATTCTAGCTGATCACTTCAAAGAATTACTAAATGCTGAAGACCCAAAAGAATACCTAGAATTTTCACCTGATCCAAAAAATAAAACACGCTTAGACAAGGTAATTCCACCAGATTTCCATGAGGTATTTCAAGCGATTAATTGGCTCAAGAATTATAAAGCTGCAGGAGAAAATCAAGTGGTTGCAGAGCTGTGGAAGAATGCAAATAACCAAACACTTCAAAACCTACACAAACACATCATAGACATATGGAACTCTGAAAAGCTGCCTGCAGAATGGAATACAGCTATAATTCATCCAATACACAAAAAGGGGGATAGACTGGATCCAAATAATTACCAAGGGATCTCTCTACTTGATATCACATATAAGATCCTGTCTTAGAATTATCCTCACGAGAATTCAAGAACAGCTCGACCAAGAACTTGGAAAGTATCAGGGGGGATTTCGACCTGGAAGAAGTTGTCCTGACCAAATCATTAGTCTTAAGTGGATTATGAACCATCAAAGAATGAGAAACAAAAAGCTAGTTATCACTTTTGTTAACTTCAAGAAAGTATATGACAGTATTCATCGTGAGTCATTACTTAAAATCCTTAAAGAATTTGGGTTACACCAGAAAATCATTAATCTCGTTGGTGTTACCCTCAAGAACACTAGAGCAAAAGTTAAATTCCGAGGAGAGTTGTCTGAATCATTTGAAATCAGGACTGGACTTCGACAGGGGGATGGTCTCTCACCAGTGTTTAACTGTGCATTGGAGAAAGTCATGCGAGAATGGTCTAAAAAATGTCAGCCAAACATCAAGATTGGCAAAAATATCAAACTCAATTATCTAGCATTTGCAGATGACCTTGCGCTACTTGCAAGTAGTGTGGAAGAGGCTAAACTCCAAATTGAAGAATTAGAACAAATAGCAGCAAAAATTGGATTACAAATCTCCTTTGGAAAGACGGAAATTATGCCATCCTTCAAAGTGGAAACATCACCTATCACACTGACTAATAACAAACAAATTAAGGTTGTTAATAAATTTAAATATCTTGGAGAGATTATAACTTGGAACTTAAAAGAGAAAATATCAGTTGAAAATAGAATTACCAAATTAAAACAAGCACAACACATTACTTGGCCAACCTACAAGAAGAAATCTCTCTCGATAAATGCAAAATTTAAACACTACAACTCCGTTATTAAGCCTGAAGCAACCTATGCTAGTGAAACCTTATTCAGTTTGAATACGAAATCAACTACAGATAAATTACAGAAAATAGATAGACGAATCATTAGAACAATTCTAAAAAAATAAAAAATAAAACACCAAGTAGATGGACAATGGCAATTACTACCTAATGAAGTTGTAAACCAGGAGACTGAGTCCGTAATAGAAACAATGCGGAAAAGAAGAGTTGTTTTTTTCTGTCACATATTACGACTACCAGAGACTAGGATACTCAAACATTTATTCAACTACTTTTGGTAAAGTAAAACTAAAAATCACTGGTTCAAAGAAGTCCAAGAATATTTAAATGAATTAGGCTTGACAATTCAACAAATTAAAAACAGAGAAGAGGATCCTGAGAAATAACGACGTGAGACTTAAACTGAAGACCTATACACGCAAACAGTACAACATGACTGATGAAGAATGGGCAGCCAGATCAGAGAGAATGAAACATTTCTGGGAACAAAAGAAGAAACATCAACCAAATTTGTAACCATTATTCATAAGACTTGACTGTATATAGATTGATTTCACTGCTCCAATGTGGGCGTAAAATAAATAATAATATTAATTTACAGGTATTTACATTAACTGAACTGATATGAATATTTGTACACAGCATGTGTTTCATGACATAACCTCACAAACAGCGCGATCATATCGTGTGTACATATGATGTAATAATAATAGTAATAATAATAATACTAAATGGATGTAACACTTCATAGCTATACATATAAGCAATAATAGTAATAATCATAAAATAATAATAATAATAATTCAAGCTCATTATTTGCATTAGTTACCCATGGGTGAGAGAATATTTTTTTCGAGTTATAATTGTTTTACATAAAATCAGCTTCATGGTCCGTATCGCACTTCAATAGATTCACAATTAAGTATTTATTTTCCACCTAGTCGATACAATGATTGCTTAAGGCAATTTTTAAGCAATCGTATCGACTAGGTGGAAAATAAATACTTAATTGTGAATTTATAATTGTTTATCGCACTTGCATCAATATCCCCCCTATAACTTGAAACAATTTCCACACTTTTTCACACTCGTCGACTTTGCCTTGGACGTAGATTGTATCTTCTTTCTTCCTCGATGTCGCTGGATGTGCTCTCCTCCTCTTGACCAGCATGTGCCATGTCGGGAGTTGAGGTTGCCTTGCTGCCGGCCTCTTTCTCGATGATAGTCATTGTGTTCTCCTCACAGTGACCAGATGGTGCTATGTCATTAGTAGCCTCTCCTTCAGGCTTACTCTGTATGCGCAGCGGTTGGGTGACCCGCCGCAACTCTGATGCGTGACCCTTGTCAGGAGGGTTGGTCTTCAGTAAGAAGATCCCATGGTCCAGCTGTTTATCCACCTTGTTGTAACCAACCCACTTAGGTGCGAGATGTGCGTGAAACTCTCCAATCTTATTACTGACTGGGTGCCGACATCACAGTACTTGTTAGCCTGGTAGGAAGATCTGGGTCTCTTTGACATCTTGAGCCTTGGCCTTGGTAAGGGATCTCTTCTCGGTCAAAGAATAAGACCGGAAATAAAAAACTGGCGGCAGTCCAGACACAGTTGCTGAAGGTAATTCTCATACGACATATTTTTTAATTATTTTCTTCCACCTGACTTAATTCTTTCTTTCTTTGCTGTCATTTATTCAGAGTCAAACGTATGGTCCACATTGAACTGCAAATTTCTATCCACGTTTATTTAACTCCATATATGTTAATCCTCCTCACGTAACGTCCATCGTCCTTCAAGATTCTAGAAACAGAAGAACTTCCTTCTAGCATCATACTTCGCATCCGCATATATATTAAGTTTATAAACGTCTTGTGAAGACAATGTTACTACAATTTCAATTGATCTCTGAATGAACAGCAGCATCGCTTGGAAGCCAGCCTTTTTCGATTTACATGACCAGCAACTTAAGGATTACTTTTACAACTTTTTAGTTTTATACGGTGCACTGGACTTTTTTTATGGATCTCTATTTTTTTAGACTTTAATCTTTGTACTTAATTAGTGGGTGAGGAGAAATTTTGTAGGCAATAACTCCGTTTCATAGAGAGGGAAGGGGTAGTAGATGGTGGAGTGAGGGAATGAGTGCACATTGGTTCTTTGTAATGGAGAGGGGCAGGGGATGCTGCTTCTGTCTTATAAAGTATTTTTGTATATTAGGCAATAAACGTATGTCAATGATTTTGATGAAATCTTCTTCTTCCTCATAAGTTTCTGCTTATGCAGGTCGTTCACAATGAAAAAAAAGCATATAACTGTATTAAATGTAACATGCTAGACCTTATTTCTAGTGATAAATAATAAACTATTAAAAAGTCTCAATTGGTGAAGATGCGACGTATTACAGATATGAATATCCTAACACACTTTCCTGACACTTAAGTCAGAGTAGCCTCCTGTGGGATTCATTATGTGCTAAAGCAAAAAATGAAGTCAGAAATTAATTTAGTAGGGCAAAAAGAGTTGAATTTTTCAAACTGTGCGTTCATTGAGGCTTATTTGATTTGCTTTATTTGTGATGCAAATTTTAATAGCCTCATTAATGTTCAAAGTTTTACTTCCATTTTCAACGTAAGATCTGTGCCAATGTCTGTGAAATGGTACAAGTTGTTTGGTCATTGTATTCAGTCCTGCTAATCTGTGTGTGTATGGGTGGTTGTATTCATTGTCAATTGTGTGTTATGTCTGAGTAAGTTTTCTGTATACAGTATTTTGTATGACAGGTTGTCATTTTTCCTACTGATAGTTATGTCTGTTGTTTTAGTACATTAACAATACAAAATAACCTCAAGTAATACACATATCTTTTGAGTTTTTGTGACATGACAAGGACAAACTGCAGAGAAACTTTTATTCCCAAACAATTTGCTTTGTGTCCTCAGAAGAGAATGGTCACAATCATCCTCTGTCAAGTTTCCCCGTCCGCTGCTCATACTACCCTTCCGAGGTGGTGACACTCTATAGGTGGTAGTAATCTGGCAACAGTCGTGTTGACAAATGAATGGTTTGCTTGCCAAGTATTGGAAAATTTCCATAATTGAATAAAGTGACAGTAGAGGACTAATACATTCATTATTTGTACAAATTTGTTCATAACATTGATTTGTTTATGCAACGTAAACAATATTGTGCATATATGCACATGGTTTAAAGTGGCTTGATAATACCTGAGGATGTTCTTGTGGAGCGAAATATGTCATTCTTAATAGTGTGTAATTTTTACAGGTATGTTGTAGTGTAATATATTATATTTTGAAGTTGTGTGTTTGACAGACTGAAAAGCATTTAAGTTGCATTAACTGAGTTGACACTGGAAAGTATGGCTTCCTTCTTAACAAAGTTTACTATGCTCTTTAAGTCTTTCGGCTTTTTCAATCGTGAAATTACCAGCGTTTCGCCCCAGTGTAGCAGTGGACTCATCAGTTGGAATGCTACACCTTTCGAAGATGCTGGCGCTAGTGTGCCGTTGAGACACCACTGCAAGCCTGTTATGTAGGACAATGCTGTGAGGGTGCACTAGGGGAAGCATGCGCCTGCCTTGGACATATATAAAAAAATAAGGTCCCTAGAAGGAAACCATAATTTAATTTCATCAATTGGAGATGTTAAAAACATTTAACCCTTTTGCACTCAGCCTATATGCAGGGGTTTGCTACAAGAAGCTCAAACTAATTCCTGTGATTTTCCAACCAAATTGCAAAGAATCAACACTTAAACAGTTTAACACATATTAAAATAAAATAAACCACACTAATACATGAAACTATGAGCATTTCAGAAATGAATATACCTTGGACGTATTATTATTGGTAAAGCAAAAAAAAATTAATAAACTTTGAAAATAAATTTTAAAAATAAATTATGGTTTTCAATGGCTGAAAGATCCGACATTATTTCATCTTTCTTCTTTACTCTTAGACCTGAAAGAAAGAACATTTAATTCTGAATAATTTGATATCAATATGATGTGTGTGCTGCAATTCACTCCTGAAGCATGGCACCAAGTTATTCACTGTACACGTAACTGTCATCAATGTCAGGTCCTTGCAGTCCGATGCACAGTGAGCAGCTGTCTGCTGTTAAGGACAAAATTAAGTCAGAAATTCAAGAGTGTTCTTTTGTTTCAATCCAAACCAACATGACCATAGATGTGTCTTACAACAGCACTGCTAAAGATAATTTCCCAATACTGTGTTCAAGATAGGATTGAAGAAAGTTTTTTGTCTCAAGTGATAAAAGTAGCACAGATTTGGCAGGTATCTTTCATATGGTTCTGAAAGAGTGGAAATACAGATAAAATCTAGATAAGCCAAAACTATGATGGTTACTGGGTAATGGCAGGTCACAAAAGGGTGTAAAAATATTATAAAGCAATTTTGCCCTCACGCGATCTTTATTCACTGCTAGACACAACAGTACAATCTAGTGCTTTCATATGGTTCAAAAACAAGAAAACAAGTACGTTTAATTATTCCTGATTTAACGACATTCCAGAATTTTTTCAGCAAATTTTTTGCTAACTGAAAAGGAATTTAAGTTGTCCGATTCGCTGGCTGAATGGTCAGCGTACTGGCCTTCGGTTCAGAGGGTCCCGGGTTCGATTCCTGGTTGGGTCAGGGATTTTAATCGCTTCTGATTACTTCTTCTGGCTCGGGGACTGGATGTTTGTGTCCGTCCCATTACACTCCTCTTCATATTCATACAGCACACTACACTACCTACCACCACAGAAACACACATTAGTAATTACATCCCTCCATATAGGGTTGGCATCAGGAAGGGCATCCGTACGTAAAACAGGGCCAAATCCACATGTGCAACAAAGTTCGCACCCACGACTCCACAGGTGTGAGAAAACCGGTAGGAAAAGAAGAAGAAGAAAAAGGAATTTAAGTTACAAGCACAAACAGGCTCATTGTGTTATTCAGCAATCTCACTGCTAACTGACAACCAAAACTGAACATTCTTGAGGCTTACGGCTTGCTCTCCAAAGGTGCAACTTGTTCTGCAAAGTTCAGAATTGCAAGGCCTTTTCCCGTAATCATGCAACTGTGGTGACGACTATGACCTGAGTTGGATATCGAGTTTCTTTCAGAAGGGAAGACAAATAACATTTTCAGGACTAGAAAAAATGTGATTGTAGTAAGCAGTGATAGTGAAAATTCGTGGCACGATAAGTGAGATATATTTTTATGTAGATTTAATTCGATGAGAACCGGGACATCGAATTGACAACGTGCTAAGCGGTAAAACATGTTAATGAGGAATGCACTAACGAAGTTTCACTGTATATATACCGGTGTGTATGTATATATATATATAGAGAGAGAGAGAGAAATGAAAATTTTGTGATTGGTAGTAAAAGCACACCAAACAAAATTAATTGTATGCAACTTAAAACCCAAACTATCATAACTAGGGGGACAAACTGTTTCATCTGAGAAATTGCATATCACATTTGCTGATAGCCTACATCCTTCACTTTAATCTAGCTGCCTCTGTGTATCAATGGTAGAGTGTCGGCCTCCAGATTCCAAGATAGTGAGTTCGAACCTGGCAGAGGTAGTCGGATTTTTGAAGGGTGGAAAAATGTCCATTCGACACTCCATGTCGTATGATGTTGGCATGTAAAAGATCTCTGGTGATACATTTGGTGTTTACCTGACAAAATTCATTAAATCTCAGCCATAGACGCCCAAGAGAGTTTTGGTTTACTCGATCTGCCATCTAGTGGGCCTAGAGTAAAATGGAACGTCAAAATTGACAAGCAGACAGCCAGATGGCGTCAAATTGAAATGTCTGCACACGGTAGCTGAGGCCATATGATTATGATTATTGTTATTATTATTATTATTATTATTATTATTATTATTATTATTATTATTATTTTATTATTATTATTATTATTATTATTATTATTATTATTATTATTATTATTATTATTATTATTCACTTTAATCTCAGAAACAGAAGTGGTCATAAGAAAAATTATAGGTTAAATATAGACCACTAGCTGAAAACATACCATAAAGGAATTCTCAGTATAGAAATCTGAGGTGAAGACTTGTGCTTACAGAAGGAAATAGAAACCATAGTAAACTTTCAAAAAATAAGGTTCCATGAAGGAAACCATAATTTAATTTCATTAATTGCAAATGTTAAAAACATTTAAGCTCATTAAGTCTTTGGGCTTTTTCAATCGTGAAATTACCAGCATTTCACCCCAGTGTAGCAGTGGGCTCATCAGTTGGAATGCTACACCTTTCGAAGACGTTGGTGCTAGTTCTTCGTTGAGACAACACTGCATGCCTCCTAAGTAGGACATTGCAGTGACGGTGCACTAGGGGAAGCTACACTGGGGTGCAGTGCGAGAGGTTATGGCGAAAACGCTCACGGCGCCGATACATCGGCTTTGTCCTATATGGATCTCGGTCATTTTGTGTGGTTGTTAAATGGTAACAGTTGATCGTGACGGTAACTTAAGGTGTTGAATTTGTGTTTTACTCTACAGATATATCCACCAGCCATACAAAATATTTTTATTTCCGACAAATGAAATCTGTTGACCGTGAATGTTTATGTTGTGGTTATTCGAAATTTTTAGTGCATGGATCTGTTTTGATTGGCTTATGAATACAACAGTTTGATCTTGCTATCAGTTTAGTTGAGAGATTATTTCGTTTTTTTGATATATCGTGTGATCGCTGCACATTGCGAACTATGATTTTACACCTCATTACTCCATTTTTGCACGTGCTTGCATCATCTTTTTATCATAATGGCTAGGCCATATTCAAGGCCAAATGAGGCTGATATCCTTGAATTTTCAGATGATTTAGACAGTAATAACGACCTTCTTTTGCCGAAAGTGATTCCTGTTATGTGGGACATTTTGAATCTCTGCTGAAGTCTCTTTGTTGATGCAGGCTGTAAATGGTCTCATATAACGGATTCATTCTGAGCAAGTAAATTTGAAAATTCTAAATATTTGTCCTTGTTATTTAATTCATCATCTTCTCGGTGGCCACATGAAGGTATTTCTTGTTTGAACAAATATGATTATTTTAATTATACACCCAAGAACCTGCCTATTTGATGTGATCTGTTCATTATGCTTTATTGCCTGAAGACATCCAGCTTTTGAAAAAACATGTTCGATCTGATGTGTTCCGAGAAGCTGAAATTTATCTCTATTTAACGAATGCACCTTTGATTCTTGATGTTCGATAGTTTTTTTTTTTTTTTTTTTTTTTTCTTCAGTAAAGTAACTACAGATATGCCTTGTGTACACTACTCTAAATCTTTTTGACCAAACATGATGCAAATGAAGCAATAAATTTTGTTTGTTTCACAACTACCCGTAAACCAGGAGAACGTCTCATATCACAAAGATTGAAATTGATGTGTTTTTTTTTTTTTGTTAAGCTCCTTAATATTTCATTTTGGAGTAGGGCGTTTTGCCTTCAGTTCGCATTGTTCTTCATAAATGTAATTTGATAGCGGGTTGGTTCCACTGTAAAATGTTTA
Organism: Anabrus simplex; assembly: GCF_040414725.1. Classification (NCBI taxonomy): domain Eukaryota; kingdom Metazoa; phylum Arthropoda; class Insecta; order Orthoptera; family Tettigoniidae; genus Anabrus; species Anabrus simplex. The sequence goes on from NC_090267.1 coordinate 185,899,520, forward strand.
ACAATTCTACTGTTTCAGGTATGTCACTCGCTGTTATGAAATAAATAACACTTTACTACACTTTGCAAGGGAAATTCAAACCTGTGGAAATACTACACAACAGCACAAAGCACCACAGAGTCAGAAAGCCACCCAGACTACTTGTGTATGCTAGCATTTAGTGTGTGGGTATGTCAGAGGCAAGAAGGCGGTGGGTGAGGGGTTTGCGGTTGTGAGCGGGTCAAGTCATACTAGCCATATTACATGCAGGTAGTGAAACACTGACTCTTCTCAGCATAAGACGCTGTTTTCGAACGTACGGACTGGCTTGTAAAATTTGTGTTATTTTAATTGCTGACCACCACAATGATCTATGAAGAAACACTAGTAAATGGCTATAGAAAATAATTGTCCTCCATTAAAACAACTATAAAACAATTAACACATAAAAATAATGGGGATACTCAGTGTACGAGCGTACCCTGAACCAACACCAATGACAACCTCCATTTCATTGTCTAAGAGTATTACCAGGAAATGTTTAATTACACACTGGTCCAAAATTAAATGCTTCTGTTAACATTTGTTTTAAAAAGAGTGTGATCTGCAGTACTACTTCGATATTTTTATTGGCCCCCGTGTATGTTTTCATGTTTGTTGTCTGCTATTTTTCACAACTGTCAGTGCACTGTTGTTATTTTATATATCCCAGCAGAAAAGGTTTTCATATATATTGTGTTTTTCACACCTTTTAGTATTTCCCTCTCACCTTTAGAAATGGTAGACTGAGATTTAATTTTCACTGTACCTGCAGATACACAACATAAAATGCCCTCATGTTGGAAAAATCATATCTATTGTTTCCATGTACCTGTTGGATAGTTTTTAATTGTATATTCAGTAGTACGTTATCCCTTGTCCCCTGCAGAAACATATTAATAAGGTTTTACTGTATACAGTATATATCTTTCTCTTTTCTTCTTCAATGTACCATGCCCTGTCTCCCAGACATTGGATATGGCCACACTAATGCTTTTCGGTCTTCTGCAACATGGTACAGTTGTTCATAGCTCTGTGCATCAGCCCAGTCTTTAATATTGCTTAGTCAAGTTGGTCATCTCCTCCCTCTTCCCTTTTGCCCTTCAAAACAAGTTCAAAAACTTGTGGGGTGTTTTTTTTTTCATGAAATATATGCCCAGTTTACCACCTTTAAAGGTACACACCTGTTTTCACATTCCTCAACAATTGCTTTAAACCCATCTCAAGTCTGTTTACATTTTTATTTACCGTTTTCCACCGATCATAGTTACTTTTTTTTTAAACTCTCTCATGCCTGCTTTATCAGCCATATGGTACCGCCTAATAGTCCTACTTTTACTACCTTCCTTTATATCACATTTATTTTTAACTACGACAAAAACAGCTTCATGATCACTAATACCATCTATAACTTCGGTTTCTCTATAGAGCTCATCGGGTTTTACCAGCACCACATCCAGGATATTCTTCCCTCTTATCCGTGCGCGTAGAGGCGCGTGGCTGTGAGCTTGCATCCGGGAGATAGTAGGTTCGAATCCCACTATCGGCAGCCCTGAAGATGGTTTTCTGTGGTTTCCCATTTTCACACCAGGCAAATGCTGGGGCTGTACCTTAATTAAGGCCACGGCCACTTCCTTCCAACTCCTAGGCCTTTCCTATCCCATCGTCGCCATAAGACCTATCTGTGTCGATGCGACGTAAAGCCCCTAGCAAAAAAAAAAAAAAAAAAAAATTCTTCCCTCTTATTGGTTCCATCACTTTTTGAATCAGCTGTCCTTCCCATATTAACTTATTTGCCATTTGCCATTTGTTCTCTCATTTGCATTACCTTCCCAATTGACATTTGGTAAATTCAGATCACCTTTTCAATACAATTGGTTTTATTTTGTTAGATCATAATGCTACAACACTATTTTATAGGGACATGTTTCGCTTGAATTTCAAGCATTCTCAGCCTATATAATCATCTCAAGGTAAAGACCTGTCATTTCAATTTGCTTTGACAAATTTGTGCTTAATTATAATTCTAAAATTAAGTAATAGAATATATAAACATAGGAATTTATAAACTTATTAATAGTTTAACAATGTGAATGACTACACTAAAATTGGAGTAACCATTAATTTTAAAGACATTGACGTCCAAAACACAGTATCTTCAGGTGTTGAAAATTTGGCTAAAATTGTTTTCTCAAAGTTCTAGTTTATAAAAACAATTGTAATTTGACTGCTATGTTAAAATTTGAATCATAATTATTGTTAAAACTTATTGGTGTCTGAAGATTAAAATGTTGGATACGTTGGAATTCAGCTTCAGGTTTTAATTTTGAGGCTTGCTGCTGTAATTTATTAGTAAAATATTGAATTAGGTAAATTCATCGAACTAGACTTGTTTTGACAATCAGATTTTCCGTTGGTAGTAGTTTGTATTTATGAGGATTTTAGTCAAAAGGGAAGTCTTGAGGAGTTGATTTGTTTCTTTCATAATATTTGAATTATGGTGCGTCTGTAACAAAGTAAATTTATGTGAGTAATATTGTGTGTTATTGTGCTTTTACAGTGATCTGATGGTATGTATTCACTTACCCCTTTGACTGCTACTACAAAACCTTGTGGAATTTGTTACATTACGGCGATAGTTATCTATTGTGGTTCTACTCCTTGTGTTATACGTACGGAAAAGCTGTTGTGAAGGGTGGGTAGGGGATTTAGGGGAAGAAATATTAGGCGTGGCGTTAGACATTGACGTATCATGTGGTGAGGAGTCCTTATCTGTTGTCGAGGTGGGGGTAGGGGAGGAGACGGTAGGCGGGGCGTTGGACCTTGGCGTGTTGTGTGGAGGGGAATCTTTATGCATTGTCAAAGTAGTCTCTGTGGTGGAAGTTTTCAGATTAAATATCTTAAAGAATTTACTATTATCAGATTTGAAAGTTTGTAATAATATTGGCAATTGCTCTATTAATGGACTTTTTATATCGACCGCGTCATTCAGGTTTTTTTCTTTATTAAAATATTGGTCCAAATAAATGTATATATTTTCAAACTCCGTCATTAGCTTCCCCTTTTCATTCCTTTTGATTATTGTGAGGTCTTTGTCTATTGAGGTATTTTGATGGCCGGTTTCTTTCATATGGTTACTCATTGCGGAATATTTATTGTGCTTTAAAGCGTTAAAGTGTTCCATGTATCTAGTAAGGAAGCTGCGGCCAGTTTGGCAAACATATGAAAATTTACACTGTGTGCATGATAGTCTTGTCATTGTTGGAGTTTACTATGTTATGATTAAAGAATAAATTTTTAGTGATGATGTGTGTTTTGAAGGCTATTTGCATATCCCGTTTTTTCAGTGGGTTTGTTATTTGATGAATCGTTGGACTGGTGTAAGTAAAAGTTGCGTATTTTGATTTTTTAGTCTTTTCCGGTGCGAGATTTGTGGCTAATTTGAGTTTTACTTTATTGATGATTCAATTTACCATCTCTATTTTGTATCCATTGACTAGTGCTAGTTCTTTTATAAAATTTAGTTCCTTCGTTAAATTCGCGGGTGATAAGGGTATTTTGTGAGCTCTGTAGACCATACTAAAAGGTTGCCTGTTTGTGGGTTTTCGGGTGGAGTGAATCATTTCTTATTGTTATTGAAGTGTTCTAGGGCCCCTATTGTTCGTCTTGTATATTAATGACATATCCTCCACACTTCAGTATTGAAACTACCACTTATATGTTGATGATCTGCAGGTATACAAACACACTACTACAAACAATTTACATGAAACATTTCAGCATATTAATTCATATATTGAAAGGCTTACCGCCTATATTAAAAACAACCACTTAATCTTAAATCCTAGTGAAATACAAAGTATTATCATAGGAAACTCTAAAATATTACATGTAATAAGCAATATCAATCCTCCTCCAATCATAATCAATGACATTGCTGTACCGTACCTTAAAAATGTAACTAATGTTGGAATCTCCATCAATGATAATCTGACCTGGAATGAACACGTAACAAATGTATGTAGAAAGGTTCATGCAGCTCTATCCCCTGAAACGTAATAAGAATTCTTTTCCTCAAAAACTTAAATTAAAATTAATCCAAGCACTACTATTTCAATTTTAGACTACTGTGATGTGGTACTAGTCAATCTAAATGCTTAACAAGCTTTGAGACTTCAACGTGCACAAAACTTATGCATACGATATGCCTACCAGCTGCGACATGACGCTCATGTTACACCATATTTCAAAACCTTCGGATGGCTACGCATAAATGAACGAAGGAATTTTCACCTAATGACACTGGTTTACCAAGTGCTCTCGACGAACACTCCTACTTACCTATATTCTAATTTTCGTTTCCTTTCCTCATTCCATGAAATTAGGACCCGTTCTGGTTCCCTACTTGAAATTCCACTAAATCGAACGAATTCCTACGATCATTCCTTTTTAGTTACTGCATCGAGACTATGGAATAAACTCCCAATGGACATTCGGCACCTTACTTCTTCTCATACATTAAAATCTGCCTGCCAAAAGATTTTCCTGGGAACATACGTATAACTGAGTTGTACGAATCATTGTGTGTATGTTGTGTGAATGGCTTTTCTTCATCTATTATGCACTTCAGTCATTATTCTTATTACTATATTTCCTATTTATAGTATTATTATTAGTATTGTCACACTAATTGTCGTACTGATATGTAACTTAGTCTTAAAATTATCTGTCCGTAGTATTATTTCTTTGTAGAGTTTCTATGTCTTACTTTTATGTTTACATTTTTAAATTTTACTATTTATAGTGGTTAAGTGTAAGAGAGGGCCGTGAGCCCTAACTTCGCCACAAATGTGAGTCAGGAATAAATAAAGTAAATAAATAAACAAATGAATAAATAAATAAAAAAACAGCAGCCAAGGTACTTAAACTTAGTGTACTCACTTTTTGGATTTAATGCTGTTGAAGTTTTAAAGTAGCAGTCTTGTTCTTTATCTTGTAGAAAATTACTAGTTTTGTATTTTCATCATTTATATTTGAGCTCATTTCTTCGCGAGTGTTATTCATCTTGTGTAGAAATAGTGGTACACTCTCAAAACTCTCACTAAGAGTTACCATATTATCTGCCATGTTGTAATTTGCTTATTATTTCTTCATTGAGATGCACTCCCACTTCGGATCTGCTAGAGTTTTCTTGAAACTAGCATCGGAGTTTAGATTTTTAACAGTAAAGGGGACAAAACACATCCTTGCCTGACTCCTTGATGAATATCCAGATGGTTTGTCACTCCTTTGTCTATCTGAACTTCAGTTTATTTATTTATATGTGTATGTCGGCGAGTTTACATTTCTCACCTGCAGTTCCGTAATTCATTGGTCCACTTGATGGAGGTAGTGCTGATGGCTTATGAAACCAGTTCTTGCACAAAAACCTGCAGCCACACGTTGCATCTGATGGAAGATGGGTTGTGTGGTAGTGTTTGACGTAGTAGTTTCTTTCTCTGGCGAGTTTCCTCTTTCTGTCTTCGATGTTCCTGGTCAAACTGTACAACTGCACAGTAATAACTAGGGCCAGAATGTTGATGCCGTAAAAAAAATGTTTTAAAAATGCACTTAAAATTTTCAAAAATGATCTAAAAATTCAGAAAATGCGCTATAAAATGGAAAAAATGATCTTATAAACTCACCAATATTTCAAAAATGACATCTTAAGCTCAAACTGAAAAGTCAATCAAAATAGATTTCTAGTACTTAACAAAAGGTTTATATTCACTTTAGTCTGAGTGCACTGCACTACGAAAGTCATTGTGATGTCAAATGTAAATGATCTGTGGTTATCAGCCAACAAGTTTTTATATCTCGAAAAGCTGCATTCAACATCAACTGATGTGATCAGAGCATACTTGAAGTGAGGAAGGTCTTTGCTGTTAAATACTCCTTAATCCCATCCATGCAGTAGTTTTCACCAGAAAGAATGTCTGAGATTTTGCGTAATGTTTTATACCCAGTGTTTTTGTCCAGCACTTTTTTCAAGTTTGATGCAGTACTTGCAGCAATTTCGCCACGATTGTTGTTAAGACTAGTTTCCGCCCGGTTGATTAAGGAAATGTAATCAACCATTTCTTCACCCATTTTCTCCAACGATGTGGTTGTTGCTGTCAATAAGGCGAAATTTGATTTCATGAATACCAAACTACCTTCATTGTTTGGTTTAGATAGCATGTCTTGGGCAATTTTTATTGCTGCAGCTTCTTCACTGTCAAAATTCTGCGTTATTTCCTTCACTAGAAGTTTTTCAATAATACATACACGTGTTTAACCACTTGCCTCAGTGTGTTATGATAGGTTGTGGAGGTAAGGCAATGTCTGGAGCTTCAGCTCTGAAACTTGCGACTCGCGAGGGTGCTTTTAAGAAAATTTAACATTTGCCATAAGCCTGTCTACACTGGGGTAAAGAGCCCTTACTTCTTCACAAACTGTGCAGTCCATGGGCAAGGCATGTAACATGGACCATTTTAGAATAGAGTGCCTTCAATGAATTAGCTGCTCGTACTATATATGGTGCAGCATCAGTTAAAAATAAAAGTACATCATCATGTTTGATGCCCCCAGGCCGCAGGAGAAACATAGCACTATCAAAACAGTTTTGATATTGTAGAATAATTGGTCTTTTCTAACACTTAGGTAGTCTATAAAAATATTTCACCTGGTGTATGCACCTCTTAAAGTTCCAATCACAACGTTGGCTATATAACGCCCCATAGCATCTGAAGTTTCGTCGATTGACACCCATATCTTTTCATTGCAAGTTTCAGATCTTATTTTGTTTAATGTGTCTTCGTAACACTGCGGCAAATAATTCTTACGTAAAGTTGATTCGTCTGGTATTTCTTGATTCGTATATTTTTACAAAAATCCACGTAATTTCGGGCTGTTGAGTTTATACAGCGGAATGTTTGCAGATACGAAAACATCACACAATTCTTTACTGATTTGTGAGGACTTGCCAGAAGTCGAAGCAACTGAAGGCAGTAAGCGCTGAGTTGCAGGTTTATTTGAAATACGCTGAAGAGCACGAATGTGTTTATCACGACCGATATGTTGTGTTACAGTAAATCTTCTTTCAGCAGCTACTTTAGTTCCACATAGTTTGCAAAACAATATGCTTCCATTGGTAGAAAACACATTATCACCAAATTCAGATACTAATTGTTTTAAATGCACTGACACACTTGGTTTTATTTTAGGCATTTTGAAAGCGGCAAAGAACTAATATCTCTCGCCGTGAACTATGCGGAACTGAGACAAGAATATCCACCCCTTCCCCTTTCTACCCCACCACAGCTGACCTTGGTCAACTGAGCAGGTACATTCCATTCTGCTAATAACTGGTTTGCGACAGAAAACAAGAGCATCTGTATACCTACCCCCATAACCTTCTGCATCCAAGATATATTTTTTACTTCTAGTAGCAATACTGAAATATTTTATTTCAATATTTTAAATTATCTTGTATGAGCTACTAGCTTGTTCCTAACTCTGAGAGACTTAACTCCCTCATATAAAGCTGTGACATGACTAAATTGGAAAAAAATGACCTTGAAAGGCCGATTTCTCTAAACATGACAAAAAAATCTGCCGAACTTAAAAAATGCTCTTAAAATGGAAAAATAGCACAAAATGCAAAAAAGATGCAAAATAAAAATGATATATTTTTGCATTAAGGCTGATGATGGCCAGCCAAGGCCGAAACTAGTTTCTAGATTAGAAATTTAATGTAAACATTGCATAATATAGCATTGAAAAGATGCACCATTATGCCATAAGTTAGTTACTATTGTGATCACAGTTCAACATGGATCAAAACCATAAAGTTTATATCCTATGATGTACAACTGCAGCTGAGATGGTAGCACTTCAGTGAGTGCAATCCACTGCAAACAAATACTTGGCATACTCTTGCAATGGATCTTTTGTGTGTGTGTGTGTTTTTTTCTAACCTTCCAGCCTATAAGTTGGGCGCCAGCTATTAATCCTAGGGTCATATATGGGTGATCCCCGGGGATATTTCGAATAAAAATAAAAATATGTAAATTAATAAGCAGGAAGGATAAAAGAGTTAGAAAAAGATTTTGAATGAGAAATTTTTGCAAAAAAAAATATTTTAAGCTTTGGCTGGCAAAGAAAAAGAAATGAACAACAGTTTTAAAAAAAATAATTAATCAAAACTCGCAAGGTTAACTGAAACCCATTGGGCCGATGACCTTCCATGTTAGGCCCCTTAAAACAACAAGCATCATCATCATCATCATCATCATGAAACCCATTAATAACTCATAGGGATATTACAAATATCGGTTATATCTCCCGAGTATCATTTTTCGATAAGCACAAATGCTTCATTTATTAAATTTATTAAGTCTGTTTATTTAAAATTTAATTCCATTCATTAAATCTCTGACATAAAACACTCTCTCTTAATCTCAAACTCCTAAGAAAAATACATATCGAGTGGTTGAAACTTCATTTATATAATTTTAGGACCCATCTTTACGGCTTGGTTATAACAAAAACTTTACCAACATAAATCATTACATATTATTTTATTTACCTCTTATTGGGTTTCATTATTATTAAATTACTGACATCATTTATTAAATCAAATCAATTAAAACATTAAGTTTATTAAATTTATTAAATCATCAAATTTATTAAATAATAACTTTTTGCTGAATCATCTCTACAATTACTACCACAAACCAGACACGGACTGAACAAGTATTTTTATTTGTTTGTTGTTTCAGTAAATCCTCATGTCAGGATTTACTGACATGAGTAAATCCAATCCAAAAATTTCAATCTCACAAACAGCTGTCTCTTTACTAGATTCCACCAACATGGAAATTATACGTTAATAAATGACCCTAATAATAAATCTGTAGCAAAGGGCCTTTCGGAATATAAACAAACACAAATCCCCCAAGAACTTACAACTACACTGGCTTTACTGCAGTGGGAATGGAACCCCTGCCTCAAAAACATGGCCACTATATGGAACTGAGTCCACAATCAATAAATCACAAAAACCATAAAACAGAATTTGCGTTGCCAAGTACGCATATAAGAAATATAAGTCACACGTATCAACGAATAAATCCAGGATGCCAACCATCAGTGAAAACCCCAGGTCCATTGACCCAGTCGAGAATCGAAGCGATGTCCCTCAAGACATCCAATTACAGTATACCTGAAGTACCGTAACTTCTAACCAAAGTGATATTCAGATGACGTTAAATATTCAAATAACCTTTTGCTGTTGTTCTACTTAATTGGAATTGTATAAAATAACATCATAATTAATCTTCAATGACCCTATCTCAACAGGATATAATCTTTCACATTCAAACACAGCAACAAGGAGACTCTTAATTTGAGAGTAAACATTTATCCATCAACAGTATCTCTGGTATAACATATATGTCAGCGTTTCATATGCTATCTCCGTGAAAAGGCACGTACGTATTCAGTCTTCTTTAAATTCCCAATAATCTGGCCTCTCTTGGGCTCACAACATCCACTGGTTCAAATCTCACCAGGATTAACAAAAATATTCCTCACAATCTATAATCAGGAAAACACAATCTCTTGCCTTCAATTATCAGTTTCAGAATATCTCATCTCATATTTATCGCTTATTTTCTTCCTCTCACGAATGTTCTGACTGTTAAAATATATCGTATCACAACAAATCACAAAATAAACTCAATAAAGAAACGTCGAAAAACATGAACTACCTCACAGCACAGATCGCTCGCTGTCTTGACCTAAATCAAATCACTTATCCGTGTACGATGACTTTAAATATAAACTGTAATATTCTCTGTTAGTCACTGGTTCGAGTCCGTAGCACAACACTGATGTATCTTTCTCAAAGAACAAAAATAATCCTGCAGCATGCATACAACTAACATGCTCCCACAAACTAAATGTACATAATGTCATCTAGTCTTCGTAAACATTACACTGATGGCCGGTTTCTGGAATGACAGTTATCTGTAGATGCGTAGTTATCAGTAACTTAACATGGTGATATATTTAAAATGAGTTTCCGAAACAACAGTTATCAGCTTCTTCACAGTTATCTGCGCAACGACTGGTAACTGCAGCTAGTGCTGTAGTTACCTCTATGTTAGAACTGATTCCAACATATACCGCTATGAGGCGCCACTCGTACAAGGTCTTATATTAGTTTCGTAAACATTAGTACGTGATAATGAACTGGTTATAATATATTTACAGTCATTCATTGTAGTTTTAACGTGCTTGGGTGTGTTGGAGTCGACATTATTTTGGTCAGTACATTTACTTCCACGTTATCACTGGCTTTTAGTCACTGATTCCACTTAAATGGTGTCATCTGTCCCTGTATTCTGTTTAGGTTATAGTCTTCTCGGAGTATGACGCCTCTAATGTAGATGTATCTTGCAATACGGGAAATGCATCGTCAAATAAAATAGAACTCGAATCAAATGGATTTTCATCAGGTTCAAATTGACCTTTCTGTGTACAGTAGAATTAATGTTAAGATCTCTTTCGTCAGGCTTTGATTCATGTGTCCCACCAACAGTTAGTTAACACCCATCCTGAAATTATGGAATATTTACATTTGTATTAAATAATAAATATCTTAGGTACCAGTATGCATTTAATATAAGCCTGCTGAATAATAAATATTGATTTTTCATTGCTTTTTTAATGTTATTATATTCTCGGTGACGTGAGGTCTCATAGACTCCTAGTAAACATAAAACACCTGGACTTAATTTAAAATCTTGCAGGGAGCTGTAGGTTATGTCATCTTCTTATCTGTGTCAACACACTTCACACCCTAGGTCGGGGTTAGCTCGCTAGGGTCGATTGAAATTCTCAAGTGGACTTCACATCTAATGGAAACAAGAGAGGTCCACCTATTCAATACCATATAATGTTATAAGAAAAATTATAACATTTTATTATACTCAGTACTGGTTTCGATGCTGGTGTGCATCATCATCAGCCAAAAATAAGAAAAATATACATAGACAAAGTTACAATAAACAATGCATAAAGTACATACAAATTTTACAGAACTCGCAAGACCTAATTAAAAACGGGATCCATAAACATTAACCTATGACTTAAACTTAAAAAATAGCACCAACTGTCTTAAAACTATGAATATACGTCCTCTTGATAAAAGTCCTCTGAATCTAAAAACATTAAACCATGTGTGGACAAAAACCAATGTTTCACTATCATAAAAGTCCAAGAGCATAATTTTTAATTTTGTAAGAACATATGTGTAAAAGGTTTACTTGCTAAACATTCACTGAGTATTAGAGTAACCAGTGCAAGAATTAAGAAACAATTTTTTATTGGTTAAAAATGGCTGTTATTAAAATAACACAACCAGTCAAAAGACGTAACTTCCTATTTTACGTGATAAAACATATGTCTTCTCTAACATAGCCGCTTTCTTTAAGTATTAGATAACAAGATCTTTTTGATGAAAAATATTGGCGGACGCCGTGTTTCCAGGGTACTGTTCTCGGTTCAAACTAGGACCTGAAGCAAATAAAAAAGAAAATAATATCAAGAAAGGCTTTTTTTAAAATCTTGTCGTAAAAAGTTTTACGTGAATAAGATACTCACCTCTGGCAGCGTAATTATTATGTGTTATTAGACATTAGGGAAGACACTGAGATCCGCAAGACACCGTGACCAATGCACCCGCGTCAGCAGTTACGAGAGTATTTTTGTCAATGCATGTTGCGTGCTCAATGTAAGTAAAACATCTCAAATTACTAGTCCGTTGCAGTTATTATGAACTACAAATTCTCAGTTCGAGGAGTACATTAGGGAACTACAGTACTGATAAAAAACTGAGTGATATGGCTATTTTCTTTTGGCTGTTGGAAATCCATGTTTTCCAAGTTGTGCCATGAAAGCCCGAAAAAAAAAAAGGGGGAAAAAAATGGAATTCTTGAAGGGTTTGACATATGATCAGGCGAAATTACATGTCAAAGAAAAATGATAAATGAGTGAGTTCCCAGAGAGATACAAACGGGAATAAGCAACATTTTGTACGTAAGACTCAGCGTCGAGATACGGACGAAAAACTGAAGCAACGGCTATCTTACCGTACATATCCAGCATCCTTGAAGAGAAAAACGACATATGCGTGTTTTAAGTAGGAGTTTTCGGTTTGTTTGCAATCTACAAAAAAAAAATCTGCAACAGTTGCAGCGGGAACAAATGGATATCGCACCATCAGTGCAGAACTTCAGTTCCGGAATGATAGTTTCCAAAGTGTGCTGCACGTTTTCATTTATGGATTTTTTCATTTACGCTTGTTGTGTTCTGGATCAGTGAAAAGTGATCTGTTTGGAAATTGCAGTGTATTTTTATCATTTTACTGACGACAACGATCAAGGTGCAATTTAGACGATGACTGCGTACTGTGAATAAGAAAGAACGGGAAATATATATAACGTTTGCATTATTTGATCGTACATACTGTATATTCATATTATGAGAGATTATTACATGCTGATCAGATTGATTGAGATGACTGTGTACATATTTGCTAACCATTTTTCATTGTAGGAAACTTCTGCTAGTAAAAGTAACTAAATATTACCAAAATAACCCTAAAATCATTTGCGTAGAGACATCTATTGGAGGACGACAGATACCAAACATGATGATAACTGCACTGTTTATTACCAGAGCTTATAAATCTGGATTTAAGTTTCCGGAAACTCATTAAAGTTAACAGCGCAATTAAAGTTGTAAGCGCATTTAGGTAACTCACGGGTAACTGTGGTGTACCAGAAACCGGCCATAACACATGCTGATATCACTGTAAGAAGATTATTTCAACACATGCTCAAGAATGTATTCCAAAGATCAAATTAGCACTAACACACAGGAATTATATATATGAAATAAAAACCCCCGAGGCATTAGTACCACAAATTAACTATACTAACCTAGCTGACCCTTTGCTACATAATTAACCAACATATTTAAATATTACATGCAAGAAATTATTATATATAAAACTATTCAGGCAGCTAGGCGTGCATGTCCTGTGAGATTAAATAAAATCAGATGTACTCATCCTTGTCCATGTTGGTCCATGATTCAGCAATGCACCATTTCAGCCTTCAGGTCGGCCCATTGATGCGATGCTCACTCCATCATGACGTTGGAAATATAACAGTCCTTCGGGCTCTCCTCCATGGTTCTTCTTCTGAAGTACATTGTCCCGACAACAATCTGATTTACGACACATTTGGTAAACTCATGTCCCGCACAGTCTGAAATACACTGTGTCTCTGGTGATCACATATTTAACTTCACATAAAAACCACACAATTTAAAGAAACACAATAAAATAATCCCTCTCAAGATTCTATCCACATAACAGTTTCTTTAGCCTATTCTCCACCAGAATCTATTATTTAATATTATTTACAAGTTTTAACTTGACTTGCGACTTCATTATTTATAAAATTTAACGCTGCTTGCATAACAGATAGCTCGGCACTTCACACTGCTATATATTAATCTGTGACAATTAACCATTAATAATTCCCTTATGGGAAAATCCCTGCGATGTAAGTTTGTATTGAGTGTTTAAAGTTATTATTCCTGCTCAATGTTAACTCCCAAGTTTTTCTGGCGGCAATCTTAAAACACGTCCGACCCGTTCAATTCCAAAATTCAAAGTGAGCTCCTAGTCAGCGTGTGGCGTCATCCAGCCCGTGTGCCTACAGTACACACGTCAAGGGTTCCCCTTCTTGATTGCACCATACTTCCTGTCTCTGGTGATCACATATTTAACTTCACAAGCTGCCAGGATATAATTGAATTTTTACGGAATTATAAGAGTCTTTCTTCGCAGTGTTATCACATTGGCACTACTGCTACCATACCAATTATTCCTTTGCATGCTGCCTTGTGACTCATCTGTTTGAAATTTTCACCAGTAAATCTCATTAGCTCTGTCTCATTTCAATCTCAAGTTTCTCTTACTACCAAATGGAAAATTCCATTACCCTCTCTATGATGCAACATACACCAATCCTCTACATGTGTACCGTTGAAGATATGATTCAGCAGGCCAGATTTCCACATACTTCTTGCTTCAGTATGAACTCTTCTTTCCCAAATATTATTTTTCTCATTACATCTTATTCATATGCCAATGACATGAACCAGTTGGGTTCAATATGTATGTATGTATGTATGTATGTATGTATCTATGTATGTATGTATGTATTTATTATAGAACTACCCTAATTAAAATTGGTAAGATTTTCAGTTAATCAAAATATTTATTTTGAATATGGGTTAGTATTCCCAGTGACAAAGTCATAAGAAAATACACACGTAGCAATGACGAGTGAGTTGGCTGCATCATTCTAGTCACGTATAACTGTGAGCTTGCATTCAGAAGATAGTGGTTTCGAACCCGAATGTTGACAGCCCTCAGGATGGTTTTCCAAGGTTTCCCATTTTCACATTAGGCAAATGTTAGGGTTGCATTTTAATTCCATGGTTGATTCCTGTGCGGTCTGTGCCCTTTGTTTTTTCTGCCATGACATGTTTTACCTTTGAGAGAAAGCACATATCTTTTGGGAAAGGGCTGAGGATCCCCTTTGGTAAAATGTTAAATTCTATTTTTCCTCTTTCCCCGAGTTGACTGTGCCATTGAACTAGTTTTTATGCATGTAATTTATCATTAAATTAAATTTAATTTGCTTAGGTGTGAAGTTAAGACGGCTGGAATGTGGAGACAGTGCTGTACCAGGACCTTCAGGATTAAATCCATCTTTAAAGACAGGTAATTTACTCTTACTATATATTGTCTAATTTGGGAAACCTCTATCTCCATTTTAATTAATAAATACAGGAACTATTTTTAATATCATGTGTTGATTGCAACTAAACTCTTAATGTAGGTTATCCTGACAGTAATTCATGAAATGGGATGTTCTCCAGGAAACCATACTTTAATTTGGAAAATAGCATTTTTGGGTTATTTTATATTTTGGCAGTAGATACATTTGCGAGAAGTCTCTAGCTTAAAAATTGATCACTTTATGTAAAAATTTGAATTTGTAAGACAGAATTTATTCAATTTTCAGAAAATCGATTGGAAAATGGGATATAGTCTTCTGATAATTAGGGACTTAAGAAAATCTGGCTGTTTTACTGGATAAAAGAATATCAGCCTTGCATATTAAAATAATTTTCATTAATATTTTGGAGTTTTATTTTCCAGAATTTAAATGTGTGTACATGTTCAAAATTTGAAAAAAGTGGAAAAGAAAGTTTGTCTTGTGGCACTCATATATGCAAAAGTTCTGCCTTAAGATATACAAATAAGATAGGATACAATAATTATAATGATAGTAGTAATGCTAATGGTAATAATAATAATAATAATAATAATAATAATAATAATAATAATAATAATAATAATATGTATGTATGTATGTTTTAAAAGATGGTTCTAGAATTTTTTTTTTTTTCTAGTTGCTTTACGTCTCACCGACACAGATAGGTCTTGTGGCGACGATGGGACAGGGAAGGGCTAGGAGTGGGAAGGAAGCGGCCGTGGCCTTAATTAAGGTACAGCCCCAGCATTTGCCTGGTGTGAAAATGGGAAACCACGGAAAACCATTTTCAGGGCTGCCGACAGTGGGGTTTGAACCTACTATCTCCTGAATACTGGACACTGGCCGCACTTAAGCGACTGCGGCTATCGAGCTCGGTCATTCTAGAATTACATACAGTCAATATCCAACTAATGATTTACATTACTAATCTATATTGTATCCTGTACCAACAAAACTGAATTATTGCATATTTTTCTGGAATGTTCTTTTGCGAACACAATCCATCTCTCTACTTGGTCCAGGTTCAGTGGCCTTAATGTACCTGGCCGTTGGCACAATGAATACCCCATTTCTGCTCTGCAGTATTCTCAAATGTTGAACAGGTATATCGTCCTTTCTGTAGTCATGCCTTTTACTTCCAACTTCTTAGGTATGTTCTGAGGAAGATTATCTGCCTCACACATCTTCACATTTACAGTTGGACAGTTCAATTTTTGTTGACACGCAATGACCCTGGGTATATTCCTTTTCACAGTAAAATGACCGAAAGATTTGATCTAAAGAACTCTTCTCCAGCCATGTTGCCAGTCATTCATATTTATTAACAGCTCGTCAGTTTCTTTTCCGATGATGACAGCTTTGTTAATAAAATATGTCCAACTAATTAACTAAGTGTTATGAAAATGTATAAATGTAAAATTGTATCAGTATTTCATACTTTCATACTTTACACTTTAAATTGAAAAGGGTAAAAGATATCAAGAAAAGTGCAATACCCTTTTTTGTATTTTAACCCCTTGGTGCCGACCACCATACATCGTATAGACCTCCTTTTCTCCGCATGCTGCTGAACTCCATGCATGCATTTTGTTCTAGCTCGTAAAGTTTTACAGTTGTCGCGATGGAAATGGTATATCTCTGTCTTCCCTGTATGTATGAATCAGCGTAAACCAGTGTTTCATTTTTCCTTTTGAAATAATTTGAAACAGTCTGTGCTCTTTCCATTTGAGAGCATGTAGATAATCTTTTCAATCCCTTGAAACCTCTTACGACTCGTAATTACTTGGTCACTTTGAAATACGGTACTGCATGGCACAGAAGGATGGCATGGGGCAGTTTGAGTGAAAGAGAAGTAATTCCATTTTAATAAATCAGACAATAACAGCACTACACCAGACTGAACTGAGCAAAGCGAGAGTGAATGCATAACATAAGGAATGGGAGGGCATAGTTTGCGCGGCCAAGTAATGGACGATGAAACACTCCAAAATATATGCCCTCTTTTGTCATGAACTAATCATCCCATTAACCTGGGATTTGTGCTAAATGAATCTTTGAACTGTTGTTCCCAGTTCTACTGTGCAGAGTTCCCGAGGCATCAACTACCCTAGTTTTCATTTAATTGTGAATCAACTCAGGCAAATACTAGAACGCCACTTTAATTCTGTACAACATATGGAAGGTTTCTTCTTTATTACTATACAGTAAAAGGTGAATATAAAATTAATTAATGTAAACCACATTCTTTGAGTCTACGTAAACATTTGAAAATAATCTGAGCTAAACTGTTGTAACTGAATTTTTAAAGAGATAGCTGCATTCTCGTAGTGCTCACGTTTGAATAACCTCTGTCCACTGGATAAAGCAGCACTCACATGTTCCCCGTCACTGTGGGGTTAAATTGCCCTTTAAAAAATCAAGAAGGCGAACGAAATGGAATTCGATGAGGAGCTATCAATATTAATGGGGCTTCTGGAAGAAAGAAAGTAGAACTGGCTGAGTCAGCAAAGAGGATGCATGTGGATGTACTAGGAGTAAGTGATATTCGGGTAGGGTGAGATAACTAGCAAGAGAGAGGAGATTGTAAAGTGTATTTGATGGGTGTTAAAAAGGGAAGGCCAAAGTATGGGGTAGGACTGTTTATCAGTAATACTATTTCACGCAACATAGTTTCTGTTAGGCACGTAAATGAGCAAATGATGTGGGTAGATTTGGCAGTTGGAGGAATAAGGACAAGAATTGTCTCAGTGTATTCAACATGTGAGGGTGCAAATGAGGATGAAGTTGGCAAGTTTTATAATGCATTGAGTGACATCGTAGTCAGGGTGAATAGCAAGGATAGAATAGTGCTAATGGGCACTTTCAATGTGAGAGTTGGAAATAGAACCGAAGGATACGACAGGGTGATTGTTAAATGTGGGGAAGATATAGAAGCTAATGGGAATGGGAGTGGGAAGTGTTTGCTGGAATTCTGTGCTAATATGGGTTTAGCATTTACGAATACATTCTTCAAGCATAAGGCTATTCACCTATACACGTGGGAGGCTAGGGGTACCAGATCCATAATAGACTATATATCTTAACCGACTTCAAATTCAAGAAGTCTGTGAGGAATGTACGGGTTTTTCAGGGATTTTTCGATGATACAGACCACTATCTGATCTGTAGTGAACTAGCCTAGGGTAGCGAAAGTGAAATCTGTCTGCAAATGAATAAGGGTAGAAAATCTCCAGGACGAGGAAATTAGACAGAAATACATGGATATGATAAGTGAGAAGTTTCGAACAGTAGACAGTAAGCAGGTCCAGGATATAGAAAGTGAATGGGTGGCATACAGCGATGCTGCAGTAGAAACAGTAAGGGAATGCCTAGGAACGACTGTGTGTAAAGACTGGAAAAAGCTAATATCTTGGTGGGATGATGAAGTGAGAGCAGCTTGTAAATGTAAAAAGAAGGCTTATCAGAAATGGCTCCAAACAAGAGCTGATGCAGACAGGGAATTGTACGTAGATGAAAGAAATAGAGCGAAACAAATAGTTGTTGAATCCAAAACAGTCATGGGAAGATTTTGGTAATAACCTAGAAAGGCTAGGTCAAGCAGCAGGGAAACCTTTCTGGACAGTAATAAAGAAAGGAAGGGAGGGAAAAAGGAAATGAACAGTGTTTTGAGTAATTCAGGTGAACTCATAATAGATCCCAGGGAATCGCTGGAGGGGTGGAGGGAATATTTTGAACATCTTCTCAATGTAAAAGGAAATCATTCTGGTGGTGTTGCGAAGAGCCAACCTCATGGGGAGGATGAAAATGATGTTGGTGAAATTACGCTTGAGGAAGTGGAAAGGATAGTAAATAAACTCCATTGTCATAAGGCAGCAGGAATAGATGAAATTAGACCTGAAGTGGTGAAGTATAGTGGGAAGGCAGGGATGAATGGCTTCATAGAGTAGTAAGATTAACATGGAGTGTTTGGTAAGGTACCTTCAGATTGGACAAAAGCAGTAATTGCACCTATCTATAAGCAAGGGAACAGGAAGGATTGCAATAATTATCGATTTATTCAATTGATTAGTATAGCAGGCAAAGTATTCACTGGCATCTTGGAAGGAAGGGTACGATCAGTGGTTGAGAGGAAGTTGGATGAAAACCAGTGTGGTTTCAGACAACAGAGGGTCTGTCAGGATCAGATTTTCAGTATGCACCAGGTAACTGAAAAATGTTATGAGAGGAATAGACAGTTGTGTTTATGTTTCGTAGATCTAGAGATAGCATATGACAGGGTACCATGGGAAAATATGTTCGCCATACTGGGGGACTATGGAATTAAGGGTGGATTATTAAAATCAATCAAAGGCATTTATAATTGGGCAGCAGTGCGAATTGATGGTAGAATGAGTTCTTGGTTCAGGGTACTGACAGGGGTTAGACAAGGCTGTAATCTTTCACCTTTGCTGTTCGTAGTTTACATAGATCATCTGCTGAAAGGTATAAAATGGCAGGGAGGAATTCAGTTAGGTGGAAATGTAGTAAGCAGTCTGGCCTATGCTGTTGACTTGGTCTTAATGGCAGTTTGTGCCGAAAGCCTGCAATCTAATATCTTGGAACCTGAAAATAGGTGCAATGAGTATGGTATGAAAATTAGCCTCTCGAAGACTAAATTGATTTCAGTATGTAAGAAATTCAACAGAATTGAATGTCAGATTGGTGATACAAAGCTAGAGCAGGTAGAAAATTTTAAGTATTTAGGTTGTGTGTTCTCTCAGGATGGTAATATAGTGAGATTGAATCAAGGTGTAGTAAAGCTAATGCAGTGAGCTCACAGTTGCGATCAACAGTGTTCTGTAAGAAGAAGTCACCTCCCAGGCGAAACTATCTTTACATTGGTCTGTTTTCAGACCAACTTTGCTTTACGGGAGCGAAAGCTGGGTGGACTCAGGATATCTTATTCATAAGTTAGAAGTAACAGACATGAAAGTAGCAAGAATGATTGCTGGCACAAACAAGTGGGAACAATGGCAGGAGGGTACTCGGAACGAGGAGATAAAGGCTAAGTTAGGAATGAACTCGATGGATGAAGCTGTACTCATAAACTGGCTTCGGTGGTGGAGTCGTGAGATGAATGGAGGAGGATAAGTTACCTAGGGGAATAATGGACTCTGTTATGGAGGGTAAGAGGGGTAGAGGGAGACGATGGTTAGACTCAGTTTCTAACGATTTAAAGATAAAGAGGTCTAGAACTAAATGAGGCTAAAGCACTAGTTGCAAATAGAGGATTGTGGCAACGATAGTAAATTCACAGAGGCTTGCAGACTGAACGCTTAAAGGCATAATGGTCTATAATGATAATGTATGTATGTATGTAAGGTAGATCAGACCAGGGATCACAGAGATAATGGCATCAACGTGACGTGGCCTATCCGCCATCTTTAATGGCGGCTCAAGATAAGCCCGACCACAAAATTTGGTGGCAAACTGTGTGTCTACATACTCGGAAGTGTCATGGTTAAGAATTTAAAAAGAAACTGCATCCGAAAGGTTTTGCATACTCATGCAACAATACAGCCTCGTCTGTCAAGGATGAACTGGGAGAGAGATAACATGGAATTTCCTCATTTGCTAATTGTTTCTAAGGTAAATATATCACTTCTTTGAAATTTGTTGGTGGTGAAAGGGGATAGGGACAGAGGCGTTCTAGGACACGTACAAAAAATCCAAACAAATGTGAGGAGACGGAAGGAATTGGATGAGGCAGTGGAACAATTGGAAGAGGCCATCATAACTTCATACCATGACAACTGTCCTCTCACGGTGAAGAAAAAGACCAAAAATTTTAGATGATGGAATAATAATCTAGCCAAAATGAAGAAAGAAGTTAGAGCACTGTACAAAATATCATCTAGAGATGGTATGTGGTACGTATATCATAGCAAACTCACAGAGTATAACACTGAGATATGGAAAGCTACAAGAAAATCTTTGGAGACAGTTCTGTGAAAGAGTGGAATCACACACTAAAGCAGCAAGGCTCCAGAAAGTTCTAAAGGCAATACATATTAACCAAGTAAAAATGATGAAAAATCCCAATGTAACATAGACAGGATGAGACACTGGAGATATTACTAGCATGCCATTTTCCTGACAAAGGAACTATCCATACTGTCATATCGAAATTGACAATGAAATTTGGTAGAGAGTATGAGGGGTACATAAGAAAGCAATGTACAAAAATTCAGCTGCCATTTCGATCTGTAAGGTCCTGAAATCAATACGGAAATGTCTAATATTGCACGCGTTATTGTATAGCTCGACGTGGACAGCCCTGGTGACCAGCTGAAGCAACCGGGTTACCTTGAGCTTTCTGCGCTAGCCAGTTGACACATGTTCCTTTGAAAGAGTAGTCGTAAATCTGGGTAATGTGCTAGAGTATGCTTTACGTTATTTCTGTGGGAAAGGTTTCTCCTCTCCCCATGAAATAACTTCAGAAAAAAGGGGATAGGTCGACATGAGATCAAACTAATTGAAAATCATCCCATGGGTGCCAGTATCGTCTCAAGTGAGGAGACGCCGCAGTCACCTAGCAAATCTAGTAGTTCAAGCTATGCTTCCAGTCCACAGAAAAAAGTGAAACAAACTGTAGATCTTGCGTACAAGAGAGAAGCTGTAAATTTATGATTAAATAAGGGTGGTAAGAAGCGGCTTTCATTAACCACTGTTTGCAAAAGTTGTCGTAAGGTGATGTCACTATGACAAAAGTACAGAATAAAAAGTAGAAAAATTACGAAATTTGTATCCCATACAAATCTGCAAGAAGAAGCCAAAAAAAAATTAAGTCGCAAAGAAATTTGTGGAAGCAACTACAGAGCAATTTTTAGACTACACCCCTCCTTCAATATACAGTACTGATCAGAGTGGTTCCGTGCGCAAAATGGAAGTGAAAAGGACTCTATCGTTTGTTTATGAGAAACATACAGAAACAGTTGCTGCATCAGTTAGTGCACTCAACCATTTGTACACAATTATGCCTACAATAGTATGGCCGGTACTCTTTTCCCGAAATTATTCATTGTACTACGAGAGCCAACTGGAACTTTCAGTCCAAGAGTTTCCTAAGAAATATTTCATGCTAGAAATATAATTGTAACAGCTACAGAATCAGGGAAAATGGGGAAAAAGGAATTAAAGTATAGGTCTAAAGAATCCTTCTTCCCATTTGTGGCAGAGAAGTGTTTGCTACTGCTAGATTCCTGGACTACTTATAGTGATAAGAGCTGTCTTGAAGACATTCCTCCAGGCAACAGTATAGAAATTCTCCAGTCTCCTCCCGGCACTACAGGGAAAATACAGCCCTTGGACAAGTTTTTCTTCCGGCAGTGGAAGGCTTTGTATCGCTGCTTAATAGACATTGAGCTGATGTGTGAAGACTTTCAGTTTGATGTTTATCAGAGAAACAACATACTGAAAATGCAGTCCTTCATTCATTTTCAGTTTTTTTCCCCACGGTTCAAGGACATGATTAAGTATTCGTAGTTCACAACCAATTATACAGCGGAGAGACCTCCGAGTTCGAAGTGCCGGCGAAATATTGCCTTTAAACAAGTAAAGAAAACCGAAGAACATTGTGGCTTCAAAGTGCATATTCGTTGTGCATGGTGCCAAAAATATTTGTGTTTTTATCATGCGATTAATGCATCATTTATGTATCACAATCATTCTATAACAATAAAGTGACCTTCACGCGCGACAGCCTGTCAGTTCATTCTGTATCTCTCTCTCTCTCTCTCTCTCTCTCTCCAGCACAATTCCACTCCGCTGTGTGCTGCGAGAGCCAGCAAGAAGCAAGGGTTGTCCAGTAAGCTGCGTTGTCATACGGATTTTGTATCAAGATTTCAAAATCTTCCAGTTCGAAATGGCAGCTAAATTTTTGTACATCACTATTTTATGGCTCTCTTCATGGTCTCTGTGAAATTTCATCGATTTTGATATGACAGTATAGACAGTTCCCTTCTGAGGCTGAGGAGGTGATTGGGGAAGAAGTGGTTGAAACAGATACCAGTGCTTGAAGAGCGGACTGGAACTGTGGCAACTGATTATTGAGACCTAATTAAGGTGGGCAATCAGCACATTTCAGCTAATAAAGGCACCGGGGTCAGATGAGATACTTCCAATACTCCTACAGGAAGGGAGACACTTATCAAGGCCTTAACGGAACTTTTCAGAGCTAGCCTAGCTCTGGAGTATGTGCCGAAGTCATGGTCTGAGGCTAAGGCGGTATTTATACCAAAGCCAGGAAGAGAGAACTATGCTCAAGCCAAAGCTAACAGACCATTATGTTTGAATTCCGTCATGCTGAAAGCAGTGAAGAAAATACTGGACAAATATATCCAGAAAATAGTGCAACTGAGCTCAGCCTTACATGAAAATCAGTTTGCTTACAGACCTGGCAGATCTGCTGAGACTGCACTCCATTAACTGGTTTGCAAACCACAGAAAAGCCTAGAGTACAAAGAAATTGCTCTGTGGGCATTTCTCGATATAGAAGGGGCCTTCAGCAATACATCCTACAACTCAGTGATTAAGACCGTTGAAGAGAGTAAGGTGAGCAAAACTGTCGCAAAATGGATTAGATCCATATTAGACGGGAGAATAATAAAGGCAACTCTGTTTGAAGAGACGCTAATGGTAAGAACTACCCGAGGCTGTTCTCAGGGAGGAGTCCTTTCTCTTCTTCTGTGGAACCTTGTGGTCAACAAAATCATATGCATGCTCACTCTACTAGACCTCCCTTCACTAAGGAACTTTATAGAAGGGACGGGCTAGAATGAGTTCCTACAGACTGGAGCAAACTGAATGTTGGAAAGATAAAAGGACCAATCTTGGACACTGTAAAATTAAGTGTTATAACAGAGGGACTTTTACACATGCCATCTGATTATATGATTACAAGGTATATCTTCGAAAAACCATTTGAGACTCATATTATTCTGGAAGAAGACTGGGACATCAACAGGTGGAGAACTCGTGAGGAAGATGTAGTGTGGTGGATAGTTGGCTCAGGGACTGAAAAAGGAATAGGAGGAGAGATCAACGGGGACAGACCTGAGAGGTCAGTCCAAATGAGCCTGGGCAGACACACTACAGTTTTTCAAGCTGAAATGATAGCCATTGTCAGGTGCCTTGAGGAAAAAAGGGAAATGAAATACAGAAATAAGAACATTTTCATCTTTATGGATAGTCAAGCAGCTACTAAAGTGCTTGAGGTTGTTTGAATCTTATCCAAAGATGTTTGGTATTGCCACTCTCTTCTCCTGAAGCTCTCAGAGTGCAATGTTGTAAAATTAATGTGGGTACCGGGATATGCAGTTATGAAGGGAATGAGAAGGCAGACAAGCTGGCCAGAAATGGATGAGAGACACTTTTTGTGGGCCCAGAACCAGTATATGGGATCTCATACAGACAAGCTCTCAGTTACATAGGTAAATGGATACAAAAGAAGTGACAGTGGAAAAAACCATAGAGAACTCATTTTCTGTCTTTTGCTCATCATCTACAACACAGCATGAAACACAAAATATAACTTGGAAAGACCACGCAGAACTGTTTCGAAGAAGTACACTACTGTATGTATTGTCACCACTAAGCCTAATGCAAAGCACTTCAGATAACTAAAGAATATCTGTAACTGGCCAACAAGTAACAAAGTAGGAATGTCAGTATTACCTCTAAGCAGTTACAATATTATTACTCATGCCTGCGCAGAAGTGCCTGCTTAAGCGAGATCCTGTGCTTCCTTATGGAGCCTTATATCCACTAGCCAATCACAAACTCCCTTCCCTTGGTTTTGCTGAGCCAATTACTTTTGTATTATGGTCTCCTGTGGAACGTAATATTTCTGGAACATTATCATGTTGCAGTATTGAACTCCCATTTCTACAGGCTAGGAATGGGAGGAAAGCGGCCATGGCCTTCAGAAAGGTACCATCTCGACATTTATCATTACAAATTAACAAAAGTATTTGTATCCTGACATATGCCTGGAGTTGAAATGGGGAAACCACAGAAAACCATTTTGGGGGTGGCCGATGGGAGATTCGAGCCCATCAGTCTCCCAAATACAGAACTGGCTGTGTCAAATGTAATGAGCTAACCTGTTCATAGCTCTTATAATGTCATGTCACACAAGGTGTTTGATGTTTTTGCTATATATTCAGTGCTCTCCCCAGAAATTTTTGGCTGCTTGATGGCAGGAATGAGTATCCAGGCGGGGAATACTATGTAAAAGATGCGTAGGATAAAATTTCATTTTATTCCCCTCAGGGCATTAACAGTTATGTCAGACAGGTAAACATTAACTGCAAAATTGAACTTATGGTGTTCTACTGCTCGTTCATAATCATGTAACACCAGCACTTATACCACTCGGTTGCTGTGAAGTCCATACGGGTTTGTGACGTCATGCGGAATTGAGCTCATATGCGATTCCACGTTAATCCAGACACCCTCGTGTATGACACTACTTGATAGTCAAGCTAAACATTTAAACTCTGATGTAATCGATGCAATTATATGAACAATACCGAAGATTTATCATAACGTACTTTGAACTGACTAGGATGTGCTGATGATCTAGCTCTTCTGGCCAATGATATTAGGAAACAAAACAACAAATAAAACTTTACAGGAAATAGCTCAAAATATAGGTTTGAAAATTTCATTTGAAAAAAAACAGAAATTATGCTAACTCAACTTCTGCATGCAAACAAAATTAAGCTAGGAGACCAAGAAATAAAAATTGTAGAGAAATTTAAATATTTAGGTGAAATAATCCTATATAGCCTGAACGAGAAACCAGCATGGCAAAATAACTAGAAACCGGTTACAGCACAGCATGTTACCAAGAATACATATAATAAAATGTGTCTCTCAATAGCTACCAAATTGAACACTACAAAACAGTCACCCAGCCACAAATTACGTATGCGTGTGAAACATTTTTCAAAACAACAAATACAGTTGCAATAGATAGAGTAGTCAAGTTAGAGAGGAGAATAGTGAGAACCTGTTTAGATAAAAAAATTATCAAGTAAATGGAGTCTGGAGACTAGCTTCCAACGAAACAGTTTATAAAGAAATAGAACCTGTGACTGATATGCACTCATATAAGTAATATTGGGTAATATAGAAACATTTCTTGGTTTATCTGGCGGTCTGAATTTGCTGGCTGGCGAGATAAATTTAGTGTTGGTGCTAGCAAGAAATTTTGAGTAGGCTAATGTTCTGAGTTGTTGTAGGGAGCCGTAAGGGAAATTAAGGGTTGATAGCACTATTGATGCACAAGTATAATACCTTTATTGGAGTTGTGGATAACAAAGGATAAATTTATTTACTATTCCACTTGTTCCAGACCAATTAGAAGGTATTGGAAGCAAATTTTTTCCGATCTTCTAGATTTATGACATTATTTGAGGCATACATCCTGTAGCTGAAGAACATCAGTAAGCCATTGCCAGAACGAAACTTAAGGATCAGTATATAGAGAGGATTGGTAAATTAATCCATCCCTTTCCTGTACCAGTTGTGGGGCCAGCAGGTTAAGCAGGATGCCCATTTCATGTCCTCCAAAAATTGCCACAGAATAACAATCGCCTGTGTGTTGTCTGGTTGGAAGAAAGTAAAATGAACAAATAGTCTACATACTGGTGCCCAGGGTGTAATGGTGGGATTCACTAGAACTGTTATCATAAACTAGTACACTTCTTGAGGCCTGACAATCATGGAGGAAAAAGTAAGACCCACACAGCAACTCTGAGTGAAATGCACAAGTTTTGGTGTACAGTTGGATTATGAACTACACGTTTCAATTGAGAACAGTGCAATAAATGATATAAATATTTTATTTCCTATAAAATGGTGTTCTTTTTGTATATGAATTATTTAAAAATGTTGCCTAAATACAAACATGTTACATACAGTGAAAGTTTTGCAAACTTAAATAATTTAGACAAAGTCAATCATTTTTTTGGTCTTAACTCTTTTGGAAGATAAGTTTTAGTAGAATCATCTTATTTCTTGTAATTTCCTCAATAAAATGATGTATTGTTTTATGGATTTATCACTTGTGAATGATTTTTGGCACAATTTATACTTCAAGTCTGCAATGCTGGTAAAATATCCTTGCCACTATAGGATAAATGAATGCCTGCTCGAGGGTTAAAACAATTTAGAAACTTCACTGTAAAAAATCCATATTCACAATATTCAGTTATAATTGAGAAAGTGCCCACCTTTCTGTGCATTTATTATTTTTTGCCTTTTCAAGAAAAAACTGCTTAAATATTCAAGTACATGTTTTTTCCCTCTTTTTGGGACATCTTCAGTTTGGAATATAAGTTATATCTGTAAAGACTCTAGGCAAGTTTAAAATATAAAGTGGAAAACATTGCAAATATTATAGATCCTGAGACACCACCTCTACAGCTAATTTTGAATTTTCTTTAATTAATAGATATGTACAGAAAATTTTATATGTTTTACCTTACCTTGTTCTTAGCAGCAGCCTGTAAATACAGGAGGTCTTTCCAAAATAAATGGAAATTATATTTAAATTTAGATTGGAAGCCAAAAGCAATTTTAAACTCAATACTCAAGAATACTTATTGTATAAAATATACAGAAAACTGACCCAAACCCTTCACACCATAAAAAAAAGATTCACACCATCCAGAAATTCACAAAAAAGCCACATTTCACAGTATGATTAATAGAGCCAATAATATCCCTCTGTCACAAGATGATCTAAGTAAAGAAATTAGTTATTTACCAAAAATAGCAACTATTAAGGGATACACTAAAGATTACATCAGTAAAATAATCATCAAAATTTTAAAAAACCTCAAACACAACTTAAAAAAAAAAAAGAATGGAAGAAGAAGAAGAAAAAGATTTTTGCCATCTTCACCTTTAATAATGACAATATTTACCAATCACTAATATTTTTAAGAAACACAATTTCAAAATAGCATTTCTTACAAATAACACTAGCAGTCGGTTAAAATATAATCATGACAACATTACTTATAATAACAATACATATTTAAACTCAGGGATTTACAAGCTCAGATGTTCTTAACATAAAAAAAAAAAAAAAAACACGAGAAATTGTCTAAAGTGTTACCAATACACGCATACAGAATAATATAACAGATACTCGTCCATGAGTACACATTTGAACAATTTTCAACATACTTCTACTACAATAAGACCTAACGGTTTTACATACAGTGGAAAAAAGGCATCCTAATTAACATTTTAGATACAATCTACATACGAATAGATCAAAAGCAAGTACCCCAACTACCCCCCTGTGGATGGGGGGGGGGGGGGCGCAGACGAAGAATACATCTGTGGTATCCCCTGCCTGTTGTAAGAGTGACTAAAAGGGGAAACCAAAGGATGATAACATTAGAATCGTTTGATTAGGACCATTACATGCGGAACACCATGGATCGACGTTACTAGCAACTAGTATCACCTTGCAAGGAAAACCATGGGTCTATGTTACATAGGAGCAGTACCATTATGCGAGAAACACTACGGGTCTGGGCGTTGTTAGTGATAATGGTCATTGTGTGTATTCCACCGGTCGGTTCCACTGTGTTCGGAATGGATCTGCGTTGCCTATGAATAGTACCACTTTATGAGAAACACCATGGGTCTACATTACCTGTGATTATTGCTACTAAGTGAGAAACACCACATGTTTGGCTGGCACCTGTGACTTGTTCCACAATGTGAGTAAAACCATGGGCCTGCATTGCTTGAGAGTAGTAGTACCATTATGTGAGGAACACCATGGGTCTGTGTTGCCTATGAGCATTGCCATAATGTGCGATACACCATGGATCTACATTGCCTATGATTAGTACCACTGTGTGAGCAACACCATGGATCTACATTGCTTATGATTAGTACCACTGTGTGAGCAACACCATGAGTATACGTGGCCTGTGATTAGTTCCACTAAGTGAGGAACACCACAGGAATAATTGTACCCATGATTAGTCCCACTATGTGAGGAACACCACAGGTCTGCATTGCTTGTGAGTAGTACCCTTATGAGCGAAACACCCTAGGTTTGTGTTACCTATGAGTGGTGCCATTGTGTGTGACATACCATGGGTCTACATTGCCTGTGACAGTACCACCATGCGAGAAACACCACGAGTCCATGTTACCTGTGATTAGTACCACTATAGGAGGAACAACATGATTCTTCTTTACCAGTGATTAGTACCATTATGAGGGGCTGGTAACCTGGATTTTGGACCCCTTTAGATAATGACTATTATCCCAGTGATCAAAGCATTGTCAATTGTATCCACTGATTGTTTTGTTTCATGATCATTTTCTCATCATCATTCGTTTTAGATTCTAGTCAGTGGATACATTTTAAAGTTTTAATTTTCGTTTTGTTCACCTCGTACCATTAGAGACCAATGACCTAGTTGTTAGGCTCCTTCAAACAACAAACATCATCATCATCGTCAACATCATCAATAACCTGACTGTATTATAAATGAAATTATAAGAAACATAAACAAATTATAAGAAGAAATTTTAAAAATAACTTCTCATAAAAACAAATTTAAAAACAACACTAAAGAACACTGAGTGGTATGGTCCGAGTTGGCAGTGGAGAGATGGTGTGGAATGTCATTAGTAGATGTATAAGTTTGAGTTGTGTCTTTGAAAGTAGGAATGATCACAAAATGAAGGTATAGTTGGACTTCAAGAGGACAAATTGGGGCAAATCTTTATTTATAGGAAGGGGAGTTAGAAATTGGAATAACCTTCCAAGGGAGATGTTCAATAAATTTCTAATTTCTTTGCAATTGTTTAAGAAAAGGCTAGGAAAACAACAGACAGGGAATCTGCCACCTGGGCGACTGCCCTAAATGCAGATCAGTAGTGATTGAGTGACATCACGAACTTCCCACCAATCGTATGTTCCTCCTACCACAGTAATACCCCTCCCAGTCTCTCCGCACCTCCTTCCACGCCTTCAAGCGGTCAACTGCTCAACGCAATTACAGTAATCAGTTACCAGCAATAAAAGGCGACAACACGTTCTAAAGGGACCAACAGAGAAGTGAGTATGTAACATTCTCCAGCATCTCCACGTATTAACAACACAGTTTCTTCACAGTAAAATAAATTCATTATTTTCTTATCTTCTTTTTAGACTTCCAGTAGCAAAAATGAACAGTAAGTGACACTTGCAGAATCGAGCATACATCCATATTGGATTCGAGTTGCAGTTGAAACTAGTTTCCCCAGCTAGGTTTAAAAAACCTCTTAATGTTAACATCGAAAATACAACCAGACAGCTTATTAAAGATTTTAAACCACAAATCAATAATTTAACGCAATTAAGTACCACAAGAAAATATTAATAGTACAATATAATATCTAACCACAAGAAGAATAAAAAGAGGACAACATAGTGAAATAAAATTTTTTTAGAACTTTTTGAACCTGTCTGATGTCTTTTTAGATATAATTTATATTTCAAGCTGAAGATATCCCGTTAAGAGGGATGAAACATGTACGTATTTTTTAATAGTGTCATGGTGGCATAATTTGCGGCTCATAATTCCAGGTGTTTTGAAAGTGTATAGTTCTCTTAGTACGGTCCTGTGTGTAAGCATTGATTTAGTGAAGTGAAAGTGACCTGTGAATGTGTTAGGGCAGTGTATCTCGTTGTAGAAATATAGCATTTATTTCTTTTAAATCCATAAGTTTCGAAGTTAGGTTAGGTATGGCCGGAAGTAAGAAAAACAGAAGAAATGTGGCGCGATCTTCAGCTGTCCAGGGTCAGGGAGCAGTTATGACTCCCACATCACGCTTGTCAACTGTTACCAGACAGCGTTCACAAACACGGTCAACCCTCCACCCTTCTGCCAATCTACCTTCGGCTGAATGCAAGCGCTCTCCCTCAGAGACTGACGGGACCACCACCACCTCGCAGGAAGCAGCGCCATCCCTTCAATCTGGCTCGACCCGGGCCTCACGATCGTCAGCTGTAAGTGAGCAGCTCTCCCTCACAACACCAACTAGCGGCAACACCAACATGCCGAACACAGAGCCCTCCTACATCACAGGTAACACTAATTTAACTGAAGACAAGATTGTGACCCTGGTGCAAGGTATAGTGGGGAACTTATTACAAAATAGCGACTTCCTTCAACCCTTGGTAACAGTTCTCGCACAAAAAGTTTGTGAAGAACTAAAAGAAACAATAGACTTCAATTCTAAAGTTATCAGCGATTTAAGAAATGAGTTAAAAGCTCGTGAAAATGAAATTCTGGAGTTAAAGTCTTTATTGAATTATAAAATGGACGAAATTGAACAATACCAAAGGCGAAACAGTATTCGAATTTTTGGGTTGCATGAAGAATCTGGTGAGGATACAACTCACTTAGTGCTCAATGTGGCCCAAAAATTGAAAGTCCCCTTAAGCGCTGAAGATATTGACCGCTCGCATAGGGTTGGTGCCCCTGGGTCTGGGAAGCCAAGGGCTATCATATGTAAATTTGTCTCCTACACCAAGAGATCGGCAGTTTTCTGTGTGAAGAGGCTGTTACGTGGATCCAAGGTGACGATTTGTGAAGATCTTACCTCTACCAGACATCATCTTTTGAAACAGGCAATTTCCATCTTTGGCGAAAAGCAGGTGTGGACTTCTGATGGCACAATTATCGTACTACAAGGGGGTGTTAAACACCGTGTGAGAAATACTGTTGAACTTAAAAAGATCTCTCCTCGTTGAAGTTAAATTAGTATGTTCTATTCAGTATTCTCTTCTCTACTTTGCTTCAGGTAATCTAAAACTGTATGTAATTTTATTAGGACCTATAATTGAATATTAATTTTCTGGAATTTTTCAACCAGCCAAATTCATGCATGTCTTCTAAACTTAAGTGTTCTGAAATTCACAAAATCATTGAAGATCTAGCAGAAACCTATCCCTCTGATTTGAAAATAATTCACTTAAATGCACAGTCATTAGTTGATAAGGTACATTTCGATGAGTTTCTTGACTGCTTTGTTGATTCAAATATTAACGTTATTGCTCTAAGTGAAACATTTTTCAAGGGGTCTATTCCGGACTCAGAGATTAACATTCCTGGCTTTAATTTATATAGAAACGATAGATTGGGCAAGAGAGGAGGAGGGGTGGCTGTGTACGTGAGGAGCAACATAAAATGTAAAATAGTTCACACCTCCCCTGCAGAATATTGTCGTAAGCCAGAGTATATTTTCCTAGAACTTGAATTACCTATAGGTAAAGTATTATTTTCATGCATCTACTGTCCTCCCAAAATTGGTTTCATGGAGTCGTTTGTAGAGGCGATGTATAATTATGTTTTTCATTATAAATATGTTATACTTGCAGGTGATATGAATGGGCATTTTGGATCAGGGTCCTCGGAAACAGTAGTAATCGATGATGCACTTGACTCATGCAATTCAACAATACCATTTGATGACACATACCACACTGCATATTGTCATTCTAATCTCGATACCATAGCTTCAAATTGTAATGATACCCTTCTTAAATTTGGGCAGACCCCAGCGAGTGGATTTTCTGGACATGGTATGCTATATGCTGTCTTCTCTATACCAACACCCAAATATGAAAGAAAAAGGATCACATTTAGGGATTTCCGCAGTTTTAATCCTGAAGATTTTCGAAAAGACGTAATTTCTGCTCCCTGGTATGAAGTATTTTCTCAGCGTAATATCGATGATAAAGTCATCAAATTTAATAGTTTAATTTCCGCGCTGTACGACAAGCATGCCCCATTAAAACTAATTCGAGCCAAACACCCACCTAACCCGTGGATAACGTCTACAATAAAGAAATTAATCTCTGCGCGGGACAAGGCAAAAAGAAAGCACATCAAAACCAGGAAACCTGAAGACTTTGAAACCTTTCGCATCTTGCGTAATAAAACCAAACTCGCGATCCATGATGCTAAAGTCAAACACATGCATTCTTTGTTCAGTAAGAGATCAACTCCATCTGCTCTCTGGGGAACTATAAAATCACTAGGTATTGCTAAGAAAAATTTGCAACATACTTCCTCATTTATATCTGCAGAATTGCAAAATGATTATTTCTTAAAAATCTCACCAGTGAACAATTCTCACAGGATATCCGAAATTATTCATAGTTACATGAACACAAATGAACCTCAACATGATCTCTTTCACTTTTCGTACATTTACCCAGAGGATGTAGTCAAGGTATTTAAGAGCATGAATACAAAGGCTGTTGGACCAGATGGTATCTCACATCCCCTCCTAATGAACTGTTTGGATATAATCACTCCGGTTATAGCTCACCTGTATAATTTCTGTTTACAATCAGGAGTATTTCCAGCTTATGGAAAATGGCCAATATAAGACCTGTTCTTAAAGTTCCTTCTCCTCAAAAATTTGATGATTTCAGGCCAATCAGTATTTTGTCAATATTAGGTAAAGGATTAGAAAGGATTGTTTACCAACAACTCACTTCGTATTTAAATACTCATTCTATTCTTAACACATTTCAGTCTGGTTTTCGAACAGGCCATAGCACTACGACGGCACTTCTCAAAGTCACCAATGATATCAAGTTTGCAGTGGACAGAAAGGAACTAACACTTCTGGTACTATTCGATTTAAGCAAGGCATTTGATAGAGTTCATCATGACCTCCTTCTGACTAAATTACGTACAATGGGCATATCTCTATCAGCTCTCTCTTGGTTTGAATCATTCTTGAAAGGGAGATCTCAGCGTGTAGTATTTGACAAACAAAATTTTTCTAAGTGGTCTAGTGTGCATTCTGGCGTCCCTCAGGGTTCCGTGTTGGGTCCCGTTTTGTTTTCGCTGTATATAAACGATCTGCCTGGAGTTTTACGCCACACGAGACATCATATGTATGCCGATGATTTACAGATCTATTACCATTTTCCTGTGAATCGTGTTGTCGAAAGTATTAGTAAAATAAATCTAGATATAGAAAGACTACATCAATATACACTAAGTCATAATTTACTATTAAATGAAAACAAAACCGTAGCTATTTTTCTAGGATATCGAAGAAACTTATCAAATCTTTTCAACAGGGACATTCCTCCAGTAATTGTAAACGGTTCTGTAGTTAAGTATCAGGAATGTGTTAAGAATTTAGGTATTCTAATGGATAACACTCTGTCCTGGACCTTTCATGCCAAGCACTTGGTCAAGAAAGTGTCTGGCATATTGCATCAGTTTCGACGAAACTTGCCGTATCTTCCTTTCTCGGTGAGAAAG
The DNA here is from genome assembly GCF_040414725.1 of Anabrus simplex. Lineage (NCBI taxonomy): Eukaryota > Metazoa > Arthropoda > Insecta > Orthoptera > Tettigoniidae > Anabrus > Anabrus simplex. The sequence goes on from NC_090267.1 coordinate 185,933,841, forward strand.
ATGTTGATTCAAACTATGGTATTTCCTATTTTAGATTACGGCGCTGTAATTTACAGCGATATCTCGGAGAAATATAATAACAAACTCCAGCGTATTCAGAATGCCTGTGTTCGATTCGTCTTCAATATTCGTAAAGACTGTCACGTAACATCTTACTACAAAGCTGCAGAGTGGTTGAAACTCAGGGATAGACGATCATACTCAGCTGCTTGTTTACTTCTGAGAATTTTAAAATCTAATGCTCCCTCATATTTGACCAAGTCCTTTGTTCAGATGAGTCAAGTACACGACCGGGACGATGGGTTTACAGCTAACACCCTTCAGGTTCCACAGCATCGTACGGTAAAGTGCAGTAAGTCGTTCATTGTCACAACCTCTCAATTATACAACGATCTTAAACTATATAAAATTCAGCAAAGTAGTGTTGGAACTCGGAAAAAATCTCTTAAATACCGCTACCTTTCCACTTATTAAGCCATGTAAATGAATTTTCACCAAATTAATTAAATAGTACGAAATATCATAATCCCCTAGATACATTTTAGATGCTCAGTTTTACTCTTAATTCATCCTCGGCTTTAAAATTCTTAGGTTTTTCTTTCGTCTTCTGCTCCTTGATAGTATAGTGTATGTTTATGAAGTCTTCTCTTCCTTGTTAGTATAGTGTGTGTTTATGAAATGTTAAAAGTATTATTGTAACCTCCTAGATGTTTAGTTTTTAATCTTATTCTTATATCCTCAGTAGGAAAATGTATCTTACGCTTTTTATGTATTCTTTTATTAGATTTTGTATGTTAGGTGTTACATTTAAGTTAAAGTGGCAGTTAGTTACAGCCAAAGGGACCTCTGGTCCTACTTGTAATTAACTTTAAATAAATATATTTCTATTTCTGTTTCAAAATAATAAATGTATTGAAAGGTGGGAACTCTCTCAATTGTGGATAATGTAAAATTCTTAACAAGAATTAATGCACCTAGTGCTTGTCATAGATCACAAGAAGACTTTAATCAACTATAAGTTTATTGTTCTAATAATGGTTTAAAGTCCAATCAAGACATATGCAACTTAATCTGATTTTCTAATAGGAAATGTAGAGATAATCTCTTGAACTATGAACTAAATTCCAAAATTCCTGTATATATTCTAGAACAGATAAATGACTTAGCTGTATTACTCACAAATATCTTGAACTTCAGTGATCATATTGAAGAAATATGTCAAAAGCTCTTACAAAGATTTGGCTCCTGTACCACGTGTATATAACATTGGTACATTACTGGAATATTGTCCTGATATATAGAATTCAAACTATACTATTTTCGTATTTAAGATAGTGTCTATCCAACATAAAATTTACATATTTATTCTTACAGAATTTGTATCCCATAGCGTAGAAAACAAAAAATTGGAACTCTCTGCTATTACGATCTCTTGAAGAAAATGATAAATGAAAAATGAAAACCTACAACCTGTTTTCCAGTCATTGACCGGGTCAAGAATGGAATGAATGAAACAGATATAGGCTATTAGTACGATGGGGTCGCCACTCTCAAAGTGATTTAGTAATGACTGATAGATGCTAAGAAATGAGAATGGAGAGTGTTGCTGGAATGAAAGATGACAGGGAAAACCGGAGTACCCGGTCTCTTCAAGAATGATGTAAAAATGTTAATGTTAATTTAATCCATAAACTACTCAACTCACATACAAAATGCTATGAATTATTTCTGAACATGAACATTTATGTTTCCCAGTGGTGTATACTGAGGGCTAGCAAGGCTATGGATAATGCAGATACCAAGGCTATCGGTGAAGTCCTAACCTCAAATGATAATGATGGAAATCTAAAGCACATTATAATGTAAGCATCTGACACATTGTTCCATTTACAAAACTGAACACAATGAGATAAAACGTTGCTCGTATTTCTGAGGTGATAAAGATGTTGATTCCCATAGGGAACCTGAAATATTTGTTCCGAATGAGTAAATTTATAATACCAATATAGTTTCTCCATTATTGGGCATTGTAAATTTTCCAGCTAACTCATTCCTGGTTGCCAGCATTTCGCCTCAGTGTGCTAAGTTGGGCTCATCCGTTGGTAAATAGCACACCTACCAAGATGCATGGCTAGTGCATACCGGTGAGGCCACTGCGTAGGCTACTTGGAGTCACCGGCAGTGCCAGTGCAGTATGAGAGACTTTGTCTCATTAACAAAAATTGAGTACCTGGGTACAATAAAAGCGTTAAACGGCTAACGCTGTTATTGTGTAAATGCATGCGTTCCATTCTTCAAGCATTCAACTATCGTCTATATAAAAATTAGTTTGTTATGACATCGTTTGATGGCAGGAGCTCCTTGGAAAGAAGATCGCGCGCAGTGCTGTTGTTGCATTCATGACCAAGCTGTTCATTGTTCACACACGCGGCGTGGCCACATGGTAAAAATGGATGCGAGTGATGAATATGTGACGTCGGAAGAAGAAATTATCGTTGATGACAATGAAAGTAACTGTGTAGGGCTAAAACAACAACGCAATTCGGAAGGTTGGAAACGGAATGTTGCTCTTGCTCCAATGTTTTTCAAGACACCCTGTGCCAAAAGTTACAGATTTAGGATTCAGAAATATTGTCATCCACACTACTCTCCAAAGGGTGTGGTATCAGGATCAAATACATATTCTGCAGTATATCAACCATTTACTTTTTTCAATCGTAGTTCCCCTTTTCTGTGTTTTACAGCCCTTAATTTGAGTAATGAGCCAAAACCTGGAGTAAATCTCACTAAGAAAACAGACATCATTATGTAAATATTTGAAACCGCAAAATGCTAAGTGGCTTACTTGTGTCCTAAACATGGAATGTGTGAATAATGATGCCTCAAATAACATTTCAGATGTTGAATCAAAATCTGAGGACTAAAGCTTGTGCTGTTACCCTTAATGTATTAGAAATAGAACATTTATATAACCAAAAGGCTGACCAGTACATATTCTATGCAATAACAGTATTAATCGAGTTTCTATAAATGTCAATATTCACACTTGTATTGTTACATATGACTGGCTGTTATGCAAAACATTAGACATTTGCATATTCTTGATAATATATCTGTCTTTCAGTGCATTGGTGTTTTATTAAATGATTCCTACACTTTCAATACTTCATGACATTTTTCCACTAACGCTCTTGTCGCACCCAGGTACTCAATTGATGCCTGCCTGGCCATCAGATGATAAAGATATTGCTTCCCATAGGGAAACTGAAATATTTGTTCCGAATGAGTAAATTTATAATACCAATATAGTTAGTCCGTTATTGGACATTATAAATTTTTCAGCTAACTCGTTCCTGGTTGCCAGCGTTTCGCCCCAGTGTGCTAAGTTGGGCTCATCAGTTGGTAAATAGCACACTTACCAAGACGCATGGCTAGCACATAGCATGGAGGCCACTGCGTAGGCTACTTGGAGCCACTGGCAGTATGTAGGATGCTAAATGGTTTATTTTGTCACCTATTCAATACATATAAATTTTACAATTTAGGAATTTATTCTTAATTCCGCTTGAGGCATGTTTCGCCCTTCATTGAGGGCGTCATCAGTCAAAATTACCTCCTCAAGGCAAAAATCAGGTACCTGATTAGTATTTAACATGCACAAATTAATACATATTACAATGGGAAAATTAAGTACGAGAAACTCTTGTACAATGGTGATGGTTAAACAATATAAGTTTAAAGAATGAGAAGTTGGCACCAATGCTTAAAATTACTGGGTAATTATAGCAGAGTTCAGCAGTGGTGCTCTGAAGAATAATTGATGCACTCATAGGAAATGATAAAGTTTTAAAATTATTTACAGTATAACAGTCGGGGGGAAAGGGTATAGTGCTCGGCGTCAATGTTTTTAACAAAAATTACTGCCAATGGTTGGTAACTATACAGTAAATTTACATTATCCAATTGAACAGTTGAGAATTTACAGTCTATATACATATTTACAAGAGAGCAGCTTGGTGAGCAAGGATATAAAAAAGTATATTACCAAGTGCGTCCCGTTGCTTTAATCGTTGGAAGATGATTGTAGCATTGACATATCAGAAATATGCAGAGTGGTTTAATCTTAGTTAATAATCACAGGGGGTGGGGAAAATATTCCATAGCCAAATGAGGTTCTATAGGCATCAAACAGAAAGTTGTCTGGTTGAAGCACCGGGATCGGTATGGTGAACTGGTCAGCGTGGACGGAGACTCAATGGGTGTCATTGAGTAAACAGTGCATTTGAATGGCAACAATGATGGCAGTTATTTGTGGGTAAATGTATTACTGGGCTTGCGTATTACCGACTGTGCCTCCTTCATAGTCAACCAACATCCGTCAACATATTGCCTCTCAACGACACATCAGATAACTTCCACTTCATACAACACGCTAGAATTCCAGCGCACATCGGCACAAATATGGCGTGCCACTACGGCTCCTCTTCGCAGACCAAATGAAGTGATGCCTCGTCCCAGCTACATCGCTCTGACTCTATAGTTACCGTATATTTTCTAATCTCTCCACTGCAGTTCATAGCATAAACAACTCCATTCTTTTTCTCTAGACCAGCAACAAAAAACTGTAACTTCGTCCCGAGGTCCTTCATACATTCATTCACAAAATAATATCAATTTATGTCTCACCGGCATCTCACACCGATGTTTTCACACATCATTCCAAGCTACAAGAAATCAACTAAGAAAAAGCGAAGTATTCAACCTGCAACACATTCCCAGTAATACATTTATCTACAAATAACTGCCATCATTGTTGCCATTCAAATGCACTATTTACTCAATGACACCCATTGAGTCTCCATCCACGCTGACCAGTTCACCATACCGATCCCGGTGCTTCAACCAGACAACTTTCTGTTTGATGCCTATAGAACCTCATTTGGCTATGGAATATTTTCCCCACCCCCTGTGATTATTAACTAAGATTAAACCACTCTGCATATTTCTGATATGTCAATGCTACAATCATCTTCCAACGATTAAAGCAACGGGACGCACTTGGTAATATACTTTTTTATATCCTTGCTCACCAAGCTGCTCTCTTGTAAATATGTATATAGACTGTAAATTCTCAACTGTTCAATTGGATAATGTAAATTTACTGTATAGTTACCAACCATTGGCAGTAATTTTTGTTAAAAACATTGACGCCGAGCACTATACCCTTTCCCCCCGGCTGTTATATTGTAAATAATTTTAAAACTTTATAATTTCCTATGAGTGCATCAATTATTCTTCAGAGCACCACTGCTGAACTCTGCTATAATTACCCAGTAATTTTAAGCATTGGTGCTGACTTCTTATTCTTTAAACTTATATTGTTTAACCATCACCATTGTACAAGAGTTTCTCGTACTTAATTTTCCCATTGTAATGTGTATTAATTTGTGCATGTTAAATACTAATCAGGTACCTAATTTTTGCCTTGAGGAGGTAATTTTGACTGATGATGCCCTCAATGAAGGGCGAAACATGTCTCAAGCGGAATTAAGAATAAATTCCTAAATTGTAAAATTTATATGTATTGAATAGGTGACAAAATAAACCATTTAGCATCCTACATTCAGTATCTTCAATACGGACAACAATGATTTTTATCACTTGCCACTGGCAGTGCCAATGCACTATGAGAGACTTTGTCTCATTTTCAAAAATTGATGCCTGCCTGGCCATCAGATGATAAAGATGTTGATTCTCATAGGAAACCTGAAATATTTGCTCTGAGTGAGTAAATTTATAATACCAATATAGTTAGTCCATTATTAGACATTATAAATTTTCCAGCTAACTCATTCCTGGTTACCAGCATTTTGCCCCAGTGTGCTAAGTAGGGCTCATCAGTTGGTAAATAGCACACCTACCAAAACGCATGGCCAGTGCATACCGTAGAGGCCACTGCGTAGGCTACTTGGAACATTTCAAACAGATAGGACCTCAAATGCTCTCGATGCATGGTTGATGGAGATGGCAATGAAGATGACATCATTTGAAATGATGACATGCTGATAGCAGGAAAGTTGGCAACACAAGATGATAATTCAAATGAAAGCAGTGATTAGATTTACTCAGGTTTACTGTGCGGCAGACCTACTGCTCAACTGACAGACACAAATGACTGCCCATTAAATTATTTTCTATCAATATTGCATAATATGATAATAGGATACCCTTATCCCTTTCCTCTACAGGGTTGAGTATGAAGTGAGATGAATTTTCGTAGTGAGTTTTTATGATCGTATGCTCTTTCTGACGACAACCTAATCAGAGAAATTAATGAGATGAAACGAATGACATGATATGAGTAACTAAAACTGATTATATTTACTTTATATGTAGACCTAAAAGTTGTGTTCACCATTTATTGTCTTTTCACATTTGGAAATACTGCCTTCCAACGAAAATAGCCAGTATAACTCAAATACAATCATAAGTTTGTTAAAGAATAGTGTAGAACATTTACATGTATAATTTATAGCTCCTTATAGTCTAGAAGCCATGTGTTCACTGCACAAAATTTGAGGTTATCGCAAATGGACCCCCCCCCCCCTTTTACTTTTTTTTTGCTGTAATATGGAAGAAAAAGGGGTCCATTGTGCGAGTAAATACAGTACTTTGACAGAGAAGTAAAAGGGGTGAGGCCAGTAGGGTGGCCAAGGAATAGATGGATAGACACAATGAAATCGGAGGTCAGCAAAAGGAATGTCAAGTGGGAGGACATAGAGGAACAGAAACTATACTTTGACAGGAAGACGCGGCGAGTGCTTGTACACCACACCCGGAAACTAAAGCTGGAAAATAATAATGATGATGATGATGAACTACCTCTAAGTTAATGTAACATGGTGTTATGCTGGCAATAAAGCATTATTAACAAAAAAAATTTCTAGCAGATATTTTTCTGAATCATCACTTGCCATATTATCCATATAAGGTTCTGGAGGCTTGTCAGTTTTAGTGTCCAATGTTTGAAAACTCTTGTGCTAGTCATGTAGCACTTCAGGAATAATCCCTGATTAGCTTTAGCAGATCATTATTATTTTGCTATACTTATAGCCAAAGGATTTGAATGTGTTCTTATTGGTTGTTTTCAACAAACTGGTGGTCATCACTTTCCATGAACCCTGATTGTTCTCCATTCACTAGAACTTACATTGCAGAACCCAAAGATTTTCGTTTACGTACTTAAATTGGAGCCATTTTACAACATTGCCATTCTCATCCTCGGTTTCATTGTTGTATCATATAGCTTTACTGGTTTTGTTTTTATATACATTTTCGTAGTTACATCAACACTGTTCTGTATAGCTTGTTGTGACAATTTTCTTCCTCTAGTCATTACTCATGTTTGTGAGAAGAACAACATTGCTGAACGACTCAGTTCACGGCATTTAGAGTTTAAAACTTCATCTTGAGTCCGTATTGAACTGAGAATAACAAAGTTTTAAAGGAACTTATTGGTCCACCTTTTTCAATACAAAACAATTTGTTGTTTAGATTAAATTACAACAATTATTTATTCAATACTAGTTTTAATGCTGTTCGGCATCATCTTCAGTCGAACATAGATCATAGAAATGGGCAATCATATAAAAATTACATTTACACAATATAAAATACATTGCATTTAAAATAATTCATTAATAAAATGGCTAGAATATTTATCTTCGTTTCAGCAAGTTCAAGACTTGCGGATTCAATACAATAAGTTAAGAAGACATATCATCTTCATTTCATGTTATAAATACTTTTTATTTGTAAAAGTGATATCATCTTCAACGTCAACATAATAGATCGTATTACAACATTACATTTAAAATAATTCCAGGACTAGAATATTTATCTTCTTTTTAGCAAGTTTAAGACTTGCGGGTCGAATACAAGAAGTTAAGAAGACATATAATGAGTAAATTTCTGCCAAAGTGGGATCTTGAGAGTCCAGGGTTCGACTTTTGTCACACTTAATATCTGATAAAAACAGTTTGATTTTAACACATGTTGCACTTTGTACAGAGTAAGGATAGTAGTTCTGTGAGTAATGAAATCAATCTTGAAGGACACATTAACTTAATACTGCAGCATATCAAATGAGGTGGAAACGTGTTACGAGTGAAGTCCTTAAGACGCTGAAAGAACGATATTTCCCAGTTCAATGCGGGACCTAAAGAATAAAGAGAAAAATGCTATGTATTAGAATGTGCATAAAAGAGGGGCAGAGGAACGGGCAATGTAGAAAATCAAATCATGTAATTATATATTTATATGAGACTCTCCTCATATGGTTGTTGAATGGCCCGAAGTGTGGAGAGAGAGACTGTGCTTTACGACAAGCTCTAATCAAGGTCATGCCGTAGGCCAGGGAAAGTGGGGAGAGGGAGCAGAACCTGAAGGGAGGGGCTGAGGAGTGATTGAGTAAGGGGAATCTGGGGGGCGTTGTGGTGGAAGCGCATAAAGAGAAAATGTGTTGCACATGATGCAAAAGACCGAACTATTGCTTGGAAATTTAATATTTGTAAGAAGTGCTATAAGGAAATTGAAAAGCATCACATATAACAGTTTGGTGAATCACGCTTTTAAGATTCCCATGTCAAAAACTAATTTAAATAAAGAGTTAAACACCATCCGCTCAGTTGCTAAATTCAGTGGTTTTAAAGAGGAGTTCATTGATAATCTACAAATTTAGACACCGCCCCAAAACAACCTTAATTAGAGATAAACCGAGTTATAACACCTTAATGGTTATGAATTTCATGTTTTTGGTCCGTATTGAACTGAGAATAATATATAAGTAATAATAATAACAACGTAAACGTTTCCACCTTTTCAATACTAAAATATATTCACAAAATTATAAATTACACGGTACTAGTTTCGACCCATCTAGGGGTCATCATCAGCCGTATTGGAGCAAAGATCACTTTTGGCGAAATCCTAAGAAAATGTTATTTTAAAGAATAACAAGTGAAATGAGATGTTATTATGGTAATAGTTAATAATACAAGGAATATACATACTAAGAGGTTTTTAAAAATTGTAAAAATTATAATCATGGAAATCAGTAAGTTCTTGTATTGAAATGACATATGTAAAATTATATATGGCTTAGGAAGAGGGCTTAAGGTGGGGCTGAAGGGTGCAGGAGAAAGTGTAATTGTCTTGAAAAAGTACCTTTGATTAAATTTAGGATTGAGTTTAGGTTGGCTGCATTATTGTTTCTGAGGAAAGTGATAAATAGATCGAAGAGTATGTTGGGTTTCTCTGAGATTTCATTGAGATTGTGACTGGCATTAAAGTATTGGTCTAGGTGTATGTAGTAATTTTCCATTATGTTGAGTAAAGGGCCCTTGTTTGCTAATACAATGATGTCCATGTCTTGTTCAATATTGGTGAAATTATGGTTATAATCTTTCATGTGGTGGCCGATGGCTGAAAACCTGTTGTATTTTATTGCGTTAATGTGCTCGTGGTATCTGATAATGAAGTTTCTCCCGGTTTGCCCGATGTAGGTTTTTTTACAGGTGGTACATTTGATCCTATAAACTCCTGATTTTAAAAAACTGCTGGTCTTGTTGATGTGTGAAGTATTGTATAAAACGTTCATGTTCTTATTGTTGGTTTTGAAGGCTATTTTAACGCCTTGTTTCTTAAAGATGTTGGTTAACTTGTAGATATCATTGTTGAACGTGAAGGTGGAAAATGTTAGAGGTTTGGTTATTTCTTTTTTGAGGGTAGTTTTTGGGCGATGTTTGTGTTTATTGATTATCCTTTCTATAAAATGATTGCTGAAGCCGTTGAATTTTGCGATTCCGCAGATTGTGTTGAGTTCGTTTTTTAGATCTTTATTGGACATAGGTATGCTGAAGGCTCGGTGAACTAGGTTGTTGTATGTGGCTCGTTTGTGGGACTGGGGGTGCACTGAATCTTGGCGAATGGTGGAGGCTGTTTGAGTGGGTTTTCTGAAAATTTTATAACTGAAAGAATCTGAGTTTCTAGTGATGGTTAAATCTAGAAAGTTGATTTTTTGATTTGATTCGGATTCTAGTGTGAATTTGATATGAGGATCAATATTGTTGAGTCTTAAGAGGGTGGTGGGTGCGTTAATTGATTTCTCATTCATGATTACAAAGACATCGTCGACATATCTGGCCCAAAAGAGAATGTTTTCGAATTCGTTGTCAATTTTGGTGTATTCGAGGAAGTCCAGGTATATTTCTGCTAAGATACCTGAGGCCGGTGACCCCTTTGCCAAACCATTTTGTTGATATATGACATTGTCAAAAGTGAAGAAGTTATTGTCGATGACAAGTTTTAATGTTGTGATAAAGTCTTGTATCTCTAGTTTGCTTAAGTGGCTGTTTTTGTTTAGATTGTTTATAATTATCGGAATTAATTTTGATACTTGTATGCTTGGGTACATGTTTACAATATCGAGAGAGTGGATGGAGTGATCCGGTTGCAAATTGAACTTGTTTAGTTTTTCTACTAGCTCAGATGTGTTTTTAATAGACTTTTTGGATAAGAATTCACAAAACCGGAATTCCCATCCGGCCAATTATCAACTATAGACCGAGCCCCTTATACAAAATATCACAATTCATCCAATGTTTCTTAAGAAAAAATTATCAATTCTTATCCAAAAAGTCTATTAAAAACACATCTGAGCTAGTAGAAAAACTAAACAAGTTCAATTTGCAACCGGATCACTCCATCCACTCTCTCGATATTGTAAACATGTACCCAAGCATACAAGTATCAAAATTAATTCCGATAATTATAAACAATCTAAACAAAAACAGCCACTTAAGCAAACTAGAGATACAAGACTTTATCACAATATTAAAACTTGTCATCGACAATAACTTCTTCACTTTTGACAATGTCATATATCAACAAAATGGTTTGGCAATGGGGTCACCGGCCTCAGGTATCTTAGCAGAAATATACCTGGACTTCCTCGAATACACCAAAATTGACAACGAATTCGAAAACATTCTCTTTTGGGCCAGATATGTCGACGATGTCTTTGTAATCATGAATGAGAAATCAATTAACGCACCCACCACCCTCTTAAGACTCAACAATATTGATCCTCATATCAAATTCACACTAGAATCCGAATCAAATCAATAAATCAACTTTGTAGATTTAACCATCACTAGAAACTCAGATTCTTTCAGTTATAAAATTTTCAGAAAACCCACTCATACAGCCTCCACCATTCGCCAAGATTCAGTGCACCCCCAGTCCCACAAACGAGCCACATACAACAACCTAGTTCACTGAGCCTTCAGCATACCTATGTCCAATAAAGATCTAAAAAACGAACTCAACACAATCCGCGGAATCGCAAAATTCAACGGCTTCAGCAATCATTTTACAGAAAGGATAATCAATAAACACAAACATCGCCCAAAAACTACCCTCAAAAAAGAAATAACCAAACCTCTAACATTTTCCACCTTCACGTTCAACAATGATATCTACAAGTTAACCAACATCTTTAAGAAACAAGGCGTTGAAATAGCCTTCAAAACCAACAATAAGAACATGAACGTTTTATACAATACTTCACACATCAACAAGACCAGCAGTTTTTTAAAATCAGGAGTTTATAGGATCAAATGTACCACCTGTAAAAAAACCTACATCGGGCAAACCGGGAGAAACTTCATTATCAGATACCACGAGCACATTAACGCAATAAAATACAACAGGTTTTCAGCCATCGGCCACCACATGAAAGATTATAACCATAATTTCACCAATATTGAACAAGACATGGACATCCTTGTATTAGCAAACAAGGGCCCTTTACTCAACATAATGGAAAATTACTACATACACCTAGACCAATACTTTAATGCCAGTCACAATCTCAATGAAATCTCAGAAAAACCCAACATACTCTTCGATCTATTTATCACTTTCCTCAGAAACAATAATGCAGCCAACCTAAACTCAATCCTAAATTTAATCAAAGGTACTTTTCCAAGACAATTACACTTTCTCCCGCACCCTTCAGCCCCACCTTAAGCCCTCTTCCTAAGCCATATATAATTTTACATATGTCATTTCAATACAAGAACTTACTGATTTCCATGATTATAATTTTTACAATTTTTAAAAACCTCTTAGTATGTATATTCCTTGTATTATTAACTATTACCATAATAACATCTCATTTCACTTGTTATTCTTTAAAATAACATTTTCTTAGGATTTCGCCAAAAGTGATCTTTGCTCCAATACGGCTGATGATGACCCCTAGATGGGTCGAAACTAGTACCGTGTAATTTATAATTTTGTGAATATATTTTAGTATTGAAAAGGTGGAAACGTTTACGTTGTTATTATTATTACTTATATATTATAACACCTTTTCAACTTTCATTTTTAATAAAGATATACATATAGGGTCACCAACATTTTTAAAAGACATCACGTCAACATCTCTTTTCAAACTAATAACAGAAGTATGGAGATTTTACATAACTCCACTTCAATAAACAAGTCCAATCCTTTTTCAAAATCAGGTGTCTACAGGTTTTGTTGTAAGAACTGTAACTGTTCATATTTAGGCCAAACTGGACACAGCTTCAAGATTAAATACGCTGGGCAGGTCAGCGCTATAAAGCACAATAGATTTTCTGCTGTGGGCCAACATATCCATGATCTAAAACACTCCTTTAATGGTATAGAGCAGGACATTGAAATATTGGAATCTTTAAGTAAGGGTCCTTTGCTTGATGCTACTGAATATTATTATATAGATTTAGACCAGTATTTTAATTCAGATCTTAGGTTGAACAATATTTCTGAAAAACCTAAAATACTTTTCGATTTCCCTATAGCATTTCTTAAAAATATTAAAATTCCAAGAAATAGTTCAGTCTTTCGCATCATGTGCAACACATTTTCTCGCTATGCGCTTCCACAACAACGCACGTCCCCCCCCCCCAGATTCCCCTTACTCAATCGCTCCTCAGCCCCACCTCTGAGCTTCCCCTCCCTCTCCCCACCTTCCCCGGTCTACAGCACTCCCTTGATCAGAACTTGTCGTAATGCACAGTCTCTCTCCACACTTCATGCCATTCAACAGCCTTCCGAGGTGAGTCTCGTATAAATATATAATTACACGATTTGATTTTTCACGTTGCCCCTTCCCCCGCCCTTCTTTTATGCATGTTCTTATAATTAGAATTTTTCTCTTTATTCTTTAGATCCCGCACTGAACTGGGAAATACCGTTCTTTTAGCGTCTTGTGTACTTCGCTCATAACACTTTTCCACCTCATTTGACATGCTGCAGTAATAAGCTAATGGAACCAGACACAAGCAACTGTTCACAATTGTGTCCTTCAAGATTGATTTCATTACTCACAGAACTACTATCCTTACTCTGTACAAAGTGCAACATGTCTTAAAATCAAACTGTTTTTATCAGATATTAAGTGTGATAAAAGTTGAACCCAGGATTCTCAAGATCCCAGTTTGGCAGAAATTCACTCATTGTCTTCTTAACTTATTGTATTCGACCTGCAAGTCTTAAACTTGTTGAAAAGAAGATATTCTAGTCATTTTATTAATAAATTATTTTAAATGCAATGTTGTAATGTATTTTATATTGTGTAAATGAAATTTTTATATAATTGCCCGTTTTTATGATCTATGTTCGACTGAAGATGACACCAAACAGCGTCGAAACTAGTATCAAATAAAAAATTGTTGTATTTTAATCTAAACAACAAATTGTTTTGTATTGAAAAAGGTGGACCAATAAGTTCCTTCAAAACTTTGTTACAGTTCACTGCTGTATAAATCACAGCTGTGGAGTAAAATCAAACGTATGTTGTTCTTTTCTTGTTTTATTCACTGAAAACTTACTGTATGTAATGGACTTCATTATTTGTGAAAATATCACTGCTTAAAAACTACACGATCTAGACGTTAGTTTGTTTTTCTCTGCAAGGAGCACAATTTCTTCAACTTAGTTCATTAAGAAATCATTTTTGGAATTAATACATTTTTGTTGTAAGCCCACAGTATATATACAGTAAATGGATTCATATATTCTCTCCCCCTAGCAAGTTCGTTTTATGTACCATACTTTTGTAATTTAATTAAGGAATGTTTTTTTCTTTTTTAGGTGAAAAAGTAACAACTAGGTCCCATAACAGGAGTTACAGAAAAAGTGCCCTGTGGTTAGAGAAAGTGGAAAAGTGGAATACAGGTAATTTATATTTTTGGCATGGAAATCTTCATTATTGGGTTCTATAGTGATATATTCAAAATTTTCCATATAGACAATACATGCTTTATTTGGGGGGAAGGTGGTGGTGGTGGTGGTGGTGGTGGTGGTGGTGGTGGTGGTGGTGGTGGTGGTGGTGTTGTTGTTGTTGTTGTTTGAGTCATCAGTCCATAGGCTGGTGTGATGAAGATCTCAAATGCCACCCTATCCTGTGCTAATATTTTCATTTCTATGTAACTGCTCCATCCTACATCTGCTCCGATCTGCTTGTCATATTCACACCTTGGTCTACCCTTACCATTCTTACCACCTACGCTTCCCTAAAAAACCAACTGAACAAATCCTAGGTGTCCTGTCATATCATTCTATCTCTTTTTCTCATCAAATTCTCTCTGTTACCTCATGGTGGTATAGACGCGAGTGAGAGCCTCTCCAGTATTTATCATTGCGAAGGTGTCATAAGACGGTGTTAAGTGTATATCAAGTGTCCATTCAGTGGTGTTTTAACCTGTGCATGTGCAGTGATACTTTAATTGGAAGATGATGTTGTGATTCGTAAGTAATTTGTAAAAGTTTATTGAATTACAATGGGTAACTCACGTAAACAAGTGAAGGCTAAAGCCCGCATCGCTCAGCCCGCGAGCAGGAGTGCCACCCCATTCTCCAATGGCAAGCAAATAAACAGTGACAGCCCACGCTCTCATGTGGCAACTGCTGAAACTACGCGGGAACAAGTGAAGAACATCAACCGTTCTCCAAATTCACAGAACTGTGCTGCCAACATCTTGGCCTCTGATGATCAGTGCACTCCATCGGATACGTTGCGAACCAGCGTAAGCAAGGAGGTTATAGATACTACGATGTCACTAACGTTGGATAACCTCATTAAGAACAGTTCACTCCTCGACGAACTTGTAGACAGAGTAGTCGATAAGGTCATACAGAAACTTAAAGAAAGTATTGATTTTAATACTGATGTAATAATAGAATTAAAATGTGAACTCAGCAGACGAGACTTCAACGGCAGTTAGACGATAGGACAGATGAGTCGGAACAGTTTACGTATATTTGGAGTACCTGAAACTGTAGGGTAAGACACTCGGATCAGTGATCGACCATTCGCAGAGAGTTGGTACCAGAAGTCACAACAAAACCAGGCCCATCATTGTGAAATTTGTTTCATATGCCTATCGAAATGCGGTCTTCAAATCAAAAAGGCTGTTAAAGAATTATACGGGAGGACCTAACTAAAGCCCGTACTGATATTCTCAAATGTGCTGTGAGCCATTTCGGACTAAATTCAGTGGTGTGGACTGTGGATGGTGTTATAATGCTGCACGCTGGTGATGTGAAACATTGAGTAAAGACGGAACGTGACCTCGAGGAACTGAAGAAACGCTACCCAGCTCCACTGAAATGTGGCGGTGAGATAATTTGTATTCCTCTTTTACTGCAAATACTTAGGACGAGAAGTAGAGATGATTCTGGTGAGGCTAACAATTCAAATGTCTCTCTTTTGCAACAATTCTATTTAGTTTAGTATATTATTTAGGCCTATAATTTTTTTATACTTAGAAATATCTGCTAACGCGATGCATTTAATACCAATTTTCTACCCGTTTATTTTTCACTTCACATAATTTCTAAATCCCTAAATTATTTTATATTAGTATAGGCTACTAAAATCATCATACTTCTTTGAACGATCTGCTATTGAACTATTGAACCTTTTGTATTATATTGTACTCATGACAAGTAATGAGTGTGTCTTATCTGATTTACTATACGATGTTAGTGTGAGAAACACAAGAAATCTTAAGGTCATTCATATCAATTCTCAGTCTTGTCGACTCCTCCCATATATCCGAGTTCCGGCTCATTTTTGGCAACAGTTTGTTTGATATTATCGCAGTCAGTGAAACATTTCTTAAACCTTCAGTACCAGATTCTGCCATCTGTCTCGATGGGTATAATATTTTCCGTAACGACAGAATAAACAGAGCCACTGGTGGTGTTGCAGTTTACTTGAAGAACAGCATAAAATGTAGTGTACTTAGTAAATCTCCTGGAGAGTACAGTAAGAAACCTGAGTACATAATCCTTGATATAGCCCTTTCAGACACTAAAATTCTTTTCCCTTGTATATATCGTCCACCAAAAGTAGGGTTCATGGGTACATTCCGGAATGATATGTACTCTCATGTTATGAATTATAAATATATATTTGTTGTGGGCGATGTTAATGCTCGGTTCGGAACTGGGACGTTTGAAAGTGAAAAAATATGTGATGTGCTCAACACTTGTAATCTCGATTGCCTTCCATTCAGTCCAACGTTTCATACTGCCACTTCTAATAGCACTCTCGACATAATCTCATTGAACTGCAGTGAGTTGGTAGTAGAATACGGACAGGAACCAGCTGCTGGTTTTTCTGGTCATGACTTGCTCTATGATGTACTCACCTTATCCACGCCAAAACAAATTCCTAAAACAATTCTTGTTCGAGACTTCAGTAAATTTGACGTGAACAGTTTTTGTGTTGATGCTGAATTACTACCTTGGAATGTGTTTTTTCACTCTATGATAAGCATGCACCCCTAAAAAGAATTATCGTAAAACACCAGTCATCACCATGGTTCAATAAGCATATTAAGGAATTGATAAGTAAATGGGACAGAGCTAGGAAGAAATTTATTAAAACAAAACTTCCAGATGATTACGAGCAATTCAGGATCTTACATAATGAGACAAAACAAGTAATTAGGAACGCTAAAGTGAAGTATACGTACAACGTCTTCTGTAATTGTAATAGCACCTCAGCTTCTTGGCGTGCTGCAAAATCTCTTGGTATTGGATGGTATTGGAGTCAGTCACTCTCTGGATAGCCAGATGCCTGTTACTCCATCTGAATTAAGTGAATATTACATGACATCAGTCTCTAACTCCAACTCTCCGAAAGTATCAGAGACTGCCAAACATTATAGACTTCTCACTCCAAGTAACAGAGATAAATTCTATTTCATGTACGTACACCCTTCACAGGTAGAAAAAGCAGTCAGATCAATTCGAACTAAAGCTAAAGGTCCAGATAATATTCCAATATCCATGATTTCTCTGTGCATGGACATATTTCTTCCTGCCCTTGTGCATTTATTTATCTCTACAGAATGGAGTTTATCCCTCAGAGTGGTAGCATGCCAATGTACGTTCTGTATCAAAAAAGAAAATACCAGTAGGCTGTAGTGATTTTAGGCCTATCAACATCCTCTGTGCACTTCGTAAGGCACTAGAAAAAATTGTTCATGAGCAGATATGTGAATATTTGTCTAAATACAACATTCTAAATCCCTACCAATCTGGTTTCAAGATGGGCCATAGTACTACTACTGCTCTTCTGAAGGTTACAGATAATATACGCGTGGCCACAGATAAGAGGCAGCTTACTATCTTATGTCTCCTTGATTTCTCTAAGGCATTTGACTTTGTTAATCATGAGTTGTTTCTTGCAAAGCTGAAGTCAATTGGCTTCTCCCAGACTGCTCTGTTGTGGTTTGAATCATATCTGTCAAATAGATCGCAAAGAGTCACGTTTTTTGACGGATGATCCTCTAGCTGGGAATCAGTAAACTGTGGCGTACCACAAGGATCAGTCCTTGGTCCTTTATGTTTTCTGTTTATATTAATGGCATATCTGAAGTCTTTAAAAACAGTACCTTTCACATGTATGCTGATGACTTACAAGCTTACTTCCACTTTTGTCCCACTAACACATCTTCTCGTATAATGCATTTTAATACCAATATAAATGGTCTGTTATTGGACATTATAAATTTTTCAGCTAACTCATTCCTGGTTGCTAGCATTTCGCCCCCATGTGCTAGGCTGGGCTCATCAGTTGGTACCTAGCACACCTACCAAGATGCATGGCTAGTGCACACCGTGGACGTCACTGTGTATGCTGATTGCAGCCACCAGCAGTGCCAATGCAGTATGAGAGACTCCGTCTCACTACAAAAAATTGATGCCCGCTCGGCCATAGGGAATCAACATCTATATCACATAATGCATTTTAACCATGACATCTCTCGATTGATCGAATGAAGCGCAAATCATAACCTCCAATTAAATGTCGCTAAGACCCAGCTTATTTGCATAGGTTACATAAAACTCCTGAAAATTGTTGACCTGAAATCCCTCCCAGCAATAAAAATTCTAGAGATAGATATCCACTATAGTGACACCGTTAACAATCTAGGTCTAACTTTTGACAGAACCTTATCCTGGTCTGATCCTACGTCAAATGTAATCCAAAAAGTTGTGTCATCCATGTATATTTTGAAATGTAACGTGTCATGTACACCACCTATCATGCGAAAACTACTTGTTCAAAGTCTTATATTTCCAATAATTGACTATGGTTCAGTCATATGCGACGACTTATCTGAAGCTTCGAACATAAAACTACAGAGGGTACGAAACACATGTGTTTGTTACGTGACAAATGCCAGGCGTAGTGAACACATAACACCCTATTACATACAGCTACAATGGTTGAAACTCCATGAATGTCATGAAATCTCAGTAGCTGTTGCTACGCACAAAATTCTCAAACTGAATTCACCATCCTACCTTTCCTATCTTTATAATGCATTTAAACCTATGGAGTCGGTACATAACAGAGATAATAGGTTTACAAAAACTACCCTTCAAATTCCCCTTCATCATACCACTAAATTTAACAAATCCTTTGTTTGCACTGCATCACGTATCTTTAATGTCTTTAATCTTCACCGTTTCTTCACTGTACCCAACTAAAGCAGACCTTAACATCTATCTTTCTGAAGGAGTACACAAGAGGCTGAGATCGGGCATTCTTTTGTCTAACAATCAAAAATATATGTATTTCGAAGAAAATTGTTTCTCTGCTTTAGCTTGATATATACTTCAGATCCATGTAGTCTAAAATAACAAATGGGCATAATGATTTACTTTCTTATTATATAATGTACGAGGTGCAGCAGTTAAATAACGAGACTGATGTGAAAAATGTGATTCATTGCAAACAAAGGTACAATACACATACTTCAACTTTCTCCCCTCCCTTATCTATACACTGTTGCATACGTGCCTTCCACTGTTCAAAGCAATGCTGTAGGTCATCCTTTGTCACCGTGCGCAACACCTCTTCTCTGCTGTTTTTACTTTTATGTGTTCCACAGACTGAATATGTGTTCCCTTCAATACACTTTTCACTTTTGGGAAGAGATAAAAGTCACATGGAGCAAGATCAGGTGAATACGGAGGATGTTCTAGCACAGGAATGCACTTGTCAGCTAAAAACTGCTTCACAAACCGTTGTGGGCTGGTGCGTTGTCGTGGTGAAGAATCCATGAGCCGTTCTTCCATGCATCTGATCTTTTCTTCCTTACTCTTTCCCTTGGCTTGATTAGGACTTCTTTATAGTATTGCTGATTTACGGTTTGACCCTCAGGAACCCATTCAATCATCAGAACACCCTGAATATCGAAAAAAACGTTCAACATTGCCTTCAGTTTTGATTTGCTCATTTGTGCTTTTTTCATTCTTGGCAGTAAGGGGTCTTCCAGTGCATGAATTGACGTTTTGTTTCCAGGTCAAACTGAAAAATCCATGTTTCGTCACCTGTGATGACATTTGTGAGCAGGTCTGGATCATCTGCGAGTCGTTCCCTGATGTCAGAGCACATGTTCTTCCGATTGTCTTTTTGTTCCTGAGTCAGGTTTTTCGGGACCAATTTTGCACAAACTTTTCTCATGTTTAATTCATCATGCAAAATTTGTCTCACAGTCTCTTTGTTAATGTTTAACATGTCGGCAATTATCCAAATACTCGTCTTTCTGCACAATTTCGTTGACTTTCTGGATGTTTCCTTCACTTCTGACAGTCACAGGTCGTCCGGGACGATCATCATCTTCAACCTCTTCCCGACCTTCAGAAAACCGTTTGTGCCATTCAAACACTCGTGCACGTGACATAGTATTGTCGCCAAACACCTCCTTTAACATTTGAAAACATTCCGTGGGTGATTTCTTTAATTTCACTAGGAATTTCAGGTTAATGCGCTGCTCGAGTTTTATGTCCACCATGATCGCGGCACGACTACACAACAGCGTCCGCTACAACCGTCTCAAAAGCAAACTAAAGCAGGTAGAACGACGAAACGAAGTGTGCTTGCTCAGGAAGGATCGATGTCAACTACATTTCAATAACAACCTCCCACCATGCGACCACGGAGTAAGAGGGGCGCAGTCTCGTTATTTAATTGCCGCACCTCGTATGTTTTAAGTTTACTGGATTTGGTTATCTGTATTTTCATTTTTAAGTTTCATATTTAGTTTAATATTTTAATATTATAAAAATGTAGTTAGTGTGTTCATAAACCTGTATTGTATTATAAGAAGAGGCTATATAAAGGGGCTTTTTAGCCTCAGTGGCATGTTAATCGTAAATAAATTCAAATTCAGCCAAATCGATTTCCTATCACCAATTCCATTCAGTATCTCTTCACTCATAATTCAATCTATCCATCTGACCTTCAGCATTCATCTGTAACACCACATTTCAAAAAACTTCTATTCTCCTTCTTTCTGAGCTAGGTACCATCCATGCTTGACTTCCGTACAATGCCACGCTCCATATGAAAGTTTTCAAATACATCTAATTCCTGTATCGAATGTTTGGCGTGAGCAAGTATAGTTTCTTAACACATTGGTGACGGGCCTCGAGAATTCTCGTAGTTTCTCGGCCGACTGTACACGATGGACCTCGTGTTTCCTTGATCGCTGCTACAATATGGTGATGAAATTATAAGTTTTAAACAGTGTAGTCATGGAATAAATGCAGTTGCTAACAGATACAGATATTTGTATTAAGTTGTGTGCAGACCGGTTATCAGATATACTTACGGCTATCAGGTGTAACTAGAGACAGTGAATTAGTATTTCTAATTATGTGAGTGCTTCTGACAGTGCTTTTGGTCCTTCTTTGTCAAATCGTGGACAACAATCTTGTGCGTTTTAATACAGCATTGCGTGAATTTGAGTGCAACAGTGTAAATTTGTTCTTGCCGGCTTGAGCTGTTCGGTCAACAGGGGGTAATAGCCTCCATTCAGACCAGGTCACCAGTGTGTTAAGAAAGGCCTTCCTTGCTAGTGCTAGTCTGCATTTTATGTCCTTCTTACTTCTGCCATCGTTAGTTATTTTACTACCAAGTAACCATATTTATCTACTTCCTTTAAGACTTAATTTCCTTATCTAATATTTCCTGCATCATCTGCCTTCATTCGACTGCACTCCGTTACTTTTGTTTTGGACTTACATATTTTCATCTTGCGCTCATTCCCCATGAATCTATCCTTACCATTCAACAGTTTCTCCAGATCCTCTGCAGTTTCAGATAAAATAACGTCATTGACAAATCTCAGAGTTTTGATTTCCTCTCCTTGGATTGTAATTCCCTTTCCAAATTACTCTTTGATTTCCTTTACCGCCTATTGTATATAAACCTTGAAAAGGAAGAGGGACAAACGGCAGCCTTGCCTTATTCCTTTCTTGAATGCTGCTTCTTTTTTCATAGCCATCGATCCTTATCACTTTAGACTAATTTTTATATTGTAGATAATTCTTTGTTTTCTGTTTCTGATCTTGATCACCTTCAGAAGCTCAAATAGCTTGGTCCAATCAACATAACCGAATGCCTTTTCTAGATCTACGAACGCCATGTATGTGAGCTTGTCCTTAATTCGGTCCTCTAAGATCAGATTTAAAGTCAGCTTCATGTGTTGCTGCATTTCTTCTGAAGCCAAATTGATCTTCTCCCAACTCAGTTTCAATTTGTTTTTCCATTTTTCTGTAAGTAATACATGTTAAAATTTTGCGGGCATCAGATACTAAATTAATGGTGCGGTAGTTTTCACACTTGTCAGCACCAGCTTTCTTGGGAATAGGTAAAACAGCATTCTGCTGCAAATCAAATGGCACTTCTCCTGTATCATACATCTTACACACTAAATGGAATAACCTCACCATGCTGGTTTCCCCTAAGGCAGTCCGTACTTCAGAGGGAATGTCCATCATTTCCAGGTGCCTTGTTCCTACTTAGATCTCTCAAAACTCTGTTGAATTCTGACTTCAGAATTGGGTCTCTCATTTCATCAGCATCAACAGCCTCTTCTTGTTCCAGAACAATTTCTTCTATGTCTTTACCTTGATACAGTGTTGGATATGTTCCAGCCATCTTTCTGCCTTGTCTTCTCTCCCTAGATCTGGTACTGCATCTGAGCTCTTGATAGTCATACACCTAAGTTTTCCTTTCTCCAAAGGTTTCCTTGATTTTCCTGTATGCAGCATCTATTTTCCTAGGATCATACAACCTTCAACATCCTTGCACTTCTCTTTCAGCTATTCGTTGTTAACTGTCCTGCACTTTCTATCCACTTCATTCTTTAATTGCCTGTAATCTTTTCTGCACTCGTCATATTTGTATTCTTATACTTGCGTCGTTCATCAATTAGGTCTAGTATCTCCTGAGTTATCCATTGATTCTTAGTTGATCTTTCCTTTCTACCTAATCTTTCTTTAGCTGCCCTACTGACCTTATTCTTCACGACTGACCATTCTTTCTCTGTTGTGTTTCCTTCAGCCTTTTCATTTAGTGATTGTGCAACATATTCCTTTAAACAATCCCTAACAGTCTTTTCTTTCAGCTTACGTAGATCTCATCTTTTATTCCTTCCTTTCTTCAATTGCTTCAACTTGTGACATCGAATATGTGAACCTTAACCTACCTTATATATTTCGCCATTTCACTACAATCTCACCGTTAAATTGTGTGCATTCTGTGTGTCCCATAATCTGTTACCCCTCTCGTCTCTCTGACGTGAGTTTTATGTAAAGCCAATAAGCTGTTTTTCTCAAACACTATGCGCGCATATAAGCAGCACACCCAGCATGTACAGTTAGTTCCTGCTGGTTTGGACACTATACTACGTTGCAAGTGACTAATCTCATGTCTTAATCCGTATTGAAATCTGTTATTTGCAATAACAAAGTTTTTATTGTAATCCACCTGTTCAATACATTATAATGTTGTCACATTTGAAATATCATTATTAATAGACAAGTTATTTGTGGGACATGTTTTGCTCCCTTACAGAGCATCATCAGCCAAATCTGAATCTCGAAGAATGGTTATGTTCGCAAATAATGAATCAAGAACCATTGAAAACATTTTTCACAAACTTAAACTTACTCCATTAGAATATCATAAAATACATAATCTTTGGTGACATGCCTTAATAACATGGGCATAGTAGGAGATATACATTAAAATTCCTCATTCTACCACAATCAGATGATATAGATGTTGATTCCCATAGGGATGGCCAAGCAGGCATCAATTTTTGGTAGTGAGACAAAGTCTCTAATTGTGCATTGGCTCTGCCAGTGGCTTCAAGTAGCCTACACAGTGGCCTCCACGGTATGCACTAGCCATGCGTCTTGGTAGGTGTGCTAGGTACCAACTGATGAGCCCAACCTAGCACACAGGGGCGAAATGCTGGCAACTAGGAATGAGTTAGCTGGAAAATTTATAATGTGCAATAAGGGACCATTTATATTGGCATTATAAATGTACTCATTCGGGACAAATATTTCAGATTCCCTATGGGAATCAACATCTATATCAAATAGGGCATAGTCGCTAGGAGCCAGATACGGCGAATATGGAGTCTCACGGAAGAACCATGACTCATCACCAGTGACTAGATGCTCAAAGAACTCCACTGGATCTGCACTGTACTGTTGCACCAACTATTGACATATCTCCACACTTCTGTTTCTGTGCATTAGTGAGGGAATGGGACACCCATTGTGCACACACCTTCTTCATCTTCAAATCCTTGTGGATGATGGTGTGGAGGGTTCCCCTTGATAGACCTATTGCCTTCTCTAGTTCATCAAACGTGATTCGCCGTGCCCAATTATCAAGTCATTGACACATTGTTTAGTTTGCATGCAGTTGCTGGATGCCCAGTGCTTTTTTTTTTTTTTTTTTTTTTTTCCAGCACAGTCCCTGCCATCTCTGAATTCTGATACCCAACGAAATGTGGATCTGCGGCTTGGTCCTGTTTTCCTACATATGGCTACTAACCTCTTGTGGATGTCTGAAGCAGTCGCTTCCTTCAGATAAACCACACTCTCCACCATTGCCCATGCTTGTCTGCTTCCACGTTCTACCCTTTCTCCCTGTTAATATGCCTTGACTAACTTCCTTCAGAGTAGACAAAAGATTCTTCTCAAATGTCGTAAAAAATCAATAAATGATTATTTATATTGGTTAAAATGGTATCACAAAGTCTTCAAATGATAAATGTTTTCACTAATGAAGTCAGAAATAATCACATTATGAATACAGTCACAGTTCAGATATTTAATTTTGCAAAAGTAATATTCCTAGAAAACATTCATTGCCCATATGTATAGATATTCAAGAGTTGGCTGAAAAAAAAACACATTTATACCCTTTGTAATATCCATCTACTTCAAGCAACATCAATTACATCAACCAAATCAATTACATCAACCAAATCTACTAACTGACACGTAATTCTTTTGATGATCCAAGTTTTAGCTGAAATATCCCCATCTCTTCTTTCAAAATCATTTGAAACTCTCTATGATAACTCAGATCTAATCTTATGTCTTCATCCTAACCATAAAATCGTTTTGACGAGCAAAATATACCTATATTACTTCATAAGGAATGTATGCAAAAGTGAGTGACATAATTGTATGAAATACGAAAGTATTTTCCCTTGGTTCTCCAATAAGACATTAATATTTCTTCAAAACTGGACTGTCAAATTGTTTCAATCAAATAAGATGATATGACGACATGTAAACTTCCCGTAAGTTAATAAGACACTATAATTATAACATTTTACTTCAACGAAAACTATCATCATCAATATAGCTTGTCAATTCCCATAATATATTCATGACATCACTTATTCAACATTTCAAGACCCATCATAGTTATTTACTTCAGACATTGAACTGAATATTCACGTATTTCTCTTCTCTCTGGGTTCAACTTTTCAAAATTCAATGTACGAAAAGAATTTGTACCAATGTTCAAAGGTCAAGTACATGTCTTCTCTAGATGAGACATACAAAACAAAGCACGGGACCAATATGGCCATATTAAGTGGTTAAATGGACTGAGAGTTAAAATGAGTATCACCTTATACAACACTAAGTTAAAAATTAAACACCAAGTCTTAAATCACCAAGTAATATTATATTCTTTTGAAATTATAAGGAACTTGAGTCCAAGTTCGAATTTCAGTCTTGCGCCACAACATACGGCGTGATTTAAAAGACCTTTGAATACCTAGTGCATCTTTCTTATGTGATATTGAACTTTCGTCATGTAAGAAAGTTTGTTTTTTCTACGTCTTTTATTTGCTAATGAATTTTTTACCTTGCACCTTTTGAAAAAATTTAAAAGACTTTTGAATACCCAGTACATCTTTCTTATACGATATTGAACTTTCGTTGTGTGAAAAAAACTTATGTTTTCTACCTTTTGAACGACAGGCTGAAGATGACCCTGACTAAGGGTGGAAACCGGTCCCAATTGTGATTGACTTATAATGTAACCTTGCATTAATAAGTTTTCTTGTATTGAATATGTGGAACCACAATATGTTATTAATTTAATTGTAATCTCAGTTCAATACGGATCAAATGAAATTCTTATCATTCAGTGTATAGTGACGTAGTAAGCAAGTACGCAGAGAGAAGGTGATGGGCCTCAGAGGATTAAAAAAAAGTTAGAATAGAGAGAACTAGAATATTAACAGTGCAAATAAATATTTATAATGATCAACAAGAAGGAAAAAAGTACAAAGACAGAAGATGGTATAGGGGCTTCATTCGCCGTCAACATCGTATAGATGGAACGACGTGGAATATGTATGTAATGATCAACAAGAAATCTTTCTATTGATACGATTAGAACACCAATATGAAATAGTGAACAATAAAAATCGTAGGAACAGCCTGAAGTCAAGCGAAAATATACCACATTTACAATATCACATATATAGTGAAAGTACATCCAATAGTAAGTATAAAGTTTGGGCATGACACAGATATAATTACAGAAGTAGTGAAGGAACTCCAAAGAAAGAAGTGAAATGATGCAGTAGAAATGCAAGGAAAGAGGAGGGAAGCTAGGAGGAAGAGATTCTTCGCTGGTAGCTTTATTTTCTGGAGAAATGCAAGTGTTGATGAACCAGTAGATATTGCAAGCATGTAAAATAGGCAATTCATATTAATGTTCTTCTGTTCAGAGTATCGTTGCCATAGTAAGTTAAATTGAAAAAGAATGAAGTTTGCATATAAAATGTTAACACTGACACTGGCTGGCTGAACGAAAATGTACATAAGAAGCCAGATATAAAGAAAGGAAATAAGACCAGACAGGCCAAGGAAAAGTCTAAAGTCCAAATAACATGCACACAGACAATGAACATTAAGCAAATTAAAGTTGTTTTAAAATGAGTTCAACAATGTCACCAAACATTTTACCATTACACACACAATTTTCGTTTTTCAAGTAGACTTTATGTCGCACCAACACAGATAGGTCTTATGGCGATGATAGGATAGGAAAGGGCTAGGAGTGGGTAGGAAGCAGCCGTGACCTAATTAAGGTACACCTGATGTGAAAATGGGAAATCACAGAAAACCGTTTTCAGGGCTTCCGACAGTGGGGTTTGAACCCACTATCTCCCGAATATAAGCTCACAGCCGCATGGCCATAATTGCAGGGCGAACTCACTCAGTGACACACACATACAAAAATAGCAGACTTGACATTCCATCAGCCATTGAACTCCCCATCTAATGGTTTGGACCACATGGCGATGAATAAGTCCATCCTACAGTCCATTTTGCTGATAAATTTATCATAGCAAACTTGGAAAACAGTACAGTTAGTTGGTCACTTCACAAGCACAAATCCGTGAACAACTTTGAAAAACAGAATCATAAATCATCTTGTGATTCCCTTTACGTTTATTAATCTGCACTGGATCTATTGGTGGCAATTGCTGGCCATTATTATTATAATTTTCTATTGTCTTCCAAAGACAAACATGAAAAGTTAATTTTTTTTTAGTCCTTGGCACGATTCATCATACATGTCTACAAATTAAACTTTTCGCTTCCCTAACAGTCGACGGGAAAGAAGCAGCAGATTCACTTGCGAAACACATGAAACGGTACAATATTCACTAAACTTAAGTGGTAACACAAAATTCAAAAGTACTTGGCTGCCGGAAACAAAGGAGACGAGCATGTGTACAAGTAACAGCAGCAAAGGCTCCACACCATAAGACAGACACCTTTTACTTCATTGGCCTGGTCTAGAAAGTGCGTGTAATGCACCTGTTTGGCAGTGAGTGAGTAATTAGGATCTCCAGGAAGTTCTGCACCATGATGTTACCCAGGGGTGGTGAAAATTCTTTGGACTTTGTAAAGGTTTCCTACACCTCCCACTGCAACATTGTATAGTCTTGTCTCCAAATGTCCTTCAGGAGACTGCCTTACCCTCTGTTCCCTACTAGAAATTTTGATTCCACAAACTCACAGGACCACTTGCATGATCCCGATATTATGATTCTGCCAGGAAATAAGAAGCTAGTGTAAGGCAACAATAGGAGTGGGGAGAATGTGCACAAATTGAAAACATACTTAGTTTACATGATCAGAAACTTACATTTTCTTGAATGTTCTTTACTTTTAATAAATGCCATTAACCAAGTCGGGTGTGCACTTGCAATTAAGCGAATGAGTAGGAACCATAATGCAACATAAGTTTAAAGCTTTTTAGTCTGTCAGAAACACTAATTATAACACTATAACATACTTGTAAAATAATTACACACTATTAAACAAATAATGATATGTTTCATTCTACAAGAACATCCTCTGATTCCAGTATATCACTTTAAATTATATATATAATATTGTTTATGTTCTGTAAACTTGTCAAAGAGTTTGTGATATGAACAAGTTGGTGTGCTTTCTTTCAATAATAAAATATATAGACTAGCTATTTAAATTCAAGACTAGTTTCTTAAATCCACTTGGGCAACAAAAGATAGTATCAGAATATAAAGTTTAATCACACACATGTATATTTAAGAACAAATTAAATAATACAATAGATACTATAAAGATAATTTTAACTCTTATATGGATGAGGAAATTACCTGAACAGTAATACTGACATAAAACTGAATTCACCTACAGCATCTGCTTTTCAAATATCCCTAATCATGTTAATATCAAAAAGGGAGGACATATCATATTGAAAATAGAGTGACTGGTGGTTCACAATGTAGACTAAAAACCAGATATCAACAGATGTGGAAGTAATGAATGTCAAATGTTAATAATATTTAATTACTTAAAGAAGATATGGCTGGAAGAGGAAGTACTTGCACCATATATTGTTGCAATAATTACAGACAGCACAGTGCATCAGAGTCTTTCTACAGATTTCCAAAAAATAAATATGTCGAAATATTGTGTAAACATATAGAAATCTAACCTAACTTCAGTGTATGTAGAATACCAGTACTTGATTTTATAGCAATAGAAAATGATGTACTAATTGATATTACTGATTTTATTAGATGCAAGCAGTGGGTTATTCAGAGCAGACGAGCAGATCTGGATGATACATTCTAAAGAGATGGACCAAATATTTGAACAAAAGTTATGTTGTACAGATCATTTTGTACAGAAAGTCATGTGATTTCATATTTATGTGCATTTGGTTGTACATACTATAGTATTTATATAATTATGCTATGTGCATAGTTGTCAGTACATATGGTTGCATATCTTATAGTTGTATGTAAATTGTTACAGCAATTTGTCATGTCTAAACTTTAATTTTTGGAAAATAACATGTGTGCAGCAGGCTAGTTATTTTTGAATGTATACAATTGTCAGTTTTCATGCCTTATCTGAAAATTGCAGACAGTATCACATGTAAGTCTAAGTAGGCCTAAAATTGACATTACTTGCCATGCCTTATCTCCTGACTAATAAAGCATTATAACCCCCAACCAAACATTTTGTTCTTGAAAACCTGTTCCATAATTCATTTAAAACTTCAGACCAATACGTTTTTGTATACAAGTGAAATTTCAAGATCTCTGGTCATAGAAGTCAACAGGATCAGCTGACAGCTGTTAGTTGTCATAACTGCAAGCCGCTAGATAGTGCTAGTTGCACTGTTTCGTCAGAAAGCTATGCATATTGGAGAGAGTTGCCACTATTATCTTTGTAACCTGTTTGACGAAAGTATAGTTTGCTGTAAACTTAAATCTTTCTTTGTATGTCTTCTTAACATTGAATATGGAACTCCTAATTCCAGAGGTGGTTGTAGGGTGAAGGAGGCAGTTAATATTTTGGTTTGGCAATGTTGTTAAGACTGGAAAATTTCACGAGTTTTAGAAAGTATCGACTGCTTTTGGTGATCCTTTAAACATGAGAGTTATTTTCTGCTGCTGTTTTTAATCATATTTGAATTTTGCGAAGGTCATTCAAATATAAACTGGAACTTTGTTCATTTGACTCGCATAGTGAAGTAAGAAGTGCGTTGCGCCAGGGAATTGGTTGTGGGAGAATGGAGAGGGGATAGCCATGCACACGGCCTACACACTCGTGTCCACCATTTCAGTATCGCTATGAGTGAACACAAAGTACCATTGTCTGTTGTGCAACATATTATTTGTTTTCTCACCAACAAAGGTTTGAAATCAGTAACATTTCGTGAAGAGATTCCAAGCACAGTTCAGTGATACTACTCTGAGTTATACCCAAGTGTTCAATTTGGCCCAGAAGTTTGAAAATGGTTGTGATAATGTGGAAAATCAAAGCCATAAACAGCGTTCAGCGGCCAGCATCAATTAAGACAATATTTGAGGCATGTGTGAGCTTGTGGAAGGCGGTTGCCGTTTCCGTTTGCCGAGAGGCATCAGAGGTGGGGATTAATGTTGAAAATGTCCATACCATTGTATCTGACACACATGGATACAAAAAAAAAATCAGCAAGGTGAGTTCCACATCTTCTCACTGAGGCAGAAAAGAATGTGGGGAAAGACATCTGTCAATGACTTCTGAATCGCTTTGAATAACTTTTTTTATCGTGACCTGCAATGAAACTTAGGACCATTACTATACCCCAGAGAACAAGAGAACGAATATGGAGTGAAGGAAAGTTGGAGAGGGGGCACTGATCAAGGCCAAGACTAGACTGTCAACTGGGAAGGTTTTGGCAACTCAGTAGGTGTATTGCTGATTGACTACCTGCATGGGCGAAGGACAGTGAATGTGTCCTATTACTGCAAGCTGCTGGATGATGCCAAGGCTGCTTATTGCAACGAACAGTGCTCCGATGTCCTCCTGCAAGACAACGCATAGCTGCATACAGCAGCTCTAACTCGTGAAAAACTCGCTAAGTTACACTGGTAACCACTTGAACCCCCACCTTATAGTCCAGACATATCCCCATGTGACTGCTATATGTTTGGTCCACTGAAGGACGCATTAAGAGGGCAACTACAGTATTTGAATATGATGCTACGGTCAAACAGTACGTGTGCAGTTGACTACTGGGGCAGCCATCTTATTTTTACCATGAATGGATCGGAAAGCTTCCTGTCCGATGGAGAAATTTATTTCTGCTGATGGAAACTATGTAGAAAAATAAGGCACTCCATTTGTATTGGAGTGTATCACCAATAAGGCTGTGTTACGATATTCCGGTTTATATTTGTATGATCCTCGTATTTTATGTTTGTTGATATGAAAACATTTTATTACTTTTTAATTATTAAATTATTTTTGTTTATTTATTG
Organism: Anabrus simplex; assembly: GCF_040414725.1. Lineage (NCBI taxonomy): Eukaryota > Metazoa > Arthropoda > Insecta > Orthoptera > Tettigoniidae > Anabrus > Anabrus simplex. The sequence goes on from NC_090267.1 coordinate 185,965,127, forward strand.
TTTTAATTTCTTTCAGAATTGTATTGAGAACCCAGAGACAAATTTGAACAGGTTAGTACATCCATGGCAAGTTGTGCCACTTTTCCTTTTTAGCTCAGATTAAGAGAACTTCGAATTAAAAAATGTGTAGGATAGTCTCTCCCTTGTGCATATTTCTTTACGTCATGTAGATGCTCATAATTTTTGCTTGTTATGAGAGGCTTTGTGGAAAATCACATTAACAGTTATTTCGATTATAGTCTGTTTATAGTTTATAGTAATGTAAAACATAAATGCAGAGTTTATCTTGCTGATACTGGACCATAATGGGAAAATGACAATTTGCAGTACTCTTTAATATTTACTCATTGATCTGACACTCATGTCAGCCACAGACTGTGTAGCATAATTCAGAATCCTTAACAACACCTGGTCGGTCGGTCGGTAATAAATTGTGATTATTATTACCTATTTTGCAATTTTTTACACATTATAATTTCTAACAACACCAGTGTTCTCGTTGCATAAGAAATATTATTATTATTATTATTATTATTATTATTATTATTATTATTATTATTATTATTATTATTATTATTATTATTGAACAATATTTGAGGATGTGATGATATTTATTGATTTGGAACAAACCTTGTGATATTCTCAGAACAAACATTTGGAAAAGTCTACTGTAGTACAGTACGGTATTGGAAAAGAAATAATTGAAATAGTAGAAGGCATGTATTTTAAATGCTGCAGTTTCAAGATGCCAATAGGGAAGTCAGGATGGTTTACCAGAATGTGACGGAGAATTATATTGCCGTCTTAATAATGATGATTGATATCATGAAAGTATGAGAAGGACTACAGTGTTCTTTGCTGATATTGTGATTTGGAGAAAGGCCAAGAAAGTGGTCCTAGCAGTGTTTTGTAGTAGATAAAAAGATTAGATAATGTAGAGAAAAGCAAGAATACAGTGATGACAGGAGGAAAGACAGAAAGTGAAGGAATAACAAAAATGAGTCCAAGTTATGGACATTGTGAAGTTTTTGAGAACTGAATTAAATAAGAATTAAAAACAGGTTATGGATATCAACAGGAGTATACAACTTTGGAATCTTATGTGGAGGGGAGATACACATAATGAAAGCTGAAGAAATAACGTGCAAGACACATTGTACGCTATCTGATCGAAAGTATTCAGACACTGACTCAAAGCTGTCCTCTAAATATTTACAAATGCAAAGAGTGCAGTAGTCCACCTTTTCAATACAGTGTATAAAGGGCAGTCAAATGAAAGAAAACCGAACACCCGCTACATGGTGACCATGGAATGGTTTTATTCAAATTAATCACCAAAAGCGTTAATACATTTATCCTACTGGGATACGAGACGATCATTTGCAGTTCTGTAGAAAGAGGCAAGTTGCCGATGGATCCACAATCGCACCCCCTCTTGCACTTCCTTATCTGAAAGAAACCAACATCCACGTAGGTTTTTCTTCAGGTCTCCAAAAATGTGAAAATCACAAGGTGAAGATCCGGGCTGTATGGAGGATGTTGAAGTGCTTCCAGCCTTCGCCAGATTAGAAGTATGGGGGTGAGCATGATCATGCAACAGAGTGACTCTGTCCGACAAAATTCCAGGGCGCTTTGACTTTATGGTACGTCGCAGTTTCTGCAAAGTGTCTTCATAGCGCTGTGCATTGATTGTGGTTCCACGCTCGAGGAAAGTCAAAAAGCAGAGGGCCCACGCTGCCAAAGAAGGAGGTCATCATGACTTTACCAGAACTTGTGTGAACAGCTTTGGATTTCTTTGGCGGGGGAGAATTGTGATGTTTCCATTGTTGGCTTTGCCATTTGCTCTTGGATTCGAAATGGTGGCACCACATTTCGTCCCCTGTGACGATACATGACAAAAACGCTTCTGTCAATCCTTTGTTCTTCCATCAGTTGATGCGGAACCACTGTGTGCAAATTTTCCGTAAATGCAAGCGATCTTTGATAATAGTATGCATGGATCCATGGCTAATACCAGTGTAGTTGGTCCGTTATTGGACATGGATCCATGGCTAATACCAGTGTAGTTGGTCCGTTATTGGACATATAAATTTTCCAGCTAACTCATTGCTTGTTGCCGGTGTTTCACCCCACTGTGCTAAATTGGGCTCATCAGTTGGTAAATAGCACACCCACCAAGACGCATGGCTACTGCGTACCATGGAGGCCACTGTGTAGGCTACTTTGAGCCACCAGAAGTGCCAGTGCACTATGAGGTGCTTTGTCTCATTTCCAAAAATTGATGCCTGCCTGGCCATCAGACGATGATAAATTGTGATAAATAATGTGATAAATTTCTAATTGTTTAAAATTTTAATGTATTGAATAGGTGATATTATTAATAAACTAATTAGCATCCTACAGTATAGTATCTTCAGTATGGATCCATAATGACATTTATCACTTGCAAAATCTTCTATGCCATTCGTGCACATTCGTTATAGACATTCAGTGTTCACATAGCAGACATGCAACGAGTTTTGCACACTCCTGCACCCTCAACCACCAGAAAACAAACCACACTTCTCTGTTCTTCTTTGCTTCCCTCCATTTCTACAGCTGGGCGAATACACTAGACCAGTCCACGCACCAACAAAGACATAACCCAACAACTACGTGTACCTGCGAATTGTCACTATGCGGTTCTCCTACCATAGGGATGGCAGTATCAATACGTAACAACAGTGTTATCACCTTTCGTGCAGAATGTGTATTACGGCAGGTGTTTGGTTTCTATTTGATTGCCCCATATATATTCAGTGATATAAATAACAGGATATAAACTCATAGTACACGTTTCATCCTAAATATTAAACATCTTCAATTACTTATTGTGTAAAGATTAATACATCATTTAATTAATCTTAAATGATTGAAAGAGGGAAAATGTTAAATACCATGCAAAATGACCCATTAAGTTAATGTTACTGGGTGAGTTGGCCGTGCGGTTAGGGGCACGCAGCTGCAAGCTTGCATCCGGGAGATAGTAGGTTCAAATCCCACTGTCGGCAGCCCTGAAGATAGTTTACCGTGGTTTCTCATTTTCACACCAGGCAAATGCTGGGACTGTACCTTAATTAAGGCCACGGCCGCTTCCTTCCCATTCCTAAGCCTTTCCTATCCCACCTTCGCCATAAGACCTATCTGTGTCGGTGCGATGTAAAGCAAATAGTAAAAAAAAAGTTTTTTTTTTAGTTACTAAGTGGAATTTATATTACACAGCTTTCTGTGATAGATTAAAATATCTAGGTTATCATTAAAATATGTTGGCAGTATGTTAAGGAATCAATATTAAAAGTCCTATGTGCTAAATGTTATTGTAAAGTCTTAATAAAGAACTCGTCCAATACACTGGTATAACATTCTTTCTTGATAAATTTGATCGTTGTTCAAATTAAAATGTGCACATAATTCTTATTAAAATTTTATTGAGAATGTAAAATTGAATAGACTTTGAGTGAGACAGATGTGAATATATGTAGACAGGGAACACTCTCATAGCTGCAATGGATGTCAAATGGAATTTTATGAATCGTGAGATTCTTGACAAGAGAAAGACTTTGATCGTGTAGTCAAATCATTTGAGAGGTTCCCCTCTGGTCTTGTTGGATGGTCTGTGGCCGGTCTGAAATCTGTATATGACTGTTCTGCTGCACGCTACATGAACTTCAGATATACTGCCCAGCCGTACCCTATAACAACTCTGTGGGCAAGATTGTCTACCAGGTGTTGGAACATGTGAGCAGAATAACAGACCATTTATACTGCAGCACTGTAGCAAAAATAGTTGGTGATGTGGGCCGTTAGTATCTGGAGTGAAGTCGCCGTTCTAGTTCAGCTTGATAGAATTGAGGGTCTCTGGACCGGCAATCCATTTCTGGAACGGTATTGTCCACAAACTGCTCATAAACAGAGCCTTCTTTATGACAGTGTGCATTATCATGCTAAAAGAGAGTGATAATTTTCAAACTGCTCCTCTACTGTTGACAAATTGCAGGTGTTCATAATGTCTTTATATCCTTCTGCTTTTAATTTCTTTCATGAAAAATGCCCCTCCCCTCAAAGTGTCACCCCCTGTGAGTTGGGGCAGTAGAATACATCCACAGTATCCCCTTCCTGTCATAAAAAGTGACTTAAAGGGGAACCAGGGGCTCTCAGTTTGGGAGTGTGGATTTCTTATCCCATCTCCCTTGATCGATTCTTCTTCTCTTCCAACCCCGACAGTTTTCATTTTCACGCCCTTCATGGCCCTTCCTTTTTTTTTCCTTCTGTTTAGTGTTAAGAGAGGTTGTTTTTCAGTTGTACTTCCTCTTAATAACCACCACCACCACCAAATTCTACTGTTGGCACTTCACCGGCTGGCATGTATCGTTCACTCTTCTCGAACCCTCTCATCAGACTGCCATTTGGTATTATGTGATTCATCGTATCAAATGAATTGTCTCCAGTGATCCATGTTCCATTGATGATGCCTTTTACCCCACTGAACATGGCGCATAGAATTCAGTGGAGGATATTCTGAGCATATTCTGAGCTTTGAACTCCAATCCTCCAAATCATTTTGTCCTTGACAGTCGACTTCGGAAGAAAGGTGGAAATGGCCCTGACTCATTGCTTATTTATGAGGCACCCAGTAACCATCCAATGTTCAAAGTCAATAAGCTCCCTTGTTCCACTAATTCTGCGTATCTCAAGGCACTGAACAACATGGAGCCCTCACTCGCCTTCAATAGCAGCAGTTACAGTCGTGGTGATAATCTAGGACAGAGGGGTGTCCGTATACATTCAATGAAATATTTATCTATTTAACAACCTGCAAGAAAAATCAAAAGCTGTAGAAAAGTGATCACAGTTTAAGGAAAGGAATTGAAAACTCTTTGATGGTAATATTGCCATTTTATCTGAGTCTGCTTAGGAACTTAGTGCTAAAACAGCTAATAGTGGCAGAAGACATAAAATTCAAATTTGCCCAAACAAGTGAAATTAGGTCACCTCAAACATGATATGCATATTGGAACATTTATTTGGAGCTTGGCATTGTATGGAAGTGAAACATTGACAGTTACTAGTAAAGAGAGATAGTTAGAAAATTGAACCTATTTATACTGTTTGTGGGAAATTGTAGTTGAGAAAATGATGATGTTAAACAGATTGGTGAATTAGTATCTCAGATGATGTGAACCCAACAAAAGTTCTGGAGATTTTTTTTTTTTTTTTTTTACCTCAGATTATACATTAAAACATTTTCTTATGGTATTTTGCTACATTAGAAAACATGCTTTCTGAAAAGTTATGGTTTGTTTTTGGATTTAGGATTTAAATATTTGGTGCTGTAAATAATTCTCTCTCTCAAGGATGCCTAGTCATATCTTATTTTTTTCCCCTTTTCTTTTTCCAGTTTTTAACAAGAACTGCAACAAGAGCTGGAGATCTATCTTGAAGAGTTGATCTAGAAAACATCTGAATTACCGTATTTCTCTCGGTTGTATTTTTTAAATTTTCAAGCCTTTGCTTTGAACTTCTCCCCTTGGTAATATTTTATTGTACTGTATTGTAAATATCCTCAATATTTATATTACTGCTTTATATAAGAATTTTTAAATTATTTTCCTTCTTCTGTATGTTAAATGGTTATACGTTTTGGAGGAACCGAAACAAACTTCTTTTCTTCCTTCAGCTATGGTTCTAAATATTTTTTGCCAATGAAAACTGTCTAATTGATGGTGATTTTTAAAAATAGAACAAATTATTACTTGCAGTTTTACTTTTGAACTTCAACTTTCAATAATTGTATACATACCAAAGACATTGGAAATGGAGCTAGTGTAGTAATCTAAATGTAGAATGGGGAAAGATTAGTTTTAGATCTGTATGCACAATGAATTGCTCAAACGTAGTCTTTATCAAAAAAGTGATAGCCCTATGGTATAACATCATCTCTTGTGTGTAAGTGAATGACTTGAACATGATGGTGACTGCTTATTTGTGGCAAGTAAGGAGGACATCCACCTATCACCAAAGCATAACCCTTTCAGTGCAAGTTCAGACTAAAGACTAACATTATAATTTGCTATTTCTCCATTTCTTACTGATCGACTTGCTTTCTCTTTCTTTTCTCAGTGGATACTTCATGAATTTTCTGGAAGTACCACTTCTTCTTCTTCTTCTTCTTCTTCTTCTTCCTGATACATTTCTGCTTATGCAGGTCGTTCAGGAAGTACCACTGATAAGCTTAATTCTAATATTTCACCAATTTCCCCCAGGAATATTTCATTTTATAAATTTAAAAAAATCATAAATACAGTCATTCAATTCTAATTTTGTTTTGTTCATCAGACACTTTGTACATTGTAACTATCCTGTACAGGCTGTAGTTGCTACTTTCTCTTTGTCAGTTACCTGAATTGCAACTTAGGCTCTTATAACATTTGAAGGAAGTTAGCTATACCCTATTCACATAGCATATTGAACCAGAGTTCTGTTTGTATAGTGTCATGAACAGAGCTCTTTAACCCTCTAGTTAATACTTGTGATGTTAAGTAAAAGTGATAGAGAAACTTGTTTTGTAGTAATTTTTCAAAACTTTCTGTTTTTGCATCACTGATCTTAAAAAAACATTTTAATTATACCTTTTTTAATATCTGCAGTATATTATTTTTCTATTCAGTACTGAAAATTATTCTTCTTATTATTACATAATTTTTGTGACTGGATAAATTATAAAATTTGGCAGTAATATTTTTGATTTTGCTCTTAAATTGAAATAGGCTCAAGGCTTTCATACTCTTCATGGAAATATACTTCATTTGGCTCCTATTCATTTTGTGTATTTACTGGAGAATATTTCCGCAAAGCTAACATTCTAGGTTGATACTCCTTTTGGATTGGTGTCTTCTTTCCTTTCTGTAGTGTAGATTTAGATATATTAATGTGTTCATCTTTGTCACTCAGTCCTCAACTGTAGAGATTTTTTTTTTTTCTGCTTCTCCTGTGAAATTACTCTTCCTGACATTCCTGATAATCATCACTTTCAGCTATTTACTGGCAGTGACTCTGTTTACAAATGAATCTCAAAGTTGAAAGATAGCCCACTTCAAACTAATGTTACCAAGCACATTATAGAAATGTTAACAGAGAGTATATAACATTGAAGGCAGAGTCTCTACACAAATTACAAATGCAACTTACTCTGCCATCTCTTGAGGGAAATTTGAATTATGTGGTAAAGTGAGACAACGGAACAGTTCCATGGTCCAGCATTCGGTCCACCAAGACAAATCTCGGAACGGTTCCGTAGCTTGGGCCCAATGAGCTAACATCGTGAAAGTTTCCAAAGATGTTTTCCCAAACGTTGACAAAATTGAATGTTTGCACACTGCTCTTCAACTTTCATTTCTTACTTTGCAGCACAACCATGACTAACAAAAAACGAACGCATTACTACAGTCCTCAAACTTTTGGATCATACTTTGTGTATTGACCGGTACATCACTAGAGAGGCAGATAGGATAACTACACATTTATTATAAGAATGTTGTATTCAAAGCAGAGCCACGTCTGTTGAAGTTCTTAGAGGAATGGAAGGAAAATTATTCCACTATTTGCTAGCTCAGCACGTAGTAGGGTAGATTTGTAAAATCTATACCTAATTGCCTGGTACCAATTTTTCGTATAGGCTGAATGAACAACTGGGCCATATACACAGAAACAAATCCCATGGTGGTACAGCCCTGATGGACTTTGCCCTACCAAACCACCACTGCTTAGTCCAAAGGCCTGCAGATTACAGAGTGATGCGTGATCACCACAACAAATCTTCTTGGCTGTTATTCTTGACTTTCTAGATGGGGGTGTTATATCACAGTCAGATATCTCCTCAATAGTTCTCTTGGAGGCTGAGTAGACTAACTAGCCCTTAAAGGCTCAAGGTAAACATTCCTAACCTGGCTAAGACTTGGGGTCTGCAGGTAAGAGATAAGCTCCCTACCTCACTACTCCAGGGTCATATACCTCTCCAAAAATGGCAGTTTTGTTACAAATCATGAAATAAGTAAATAAAAATTCTATTAAATTTGTATTGTTGATAAATTAGGAATTACACTAGTACTTAGCCAGGCTTTATCATGATAATTGCAATTACTCAACCTTTATTTGAGGCAAAATTGAATTCAATCTTCCTTTGTAATCCATACAAAAGGGATGATAGATTATCTTTTGAAAATTTTTAATGTAATGAACTTTGTAGAATCAAATAAATGTTCACTAAGGCTTATTCCAGGTGCTAATATAATGCATGTGGACATTGATTTTAAAGCAAAAGTGTCCATACTTCCTTCCTGTTGGCTTGCTCCTTGTGACGTTTTGTAGCTTGATTTGCTATTTCATTACATACAAGATTTTACAGTATCAACAGTGTTATATTTTCAGTTTTAATAAAGATTTTTTTTCTTAGTGGTTATATTCAATAACTGTATTTATTGACATAACTCTCAATGTATTGTATAATGTAAATTTTTTTTAAATAACTGACAAAGTTCTTCTATTGTTAGAAGACTTTTTTTTCCATCACTTCAACTTTTACATAGTTATTTTTAAAATTTCACACAGATGACAAGACTTGTGAAGCATTTTAACATGTGAGATGGTATGCAAGTTTTATGTTCAAGAATGCCAGCTGTGCAGTGCAGCCGTTCATCTACTTACTTCCTCTGCCCAAGGATGTGGGATTTATTTCTCACTCTGTAAGATGAAATTTACTGTTATTTGAACATGTCACATTAAATATTTACCCTATTTCATACATCCTGGTAACTTATCTCTGAAAGCCATTGGTAGTGAAAGGGGATATTTTATATTATGATCAGTATTATATACAGAAAAGATTGATTAGAAAGTAATCTTATTAGAATGACCTTAGCCGGTTTTAATATTGACAGAAGAATCCATTTACTGTATTTTAAATTCAGTAAGAACAGGTTATTGCAAGAGGCCAATTTAACATATTTGTGACTTTGATATGGATCAGATTGGATCAAATTGTATTACTTTTTATAGTTCCTATTATCTTTTGTATACTTCTTTAAAAATAATAAAAAATTGTAATAGTTGTTATATAAATTCCAGTGTATATGAATATAATTACCATCTGTTGTACTGTCATCTCAACTTCTTTCACTTCTGTTGATTGAACGTCCATACTATTAGATACAGTAAGTAAACTATTTTTTAAACACTCAAAGTACATGTCACATAACTGTGATCTAGTAAACATGATTAGGGATTACACCTAAGTATCACTCAAATGCAAATTCATACCCATGATTTATTCTCTATATTCTCTATATATCAGTCTACTAACCTCATTAAAATGTACACACCAAATGGCCCTATGAGCGACATTTTCACATCACTTGTAGGATGCTAATTAATTTATTATTTAACCACCTATTCAATACATTAAAATTTTTTATACAATTAGGAATTGACCATTGTTATCTAATTGTATTCCTAATTGTATAAACATTTTAATGTATTGAATAGGTGGTTAAGTAATAAATTAATTAGCATCCTAGAAATATATTATCTTCAATACAGAACCATAATGATATTTATCACTTGCAATTTTCACACCATTCCTGATTACTTAGGAATGGCGTTACTAGCAATGCTCATACCTTGGTCGCTTTCAGATTGTCAAACCCAAGGATGAGACTGAGTCAGACCGAGCGAGTTGGCCGTGCGGTTGGGGGAAGCAGTAACGATTGTGTTAATGTTAAAATCGTTCCTCACATCTGTATTTTTAATGTTCTTATAATCTTATTTAAGTGTTTGTAGTGTTTATGTGCTGATGATGGCTTCAAGAGTTGATGCATGTCCACTATTTTTTCATAAATAACCTTTTCGGATTATAGTGTCGTGTATTGATTAGGTGGTTAAAACTATATATTTTTCTCAAGTTTTGTAATTTATTTTTCACAGCCATTCCCTTACGCGATACAACTCAACAAACTTCATCACCTGCATGCTACTCATTTTATATCTCTAAAAATGACTTGTACAAGGAAAATATTATGCTGTGTCCACCTTTCAGTGCAATGCAATGTTAAAAACCTTACACTATAATTACAATAATGAAAAGCATTCTTTGTTATCAGTACATGTTTCAGTTTTTCTTTAGACCATCTTCAGCTGGCTAGTGAAAATGTTTTGACTAAAGACATCTTTAATTGTTACTGGAAAGCTAAAAATTATGATACATGAAATAAGGATGTGTGAAAATTAAAATTCATATATATATATTAGAACTGTGATTTTTAGCATTGAAATATGTAAACAATAGGACCGGGCTGAGTGGCTCAGTCCAGTGGTATTTGAAGGTGCTCATATACGTCAGCCTCGTGTTGGTAGATTTACTGGCATGTAAAAAAAAACTGCGGGACTAAATTCTCGCACCTCGGGATCTCCGAACAGTAAAAGTAGTTAGTGGGACGTAAAGCCAATGACCTTATTATTATTATTATTATTATTATTATTATTATTATTATTATTATTATTATTATTGTGTAAAGAAGAGGGCTTTATAACAGTAGCTGTACATTTTCAGTGGACTTTTAATTTTAACCCATTATAATGTTGTGTATCTTAATTTTAGCTTTTCAATAGCATTTTTAATATCTTTTGACAAAAGAATTTCATTAGTCAGTTGAAGATGGTCTCAAGAAGGACTGGGTCATGTACTGGTAACAAATAATGCTTTTAATTATTATATTGTAGTTTGTATTGTATTGTATTGAATGTTGGACACAGTATAATAATTTTCTGTAAGAGTCAATTTTTTGAGATTTGTAAGTCAGTATGGAACCAGTCATGAGGTTTACATACCAACATGTCGGCCCTACGGCAGGAATATGACTGATGCGTTCGTGCTCACACTTCATCAGTGTGAGATCTCAGGGCACGTATGATCACCACTCCCACTCCCAATGGTTCACACTAGGTAGTAATCACGGCTGGCTTACCGATGGGTAGTGCTCTCGCCGAGTTCAAGACTCCGTGTGAACCTGGCTTTGAGGAGGAAGAATGGTGGTTGGATGGAGGAAGATAAATAGATGTCATAAACATCTCAACCCAGTGGGAGCTGGATGAGGAAAATAGATGGTAATGAGAATTTTTTTCTTCAGATATTCTCAAGGTCCCTCTTACAGCCAAGGAATAAATATGTTTGACCAATTTGCTCTGTCACTGTTGTTCCTCTTCCAATATCTCCATTCGTCTTAACACTAGGTTTACCGCAGCGGTCAAAATGACCGTTTTCAGTTTTGTTTTCTCTATCACTCTCGTTATACGGTTAGAACATACAAACCCTTCGGTGACTTTTAACGATATTTAGTGTACTTTTCAGCACATAGCTTCAAAAATCCGTAACTCCTTTCTAGTTAGCGCTATGAGGTCATATACCTACTTTTACCGGGCGGTCATTTTGACCGATATTGCAGTAACTCCTCCATCAGACTTTTGTGGCATTCATTTAGAACGGGATATCACTCTAACAAGCTGTTACAGTGTACATTATTACCGTAGTATAGGATAGAACTTATTGTTGTGTTGCGATGGGACAGCCGATGGCTCTTTTCAAACATGATACAAATACACTGACAGGAAAATATAGTCAGTATTAGTTCAGTAATAAAAGGTGTGCAATCGTAAAGAGCAGTCAATTGTCGTGTTCACTCGTTACAAACATTGAAACTAGATTTCCCGATTGTAATTCCCTCGAAGAAGCATGTTCTCGCGTAGTCTGCAAATGGATGCCGAAATTCTGAAGCATAAGCATATAATTTCCCCCAGACCTCGATAATTGCGAAGACCTGTATAACTTGACAAATGGAAATAGTTCGGATAGTGATTCTAGTTGCGTCGAGCCTGCAGAATTTCCACGTAAACATGAAATCACACAGTAGCCTTTGACCTCAAAGGATAGGGAACTACCCGCCAAGTGGCGATGCACACACACTAGCAAAGCAGCTGATGACAAAGGTAAGACTATTTGAAGTTAGTCATTTTGTATTTATGTAATTCTGTGCACAGTGTAAGTAAGTTTGGTATTACATTTTTCAGGTGAAGGAAACACTAAGTAAGATAATGAAATTACTAGCAAGTAGCACGATATCAACTACAGAAGGCCGAGCGTACGCTGTCGTGTGTCAACATATGGCCGTGGTCAGCATATGACGGTCGGCGAGGAAGAAGTCGCTTTGGATGGAACAGTGCGGACTCTTGTTGATCTACAAAGCCTGCCAGACCGTCGAGGACAGGAAAATATACTGAGGGAAGTCCGAGGTCCCACAGGACATACGAAACGCCACATTGAAGGAACTTGTGCCGCTACAGCTTGTCGTCTTTTTATTGACGAATCCAAGCAGCTCCAAATCGAATGATAGGCCTATACTGCGGTTGGATCCCGCGAAGTTCTGAACAATCCTGAACGGACACTTTCTTTGGAAGAATTGGACGCTGTCATTGGTATTTTATATGCACGCGGAACGTATGGAGCTGACACGAACGTTCTCGATCTGTGGTCACAGAAGTGAGGTCCTGGAATTTTCTCCCAAACTGTGGCACGAAACCGTTTGCTGGATATCATGGGGTTTCTTCGCTTCGATGACAAATCTACCAGCAGGGATCATCTGAAAATTGATGGATTGGCGCTTGTACCTGTTGTGCGGGACAAATTTATATCTAATTCTACTACTTGCTTCAGACCAAGTGAGAACATTACCATGGATGAACAGCTCTTTTCATCGAATGCTAGATGCCCATTTATGCAGTATATGCCCAATAAACCAGAAAAGTTGGGTATGAAATTTTGGTTGGCTGTGGATGTGGACGTCAAGTATGTTGTAAACGGTTTTTCTATCTTGGAAAAGATGAAACGCGACCCACCGATCAGACCCTAAGTGAACACGTAGTATTGCGTCTTGCTGAGTTTTTCATCAATCAGGGAAGAAGTGTGCAAAGGGAACAAGATAATTGAAAGGTGTGCAATCTCTAAAACAACTGATCTGTTGTTAAGTTCACTTCAAAGGTGACCAAGCAAAGTGTGTGTGTGTTCAGTGTGACAAATAAGTTGAAAAGCAGAAAGTGACATTCATGCAGATATGTATACAATGAAAGGTAAAGTGTGTAAGAACATTCTGCCTTACTAGTGTATTTATTTATTTATTTATTCATAATAGTGTTTACAAGTCGTGCATGATAATAATTAAATTATGGTCTATGATGGTTTTATACTAAATTTGAACCTTTTTCAGACATCAATATCCTCAAGAAATGAATACCTGCCACTATCGGTCAAAATGACCGCTTCGGTAAAAGTAGGTAGAAAGAATGTTTGGTAATCCTAGTGTCAATGCCCTGACCAGGTGCGTATGTTGCTCACCCATACGTAGTTACACCTCTGATAAGATGGCATCATCATTAAATTGTGCATCATGTATTTCACTTATAAGTGGACAACTTGAAAACACAAATGAATATTTCATCATTTTATGTAGGGGAGGACTCACTGTACCCTCAGATTTTATAAAGAAGAGTTTTCAGTGACGTACACATTTCCATGCAGGTGCTAATTTCAGGGAATTATGAAATTTAGGTTTGTTTTTTTTTTTTTCTCAAACGCTGTTTGTTTACATAACAACCCATTGGTATCCCTACCTTGTGGTGGTAGGGCTTGCATGGTCAAATGATCCTGACGGGTAGCTACTGTACCTTACCTGTTCCCTAAATCTTGGCCTAGCTCAACGGAGAAGCTGCGTGGAGCGTTTGGGTGAAAATGGGTCTATCTTAAAATTAACTTAAATCAATAGGACAGGTTCTAGAATACATATTTTGTAAATGAGAAGTCATGGAAATAATGGGTGGAACAAATTTATTTTAAAAATTGCATGAGAAAGCTTGATAATGTTAAATTTTAAAAATTTACAGAAAAATTTGTTGTCACAAGTGTAAATCAAAACACGGGTCTCGAACCCAAATTATAAACATCGTGCGTAGAAACACCGTGGTATCGTTGTATTTTGCAGAGTGTGCAGATGAGTTAAATCTACGGGTGGCACGAAGCCTCGAATTAAATCGTCACTGCGCGACACATAATTATAGACTCACACATCTCGGCCTGGTTAAAGAAATTCGATCTAGTCGGTGAACAAATATCAAAACAATGACTTGGGACTGACAGATATGCCTCCAAAAGAAACACTGAATTTAGTATCATGGGATCTGTCTGGATTAGTAGAAGTGGGTGGAACCTCACAACGAAAAATCCAGCTCATGCTGTAACCCCATTATGCAACGCTGTACACAATAACAAAGGACAATAGATATACAAACAAACAATACAAGGTGCAATATGACACTTTCTGAAAAAGAAAATACAAAAATACAATTGATGTTGTCGTCTGATAAACGGTCTCGAACACGGGCTGTCTATGGCTTTAGATATCACCGGCTGTATTCTGCGCACATGGTAGGTGTTTGGTGTCTAAGCTTGGCAATATCAGCTGAGCAGTGACCAGCGAAGGGAGCTTTAAATGCGAACAGACCCCCTTTGCCTCGGTCAGAACATACTGGGACTGTGCGTACATGCCCATTCATTCACAACAGCTCGGGCAGCCGACATGGAAACTACCTGCATTCCATACAGACCTTTATCCACATGGCTTACAGAACGAGCTTCAACTACATCGCAGTGACACAAAAAAGCGATACAAATAAGCCGTCTTTTCATTCCATAAACTTGCATCACAATATACGCCATGTCAGAACTCACATTAACCCGTACTTCACACGTATACTCATTAACGCTTCTCGCGCCTCAGATCTCGAATATACAGGTTCGAATCTTGGCTCGCTCTCGGTCCACTATCTAAGCCTTCCCATGGCTAATTCCATTAATATCTCGGCTCGATCTCCGCCTGTTATCTAAGCCTCCTCACGGCTAATTCCACTATTATCTCATGGCGGTAATATACATATCTAGGCTCATTCTGGCCTCGCATCTACCCTCTATGGGTTCAAACTCACACTCGGCTACAGGTCAGACTGTTGCATATTATTCTAAAATATCCTTGCTCATTTACATGGTAGAAATATCTCGCTCCTGTCGCTCCTAGCTGGAAAACATTCTACATGCTAATTATGCACATCCTGGCGGTATTAACTATATGGCAATCGATACCGGGTTCCCCGTTCGAAACTCTATAGGTGAGCTGACCTCCAAATCTATCTGAAGACAATGACATCAATAACCATAGCACCCCAAAATGGCTCTTTAAGAACAACATATAAAACACATTAAAAAAACATGAAGCTATTATTACCCTCATACGATCTTAAGTAAAGCTAATAAAACACATAGTTGGCGCGTATCATCAGCCCCAAGTTATATGAATTAATCTACACTAGAAATGAACATGCTTAAGGCATTGAACTTACGTAATTAAATATTTACATAATTGAAAAGAAAAGGCCCTGAATCGAGTCTACAAGTCATGCTTAGAATTGCAGTTTAACCCATCTGATATCCTCCGCCATTGCCTCAGCCCACCATCCGGGGCTACGTGGTAGAGTTAGCCCATCCTAGAGTTGCAGACTTTGAATCTGGAAGCCTGGCACTCGACTCCTGGGAACGCCATCACAGTTGCCGTCGTTTTCTCTCTTGCTCCACTGCAAGTCCTGGAAACTGGATACTGCAATCAGATATTCCTCTTCACTGCCTCGTATGTATACGCACACAGTGTTGCGACCTAGGCGAGATTGTTTTGGTAAATCTCCCGCTTAAGTCCGATCATGAGTAGAGCCTATTATGGTATGAAAACCCGGTCACAACAAGTTCATTAGGCAGCTACCTTTCCACGAACCGCACTAAAATGATGAACTTTATCTAGTTCAGATATCATCTACTCACTGTACATCTCGGGCGAGCTAGTTCATTTCCTATTTAAAACTTTATAATTTCTTTGTTTAAGACACTATGTTATAGACACATTGCCTTGAGATTCGATACGAGTGACATGTACTCGGCGCCGGTCTTTGTCACAAGCCCCTTGCTCCTTGGCTTGCTCCTTTTTATAGTAAAAGTCCGTGTCTGTTAGGGTCAGTGCATCCCCGTTCTCTCTACAGACTGTCTTTGGGTACCGGCCGCGTGCCGTCAATGGCCGTTTGAATTTGAATGAGGAAACCCTTAAATAGCTTGCTTGTCATCGCAATGGTGCAAGTAGCTCTCCATAAATTAACTCAATATGTTTTAGTGTTCAACAAATGATAGAACTGCTCCTCGTATGGAAATAACTTGATCTAAATAGGTTGCTGCCAGGCCTGAATTGCTCATATTTGGCTATGTGTAGTTGGCACTATTTGCTTCACATGACAAATTCAAACCTCTGTCACCCTCTTGCGATCTTCTTTCTCTTACTCTCCCTGGCTCGGTAACGCTATCGGCGGGGTCTTCACGAGTAAGTTTAAAATAATGCTTGCTTCCCATTCGGGTTCTCAACAAGTAATCGCAAGGACTGGAGCTTGCGTTATGGGGTCACCTCCTACTAAAGCATGGATTTCGGGCTCTGCATGGTGCTATATTGTAATATTCTGATTATATAAAATGATGCTATTTGGACTGTGATCTGGTGATATGGTACACTACTGGAAGAGCTTGTCAAGTCTGACAGGTCAAAGGTAATGATCCAAAAGTAGGTGGGAAAATGGGGTAAAAATAGACACACAGCACTGTAAAAAGCATATTGTTCAGAAACCTAATCACAGAGAGAATTGGACCTTTTTGAACCTAAGATGACCTGTGCATGTTAAGCAGCAAATGTTTTGGTATTGGGGAACATGGAATGTGAGAAGTATCTTTCAGGCTGGAGCCAGCAGATCAGGCTGGTTTCAGCTCTGAAAGGTTTGAGATGGCTGGATAATGTGGAGGCAGACTTGAGAGCTATTGGAGAGGGGAGATGGCATAGATGTGCAGAAGTTCAAGTCGATTGGAAATCTATGATCAAGGAGGCCAAGGTCCTCTGAGGACCGTAGCACCGTGGAGTAAGTTAGTTTACGTAAGAAGATTCTTCTGGATTTATCTTTAGAGGGCATAGATAGCAATGTTCCTTGATAAGTGATGTTTCTTTTTGCAGTTCTGAATATAGGAGCATAGTTCAAAGTGCGGCAAGCATTTCTTGTAATATACTGTTGAATAATTATTCAAAAGATATGAAAATAGTAACATTTCTGGAAAAGAAGTATGTAAGAAAAGGAAGACTAGGATATAAACATAAATATGGCACAGTTGAATATTGTGGCATTGATGTTAATATTTCCGTGAAGTATGTAATTATGAAAACCAAGCTCAGGGGTACAGTCGCTCAAATGTGGCCAGTATTCAGTATTCGGGAGATAGTGTGTTCGAACCCCACTGTCGGCAGCCCTGAAGGTGGTTTTCCATGGTTTCCCATTTTCACACCAGGCAAACGCTAGGGCTGTACCTTAATTAAGACTACAGTGACTCTATATGTACAGTGTGGCCAACGAGTGCTTCATTCTGATTGGCTCCGCAATGTTTTAGCCAAATGTCCCGTCAGCTGATTTAAACGTATGTATTCCACACAGGATAAGATAACTCTCTATGCAATTTTAGCAAGGTACAGGCTACCTGTTTTAACCTTATTACACCGAAAATATGTTCTTATTAAACGTGGAAGATTATTTAGTATTATTAGTAAAGACATGTGTGTGAATTTACGTATTTCTGAGGTTTGAGTTTTGGAGAAAATTACGCTGTTGCAGAAGCAGGTCAGGAAAGATTTTAAAAATGAAATTAAGCAATTGCTTGTTTTCATCACGTTATAAGATTCTCCCAAGAACGAGTAGAGTTGTTTCATGCATTATAATAGTAACAATAATAACAAAATGGGTTAGTCATTTTATAGAGGCCAAGACAGTAAATGCCATATTTCTCCGTCAATATTCGGCATATCAAAGACCTGTACATAAGGAAAGTTGTTTAGAATACAATTTCCGACATTTTTGTGTGATTTTACAGTGTAAGGAAAATAACAGAGACTTTCACGATTATATTATTTTTCACAAATTTTCAAGTATCCCCGAAAATATCTGTTTTATCTGAAACCTGTACTTAACAAAACTTACAGGAAAGCTCACTCCCAATCATTCACTGTACGTCTAATTCATTTTCACCGTATGAGGTATTACGATTGATATATTCTCGAATTGAAACTTTTTATTAAAGGACGTGGTTATAAGTGCCGCCTAGCATCAAGTTGAGTTTTCCCATACATTATAATGATAACAGTAATAGTCTGACTCCGTGGTTGAATGGTCAGCGTACTGTTCTTCGGTTCAGAGTGTCCCGGGTTCGATTCCCGGCCGGGTGGGGTATTTTAATAGCTCGGACTTGGGGACTGGGTGTTTGTGTTTGTCCCAACACTCTCCTCTTCATACTCAAGACAATATACCACACTACAAATCACCACAGAAACACGCAATAGTGATTGCATCCCTCCAAATACGATTTGCGTCAGGAGTAGCATCCGGCCGTTAAACAGGACCAAATCCACGTGTGTGTGTGTGTGAGAGAGAGAGAGAGAGAGAGAGAGAGAGAGAGACACACACACACAGTTCCCACCCACAACACCACAGTTGTGAGAAGAGCGGTAGAAAAAGAAGAAGGTATTGATAACCGTGATAACAATGAATTAGCAAAACCAATAGTAGCAAGTAGAATGTTTAAAATACAGCGGATATCTACCCGTATTAACCGAACCAGGGCACAGAATTAGTCACACGTCACGGAAATTGAACAGCGGGTGGTCGATAATTGAGTTCTGAATACAAGTGCACCGGGACCAGGAAAACTGCTTGTTTTCACCGAGCAACAAGTAGTATTTTCTCAAACAATAGGACTGTTGTATAGTGATACTAATATTTAATTCCTTGTTGCGGGGATCAAACCGTAGCCATCATTGAAGGAGCACTATACACAACTCGGGGACCATGGCAGTTGCTTGTTTTTGCCACTAAAGAGTATCAGGTTTTCGCTATTATTTCTATTAGTACCACGAGTAAAATGGTACAGTATATTATGTTAACAACTTATATTACGTTAACATAAATAAATAGCTAGGTAATACAATTTTGTCAACCCATCGGTTAACTAGTCATATACATACCGATAAGTCATATATAAAAAGTACATTTCTATGTATAGTTTTCTGATATGTAAAACCATGTAACCTGATATAATTATGGTAATGTTACAATTTTTTTTAATTTAAATGATCGAGCGAGTTGGCCGTGCGGTTAGGGGCGCACAAATGTCGGCTTGCATCCGGGATTAGTGGGTTCGAACCCCACTGTCGGCAGCCCTGAAGATGGTTTTCTATGGTTTCCCATTTTCACACCAGGCAAATGCTGAGGCTGTACCTTAATTAAGGTACGGCCGCTTCCTTCCCATTCCTAGGGCTTTCCTGTCCCATCGTCGCCATAAGACCTATCTGTGTCAGAGCGACGGAAAGCAAATACACTGACTGACAGAGCAAATGCAACACCAAGAAGGAGTGGTTCGAAAGGGATGAAAGTTGGGGAAAAAACAGAGACGGCACGGACGAATAATTGATGTTTATTTCAAACCGGTATGCAGGTTACACAATGCGCACGGCATCGACTCAGTAGGATGTAGGACCACCGCGAGCGGCGATGCACGCAGAAACACGTCAAGGTACAGAGTCAATAAGAGTGCGGATGGTGTCCTGAGGGATGGTTCTCCATTCTCTGTCAACCATTTGCCACAGTTGGTCGTCCGTACAAGGCTGGGGCAGAGTTTGCAAACGGCGTCCAATGAGATCCCACACTTGTTCGATTGGTGAGAGATCCGGAGAGTACGCTGGCCACGGAAGCATCTGTACACCTCGTAGAACCTGTTGGGAGATGCGAGCAGTGTGTGGGCGGGCATTATCCTGCTGAAACAGAGCATTGGGCAGCCCCTGAAGGTACGGGAGTGCCACCGGCCGCAGCACATGCTGCACATAGCGGTGGGCATTTAACGTGCCTTGAATACGCACTAGAGGTGACGTGGAATCATACGCAATAGCGCCCCAAACCATGATGCCGCGCTGTCTAGCGGTAGGGCGCTCCACAGTTACTGCCGGATTTGACCTTTCTCCACGCCGACGCCACACTCGTCTGCGGTGACTATCACTGACAGAACAGAAGCGTGACTCATCGGAGAACACGACGTTCCGCCATTCCCTCATCCAAGTTGCTCTAGCCCGGCACCATGCCAGGCGTGCACGTCTATGCTGTGGTGTCAATGGTAGTCTTCTGAGCGGACGCCGGGAGTGCAGGCCTCCTTCAACCAATCGACGGGAAATTGTTCTGGTCGATATTGGAACAACCAGGGTGTCTTGCACATGCTGAAGAATGGCGGTTGACGTGGCGTGCGGGGCTGCCACCGCTTGGCGGCGGATGCGCCGATCCTCGCGTGCTGACGTCACTCGGGCTGCGCCTGGACCCCTCGCACGTGCCACATGTCCCTGCGCCAACCATCTTCGCCACAGGCGCTGCACCGTGGACACATCCCTATGGGTATCGGCTGCGATTTGACGAAGCGACCAACCTGTCCTTCTCAGCCCGATCACCATACCCCTCGTAAAGTCGTCTGTCTGCTGGAAATGCCTCCGTTGACGGCGGCCTGGCATTCTTAGCTATACACGTGTCCTGTGGCACACGACAACACTTTCTACAATGACTGTCGGCTGAGAAATCACGGTACGAAGTGGGCCATTCGCCAACGCCGTGTCCCATTTATCGTTCGCTACGTGCGCAGCACAGCGGCGCATTTCACATCATGAGCATACCTCAGTGACGTCAGTCTACCCTGCAATTGGCATAAAGTTCTGACCACTCCTTCTTGGTGTTGCATTTGCTCTGTCAGTCAGTGTAGAAAAAATTAAATGTAGGCTAACTTTACAGTCATCACATACATTATTCAAGACAATGAATATACTATTTCATGCCACATGTATTATAAAATAAATGTTATGATAGGTCTAGCTACCAACACAGAATTTCTGACGCTCTTCAATAATTGTGACTTGTAGGCCTATACCATGTATAACTCTAAATTTTGAAGTCTTATGTCAGGTAGTCAGACTCTGAATATAACAAATATTGATAGGTCTATATACATACAGCATAAGCAAAATATACAGGGTGAAGCGTAATTCGCGCACTCGGGCGTCGCAGCGCGACTCCTCACATGCCAGCAATAAAAAAATGTCTCTTACAAAATTTCGTCTTGCGATTATATCCGGTAGAAAACGGACGTTAAAGAGTAGCAACCTGGCAACACTGTAACCATATGTAGGGTAACTACCACTGTCAGCACGTCGTCGTCGTGCTGTACAGTTGGTGCAGTGGGTAGAGTTTTTGGTTGGCATGCAGGAGGTCGATGGTTCGATCCTGGGTTGAGGCGCATTTTTTATTTGATAATTTCCATCTGACATTACCTACTGTAATACAGTAAGACATCGTTTCTGAGATCACATGTATCCTACATTTACAACATAATAATAATAATAATAATAATAATAATAATAATACATTGAGATACGTACCAAACAGCATGCGGTTACCAGACGCAACACGCAATGTTGAAAGGCAGAATTATTGGGACCATGGTGATAACACATACAAATTGTAACCGAGTTTGGACATTATTCGCAGAGCACGTTGCTAGGCCTACTGGTAACGTAAGGCCCTAGCGAAATGTAATGGACCTAATCGAGGCAAGAATAATAGTTGGTACTAATCTATGGGGTCCGCCTCTGTGGTGTAGTGGTTAGCGTGATTAGCTGCCACCCCCGGAGGCCCGGGTTCGATTGAAAAGTAGTATGAGGGCTGGAACGGGGTCCACTCAGCGTCGGGAGGTCAACTGAGTAGAGGTGGGTTCGATTCCCACCTCAGCCATCCTGGAAGTGCGTGGTTTCCCACTTCTCCTCCAGGCAAATGCCGGCATGGTACCTAACGGCCGCTTCCTTCCCTCTTCCTTGCCTATCTCTTCCAATCTTCCCATCCCTCCACAAGGCCCCTGTTCAGCATAGCAGGTGAGGCCGCCTGGGCGAGGTACTGGTCATTCTCCTCAGTTGTATCCCCGACCAAGAGTCTGAAGCTCCAGGACACTGCCCTTGAGGCGGTAGAGGTGGGATCCCTCGCTGTGTCCGAGGGAAAAGCCGACCCTGGAGGGTAAACAGATGATGATGATGATGACTAATCTATGGGACCATTGGAGGAGGGTACAAAGAAAACAGGTTTCACATCTAGTAGATGAAGTGGTACGAATAAATTCACGCCCACGACATGGAAAGGGCGCCTTTCAAAGCTGACCAATGAAAACGATTGTTCGTCCATTTCTAGGATCGTAGTATGTAAGTGCAAATGCTTTCTAGAGGACCCGCTGCAATCCTGTTGACGATTAAGATGCCACCTGGACTACATTTACGAAATAAAAAACATACGCCTCAACCCAGGATCGACCACTCGACCTTCGCATGCTAACCCAAAACTCTATCCATTGCACCAACTGTACAATACGACTAACTACTGCTGACAGAGGTAGTTACCCTACATATGGTTACAGTGTTGCCAGATTGCTAATCTTCAACGTCGTTTTTCTGCCGGATATACTCGCAAGATGATATTTTGTAAGAGACATTTTTTTATTGCTGGCATGTGAGGAGTCGCGCTGCGACGCCCGAGTGCACGAATTACGCTTCACCCTGTATAACATCTTAAAACACTGACCTAGTCCATTCTTTGTTGAAGTGATAATATCACTCTCCTTCATCTATCAGCTGATTGAGTACTTGGCTAAAACATGGTGGCTGGACTGGCCTTGGCCACACTGTACATATAGAGTCACTGTAATTAAGACCACGGCCGCTTCCTTCCCACTCCTAGCCCTTTCCTCTCCCATCGTCGCCATAAGACTTCGGAGAAGTAATAACAAACAACATACACGAAAAACCCATTACTGATACCATGCGTAAGAGGAAACTGTGATTCTTTGGATACGTAATGACCAAGCGAATTGGCCATGGGGTTAGCGGCATGCAGCTGTGAGATAGTGGGCTCGAACTCCACTGTCGGCAGCCCTGAAGATGGTTTCCGTGGTTTCCCATTTTCACACCAGGCAAATGCTGGGGATGTACCTCAATTAAGGCAACGGCCGCTTCCTTCTCACTCCAAACCCTTCCCTATCCCATCGTTGTCTTAAGAACTATCTGTGTCGGCGTGACGTAAAGCCACTTATAAAAAATTTGGGCACGTATTGAGAATGCTGAATTCGAGACTTCTGAAAAAAATGGTAGAATGCAATTTCAACTCAAAAAATATCACGACAGGATGCAGATTGATCACAGAAATAATACAGGATCTGAAGAAAATTTACCTTACACCAGAAGACATCACAGATAAGCTAAAATTAAACAACAACAAAAAATCAAGACGCAATCTCCTATTCACACTCACAAGAAAGAAAATTACAACATTATAATTTTCAACATAACACAATAAACAGCATGAAGATTGGAAAATATGAAAAAGTGCTGAGAGGACCGCAAGGCCCGAACATTTTTTTGGAAGAGACTTGGATAACGGACTGACTTAAGTTATTCTATGCAGTCATAAAAAGATAAAGAAGAAGAAGAAGAAGAAACATACAAAAACTGAATATGCTTTAAAAAATAGGTTAAATAGGTAATCTACTACATATAGATACTACATGCAATTTTATTTTGTAACAGCATAATATAAATATCATACCCGGTCAAGATATTCTTTCAGAATAGGAACTGGAGCTAGCTGAAGATGAGAGTACCAATCCCATCCCATTCTGTAATTTAGCTTATAGCTCTGAGGTGGCATTCACGCCTCGTACATCAGAGATCGTGAATTCAAGTAAGTGATTTTAAGCAGTTATTTTACCAGTTTATTAATTAATTAACTTATGGTTATAAATTGTAACAATAAATTACTTACCGACTTGCATCGTGACTTGATGGGGCAGTGCTTTCACCTAACAATCTGTTAAATATTTCTTTGGAGTCAGAATTATCTGAAACATTCACCGAGATTCGTTGTTTTCTTATCTCCCCAGTGGCCCTTGCAGCTCGAGCTTTCTTGGAAGGTTTCCGCAGAGGACAATGTTTTTGTGGCATTCTTTAATAAAGTTTGAATATGATAAAATGAAAAATAAAACTGTTTTATAGGTACAAACTCCACGATCACACCATCACAAAACACAAGCACAGAATCAGCAAATGAAAAGCATAATGGGTGTGAGATGGTCCGCTCCTAAATAGGGAGAGTGAAATAACAATAAGCATTAGCAACAAGTGAAAGAATACTCTTCTACTGTTTCCTCAAGACTCTGGTCTAAACTGACCAGATGAGTCAATGGGAGGAAGCTGCGCATACCAAAGGTTGAAATAGGTAAGGGAGGAGATGGGGGAAGAGGGTAGGTGAGCGTAAGCACTCTTGCTGCTGAGTCTGTGTGTTTGATTCAGCTATCGTTTTGCAGAGTCTGAAAGATACATACACCACGGCTATACGGCTGAACCGATTTTTTTATCAAAAGTTTCTACTACTCAGAATAAGAGCTGCTTCAAATAGCAATAACTTTGAAATTAATATAACAATTTATTCAGACAAAATGCTATTCAAATTTGAAAAACTTTAAAAAATATTTGAATTTTGAAACTAGAATTGTTGCTAATTGAAGGTACTACAATAGCGTATCGAAGAGGAAGTGCGACATCTTTACGAGTTACCGTGGACCGCCGCACAGATGGCACTGCCATCCACAGTGATGTCTGAGCGAGAGGATAACAGAGGCATTATCGGGACTACTACTTCAAAATCTACTAAGAAACTCAAGCATGCAACTTACGTTTGAAAATGATTTCATCTGCTGGACACTTTGGAATATTTCCTGGATGATTTCGCTGCCTTCGAAGTAACCAGCTCCTTCTTATCTCCTTCGTGCGGAAGAAGAATCGACATTTCAAGTAGTGAAATACGAGTTTTGGTAGCAAACACAGCACATGATTTTCACAGTACCCCCAACTGCGATGACTTCACTTTAATAACATCTAATTTATCCAAGCACTCGAAGAAAATATCACCCCTTAAACTATCCATACACGATAACTTTTCCGCAACAACACATTATAAACACTTTCCGACGCATACGTGAGATATGTGGCGCTTTGCATTTTGCCGTCATCTTTAATTAGTGTTAGGGAAGCAGGCCCACTATCAGTCGGTTTGCCGAAAAGGAAAGGACGACATAAATCACACTGAATCACTTTTGAAATATTCCTCACTATGTATCCGGCTAAATGATACACTAAGTACTCTTTGTTACAATTCCACCCACTTAACTCAGGTAAACTGTTTTCCCAGTCTGGTATTTGAATGTCATTTTCGATGTTCACAATTTTTTCCCTGATTTCATCTACAGCTTGTGTCTTCACTGCACGATTTTTACTTTCAATTTCTCTTGCAAGAATACGCATTTGATTAACAAGAGACGTCAATGGGGATTCAGCTCTGTACTCACAGTTTCCACCAGATGATAAGGCAAGTTTAGACGGTACGTAAATAGACTCCAAAGTGTGTAAATGTAGAAAGTCAATAGTGGACGGATGATCATCACAACTTAGTGATCGCAAGATACCGAAATGACGTTCTAGGGGATTTTGATTAAATTTTCCTGTCAAAACATAGCTATAATTGTGTTCCCACAAATATTCAGACACTTCTAAGGTACTTTCCACGGTAACTCTTAAGGACTCCAGTGTCCTTTGTGAAGCGAATGAATTTTGAATATCTCTGAGAACATTCTGCCATTTAATTAATGTTTCATGTGCCTGTGATCCTTTATACAGTGCTTGAGTGGGAACAGACGAATTTAATGCGTCAATCAGACAGTTTAAAACGCTTGTAAAAATTTCCGTTTGTTTACTGTCTTTTAAACCCTGTGTTTTAATACCCCGATAGAATGCTATACCTTTAGCGACTGATCTACTCAATAGTTGAAATGCCAGTCTTGCATTCATTCGCTGAAACGAATTAGGATCCAAGTGGGCAGAGGTCAGTTTGCAGCAAACTTTCAATCCGGAAAATTCAGGAGACGAGTCACATTCGTAAACTTTTCTGTAGAATGAATAATCATCAATATTGCCATTATAATTAACCTGTCCTTTGTCATGAAAATGATTTCTTACACATTTAAATATATGTGGCGCGTCTGAAAATGCCCATAATTTTCTGTTGGAGTCAGCTGGATTGGAAATATAACACTTCAGATTCTTATCTTAGAAGTGAAGCTTCCACGGTGTGAAGAATTATTTAATTTATTTTCCGGGTTGAACGGTGTTGTACTTGTACGCATTTTGCCGTCACTATGTATCCGGCTAAATGATACACTAAGTACTCTTTGTTACAATTCCACCCACTTAACTCAGGTAAACTGTTTTCCCAGTCTGGTATTTGAATGTCATTTTCGATGTTCACAATTTTTTCCCTGATTTCATCTACAGCTTGTGTCTTCACTGCACGATTTTTACTTTCAATTTCTCTTGCAAGAATACGCATTTGATTAACAAGAGACGTCAATGGGGATTCAGCTCTGTACTCACAGTTTCCACCAGATGATAAGGCAAGTTTAGACGGTACGTAAATAGACTCCAAAGTGTGTAAATGTAGAAAGTCAATAGTGGAAACAGTTATGAGTTAATTTTCGGTCTTTTCTATGGATACTTCAGATTCTTTATGTTACCAGATATTCCTAAGCATTTCCACAACTTTTTATTCGACTGGCTACCATCCGATGTGAAACCAATGATTCGGACACCTACTTGCTCTAATTGTATGATGACTTGAATGAGAATGTTTGCAATTATATCACCAGGGGTGGCATTCCGGCTAGCATATATCGCTATGGGTTGTATCCAGTTATATAGAAAAGGAACAAACATAAAAACTAGAGCATGATTTGCCAACTGACCCTTGCTTTTATCTTCAGTAAATTTCCCCAAATCAACAAAACCATTCACTTGCAACGATTCAGAGTTAAAGCGAAATTCTTCTCTTAACTTCACCTCGTCAAATATCAACATCCCTAAGCGTTCATATTCCTCCTTTCCATTAAAAAAATCTGCTATGGCAGTGGTAGCATGCTCATTTATGCCGTACGGACATTTTAGGCCCTTCACCAAATTTCTCAAGTGGGATTCAGAAGGCAAAGGCAGCAAGTCACGATTTAAACAGTGTCAATAACCCTTGGGAGACCTTATTCTTAAAAGAAGTGCATCAAGAAGAAATTAATCACTATATCTCATTCCTTTTTTACTTTTCGCTTGACATTTCTTTAACATTGTATCGACTATAATTTTCTGTTTTTTACTGAGAGAACCGAATTGTTTTGACTCAGTGAAATTTCTCTTTGATTTTATATCAGAAACGTCTTTTTCAAGCAAATGTATCTTAGCTTTAGCAACATTGAGTTGATTTTGTGTTCTAATGAAATTACGTTTCTGATTCTTCAATCTCCTCATTAATAGCGCAATTGTTTTCCTAGCATCTGCGACATTAGAGCTATCTTCAACTACTGAACATACAGGTTGATCACTATCACTGATATTTACGATCTGTTCAGGGCTTTTATTAGAGAAATCTCTTTGTGTGGATTGCCTATTCGTGGGGGAGTTGCGTTTCTTAACTGCCTTAGAAATATACTTGGGTAGATTAGGAAATATGTGAAGAAATGCTTCTGGTTTTAATTTCCAGGGTTGTCTTGGTATCTCTACTCTTTCACCATTCACTGTAAAAGAGTCTACTTTTACTAGAAAGTCGTCACAAAAATGAATGTCACAAACGAAACAGTTATGAGTTAATTTTCGGTCTTTTCTATGGATAGCCTTCTCCCATTTCAGTAAAACACCACTCTCTTTAGGGGGCCTAAAGAAATGCCTACCTGAAGACGATTGGTCATATCCAGATCTGCAGCCGGGTACAAAACACGAGGGCATGATGTGATAGTTTCCTCCCGCACTGATATACGTTGCCTTATAGCACAATAGCGACAAAGACCGAGGTATTTAAAACATAACACTTCTCACACAACTCAATCGTGAATACACTAATAATGCAAAGTCGAAACATCTCTGACAGCAACAATAATGAGCAATAAAAATTACTACATCTGAAGGCAAATATAACGTGGGCTAATGGCCAAGGGTCTCTGTTGACATCACAATCGCCTATGCTGCCACCAAGCGGGTGTCCCACCAACCTCTTGAGCTCTCTTACGGGTGAACAGAGAAGATGTCGCACTTCCTCTTCGATATGCTATGGTACTACTATAATGGTGGTTGCACAGAAATTTCGTTATCTTCCGATTATTAGTTTCGTCGTGGTGTACGTCCCTTTAACCCTGAAAATAGTCACTTTGAAGCCATGTCCTCAGCAAACGAGCCATCATTATTTTCTTCAAAAGGCATATAATGTGTCACAAAGACCTATATTAGAGACTGTGAAGAAAAATAAAAATAAAAATAAAATTTCATTTTTCGACTGCACAGCCTTAAGGTGTACTTATTGTACATAAAAATAAGCTCTCACTTTTATCTTTGGTTAGTACATGTTCGTAGTTCATTCAGACTACACCAATATGTCATAAAAGAAGTTATACCATGAACATGGGGTAGACCTATATGCTATTCAACTTAAAATCACAAAAAAAATATAATGTAAAATGTGCTCTTTAATTATCTTTTCTTTACAATCTTAAATCACAATTAACACATTTGATATTTTCACAGTACATTATCAAAATGTCATTTAGAGAGGGAATATGGACACATTGGGAGATGTACAGGTAATTCTGGAAAAGTGGACAGCAGACAGCAATTGGTCATTTCTTAAGAGATGAATTACACAACAATGTTATACACTGAGAAGGACTTAGAGATGATAACTATATGTAATACAGGAATACTGGAACCACTTTGATGTGATTATTTTAACCAGCTGTTTTGATATAATATATATAAATACTTGAAAGATGTTATTCCATGATGATCAAAAAAGGACACTTGGGTGTGATGACCATGTATTTTTTTTTAAACCTTCAGCTTCTGAAAATATGTCACTTCTGTATTTATTAGCTGTTGGATTCCATTTCTGATATTACCAAAGCAATATTTTGAAGATTGCCCAATAATTGCATATTCTGTTCCATAATACGTAAGTTACAAATACCTTGCAACAAAATGTATATACAGTATTTCTATCAGATAAATCTCAAAATAATAATGATACAATAAATATTGTGTTTAATATATTTGCTCAGCTACATCCGTAATTATAAGACTAGTAAAAGAAACATACAAACAAACAAAAAACACACACACACATATGTCAATGGGTTGGAGAAGAACAGTTTTGATGAAAATAGTAAGACAATTTGAAAAGCAAATAATTCAAGGACACAAAACAACTGAGTATTTCAAACAAATGATGATAATGCTTTCGTGTTAATGTCTGGCTTTAATTGTGCATCTCAAGTAGTGGAACATAATAACGGAGTAAACAATTCCAACAGTGTATGGGAATTAAGGAAATAATACCCTCTATGAAGTTAGGACTTGGAAGATAATTTCCAGGATTACTTAGTATGACACTGTAGAGACTTAAACTTACATTACAAAGAAATACAATTAGTAAGCTAATTTATATTACAAAACATATGATGCATATTTCAATCAATCAAAACATTAACCTCTCCACTGGCAAAGGAATGTTTCTGAATTCTCACAGTATCCTCTTTACATTAAAATTATCAATCATTCTTGCTATTCCTATGAGATGCATTCATTTTATACTTTACAGTATACATAAATTTAATATTCACCGACAATTGCAGCATCGAAATTGTTCTTAGTACATAGCTACATAAATGTTTCATGAGATGGGTATTCATTAACCATTACCTTTCCTCAAAAAATATATAATGAAAGATCAGGAAAAATGTCTCATGTTTACCAGAAATGAACACAAATTTCAAATTTGAATCATAGTCAATTCTAATAAGAAAAATAATTTGTCAGAAAGGATGTTAGGGCAAGTGAGAAAGGGGTATTTTAACACTTCATTTGCTTGAGCTCTGTTGGCTGCATAATAGGTATGTAAACAGTCAATCTTTGAATTCCTGGGAACAAATGTATATTATTTTGAACTTCCAATTTGAAGCAAAGGAAGCTGAATGGCTTCTCTCTTCTAGTACATTCAAAAACCACAAGTAAAAATACATGGCACTAATGGGCCTTGCCTATCAAACAACTGCTCAGCTCAAAGGCCTGCAGATTATGAGGTGATTCGTAGTTAGTGCAATGAATCCTCTTGGCTGTTATTCTTTACTTTTTACACCATGGCATCTATCTCATCATCAGCTCCTCAGTTATAAAAAATGAATTGACAAGAGGGTCCACCTTTTCAATACAATATATCAAGTAAATAATATTATATATAAGTCTTGGGTCTAGTTTCAGCCACTTTAGTGGCCATCTTCAGCCAAATAAAAATTAAACAGATAATGTGATAACTAAAACATATGTATACAAGATAAAGACAATGTTGCAGGAATAATTATAACATTAAAATACTTATAACAACAAAAATTATGGTAATGATCTTATATTGTATTGTCAATTTATTTCTTATAATTGCACTTCAATCCAGAACAAAAATGAAATTTATAACTTAAAAGCTCCTCAGTTTTTCTCATGGAGGCTGAATAGACCTCAATCCAGCACTGGATCTGGGCCAGGAATGAAACACAAGACCTCTGGGGAAGAGGCAGGCTTGCTAGTCCATATACCGCACGGTTGGCGTATTCATAAATGTCAGAGAGAAGCTACAAAATCTCAATTTTATTAAAAGACTATAGCTAAATACAAGACCTTTAGTTTGCAGATTCTATTTACGATGACAAGCATGGCTTACCTGCTGGGTTTCCACCCAATAACTGAGGTACGAGTCCTAGTATAAGATGGGATTTTCACCTGAAAAATCGTGCTGTCAGGATCGGCAGCCAACTTTAATACCCAGCCAAAAACTAAAATGAGCCACAGTGGCTCCAGTGACCCTCACATAATGATAATAAAATGAGAATCCTTTATAAACAGTTTAATGGGGGCAAAAAATGACTGTGCTCAGATATTAATAATCATAAGCCAACACTACCATCTCTTTGTACCACTCAAACAAGACCTAGGAGGACAGCGGTTCGATGATGAAGCAAGTGTCCTAATGGTGACAAAAAATATTCAGGAATATTATAATCATGGCTTGTAAATATGTATAAAATGAAAAAGAACCTTGTATGTTTTTTTAAAAAAGTGGTCTAAAATGACCAACAAAATTCAGATTTTCTATATCTATTAGGATCAAATTCAGAATGTAACTACAGAAGGGTGATGGCTCAGCTTTGAAATAAATGATGCATCTTAAAATCTTGGCTATGCTTATCATATACATGTACTGAAGAAATTCACAGTGTAATTTTAAAAGTTGTTCAGCCTGTAATAGTTTATAGTCTCAGAAAATGTGTGTAGGCATTTTGATTTGATGCCAGTTAAACCGTCTGCATGTCAATTTAGACATTCCATTCTACTCTACCAGATGGCAGAGAAAACCTGAACTCTGCTGGACAATGTATGGCTGTATATTAATTAATTTTGTTAAATGAACTCCAAATGTGTCACCAGAGATCACTGACATGCCATTGTTGTACAACATGGAGTGCCGAATGGACTTGTTTTGGCCCTTCAAAAATCTGACTACTTCTGTTGGGTTTGAACCTGCAATCTTTAGTTCCAGAGACTGACAGTCCTCCACTGATCCAGAGAAATTCCTTTTATAGCTTTTTTTTTCAAATGAATGAAACAATGCCTTTTATAATAATCCATGTAAAACCATGCTGGTTAAAATTTGCCAATTTAAAAACATATCTAAAATGTTTTACAATAGTTTCAAGCTAAATAATGAGCATATTTTGTAAAT
This sequence comes from Anabrus simplex, assembly GCF_040414725.1. Lineage (NCBI taxonomy): Eukaryota > Metazoa > Arthropoda > Insecta > Orthoptera > Tettigoniidae > Anabrus > Anabrus simplex. The sequence continues at coordinate 185,997,359 of NC_090267.1, forward strand.
GTGAATTCCATTAATGACCACTAAAAGAAAAAGAAAAAGATTCTAAGGAGACTCTTTTAAAACAAGAGGCTAGATAGATCCTGCACATAATTACCATTTCTTTCCTGTGATTTGATGATAAGATCTGTAGTTATTAATCCTCTTTCTCTGTGACCAACTGTTTTAATGCCAGATAGACTACTTTTCTTAACATATTAGTAAAACAAACAAACAAACCAACAACAAGATCTGTAGTTATTAATCCTCTTTCTCTGTGACCAACTGTTTTAATGCCAGATAGACTACTTTTCTTAACATATTAGTAAAACAAACAAACCAACAACAACCCAGCATGGCACATACAGCCCATTAAGGACCTTGCCTGGCTTAATAGCCAGCAGATATCGGAGTGCTACATGGTCCGTGCAACAACATCCTCAATCAGTCACTACTGATCTGCATTTAGGGCAGTTGCCCAGGTGGCAGATTCCCTATCTGTTGTTTTCCTAGCCTTTCTTAAATGATTGCAAAGAAATTGGAAATTTATTGAACATGTCCCTTGGTAAGTTATTCCAATCCCTAACTCCCCATCCTATAAACGAATATTTGCCCTAATTTGTCCTCTTGAATTCCAACTTTATCTTGTGATCTTTCCTACTTTTAAAGACACCACTCAAACTTACTCGTCTACTGATATCCTCAGGTGTGTTGATCACCTTTCACGACCGGGTGTATTTCTATAGGAATTGTTAATTACTAGGAGTCTGCTCTGTGGACTGTAGATAATATTTATTTCCCATAATTCCTCTTATTATGGACTGATATTTCCCTCCGCAGTTACCTCAACTCTTATTTTGAAGGTTCAGTAACTATTAATAATTTAGCTTTGTTCACGCAACAATACAAAACTATCCCAAACTGTCAGGAGCATGCGCACATGCACTTTGCTGTATTTGAAGCTTTTATACAGCGAGAATTTGGTATTCTGACTGCTAGTCTGCTGTTCTTGCAGGCATGGATTCCAGCTTCATACAGTTTGAGAACAGTCAACAGAATTTGGGTATTGTTTTCTGATTTCTAAATTAAGCATGTAAATGTAGCAAAGGCTTTTCAGTCTGTCAAACACATAGCAAATACAATGTAAATTAAAACACTAAAAGCATATCTGTAAAACACACACTAACATACAAAGAATGACATGTTTCGTTCTACAAGAACATCCTCAGATTCTATCAAATCACTTAAAATAAGCTTATATATGTACAGTATTGTTTACGTACGTACTGTTTCATGTTATCACTCATCTCTCTATCATTGACAAGTTTACGCTACGTAAACAATACTGTACATATATAAGCTTATTTTAAGTGATTTGATAGAATCTGAGGATGTTCTTGTAGAACGAAACATGTCATTCTTTGTATGTTAGTGTGTGTTTTACAGATATGCTTTTAGTGTTTTAATTTACATTGTATTTGCTATGTGTTTGACAGACTGAAAAGCCTTTGCTACATTTAACTAAGTCAACACTGGAAAACATGGCTTCATTTTTAACAAAAAAAAAAAAAAAAAAAAAAAATTAAGCATGTGCATCAGCTTCTGTCACACCTGGTTAACCAAGCACAGATCCTTATAAATATATTTGTTCCGTGTTTTCTTGACAATAAGCCGGCCCCGTGGTGTAGGGGTAGCATGCCTGCCTCTTACCCGGAGGTCCCGAGTTCGATTCCCGGCCAGGTCTGGGATTTTTACCTGGACCTGAGGGCTGGTTCGAGGTCCACTCAGCCTATGTGATTAGAATTGAGGAGCTATCTGACGGTGAGATAGCGGCCCCGGTCTAGGAAGCCAAGAATAACGGCCGAGAGGATCCATCGTGCTGACCACACAACACCTTGTAATCTCCAGGTCTTCGGGCTGAGCAGCGGTCACTTGGTAGGCCAAGGCCCTTCAAGGGCTGTAGTGCCATGGGGTTTGGTTTGGTTTCTTGACAATAACATTCCATGATGGCAGTATTTAAAAATTCTTACCTAAATGTAGTAATCGCACATTTTGTTTAATGAACGTACATGAACGGTTAATTTGCATCTAGTACATATCCTTAATTAAAAGCAATATCACGATTAAACACATGTGAACTGTCAATGTAAGTAAGGCTGGGTATTACAGATAAACTAGATATATTTTAATATTACGTTCAGTAGAACAAAACCTCGATCAATCAATCAATCAATCAATCAATAGAAGTAAATTGGGAAAGGTGCTGACATTCAATGGCAATAATTATTACTATATGACCATTCGCGCAGGAAAGAATCTGAAAATGTTTCCAACTGTTCCTAATCTGTGCATAAGCTTTTGCAAAAATCACAAACTATCACAGATTTGCTGCATAAACACAGCTAATAACTGAAGCTCTTAAAAATAAATAAAGTCCTGAAATGGATTTAATTCAATAGTTGCATAAGAATGGACCGAACAGCTGTGCCCTGCTCTTAGTACCTTCTACTGCCTAAGACAGTTCAAAAATGAATCTTGATACATGGTATACATGTTTACAAGAACAACACAGGCAAAAGATGTACTCTTCTCATAGGATCTTTAATTTCTGTAATAACTGTATGTTATTCTAAAACACACGTGGTATCTCCTATCTGCCATAAGAGGCAACTAAAAGGGGCGCTCTCAACTTGTGAACTTGGGTTGGTGACCATGGGGTCCTTCACTGAGTTCTGGCATTGCTTCCACTTACTTGTACCAGGCTCCTCGCTTTCATCTATCCTATCCAACCTCAATTGGTCAACTCTTGTTCTTTTCTGACCGCGATGCTATTAGAGCATTTGAGGGCTAGGGAGTCTTTCATTTTCACGTTCTTCGTGGTCCTTGTCTTTCTTTGACTGATATCTTCATTTTTCAAACTGTCAGATTTTTTCTCTCTAATTAGTGTTAACAGAGGTTGGTTGCCTTGTCATACTTCCTCTTAAAACAATGTACACCACCACCACCACCACCTGTTATTCTAATTCAGTACACCTTCTGGAAAACTCATATTTTCTTAAAGTTAATTTTAAGTGTTACTTGATATTATTAAGAGCTAAAAAATATTGATCTTCAAAAGACTGAGAAAAATGAAATAATCTTGAGAAATCTTCATCTTTTTTATCAGTAAAATTTCAGGTTTTTTCCCTATACTTTGTTTTTGTCCAAGATTGGGCAAGGATGTCTAAAATAAGTTCAGTTACAATTTCCTCAGCCTGTTTTTTTCCTACATTGTGTAAAAATAGCTTTATGCAATTTTTCGTACCTCACTATTTTAAGAGAAGGAAGAGTAGTAACTTAGTCTAAAAATTATTCAAACAGTGCAAGGTGATGTGGTAATGTAGAGGAAGACCTACAAATGATTACTAATTATCACTGTTAAAATTAGTCCTACTGAAAAATTTTACACAAAAGTAGCAGCAGAAGTTATTTCTGATCATTTTTCATTGTCATATTACTTAATTACACAGTGAACAGTAATAGAGATATTTATGATACTACATTTCTAGTCATTCTTCTCAAGTGCTGTTTAATAGAATTCTTAAAATGTGTGGAATGCGCCAAGAGATCTGCGGATAATATTTTCTGAATGTTTTACTGCAAATGATGGATGTTGCAGTATACAGGATGAAGGCAGCAACAGCATGTCTGTTTGTTATCTGAAAATGATTCATCTCACATGCATTGTGCTACGATTATAGAGAATATGTGGATAAATAATATACTAATATGGATGAAAAGTTTGCAATGGAAAAAATTAGTATTCATTAATCAGCCAAGGTGAATGGACATATTCAAAAATCGAAATCCCAACACACATCCCACAGTGCCTTAATGACATCCTGGTTAAGTTGGCTTGTCTCCACACAGTAGTACACAGAACATTTTTTCTCAGTGAAATGAGCAAAGAAAATGCCCCTTCAGTTACAATTATTCAAGAAATGTTAACTCTCACAGTTAAAAATTGACTTGATATATACGTTTGCCAATTTGGTTTCCTGTGGAGTACAGTAGGACGCATTTTATGAGAAATAATTCTAAGTTTGTTATGTAAAGAGGAAACTCAGTACTCAGTGGATCACAATTATGCAAAAAGTTACCTGTGTTTACACAAAGTGTAAAATTTTCAGTGTAATAGAAAACCAATCAGGAGATTGAGTCTGTTTTATTTTGAACACTTGTGCTAGGTAAAATTGTATATATTCTTCAACACAGCCATTCTTCCTTTTCAATTCTTAAATCTAAAAATCATATGCAGTAATATTAGGAATAATAAATTATACAGCCAACTCCAACATTCTGTTGTGATTTAATTATGTTACTAATTAGCCTAGCATTAAATCTGTATAAACCAGGTTGATTATTATCATTAGTTCAATACACATTTTTCCATAGGTCAACATATTACTTGAGTGCCCAATTGTCTTTGGTAGGATTGATGTACGTACTGATATAGATATAAATGAACTAAATTTAAATAAAACTTCAATTAAGTATGATGATAGAGAGATATAGCGCTTGAAAGTACAGTGCCTGACAATGAACGCGAAATCGGGATGTTATGGGTTCGGATCCCACTGGTGTCTGGTTGGTCATTTTTGTTCCGTACTTAACATCTCTTCAACACGTACTAAATGTACGTAACACGACCTAATAGGTTGAAAGTCGGTTTCGATTACAGTGCCTGACATTGAATATGTCGCGCTGATCTTCGGGAGCTGGCAATTTACTTCAATTGAGCTACTCGTCTTCCGGCTTCTGCACGATTTTGCATCTTCACATTTGTTGGATTGTGTTGTGACTTCGCGCCTGATAGTGTATGCAAGCTGGCTCATTTAACTGTTCTCCGCTTCTCATAAACATTATGAGACAATGCCGAACTTTGCGTGTGCTATGCTGCTGCTCAGAAGATTGCGCCTTGCTTCTTTTAAGTGACTTACTTTCTACTTCTTCTGAATTTTACAGTGCCTATCTCCTTTGTTTTATTTTGCCTCTTCAACTGTTTTTGTGGGGACTTGATCTTTAATTTATTTCTTACCTATGCATCGTTTTTTGCGTTTTATTCGGCTGATGATGACCCGGATTGGGGTCGAAACCGGTACCGCTTCCACTTATAATTAAATAGGAATGTAACACTACATTTCGTATTTATTTGTATTGAATAGGTTGAACTACCTTATTTATTATTTCAATTTCATTGCGATACATTTCAATACGGAACATTATGAAATTTTTATCTTTAAATTCTCAAGACATGCGCTCCGATTTCCCATCCTTATCGTTATAACTCATAATTTACCAGACCCCCGACATTCAACATCCATTTGATCAGTGCTTGAGTTTACAGACATTATTGATACAAACGAAATAATTCATTACTATGTTATAGAGTACGTGCGTCATAATTTGGTACTTCGGTATATGACGGTGCATTATGCAATTGTTTCTAACTGTAAGCAACATCTTTATGACTATGTCTGTAATGCAATGTAAATTGTGCACGTGGGATCATTTTGAAGAGATGCCACATAGCGCAGTCCGCTGTGCTGTTTGTTCAAAAGAAGTAAAATACCTCTGCAGACACTTAAAAACACATATTACTGAAGGGAAATCATCACAGAGAACCCCTACAACCCGGTCCACATCAGAAGCAGTTACCCTGTTGACAGCGATTGCGAGGTATCCAGGAAGGTTTACATCCGATCTACAGTTAACAAATTATACAGGGTTATTCAGCTAGGGTTTGAAGATACATTTTGTTTTCACTTTTGTTGCTGTACGAGGTTCATAGTTGAACATGCAGTAATTTTCCAGGCTTTCGACAAAATTTATCGGCACACACGTTTCCATACGAGAATGTTATTTCACGCAATAACCGCTGATGATATACTATCAAGGTTACGCTTGTAGTTACTGGGATGTATTTAAACACACTTCTCAATGTGTGAAATCACCTAAGCATGAGTGTGAATTATTGAATATTATGCATAAGGATAGGAGAGTGCATTCTCACATGTGTATCACTAGTCAGTTCACAAGTAGCTTCACAGAAAACAGAGACAACACACAATTCACGCTCAAGACTGAAACATACCAACAAAGTCTGTCTTTAGATGTAATATTGTATTTGCTCGTGTATATCATTTTCATCGTTATCATTGACCAACTCCAGTTGCCCGGGTGAGGTATACGAGCCCCCTCCATCTTTGTTTGTCCACAAACAATTTTCTCTCATATCCTTCTCCCAATCTTGTCCTCTCTCTTAGACACATTTCGTTACTAGATTGCTCATTTTTCTCTGGGTCTGTTCATTGGTCTTTTTCCTTTTAATTCTCTTTCATATTGTCTTATTACAGCCCTGTTGGCATCGTCCTTTTTACATGGCCAAACAATTTCCGTCATGCATTCTGGATCTTTTGTAGTTGAGAGTCCCCTGTTCCCACTTCATCTAGGAATTTTTCATTCCTGACCTTATCCTTCGTGGTCTTCTGGGTCATAGTGCATAGAAACTTCATTTCTCCATCTTGGAATTTTGTGTTGACTTGCCTTATTAACATGGTTGTTTCCAGGCTATATGTGAGGATGGGAGGTATAATAAGTTTTATATAGTGTACATCTTGCACTTTTTTCTGAAAATAAGAGCTTAAAAACTGGGGAGTGCAAGATATGAGGGTAGTCAGTAAATAGAATTTGATTAGAACGAAAATACTTTTACCGACCTCAACAGCTGCAGTCACTTAACTGCGGCTAGTATCCAGTATTCGGGAGATAGTGGGTTCGAACCCCACTGTCAGCAGCCCTGAAGATGGTTTTCCATGGTTTCCCGTTTTCACACCAGGCAAATGCTGGGGCTGTACCTTAATTAAGGCCAAGGCCGCTTCCTTCCCATTCCTAGCCCTTTCCTGTCCCTTCGTCGCCGTAAGACCTGTATCAGTGCGACATAAAGCAACTTGTTAAAAAAAAAAAATTTTTTTAAGTTATACTCATAAGTTCACCTGACAGAATGCATTTTATTTGCTATGTTGCACAACATATTATTAAATATTAACAAGATTATTATTGTAGAATTCCATTCATAGCTGAATACTCTCCCCAACCAGTTCTGCTTCCTCTTCATGAATCGGGCTATCCAGCCACAGTTCATTTCAGTTCCATCGGCTAATATCTTGCTTTGACGGAATCATTTTATGTGAAACACCATATCCATCATCATGTAAACATTTCAGATACTGAAGCAATTCATTTTTAATCTCAGGAAATTTTACACTTTTTGGTTCCCACAATGCTTTTTTTGATTTGTTGGTAAGAGCAACTTTCTCTTTTTTTTTTTGGTCAGTAGCGTACATTAAACTCTGTCGCATTAAATTCTTGGTCCATGGTACAATTGTGGTGTTTCTCCACAAAGCGTATCACTCTAATTTTAAAACTTATGGTAAAACTTTAACACTTTTCTGTAACTCACTTATAAGCAAAGTCATGCTGGAAAGCAAATTACAGTCTCATATTACACTGGACTCTGATTTTATACCTTATGTCTCATATATACCATATACTCGTATTGCAGTTGGTTCAACAGTGTCGCATTCCAAAACAAGGAAAGAGAGCTGCTGTGATTAAGATATGGGGAGGGTTACAGGAGGGAATTCTACCTTAAGCCAAGAGCAGGTATGCATGCCGCAGGGTGCACTTTGTCATACACTGCCAGAGAAAAAGAACATGTAACATCCTCAAGGACTGCGTTCTGTGGCACCAGGGTATAATGTGTGTATACTGAGGGGTTGTTCTGTTAGTAATTCATTTGTCATGGACATTGGTGATCAGATGGCGCTCAGGAGGCTTGTCCGTGCGCACTGTGTTTTGACTCTGTATGCAGTAACTGTGCTGAGGTTAGAGGTGAACAGTGTTTGTAACATTCATTCTAGGTACAACCATGCCTGTCTCCCCCATTGAGTACATGCTCCTGTTGAACAACTGTAGCCATTTGACTGGGCTCACATTGTGGGCCTTCAGGAGGCTGCATGGACGTATTAACAGATTGCTGCACATGTTGGGCACAATGTATTGGCGGTGTGTCACCGAGTTCAGCAATGGTCTGTGGAACATTCCCATACCCATAGACCAGGCTCCAGACGTCCGCGCAGTACAGACGCACGTCAAGATTGACGCATTGTGCGAGCAACGGTGGCTGACTGAAGATCATCCAGGAACGAAATCCGCTCACATGTTGCACCTACTGCATCACCAAGGACTATTGGGAACCGTCTTCTTCAAGCAGGATTACGATCAATCTCGTGCCTCTGGCCAGATTACCACTGACACTATGACACCGCCAAGCACGGCTACTCTGGTCTCGTGAGTCGACTGGAGAGGGGAATGGCGTTCTGTTTTCAGTGATGAGAGTAGGTTCTGTCTGCATGCAAGTGATGGACGTACATGTGTACAGCGTAAACCTGGTGAGCAGCCTATTCCAGAGTGCATTCGCCCACGACACACAGGCCCATCCCAGGCTTCATGGTGTAGGGGGCCATCAGTTACAACTCGTGGTCACAGTCTGTGTTTGTGCAGGGTAATGTAGCCAGTGCCCGCCACGTTGCACAGGTTGTTGCCCCCGTGTTACTGCCATTTCTTCCACAGGAAGGTGATATGCTTTTTCAGCAGGACAATGCATGTCCTCATACAGCTGCTGCAACGCAACATGCTCTACGTGCTGTACAACTGCCCTAGCCAGCAAGATCATTGGATCTCTAACAATTAAACACATATGGGACATCATGAAGCAGGAACTTACACATTTCTCCAGAGCCTGCAAGAACCATTGCCGAATTGCATCAAAACGTTCATGATCCTTGGGACAATCTATCGCAGGATGCCATTCGGCACCGTATGATCCTTTCCATGCACGAATACATGCCTACAATGCTGCTTGAGGTGGGTACACTGTGTACTCATGTTACTGTTTGAGCACCCATTACTGTGACATATGTTTTATGTGGTCTGAATTTGTAATCATATACTCCTGCAATGATGAACTGTCACATCACTTGTGAATAAAATGACCATGTCCTTGAGGATGTTCCACTTTTTTCCTTTTTCAGCAGTGTAATTTTACTGCATGAAGAAAAAGCAATGCAAGATACAAGCAGGGATTATTCTCTCTCAATTTCATATAAGAAAATTAGAACACACATTTTCATCAGTTACCATGGGGTGTCAAGTAAGAAAATTACTCTTTCTCTAATTAATAATGTAGAGTTTGAGGGATGTTCCACCATTCAACACATTGCAACAATTTATTCAATTATAAGAAGACCGGTTTCGACTCCCATGGAGTCAGTTCTTGGTAAAAATTAAATTAAGGGAAATCTGATAACAATCATCATAACATCATTGAGTTGATAGATATAACCTTGAAATGCAACATACACTTGGCAAGGAGAACTTGGAGCTTAGAAAGTTCCCAGTTCTGGCTCTAACAGTCTTGTGTTCATAGAACTCGGAACACTGGAAATTACATGTACTGGATTGAAAATAATCACAAAACACAATAAGGACACTTATAATGGTGTGGAAAATTTGGCTCTCTAAGAGCATTCTCGGATTTGACAGTCCTGTTTCTGTCTGTTTCTTCCTCTAATTAGTATTTTCACCAAATTATTTTAAAAGTTGATTTTGATTCTATGAAAATCTCTTTCAAATTATGTATGAAAATAAAGCCTTGAAAAAATTAAATGTGTCACTCCATATTTGTAGACGTCTTATTCTAGAGTGAGCAAATTTGTATTTATTTGCATGCATGCATCAAAAAGCAAGCTTATATTTAGACATGCTTTCATGGCCCGTAATTGTAGACACGATAAGCTTTCGGGCTTTTGCCATGTATGTTCCATACATTTCGCTGAGAACTTTGCTCACTCTTCAGAAGAAAAACTTTTCTGTTCACTTCCCTAATAATTAACAAAAGTCTTGCTTATGCACAGATGAGATTTTCATTTGAAGATACGGAGCAAAGTTCTTTGTGAAATGTTTTCTGACACAGAAAAGGCCCAAAAGCTTATTATCATCTCAGCAAGCTTATAGTTTTAGGTGACTCTTTGTATTGTGAATATAGCAATGGGATCTCTGGTTTCACGTTGAATATGAAGCACAGGTGCACAATGTTTCATTTCAAAATTCCCACATGCATTGACCAAGATGCGAACCCTGATGCACACATCAATTTATTACATTGTTTTCTTTATATGCATATTCCTTCCTTATGATTATTTCTCTCAATATATATATCTTCCATCATTCCCAACAAAGACAGCTGGCACTTCAATGTATGAAGAATCTATATATATTCCTGTTATAAATATAAATAACTCTAAAGTGCAGTCCTTTGAAATAAGCCCAATTTGCTTCTCCAGAAGGGTAATCAATCACTAGATGGCAAAGACAATATTTTTCCTCTTAATTTAAAGCCATATTCAGCCCAGAGAAGCTACAGAACATCTGATTTTAGTCAGACTGGATGTTTTGCTTGTTTAAATTTGTGTTGATAAATGCAGAGATATTACTGTAAATGCCAGAATACCTAACATGGTAATATCTTAAAATGTTACAATCATTTTTTGTAATAACAATGTCATGAAACTTTCCAGTTCTATAATACAATAAAAGCCAAACCATCTACACAAGAAGTACTGTACTACATTATGTAGTACCATAAAAATAATCATTTTTAAAAAAACATGGAATTAAGACAGCAGTTTAAAAATTCTTACTCCGTTTTTAAAGCTCACGATATTTCCAAAACAAAATTTTCACAAAATGTATCCAAAATAGAAAAAAATCTCAAAATGCAATGTAGAATTGTTGTTCTTAGTTGAGCAAGCTTATATAAGCTTTACTAGTACCGAAATTACAGGACTGAAAATAGGTACATGTACAAAGCTGGAATTTTATATATGAAATTTTACAAGCAGCTGTAAATTATATTTTAAATGTGAATCTTACCTCAGTTCAGCTGTTTACACTTTACGCATATATGAATATGCAAAAATGGTGTGATACAGAGCCAGAAGCATTATTCATTGTTCAAACCACACTTCAATTCAGTGCATTCTGAGGCAATTCTGATCAAACATATAAAGGTAAGGTAAGGGTGTCAAACATATAAAGGTACGGTGAGGGTGTATTCTGTCCGAAGGCAGGTCTGAACCTCCGCAAAGGTGTGCCTGAGCCGGAGTTTACATACGGTAGGGTGGCCAGTTCCTTTCCGCTCCTCCATTCCCTTACCCCCCACCAACAGCGCATGGCAATCCATCCAAATCTTGACCACGCCTAATGTTGCTTAACTTCGGAGATCTCAGGGGATCCGGTGTTTCAACATGGCTACGGCCATTGGCAATCGACATATCCTACGATTCAAATATAAAATCAAAATATTTTTGGGGAATATTGTCATACACTATAATTTTCAAATAAGAACAATGTCCATAAAATCATACCAGTTACAATGTCCACACATCCTTCCACCACAACATACACTGTAAAGAGGTACTGCATGATCTAACTAACATGCATTCTGTCATATTTGCAAACAGCCATATGGAGAATGTTATAACTAATTTATTGAAATGTCTCAGATCTTGGGAAAAAGATGAGAGGACGCTCCATTTCGCTCAAGTATTTTTGAAGTGTTACAAGATACAAGAAATAATTTTAAAAACAAGATCAGATAATTAACAATACATATTACACTCTTCAATGCTAATAAACTTTACATATAAAGAAAAAAGTAAAGCAAAGTCATCTCCGCACAGGCCATGAAGGCCCTTGGAGGGGTGGAAGGTAAAGGCTTCCACTATCTGTGACTCAGGGCCATGTGCACCTCCGGAGGTGGAAATCTAGTTTCTCAAAGTTTTCGACTTCCTGATGGGGAGTTGAACCCACATCCTTCCGGGTGAACCGAGTGTGCCTCCACCACTTTGGCCAAACAGCCCTTACTTTTCAGTCATCATCATCATCATCATCGGTTTGCCCTTCCAGCGAGCTGGGTAGGGTGTTTGAAAACGAGCGTCTTCCAAAGTAGCCTATTCAAAAAAATTGTTGTCCATGACAGATTCCCAATTCCATCCTCTTCTCTCCACGTCTTCCCTCGGTTGGTCCATCCATCTTCTTCTTGGTCTTCCAGCTGGTCTTCTACCTGTTATTCTCTTTTCCAAATAAGCACATGGTAACCTTGTGCTATTCATTCAACATGCCCAAACTATTTAAGTCTAGATGACCTAAGTCTTTCCTTCATCGATTCATGTAGACCTAGGTTAAATCGGACCTCATTATTTTTCATGTGATCAAGTCATGTCTTTTGGAGGGCAGTTCTAAGAAATTTCATTTCGCAGGCTTGAATCCTACACTATAATCCTTTGATGTTAGTGTGCAGGTTTCCAGAGAATATGTAAGGATGGGAATGAAATATGACTTGTACAGGATCATTTTTGTTCTTTGTGGGACCCTCTCATCCCATAGTAGGTGTTTAACGATACTGTAAAAGTTAGAGCCTTTGGTTACTCTGTTTGTTATTTCTATCTCAGCTCTATTATCACTAGCCATTATACTTCCTAAATATCTGAATTGGTGTACTACTTCAACTTGGTGGTCCTGTATTTTTATGTTGCATTCTGTATTATGTCCGCTGATTTTCAATGCTACTGCTTTTTTGGGTTCAATTTCATTCCATAATCATCAAACTTCTTACACCATGCATTCAGATTATTTTGCACTCCCTCCTCTGTTTCATCCCATATTGTCACATCGTCTGCAAACACCAGAGCCTGATGATCTTTATTACTTTACAGTACATATATAAATTACCAAATCTTATAACACTTCACTTCTCAACTGTTTTGGAATGGTCGTCCTTAGCAACAGTTTAAACTTATCTGGCAAAGTAGTTTATTTCTCATTACAAACAAAAATGCAAATACTTCACACTGAAAATTAGACCAGAGCTTCCTTTTATATTATTGTGAAATAAATTTTATTTCTATAACAAGGAATTGTTGTGGTTGCATTTAAGTAATAACAATCTAATCCATACTCTGGAACATGAATTCTTTGTTTGTAAATTATGAAACGACACAGAATACTAAGGTCTTCATGAAATTAAAACAGAAAAACTATGTAACTTGTCCTAATGAGAAATAGATATGCAGAGCAGCATTTTAGGAAGTAAATAAAATGTACAAAATAATTAATAACCATATCAAGTCAAAGTATGCAGAATACAAGCAGTAAAATAAGAAAGGAAAAGGTATGAACAACATGTAGAGCAGGAAAGAAAATGAACTTAACCTCTTCATTAATGGAAATTATGAAGAGAGGCAACAGATTGGTGAAAAGTTCAGAAAGCATAGCTGTAGGAATATAGGGCGAAGATCCAAAGGGTGGCCCAGGATGGAAAGAGAGAAAAAAAGGTGGCTTTCGTTTTGGCTCGAAATAATTAAATTTACCCAAAGACTACAATGACTGCTTGTCCAATAATTTAAATCTTAAAATTTCAGCGAAAGAATGCTCTTTGTGTTTTGGTCTTCCATTCATAGCCTTGTCTGCTTAAATGCATACCTGTAGAAGTATATGTTAATGATACAACTGGTTCCCCTTACATAGAAACTACTTCTACCACAAGGCTACCTTCAGCAAGTCTTTCACTATTGGATATTATTAGACTATGTCTCTGGTTCCCTGCATTGACACACTTTAAAATTACACACGTTTCATTCTTAATGAAATAGCACCCAGCTCCATCATGACAACTCTTTCCTACCTTTCTGTCCCTCTCTCCTCTCTGTTTACTGTTTCACCACTTATGCACTCTGCACAGCAGACCTCGCTTGTCCTTAGATCCTTCTTCCTGTCACGCTGATGAAGAGAGCATTTTCTTTCCTGTCATTCTACTTTACAATATGTGTGTCTATTACATCTTCATCAAAGCAAGTGGTTCTTCTCTTCTGTTTTTGTGTCCCCAGCTTAATTTATATATTTGTAACTTACATATTAAATTTGACTTCCACTGTAGAATAAATTATAGATAAAATTTCTGTTTAAAACAACCTAGAATAGTTCACTTTAAAACTGCTTTTCAGATGTTAATGTACAATGGCTGGTTATCTTACCATCCATAGTTTAAGACTGACACATGTACACATTCATTCAATCAAAATAAAAATGGGAAAAAAAAATTAATAAAACTTGGAGAATAACCTAACAAGACTTTGATGATTAAAAATAGAAAACCATCATAAATTAACAAGATTAGCCAACATAAAAAATAAATTTCATTCACATTACAAAAGGACTGTTTAATATCTTCAAAATATAGTGCAAATTATATGGTGATAGTATTAAGTAGTCTTGAAATAATTAAAAATTCATCTTATGATGTAGTCAAATTATTTTACAAGAAAATAACATAGAAAAATACCATTACACAGAAATTGATGCTGCATTCTCTCTTTCTATACATATTTATATATTTATAAAAAACAACCATATACTGTATCAAGTTTACACATAATGTCATCAGGAATTCTTCACGACTGTTATTGTACTTTGAAATACATATCTAAATCACTTTCAACACTTCACTGAGCAAACAAGATCACACGAAGTAGCATCAGCCACAATGAAAGCCAAACTCGTTAAATACCGTACAACAGCAAATATCTTACACATCAGAAAGAAGAAAATTTACCATTCATATCTCGTTACACATTTTTAAACTGTCAGATACAATTATTTGATTTGGTCTGAACAACATTTTTGGTATTGCTAATTATAAAATATATACCGTATATATATTAATACAAGTTAAATAATAGTAATCATCATGATAAGAATATCAGATTTACAATCAAGATTAAAAAACAACAAACTCATGGGTATAATGAAAGTGAGGGCGAGAGGGGAGGTGATCATCACAGTGGGCGAGGTAAAGAAAGAACTATCTATTTACCAGCTTCTAATCTTTCATTATAGCACCTAACTTCTTACAAGCACATCTAAAGATGTATGAAAAAAAGTTCATACATTCATGGTAACAATGAAATGCAAAACTGTCACACAGCCAGTATGTGAATTAAACACAAGACTGGATATCACTGGATGTATAAAAATATGAAACAAGGACTCACAGGCAACATAACAGGAAGAGAAAAACACATTTAGGACATAAGTGTTTTTTAAAACTATTTTTAAAATACTAAAATCCTTAGGCAGTAATCACAAGAACAAAAGAAGAATACATGTATAGTTATGAAATGCTACAATATCTTCTTTACAAAATCCTCCAAGTGTTTGAATGAGATGACTTGTCTTCAACTTCCTTTTCCTTCTGATACTTCTCAAAAGCCCAACTTCCAATTTTTTTTAGCAACTGTCAGTAAAATGGAATGGAGTAATGATGGATCTGTTTACAGGAAAGATTCAATTCCACACTTTCACTCACACTTTCACCTGCCATGTCACACAACAGTGAAGAAGACTTCATCGCTAAAAATGTTTGTCATCATTCTTTGGATGAATTCTTCCTTTCACTACAATATTGTCTTAATTGTATATAGTCACAAGAAGGGAAGAAAAAAAAAATCAGAGGAAGTACTCACACGCACTTCTTCTAGTAATAGTCAATCTACCAGTAAAATGGTGACTAAATGAGTAACACCTTCCATGAGTTTTGCTTTAGTTTCTTGGGTTCACACTATTGCCAAAGAGACAGTCACCAAGGTAACAGAAAGGGGAATCAACACAACAGGATGTAATCCAATTTCACTAGTAGTTTCAATGAACTTAGTGTTACTATTACCCAGATCATGTTCTGTCTGAGAAAGAGTGGCAGACGGCTGTAGATTCTTCACGTCCATAGCAGGCAATGCTTCATGGTTTGATCCTGAAGATCCACAGTTAAAATTGCCATAGAATGAACAAGAATCCTGGCTACACTGTCAGACTTTATGATGCCGCATTTCAAAAGCGTTTCGCCCGCCATACGCTCCCGCATATAATTCTGGATGATTTGTTCGACTATAACTTGCAGGTGGGGCTGAGGCTGGAAAGATACAAAAATATCATTATAAACACACATTTTGTCCTATGTATTCATCCCAGAAAAACATTTTATTTACTTATCCTACTACTTTCCTTACATATATTTAGATTATCAATATTACAAAGAGAGAAAAATTGTGAGTTTATGTTTATTTGTATGTGGAGAGTAATCCTTTTTTTTTTTTTTTTTGCTAGGGGCTTTACGTCGCACCGACACAGATAGGTCTTATGGCGACGATGGGATAGGAAAGGCCTAGGAGTTGGAAGGAAGCAGCCGTGGCCTTAATTAAGGTACAGCCCCAGCATTTGCCTGGTGTGAAAATGGGAAACCACGGAAAACCATCTTCAGGGCTGCCGATAGCTACTATCTCCCGGATGCAAGCTCACAGCCGCGCGCCTCTACGCGCACGGCCAACTCGCCCGGTGAGAGTAATCTTAGGAACCACTCAACCAATATCATAATTTATTTCTTCCAGATTATTAATGGCTGTATATAATTCTGCTCGCTTATCTGGGTAGCAATTCACATAAGAGAGTAGTAGTGAAATCATTAACTACCGCAACTTCTATATCTGTGTGGGGAACGGTACTCATATTTATAGAGTATGAGGGAATAGCAAAGTGTTTGATTTGTGGCAAGGTGCTTCAGCCTGTACAACAGAAAATCAATATAGGCTACGTCATTATTCTGCATTCCATGAAAATGTGTATGACAAAATAATATGGGGGAGATCAGCAAGTACTAGGGCAGTAATTGAAACATAAGTGAATTTAAGGAGCACACTGTCAGTGAATCAGTACTAAGTTTAAGTTATAGGATCTCATTAGCAATTGCAAAGAACATGCATCCTTTTAATGACAAGGAATTTGCCATCACAACAGCCACTAAACAGTGCAGTTGAACAACTGAAGCATATCAGCCCTATCAGTACACAGAGATTACTAAGCAGAGAGTGTTGGTGGTGAATTTTTGTTTTAAGAGGAAGGGTAATCATCCTCTCTGGACAAATTAAGATCAAAATTAAAATAAAATAAAAACTTCTTCACTGGAGGAATTTGAAAATGAATTTAAAACAAAAATGTATTTTAATGAGCAAAAAGGACACAAACTCACTGAAAGGGAACTAAGTTTCCTGGAACACTTGAAATTTATATGCTCTTGATTAATTCACTCTCTCATAAAAAGCTAATGACTAAATCAGCAGTATTCTTGTCATCGGCTAGTAAGAGTTTGAGTGACTCCTGCAGGCTGAGTTTCTGTATTAGGCTAGAGAGATCCACATACTCTGTGTGAGGATGTGGCCCACGGTGAATTCGGCACCACAAGAACACATCTTCCCCACTTTAGGAGGTAAGAATGTGTAGATCTTCCATGACCTATCTTCAGCCTGTACCAAACTACAGCCCCTATCCATGAAGGCCAGAAAGAGGACTGCCACATGGCAGTTGTCTTCTTAATTGCTGTCAGCTTAGCCTTCTTTGTGATAGTGGACTGCACTTAGTCCCCTATTTCCTGGTTGTCGTCTTCCAAAGAATTACCAATTTCACTCTCATCAGACACAATACAATCACTATCACCATCATAAATATAAATTTCATTGTCTGGCTCCTCGTTATATACAAATAAGGAAGGATTTCCACCTTATCAATAACGTGGAAGTATTATCTGTATATGTGTAATCTTGATGTAGATGTTGATTCCCATAGGGAACCTAAAATATTTGTCCCGAATGAGGGCAAAACGCAGGCAACCAAGAATGAGTTAGGTGAAAAATTTATGTCCAATAACGGACCATTATATTGGTATTATAAATTTACTCGTTCGGGACAAATATTTTAGGTTCCCTATGGGAATCAACATCTACATCATTTGATGGCCAGGCAGGCATCAATTTTTGAAAATGAGACATAGCTCTCGTAGTGCATTGGCACTGCTGGTGGCTTCAAGTAGCCTATGCAGTGGCCTCCACGGTATGCACTAGCCTTGCGTCTTGGGTGGTGTGCTAAGTCCCAACTGACGAGCCTAACTTAGCACACGAGGGCGAAACGCAGGCAACCAAGAATGAGTTAGCTGGAAAATTTATAATGTCCAATAACGGACCATTATATTGGTCAATATGGATATGAAACTCATAAATCACGATGACTCCTCGTTAGTCAAAATATTACTTATATCTTGCGGAGCAAGCACACATCCTCAACTCGATCCCGCTATTACCATGTGTATTTGTTTACTATCAGAGAGTGTTTGTTTCTACAGAAAAGAAAAATAATGTGTATTCTCAAGGAATAGTCGTGCAATGCACTCACAGGAAACAAAAGTAGAAAACAGTTCATGGGTGTTGTTGTAATTCCTAGCACAATTGCACAAGAAGTTAAGTTATGCGACTACAGATGGCCAGGCAGGCATCAAATTTTGGAAATGAGACATAGCTCTTATAGTGCATTGGCACTGCTGGTGGCTTCAACTAGCCTATGCAGTGGCCTCCACGGTATGCACTAGCCTTGCGTCTTGGGTGGTGTGCTAAGTCCCAACTGATGAGCCTAACTTAGCACACGAGGGCGAAACGCAGGCAACCAAGAATGAGTTAGCTGGAAAATTTATAATGTCCAATAACGGACCATTATATTGGTATTACAGATGCTGGGACAGAACTTCATCACAGAACATATGAGATCGGATAAAACATGGAATAAAGTTTGTTGAACACAGGATAAAGTTTGCTGAACATGTCAAATATCCCCCAACATTGTTCTAAAAACCCACCAGTACAACATCAGGACACAATTTGAAACATTCAACATGAAACGTGAATAGACGTCAGTACTCCTGTAGGCCACACAAAACACTGCCGTAAATAGACGGCAGTACTGCTCATTGGGTTAATGTCATCCCACAGCATATTAAGGACTCGTGTAGCGTGTATCAAGAAGATGATATTGCATTGCAATCGGGAAAGGAAGTTTTAAGGTTACCTCCATACCATTATTCTTTAAAACCAATTGAAAGTGTGTGCAACCAAGTTAAGGGCCATGTGGCTTGGAACAACAAAACTTTCACCCTTGTGAAAGTAAGAAAACTGCTGCTGGAAGGGATCGAACTAGTGACTCCTCAACGTTGGGAAATATGTGTAAAACACGTCATTGAGACAGAAGAAAAACAATTGTGGGATATAAACCAGTTAGTAGGCAATGCCATTGAATGGATAGTGATAAATGTGAACGACTCCAACAGTGATGACAACGGCGATACGGAGGGGATTGAGTAACCTATCTTTCTTCCGCAGGCAACAATGGTAAGTACATTAACCCTCAGAATTGTATTGAATATCATCTTGATTCATTCTGGTGATTGTATAAATGTTGTATTCTTCTTGTAACATGTTAGTTACAGATTATTTGAACTGGTTATTGATCCCAGGGTTTCCTGACTGATGTTTTTATGCAATTAGTACTGCAACGCGCACGTGCCCAGACTTGTTATTGTTATCTCCCAGGTAATTTGAGGTAGGGTATAGAGGCGAATGAGAGGTGATGAACCTCTTGGCTTGACTAAGTACCATCAAGTCGACATAGACTCATGGCGACTACATGGATGGAGCGTCTCCAGATGCTTCTGTTGTCTACAAAGCCTTTCAGATCATGCAAGTACATATTCATTGTAAGTTTGATGATGTCTATCCATCTCATTGCCGGCCATTCTCGTCTTCGAGTCCCTTCCACCCTTGCAGGTTATAAATTTCATTTTCTTTGTCCGTATTGAAGATCTACTTGTGATACAAATTCTTATAATTTTGTTAATTACCACCTATTCAATACAATAAAAACGTAGTACAAACTTACATATTTATTACGATGTTGATATGGTACATGTTTCGCTCCTTTTTCGTGAGCATCATCAGCCAATTATTATTTACTTAAGGTTATATAAGATCATGAAACAATTCTTTTGGATTAAGATTATGCTTATAAAACTGATTGACAAATCTTATAATATTTTACAAGTCATATAACAATAAAATTATGTCTAAGTTAAAACATGATGAAACACTTTCTAATGTGATATAGGATTTAAAATGTTCTCGTAAGTTCCAAAATGGCTTGTTGGTATATTTTTCTTTCTGCTGCGTAATTGTTAACATATTTGTCTAAAATCTATCTAACAATTTATTGACGAAACTCATCTGATGAACATCCTTTAAAATTATTTTAAAAAATAATTTTATTGACGATAAAAGTTTGTTCACGAACAATATTCTCCTATTGACAATATAAAATTAATGCCAATACATTTGTATAAATGTTACTCCAGCAACAACGAGAACAAGTCAAATGTCCATAACATAGACAATTATCAACTGCAGAAAATTGTCAATATAGTTAACGAAGTTTTAACGACAATCATACAAGTTAAGCAACATTGAATCAATACAATTAGCCAGATCTCAAAAGTTTTTTATTTTTTAAAATAATTTTAAAGGATGTTCACCAGATGAGTTTCGTCAATAAAATGTTAGACTTAGATAGATTTTAGACAAATATGTTTTAACTTAAAAGACATAATTTTATTGTTATATGACTTGTAAAATATTATAAGATTTGTCAATCAGTTTTATAGGCATAATCTTAATCCAAAAGAATTGTTTCATGATCTTATATAACCTTAAGTAAATAATAATTGGCTGATGATGCTCACGAAAAAGGAGCGAAACATGTACCATATCAACATCGTAATAAATATGTAAGTTTGTACTACGTTTTTATTGTATTGAATAGGTGGTAATTAACAAAATTATAAGAATTTGTATCCCTTCCACCCTTCCAAGTATGATTGTCTTCTCCAAGGATTCAGACTGCCTCATAGTATGCCCATAAAAAGATAGCTGTAACCTTGTAACAAAAGCTTCAAGAGATACACCTGGATTGATGTTCTGAATGACCCACTGGTTCGTCTTCTTTGCTGTCTAAGATATACACAAAATCCTTCGCCAACACCATAGCTCAAATGCATCAATGCACTTTCTGTCATGATTTTTTATGGTCCGGCTTTCACATCCATATGTTACTGTGGCAAAGACTAGTGCCTTAACCATTTCTGACCTTAGTATGCACAAAGACAAGTGATGACCTGAAGATCTTGTGTATGCCCTGAAAAGCTGCCCTGCCAAATGCTGACAGTGGTTCTCTGAACTGCTGGAGTCATTATTACTCATGGTTAAACCCAGCAAACTACACTTATCTACCACTTTGACGACCGTCATGTATCTTGATATCTGAAAGTGTACCTGTTGTAAGAATCTTCGTCTTACCAATATTTAGATGGAGTTCCGTCTTTTCACTTAATTCTTTCACTTTTAGTATAAGAGCCTCCAGGCCATCCTTACTTACAGCTATCACAGTGATGTCACCTGCATAACGTAGGATGGTAATATTCAGACCACCAATTCTAAAGCTACAAAATGTTCTAGCTTCTCTCATGATGTACTTGGCATATAAGTCGAACAGATAAGGTGCTTATCTGTCACTTTACCAACTAAAAACTAGCGTGTACCATCATGCTCAGTTTTAACTGTGGCCTCTTGATGCAGATAAAGGTTATGCATCAGGACAACAGAATGTTCATGTATACTCATCCGTGTAAGGACATCCCACATCTTCCTGTGATTTACACTTCCAAAGGCTTACAACCAATAAAGCAAATATACATTTCCTTTTTATATTCCTTTGCTCTCTCTACCATCCAACACATATCACTAATGATATCTCTGGTTCCTCTGCCTCTTCTAAAACCAGTTTGAGTTTAATAATGACAGTGGCTTTACGTCCCACTAACTACTTTTACAGTTTTCGGATACGCCGAGGTGCTGGAATTTAGTCCCGCAGGAGTTCTTTTATTTGCCAGTAAATCTACCGACACGAGGCTGACGTGTTTGAGCACCTTCAAATACCACCGGACTGAGCCAGAATTGAACTTGCCACGTTGGGGTCAGAAGGCGAGTGCCTCAACCATCTGAGCCACTCAGCCCAAGCTTTAGTTTTGGACAGATCATACTCAATGTAAGGTTCTAATCTTCATAGTGCAATCTTTAAAAGCACCTTAATGGCATGTGATATTAGCACTTTTTTTTATTTCTTTTTTTTTTTAAATACAGGAACGTATATGGATAGTTTCCAACCAGTGGGCCATGTTGCAGACAGATGGGCATACCTGAACATCTCATTGTCCTGATATGTATACTCTAATTGGGACAAGAAGCCAACATTAAAATTGAGCATGGTGAAAAAGTTTATAGTGAGCTAATTATTTCAAATTTCTTCATGTTGCACAAATAACCCAGAAATCAGATTATCCCTCCATGAATAATTGAGAGTTTACTGTACTTATTTATGTACTCATGGTTATGACTAAATAACTAAGGAGACCACACAATTTCAACAGTGAAGTTCTGATGCTGAATATATTACAGCTTGGTTACAGTCAAAATATACAGTGAATAATGAAGAATTGCTTACAGTGAATGCTGCCTTAATTGTTTGGTGTATGATACAACAATGTTTCTTTTCAGAAATTCACTTTAGTGGTTGTAAGATACGTATAGGAAAACTTCACAGTGTAGTTTGAGTGATCCTCCCATTTTCCAAATGCATCACCATACCTGTCAGCTACAAAACTGCCAGTATAAGGCTAGCAAAGGAAAATGGAATGCTTACCTTTCGGTGCATAGTACTGACCTCGTCCCTCCCCATAGCCATGAGCTGGCCCTCTGGTGGGGCCTGGGTGGCCCGGAACTACTCCATGATGTCCAGCTCCTCCGCTATATGGTGCTCTCTGGAGAGAAAAAGAAAATCAATTAACTTTCTCACAAATCATTTAAAATTTGTAATATCTCAAGCAATTTCTTTTCAGTTCTGACTCAGTTAATTTATAACTGTCAGGTTCTTCAGTCTGCTGAAACTATTTTTGAGTAATAAATTTATAAAATACCTGAAAAAGAAAACATATGGTAACAGTATTATACTAGTTTCTTTTTCAGATAGTTTATAAATGTATTGCTCAAAATTAGTTTTGACAGAGAACCTAACAGTTACACATTATTTAAAAGAAAATTCAAAGTGAGGGAAGGGGAATGAAGTTGTTCACGTTCATAGGTTTAACCTCTGAGTATCCCACAAGTGACCCCTGGAAGGTGCTGAGTGAGCAACGGTGATCAGTGATCTTCTTAGCGAGTTCTCCTGGCTACAATACACATGAAATCAAACTTGCATCTAAATAACTCTTTTCAGAACCACAAGGTCTAGCCTTTGAATACGCCAGCTCAACATAAAAGCATCATCATCATATTCTAAAAGCTAAGCCTTGTCTCCGCAGCCATATATGTCTATTTTGAGCCAGTCTTTTCAACTCAACGTAGGTTCTCAGAAACACTTTTTTTTAAAATAAGACATTCTGGATTATCCTCTTCCTCTTTTCCCAGCAATTCTTCCTTCAGTGATGTTACAAAGGAACTCCTCATACTGCAGAACATGACCAATAAATTTCATTTTCAGTTTTTCAATTTCAGTTACCAGACTCCATTTTTCTCGTATTTCTCTAAAGACTTCGGTATTGCTCTTCATTTCAACCCAACTTATCCTCTGCATTCTCCTCCAGATCCACATTTCAACTGCCTCTAGTATTTTCTTTTCCTGCTCTCGTAATGTTCAAGAGATCAAAATGTGCCCAAGATCCTGAGAGACATTGCTGTTATCCAAGAAATTCATATTGACAGTGCAGATAGCCTTAGATCAAGAGACAGAATACCAGTATATGAAGAACTCTGTGCTACATGATATATATTGGGAATAATCCTTCTATAAAAGCTAACTCCAAGTGATTACATGACGTCATATGCACCTGATAACACAATTCTGAATGAGTAGATTACAAATTGCACTTGCTTTTGGGCTAAGTCCGCTGGGATTTGGACTGTAAAATTGTCCATTAATGACATCTGCCTTATTAATCCTCCTATGGAAATAATGCACATGAGAAAAAAAATTTTGAAATTGATTTCCATTAAGGCACGAACATTTCCATTAAAAGTGGTTGTGTATATTTTGTGGGAGTGCCAAATCAAAGTTAGAGATATTGATTTCCATTACGACTGGCCATGCGTATTTTATTGGGGCATAAAACAACTGTTCCAGTCTTCTTATAAATCCCCAGTCCATTCAGGGATTTAGTCCTAAAACCTACCCAAGGAGATGTAGATTCTAAAGTTTGATAGAAATATCCCATTAACCCAGTTAACCAGTTATAAGAACTCGGACAGACGGACAGACAGACAGACAGACAGACAATGTTAAAATATATGCTGATGGTCATTATTAAACCTCAAATCGATAACTGTATGATATTTTCATCGAAATAGTCGATGTACAGACACACAGTGGTTACGATTTTATTTATATAGATAAGAAATCTGCTCCACATACAACACCTTTTGGGCTATGTCCATTGCGACTTAGCCTGTAGAACAGTCCGTTAAGGATATCTCCCTTAGTAATCTTCCTATCGAATAGGTGCAAATGAGAAAAAAGTTATAGAAATAGATTTCCATTAACGCTGGTACATTTCCATTCAGATTGGTCTTGTGTACTTTGTGGAAGAGTAAAATCACTGTTTCGGTACCCTAAAAATCTGCAGTCAATTCTGGGAATTTGAAATGGTATGGACCTTAAAACCTACCTATGGACAGGTAGATGCTAAATGTGAAATTTGGTTGAAATACCTCCAGTAGTTTTCCAGTTATAAGAAATATGATTAAACGAACACACATTTGAGTGATATCTGTTGGGACATAGACTGAAAAACCATCCTTTAATGATATCTGCCTTATTAATCCTCCTATGGAAATGTTGCATATGAGAAAAAAGTTTTAGAAATCTATTTCCATTAAGGCAGGAAGATTTCCATTAAGTTTGGTTGTGTATATTTTGTGGGAGTGCAAAATCATTGTTTCAGTTTTGTATAAACCCTTCAGTCAATTCAGGGATTTAGAAATAATATTGGCCCTAAATCCTACCAAAGGACAGGTGGTTGGTGGATTCTAAATATGAAGTTTGATAGAAATATATCCAATAGTTTTCAAGTTATAAGAACTAAGGCAAAGAAGCAGACAGGCATCAAAGCTAAAAAATGTGCTGATGGTCATTATTAAACCTGAAACAGATAACTGAACAATATTTTCACCGAAATAGTCGATGTACAGACACACAGTGGTTAAGATTTTATTTATATAGATAAGAAATCTGATCCTTGTGCAACACCTTTTGGGCTATGTCCACTGCGACTTAGGCTGTAGAACAGTCTGTTAAGGATATCTCCTTTCGTTATCCTCCTATCAAATAGGTGCACATGAGAAAAAAGGCTTTTAGAAATAGATTTCCATTAAGGTTGGTAGATTTCCATTCACGTTGGTCTTGTGTATTTTGTGGAAGAGTAAAATCACTGTTTTCTTTTTTTGCTAGCGACTTTACGTCGCACTGACACAGATAGGTGTTATGGCGACGATGGGATAGGAAAGGTCTAGGAGTTGGAAGGAAGAGGCCTTAATTAAGGTACAGCCCCAGCATTTGCCTGGTGTGAAAATGGCAAACTACGGAAAATCATCTTCAGGTTTGGTTCCCTATAAACCCCCAGTCAACTCCAGGAATTTGAAATGTTCTGAATCTTAAAACCTATCTACGGACATGTAGATGCCATGTCAAGAAAATAAGGTGAAATTCTTTACATTACGTTTCGTAGAGAACTTCGCTCTGTGTCATCGGAAGAAAATCTCGACTGTTCACGAGAAAGACTTGTCTAGGAAATAAAGTTTGCATTTAGACGTTATAACAGAAGTGGAAATGGTATGTTCATTCATCACCAGATGGCTCACCAGACATGGTACAGTGTTAGCGTTCGAAGGGGAAGCTGAGGGAACCATCAAAATCAGTCTGAGAGGAAGTCACATAACAACATGAGTACACACATATGAAAGTATGATATAGAAACAAGCCTGGAATGAAACACCTGGCAATGAAAAACGTACGAACTTGGAAAACACCGAAACGAAACAACAATAGTGAAGGGACAGGAAAGGGAACTACCTACGTAAATCCTTAATGGCTGGCAACCACTTATTACTTAATTGAAATAGTTAGGATTTCTACACATTTCCATAGCTTCCCATATAATCCTGGACCTGTGATGTCTAGTGTGGGCAAGAGCTCAAGCATCTTGGAACACAACATCATGACCTGACAATAGAGCATGCACAGCTATTGCTGATTTGTCCGGCTGGTTGAGACGAATATTTCATTCACGTTCCTTGATACGAGTACCAATGGACTGGCATGTTTGGCCAATGTACGCCGCAAGTACAGGGCATTTCGTATACCCCAGGATGTAAAAGTGGGGACAATTTGTCCTTGGTTTTACCCAGACTGTGAGTGTTATTAAATTTTGGTTGTATGTACTCTGCTGGAGTGCAAAATCATGGTTTCGGTTTCATATCAGCCCACAGTCAATTCCGAGAATTTGAAATGTTTTGTATCTTAAAACTTACCAATGGACAGGTGGATGCTAAATATGAAGTATGCTTATGATATCTCCAGTAGTTTTCCAGTTAAAAGAAATATGCTTTACACGCACCTGCTTTTGAGTCAAGTCCGCTGGGACATGTACTGAAAAACCGTCCATTAATGATATGTCCCTTATTAATCCTCATATCAAAATTATGCACATGAGAAAAAAAGTTTTAGAAATTTATTTCCATTGAGGCAGGTAAATCTCCATTAAGTTTGGTTGTGTATATTTTGTGGAAGTGCAAAATGGCAGTCTTGGTTTCATATAAACTCCGTCAATTCAGGAATTTAGAAATAATATCGGCCCTAAAACCTACCAAAGGACAGGTGGATTCTAAATATGGAGTTTGGTAGGAATATATCCAGTAGTTTTCAATTATAAGAACTCAGACAAACTGACACCAAAACTAAAAAATATGCAGATGGTCATTATTACACCTGAAACAGATAACTGCACTAAAATTTCGCCGAAATAGCCAATGTACAGACACACGGTCATTATGACTTTACAGTCAAACCTCAATATCACGAACCTCCATTACTCGAACTTTCAGTATCTCAAAGTAACTTCAATTTCCCGGCCGCTTGTCCTATTCCTCATGTGTATTTATCTCTCTATTAGTCGAAATTTGGTCACATGAATTTCCCAATTTCTCAAAGTAAAAGTTTCCTCCCTTGAAGCAAACAATACTCTGTGACTCAAATTTTGTACAACATTAATTGTGCAATACAGCATTTGTGGTTTGTGAGGAAGAGTTAACAAGTAAAGGAAGGGTTACTGTGATGCTGGGAGCTAATATGACAGGAACCAAAAACCTAAAACTTCTAGTAATCGTTATATAAGCAAAGCCTCTCTGTTTCTCGGGTGTGAATTCATTACCGGTCACGTACGAAAGCAACCGTGGAAGTCGTGAATGACAAGCTCCATTTACAAATCTTGGCTGTGTAGTATTAGTGAGAAGTTTCAACATCCCTTTTGTAGACAACTGCCTTGTTCATCCCAAGATGCTTGTACAGGAGTTACTGGGAGTGCACGTGGTTTTCTTGCCACTGAACTTAACATCCAAACTAAAGCCCATGGACCAAGGGGTGATTAAAAACTTGAAGCATTTCCATAAGAAGAGCACTCTTCAGAGAATTCTAAGAGGAATTTAATCCGAGGAGTCATTAACAGACATCAATCTACTTCAGTCAATAAGAATGCTGAGTAAATTGTGGGCTGATGTGAAGCAGCAAACAATTAAACAGCTTCTGCAAAGCAGGATTTTTAAAAGGTGACTTAGGAGCTTCAGAACACGATGAGGAGGAAGTGTCTCCTATTCTTGAAGAAAGGGTGGAGTATCAGCAGCTTGTTAACTGCGAAGCTGACTGAGGCTTACATAAATCTGGGCTCTGACGTTATGGTGCCCAAACCTCCTACGGATACCATCAACGCTGCTGCTGAGCAGCAAGAAGAAGAGTTTGGGTTGCCCTCTTCTGTACCATTAGTAGACCAGGCATTAAGTGCAGTGGCTATTCGACTGTACACAGAGTCAGTCGAATGTAAATGACCAAGTGTTTTCACAGCAATAAATGTTGTTGAAAAGTATGTGGAAGAAAAGAAGGTTAACAGTTTTTTTTTTTTTTTTAAACATGGATTTTTTCCAAAGGTGTTCATGGAGGTAGGTATGTTCCTTGTTTCACTGCTGTATGTACTGTATTCTGTCTTCTAATAAGTTACTATAATAAGGGTTATAATTAAAGTGATGCCGTAAAACACGAGTTTGTATATTTTTAAATACTGTCTTTAGTATAAGCCCGTAGATACATATTACTCAATTATATGC
Organism: Anabrus simplex; assembly: GCF_040414725.1. Taxonomy (NCBI): domain Eukaryota; kingdom Metazoa; phylum Arthropoda; class Insecta; order Orthoptera; family Tettigoniidae; genus Anabrus; species Anabrus simplex. Next base: position 186,025,894 of record NC_090267.1, read on the forward strand.
ACATATTAATTATATGCTACACATGCTCAAAAACGGTATTCTCTATATCTCAAAATTTTTATAACTCGAAATAAAATTTAGCTCCAGAGGTGATTTGAGATATTGAGGTTCCACTGTATCTATATAAATTAAAAGATGAGGAAAGAATTATAACTAATGAGAAAAAATTCTATTAATGAAGATTGTGGTATGTGAAAATGCAGAGTTTTTCCTCGCCATTTGACACAGAATATGTCTATTGTTTCGTTCCTAAACTGGGTCCTTGGGTATAGCAGACCCTGCCACTGTGTGGGAAAAATGCTAGGAAGACGATGACTGGGGGGGGAGGGGGGGGCGTAAAAATGTTTGTGTACCCAAAAAAGTATACAGCAGACTTCCTTCAATAATTTCAAAACAGTTTAATAGAGGAAGGTCCAAAGGGTCTACTTAAATAGCTTTCAAGATCAGATGGCAGAACAGTGAGCAGCAAGTACATCCATCATTTTGTGTCAAAAGTGCAGCTCGGCATGGGTGGTAAAATTAGTGTGTCATTCATTGACTAGGTGTGTGAAAATTGGTGGATTTTATGAACATTTCTGAAAGGTCAGAATATCTTAATTTAAAGAAGGTCCAAGACTGCAAACGAAATAAAATAGAAGGAATGAGTCAAAGAAAACAGAACAAACCCAAAATGTTTGAGGCTGAGCATAAGGGAGCCTATAGACAACGTAAGAAAGTCAAGATGAAGCGCTATGAGTCGCAACCAGTGCATCTACTACTTCTGTCTAGCCTAGGAATATGAGATGCATCTGAGAACAATCGAGAAGACATCACTGAGTCAGTGGAGATGAGAAATACAATATAACCCCGATTTTGTGTGACCTCGATTTAATGTAAACCCGCATTTAACAGAAGAAATTTCCAGTCCTGAAAATTATTCCATAAAAGCAATGCAATTTTATATTCGATTTAACATAATTCACAACAGGGCAAAACCCGCATTTAGTGTTAAGGAAATGTTAAAATTCTGAAATATTTATTTCTATTCATTTTTGTTATGGGGCATTAACAACCTACGAAAAAAGACGTCATAAGCTTGCTAAGGATGATTCAAGGCAGAAGAGGAATTTCAAGCGCAGGCACTTAGGGCTAAAGTGAGACCGTGGTCGCTGTAGCAGAAGAGAACCCCCGTTTTAATGACAATGTTATTATAACCTTCGAAAATTCCTATATAAATCTGTGCAATATCCTTTGGTTACAACGAGAACTCTTTTACTGAATCATCCATTATTACGGTCAAATTTGGGCATGTTATTTTTATCTGTTATCAATATTCATAAGCTCTACTCCAGCATTTGTATTAAATGCAGCCGATCATCTTCCATATCGATTCCTCACTACGCGCGAGCGAGCCTGATGATGCTTGTTGTTTAAAGGGGCCTAACATCTAGGCCACTGGCCCCTAATGGTACGAAATGAGACAAAATGTAATGACGAATTAAAAGTCCAAAATCCTCCACTGACCAGAATTCAAAACGTGAAGACGAACAATGAATGGATGGATATGATTTTAAAACAATCAGTGGATCCGACCCGCAATGCCTCACATTCACAGAAACTGACGTACAACAATAGTATTACTAACCAAGGGACTGCTTCAATGCTGACCTGTCTAAAGCATTTGATAGGGTGGATCATGGGAGACTACTGGCAAAAATGAGTGCAATTGGACTAGACAAAGAGTGACTGAATGGGTTGCTCTATTTCTAGAAAATAGATCTCAGAGAATTATTCGAGTAGGTGAAGCTTTATCTGACCCTGTAATAATTAAGAAGGGAATTCCTCAAGGCAGTATTATCGGACCTTTATATTTTCGTATATATATATAAATGATATGAGTAAAGGAGTGGAATCAGAGGTAAGGCTTTTTGCGGATGATGTTATTCTCTATATAGTAATAAATGAGTTACAAGATTGTGAGCAACTGCAATGTGACCTCGAAAATGTTGTGAGATGGACAGCAGGCATTGGTATGTTGATAAACGGGGTTAAAAGTCAGGTTGTGAGTTTCACAAATAGGAAAAGTCCTCTCAGTTTTAATTACTGCGCTGATGGGGTGAAAGTTCCTTTTGGGGATCATTGTAAGTATCTGGGTGTTAATATAAGGAAAGAGCTTCATTGGGGTAATCACATAAATGGGATTGTAAATAAAGGGTACAGATCTCTGTACATGGTTATGAGGGTGTTTAGAGGTTGTAGTAAGGATGTAAAGGAGAGGGCATATAAGACCCCAACTAGAGTATGGTTTCAGTGTATGGGACCCTCACCAGGATTACCTGATTCAAGAACTGGAAAAAATCCAAAGAAAAGCAGCTCGATTTGTTCTGGGTGATTTCCGACAAAAGAGTAGCGTTACAAAAATGTTGCAAAGTTTGGGCTGGGTAGAATTGAGAGAAAGAAGGAGAGCTGCTCGACTAAGTGGTATGTTCCGAGCTGTCAGCGGAGAGATGGCGTGGAATGACATTAGTAGACGAATAAGTTTGAGTGGCGTTTATAAAAGTAGGAAAGATCACAATATGAAGATAAAGTTGGAATTCAAGAAGACAAACTGGGGCAAATATTCATTTATAAGAAGGGGAGTAAGGGATTGGAATAACTTACCAAGGGAGGTGTTCAATAAATTTCCAATTTCTTTGAAATCATTTAGGAAAAGGCTGGGAAAACAACAGATAGGGAATCTGCCACTGGGGCGACTGCCCTAAATGCAGATCAGTATTGATTGATTGATTGATTGATTGATTGATTGATTGAATCTATGATGCTTGTAGTCTAAAGGGGATCCAAAATCCAAGTCATTGGTCCCTCATTATGGTACTTGTTGTTGTTGTTTGAGTCATCAGTCCATAGACTGGTTTGATGCAGCTCTCCATGCCACCCTATCCTGTGCTAACCTTTTCATTTCTACGTAGCTATTGCATCCTACATCTGCTCTAATCTGTTTGTCATATTCATACCTTGGTCTACCCAACCGTTCTTGCCACCTACACTTCCTTCAAAAACCAACTGAACAAGTCCTGGGTGTCTTAAGATGTGTCCTATCATTCTATCTCTTCTTCTCGTCAAATTTAGCCAAATCGATCTCCTCTCACCAATTCGATTCAGTATCTCTTCATTCGTGATTCGATCTATCCATCTCACCTTCAGCATTCTTCTGTAACACCACATTTCAAAAGCTTCTATTCTCTTTCTTTCTGAGCTAGTTATCGTCCATGTTTCACTTCCATACAATGCCACGCTCCACACAAAAGTCTTCAAAAACATCTTTCTAATTCCGATATCAATGTTTGAAGTGAGCAAATTTCTTTTCTTAAGAAAGCTCTTCCTTGCTTGTGCTAGTCTGCATTTTATGTCCTCCTTACTTCTGCCATCGTTGGTTATTTTACTACCCAAATAACAATATTCATCTACTTCCTTTAAGACTTCGTTTCCTAATCTAATATTCCCTACATCACCTGCCTTCGTTCGACTGCACTCCATTACTTTTGTTTTGGACTTATTTATTTTCATCTTGTACTCCTTACCTAAGACTTCATCCATACCATTCAGCAACTTCTCAAGATCTTCTGCAGTCTCAGATAAAATAACAATATCATCGGCAAATCTCAAGGTTTTGATTTCCTCTCCTTGGACTGTGATTCCCTTTCCAAATTTCTCTTTGATTTCCTTTACTGCCTGTTCTATGTAAACATTGAAAAGGAGAGGGGACAAACTGCAGCCTTGCCTCACTCCTTTCTGAATTGCTGCTTCTTTTTCAAAGCCCTCGATTCTTATCACTGCAGACTGATTTTTATACAGGTTGTAGATAATTCTTCGTTCTCGGTATCTGATCCCTATCATCTTCAGAATCATAAATAGCCTGGTCCAATCAACATTATCGAATGCCTTTTCTAGATCTACGAATGCCATGTACGTGGGCTTGTCCTTCTTGATTCGATCCTCTAAGATCAGACGTAAAGTCAGGATTGCTTCACGTGTTCCTACATTTCTTCTGAAGCCAAATTGATCTTCCCCCAACTCAGCTTCAACTTGTTTTTCCATTCTTCTGTAAATAATACGTGTTAAAATTTTGCAGGCATGAGATACTAAACTAATAGTGCGGTAGTTTTCACACCTGTCAGCACCGGCTTTCTTGGGAATAGGTATAACAACATTCTGCTGAAAATCGGATGGGACTTCTCCTGTCTCATACATCTTGCACACTAAACGAAATAACCTTACCATGCTGGTTTCTCCTAAGGCAGTCAGTAATTCAGCGGGAATATCATCAATTCCAGGTGCCTTGTTCCTATTTAGGTCACTCACAGCTCTGTCAAACTCTGATCTCAAAATTGGGTCTCCCATTTCATCAGCATCAACAGCCTCTTCATGTTCCAAAACGAAATTATCTACATCGTTACCTTGATACAACTGTTGGATATGCTCCTGCCATCTTTCTGCTTTGTCTTCTTTCCCTAGAAGTGGCTTTCCATCTGAGCTCTTAATATTCATGCACCTAGATTTTCTTTCTCCAAAGGTTTCCTTGATTTTCCTGTATGCAGCATCTACCTTTCCCAGGACCATACAGCCTTCGACATCCTTGCACTTTTCCTTCAGCCATTCTTCCTTAGCTACCTTGCACTTTCTATCCACTTCATTCTTTAATCGCCTGTATTCTTTTCTGCCCTCTTCATTTCTAGCATTCTTGTATTTTCGTCGTTCATCAATCAGGTCTAGTATCTCCTGAGTTATCCACTGATTCTTAGTTGATCTTTTCTTCCTTCCTAACATTTCTTCAGCAGCCCTACTGACTTCATTTTTCATGACTCTCCACTCTTCCTCTACTGTGTTTCCTTCGGCCTTTTCATTTAGTCCTTGTGCAACATGTTCCTTGAAACAATCCATCACACTCTTTTCTTTCAACTTGTCTAGATCCCATCTTTTTGCATTCTTTCCTTTCTTCAATTTCTTCAATTTCAGATGGCATTTCATGACCAACAAGTTGTGGTCAGAGTCCACGTCTGCTCCTGGAAAAGTTTTGCAATCCAACACCTGGTTTCTGAATCTCTGCCTAATCATAATGAAGTCTATTTGATACCTTCCAGTGTCTCCAGGTCTCGTCCACGTATACAGCCGTCGTTTGTGGTGTTTGAACCAAGTATTGGCGAGGACTAAATTATGGTCAGTGCAGAATTCAACCAGCCGACTTCCTCTTTCGTTTCTTTGTCCCAATCCAAATTCTCCTACTGTGCTACCTTCTCTTCCTTGGCCTACCACTGCGTTCCAGTCTCCCATCACAATTAGATTCTCGTCACCTTTGACATATTGTATTAAATCTTCTATCTCCTCATATATTCTTTCAATTTCTTCATCATCCGCTGAACTAGTAGGCATATAGACCTGCACTATTGTGGTGGGCATTGGTTTGGTGTCTATCTTGGCGACAATAATTCTTTCACTATGCTGGTCGTAGTAGCTTATCCGCTGCCCTATTTTCTTATTCATTATCAAACCAACTCCTGCATTACCCCTGTTTGATTTCGTGTTGATAATTCGGTAGTCGCCTGACCAAAAATCCTGTTCTTCCTGCCAACGTACTTCACTTATACCAACTACATCTAACTTTAGCCTATCCATCTCCCTTTTCAGATTCTCTAACCTACCACAACGATTCAAACTTCTAACATTCCACGCTCCGACTCGCAGAATGTCAGTATCCATCTTCCTGATGATCGCCCCCTCTCGTGTAGTCCCCGCCCGGAGATCCGAATGGGGGACTAGTTTACCTCCGGAATATTTTACCCGGGAGGAAGCCATCATCAGTACATCATTCATACAGAGAGAGCTGCATGTCCTCGGGAGGTGGTTGTGTTGTAACCAAGGTGGCAATTTACAGAACACAACTTTTATTGCTTCACTTTATGATATTTACACAAATAACTGAAATTTATTTTGAAGCAAAAAGGAATATTGAATCTTGAGAAAAGTCTGTCTTTATACAATATGTACAGGTTTACAGTCTTTATATACACTTCTATCTTGAAAAGATAGTCTTTGTGAATTGACACGTTGATAGTCGAGAACTATCTGGCACACTAACATGAATGTCTTTGAGAGTCCTTGTTTGTTGAAGTGCCTGAATTCCTAAAAAGCAAGTTCAATTGATTGAAGAAATTCCACCTAGCGAAACTAAGGGAGCTTGCGTAAATTAGGGAATGAAAATGGCTTGTAAAAGAATTACGGAACATGGGCAGCGGAAACAGGTAAGGGAGCGGTGACCGGAGGTGAAACCTCGTACTGCCAGAAATTCAGTCCACCTGGTCGAAGCACATTTTCAAGAGGAGTAGCCTCCGTGCTCGACGTAGGGTGTATTCTGGAGCTGGACACCAGGGCAAGTGGGCAATTGAGCAGGCAGGGAGCTCCTATTTATAGTACACTCGATGGTCAGGCACGCGCACTGAGGGCTGCGCGTCGAAGCTAGCAGAATGATACACAGGCGCGCTTGCAGCTGGCTGGTGGAGCGAGAAAGGGAGCGCCGGACATACAACAGTTACGGCTGTAGTTTCCCGTTGCTTTCAGCCGTGTAGCAGTATCAACACAGCTAAGCCATGTTGAGTATTATTACAAGGCCGTATCAGTCTATCATCTAGACTGCCGCCCTTGCAACTACCGAAAGGCTGCTACCCCCCTTTCGATGAACCATTCGTTAGTCTGGTCTCTCAACAGATACCCATCCGATATGGTTGCACCTGCGGCTCGGCTATCTGCATCATTGCGACACGCAAGCCTCCCCACCGCGGCAAGGTCACATGGTTCGCAGAGGAGGTTATGGTACTTATCACTACGAAAGTAGAACCATGATATTTGTTATGTTGTGGTACTAATCAAAAGTAGCGTAGACTCGTGGTATACCATGCATTATGGTGCTACTCACAGGTAATAAAATTGGCACATGTAACACAGACCTATGGTGTTTCGCACATTGCGCCACCATTTACAGGCAACACAAACTACGGCGTTCATCACATAAGTGTACTAACCACAGGGACTCGTACTATCCCGTGGTGTTCCTCATATAGTGGGTACTAACCATAAGCAAGACAGAATCATGGAGTCGCTCACCCATGGTGTCACTCATATAATGGTACTAATCACAGGTACTGTAAAAGCTGACAGCGCACTCTGTTGCTACTAATCACAAACCTACTTAACCTAGTGGTACTACGCGCAAGTAAAAGCGACGCATGGTGTTCCCCGCTTGGTTGTACTTGGTGGTTATAATTCGATCATCCCTTGGTCGCCTCTTATGACAGGCAGGAGATACCACGGGTGTATTCTTCGTCTGCATCTCCCACCCACAGGGGGTTGTGTGTTTGGTCCACGAGAGGTATTTTATTTCCCTTAAGTCCGCTGGCAAGCCAGTTAGAACCCCCCTATCCACCACCTGGGACGCGCCACGTGCGAGTATCACCTCTCCCCCTGCTATGCCAGCATAGTAGGTTCATGGAAGTGAGCCTGAGCAACTGCGACTCGTGTCAACAAACATCGGGATAATATGTTCCGCAATAAGTGCCATGCCAGCAATTGTTAACTCCTTAGAAATAAAGGCTGAAGTAAACGACTGCGTAATTTCAATACTATGAACTGAAATAAAATATGAATGTGATGCTTCTCCTTCTCAAGATACAGAGGTGTGCGTAACTAATTTCAGATGTTAGGTTATGTACTTTCGCGTCTTGTTAAAATTCAGAAAGGCTGTTCCCGTGTAAATTTATAGTGAAAATGTTATTATTCTACAGGGAGCTTGAAATATATGTTCATAATACGTTTGCGGTAAACCTAGGTTAGGAGACGCCATTTGAAGTAAGAAAATGGAAATGTTTGCCACAAGCCTCTGGAGTGATACTATTACAATTTTTAAGAATGAAACTGAATATGCACGTTCAGACTATTGAAATTAGAAAATACGTGCTAATAAGTAAGCCGCTGCTTGGAAAACATCCGTAAAAATGTTAAAACAAGCAGACTGTAGTTGTTTTACATCTTACTGACACAGATAGGTCTTATGGCAACGATGGGATAGGAAAGGCCTAGGAGTTGGAAGGAAGTGGCCGTGGCTTTAATTAAGGTACAGCCTGGTGTGAAAATGGGAAACCATGGAGAACCATCTTCAGGGTTACCGACAGTGGGATTTGAACTCACTATCTCTCGGGTGCAAGCTCACAGCCGCGCGCCTCTAACTGCACGGCAAACTCGCCCGGTAGCAGATTGTTGTTTCGTATTGATTTTAATGTATTTTTGTGCAAGTTTGAAATCTTTTCAGACTTTTATGGAAAAATCATGTGTAACATTATAAGAACAACCTTAAACCGAAGCAGTTTTGCATTCTCCGACAAAAATCTGTAAAAATGAAGCACAAACCGTAACTACAGTGCAGTGTGTAGCGTAGATATCTCCATGTTTTATTGCTGTCACTGTGTAAATAATGTATGGTGGTACAATTTATGTTAATACAGACAAAGATCTCTGGAAAAGGTGTGCTTTCTATGGAAACCTCAATTTAAGGTAAACCCCCATATAAGGTTTAAAAAAACCAGGTCCCTGTAAAAACGTTAAATAGGGGTTCTACCATAGTATGTTTTCATAACATCTGCAAGAGGAGAGCCAAGCCAAACAAAGAAAGCTATCTGCAGTAAGTCTAAACACTGCACATTCACTTATTTCTAACACCCACCCAACACCACACAACATATTCTGCACCTAAAAGAATTTGGCCGGCCTCTGTCATACCTTTCTTGTGTTTATCCATTTCCCTATCTCTACTGTTCTACTGCTCTCTCTCCTAACCTCCTTCTACCTTCCTCTCCTACGGTGTATGTCCAATGAATCAATGAATCAATCAATCAATGATCTGCATTTAGGGCTGTTGTCCAGGTGGCAGATTCCCTACTAATTGTTTCCCTAATGTATAACTTTTGGCTTCGGAAAATATCAAAATATGGACGCAATTTTATTGATGTGCAGACCTTCGTTTCGGGATAATTGGTGGCTAAACGGTACGTCATATCACAGAACAGATAGCACAATCGCTGTTCAATTTGGAGAGGTCTACAACTTTGGTCCTATGACTATGTCGTATCTCTATCCCTTATACGTACCGAGCTGTATTTCTTGATTTCAGGTTAATTTTCTTGTTTTTACATATATATGTTATTGTTTGACTCACTTATAGGAAAAAGATAGAATCATTACATTCAGCACGCACATTTATATGATCAGCGGCCACACATTAGCCCAATTTTATGATTCCAGCTGTCTCCATGAGCAAAAAAAAAAAAAAAAAAAAAAAGTAGTACGTGAATGTCGTAGGTACGACATTGTAACTGGTGTAAAACCTTCAATTATTATGTTTAATGCTAAATTATCTTTTATTAAATGTTAAATGTGACTAAACCGGGCGAGTTGGCCGTGCGTGTAGAGGCGCGCGGCTGTGAGCTTGCATCCGGGAGATAGTAGGTTCGAATCCCACTATCGGCAGCCCTGAAGATGGTTTTCCGTGGTTTCCCATTTTCACACCAGGCAAATGCTGGGGCTGTACCTTAATTAAGGCCACGGCTGCTTCCTTCCAACTCCTAGGCCTTTCCCATCCCATCGTCGCCATAAGACCTATCTGTGTCGGTGCAACGTAAAGCCCCTAGCAAAAAAAAAAAAAGTGACTAATACAGGGTTTCCCTGTAAATATGTATTATAAATATGTATAACCTCAAATACGTATTGTGTATAGGTTTACCCTCAAAATCTATATAGTCGAAAGTGGTACAAAACTCTATAATGTTCGTATATTAGATTTATTCTACTATAATTTGGTATATATGAATGGTTCTGGAAACTTACTGTAAAGTTTATTATCCAGATACATGTAGAGACATTAGGAATGTTGGAGAAATTTCCATGTGTATTGGTAAACAGTAAGGAAAGTTCCAGCTGGATCTATTACTGGAGTACTCCATTTGACTAGCTGGTCGACTGATGTTTCGAGTATGTTCCATTAGAGTGTTGTAAGAACCCTTCCAGAAACCGATAATTCCAGACGGTCGGTCGAACAGTATACCGTATATATCGAGCTGTCAGTCAGTGAGTCAGTCAGGTTGGACTCAAAGGCAAGTGATGGACTGCGAGTGACTGTTGGGCTCTGAACTGGAGTTGGCGAGTTCAAGAGAGCGTATCTTATACTGCGCGAGTCAGTGTTGTTGATATCTGTACTTGTTAGAATCGACTTCAGGGTACTCCACTATTAAGTGTTGTAGTGTCATTTGCTACTGTATATAATTGTGTGTTGTGACTTACAGTGGCAAAGTAATTTACACAAGGAAGTGAACTTGTTTTCGTCTGATATTTATTTCCGTCAAATAAAATCGCATTTGAGAACGATAAATTGACGACCACGACAGGAGAGGACAGGACACTTTGAGACTTGGCAATGAAGATCGAAGAAATGACCATGGCGATGTTACGAAGAGCGCTGGCATCCCGAGGTTTACCGACGGTTGGAAGCAAAGTGGACTTACAAGAGAAGCTGTGCCAGGATTTGATAGACAACGAAGAGGACCCAGGCAGTTTCGACTTCGAAGTCACCTCAGAGGAAGAAACCAACGACTGGATGATCATTATGTTCAAAAAATGACTGCTTTGATTCAAGCCCAGACTGAAAAAATCGAGGCCCAATCTAAAAACATCGAGGCCCAATCCGAAAAGCTTGAGTGTAAAATTGAGGCCCAGTCTCAAGAAATAAAGGACCAAATCAATTCTTTGGGCAACGAAGTGCGCTCTCTCAGAACCGAGGTGATCACCGACGTTTTGCAGGATAACAACGAACTGGACGGGAAGCAGTCTAATGTGATGCTTGTAGTTGTGGAGTCCGTAATTCAAGGCCCAGCGGAAAAAGCGAGTGCGCTGTGTGAGAGTATAACAGCTCTGGAGACACCAGTGAAGCCTGCAAGCAGTGATGGAGACTCCGGCGTTGTGAAGATGGCAACTCCACGGGACGACAGGATCATTGTAGCGATGGCAACAACACGGCAAGGTGGACCCCCTCAAGGAGGTGGTTTAGTCTAAAGTGGTAGAAAACTCTATAATGTTCGTATATTAGGTTTATTCTACTATAACTTGGTATATATGAAGGGTTCTGGAAACTTAATGTAAGGTTTATTATCCAGATACATGTAGAGACATTAGGGATGTTGGAGAAATTTCCATGTGTATTGGTAAACAGTAAGGAAAGTTCTAGCTGGATCCATTACTGGAGTACTTAATTCGACTAGCTGGTTAATCGATGTTTCGAGTGTGTTCCATTAGAGTGTTATAAGAACCCTTCCAGAAATCAATAATTCTAGACTGTCGGTCGAACAGTATATACATCGAGCTGTCAGTCAGTCAGATTGGACTCGAAGGCAAGTGATGGACTGCGAATGACTGTTGGGCTCCGAGGTGGAGTCAACGAGTTCAAGAGAGCGTGTTATAGTGCACGAGTCAACGTTGTTGATATCTGTACTTGTCAGAATTGACTTCAGGGTACTCCGCTATTAAGTGTTGTAGTGTCAATTGCTACTGTATATAATTGTGTGTTGTGACTTACAGTGACAACAAAGTAATTATTGCAAGTTATGAATCTCATTCCGTATTGACGGTTATCACTTTACAAAAGAAAATATTTATAAAATCCTCCTATCAATACAATTCAAGTCATCTGTTAGATGAAGCAAAGTCTATACATGTTTCAGCCTAATCTCAAGGCCATCTTCAGTAGTAAAACAATGATTACATAATATACAAACAAATTAAAAAACGTAATGATGTGAAGTGACAGTGATCATGATTAGTGAGTTAAAAACACATTGAGGTGCAAAGTCCTCTCGTCTAATAGATCTTGCTGACTGTTAAATAAAACACTATGCTGAGGAGTGTAGTGAGACCGTCAATACTACGAATAAAACGTGTAACATTTGTAACTAAAAGTTGTCAATGTGACTTGAGACCGACAAGGTCATCTCCATTCGAGACGACAACTTTTAGTTACAAATGTTACACGTTTTATTCGTAGTATTGACGGTCTCACTACACTCCTCAGCATAGTGTTTTATTTAACAGTCAGCAAGATCTATTAGACGAGAGGACTTTGCACCTCAATGTGTTTTTAACTCACTAATCATGATCACTGTCACTTCACATCATTACGTTTTTTAATTTGTTTGTATATTATGTAATCATTGTTTTACTACTGAAGATGGCCTTGAGATTAGGCTGAAACATGTATAGACTTTGCTTCATCTAACAGATGACTTGAATTGTATTGATAGGAGGATTTTATAAATATTTTCTTTTGTAAAGTAACAAAGTAATTTACACAAGGAAGTGAATATGTTCTCGTGTGATATTTATTTCCATCAAATAAAATCCCATTTGAGAACGATATGAAAACTGTACCAAATTTCACCCTATTCAATGATTCTAACTCAATCTAACCCATAAATATAGGAGATACGAGAAAATGTCATAGGACGTTAGATAGCGCTGCATTTCTCGATTATAATGAAAACTCTCCATCTCTACTGTGAATGGAAGTTGCCAAGTGAGCCTGCCTTCACAGCAGAAACTATGGAACTCTCTTGTGCTTGGCAGTAGGAAATGTGGCTTGCCATTATCAACAAATTTCCCCAATGCCTACCTTACATCGGTAATGACGTATGGTTTCCTCCCTGTTTTGTTTCTCGGATAGCGCTACGAGACATGCAATTTAATATAATTTTACTCACTGCCTTTACAGTAATTTACGGAGAAATCCGCATACAATATGTAATACAGTAGCGAAGCATGGGTATATTTGCTAGTAACTGTATTGAATAGGTGGAAAGCAAATCAATATTTGTATTATTTATAACTAATTTCAATATGGACCTAAAAATGAGAATTTTCTTTTACATGTAATGTAAAAACTGAAATACCGGCTGAGTTAGCTGCGCGGTTAGGGGCGCACAGCTGTGAGCTTGCATTCGGGAGATAGTGGGTTCGAATCCCACCGTCAGCAGCCCTGAAGATGGTTTTCCGTGGTTTCCCTCCCATTTTCACACCAGGCAAATGCTGGGGCTGTACCCTAATTAAGGCCACGATTGTCTCCTTCCAACTCCTAGCCCTTTCCTCTCCCATCGTCGCCATAAGACCTATCTGTGTCGGTGCGACATAAAGCCACCAAAAGAAACAAAAAAAAAACAAAAACTGAAATGGTCATGTAATGAATATTTAATTATCCAAGCTTGAAAGGTAATTGTATATAAATTAATGTTAATTTATAAAGATACTTGAACAATTTTCATCATTCCCAAAATATGTATCTTCTAAATCACCTAGGAGATTTTAGTATACTTGCCATTCTTCTGAGAGTGTTCATAGGTCTCCGAAGTGTTTCACTAAATCTTCTGGCAGGTGGCTTCTTTGGGTTCGATGATGGAGTGTGAACTGCACAGCACTTTATGAAGAGGCCCATAAAGATGATGAAAGCTATTCCTATGAGCAGCACTGCCCACCAGTTTTCCTGCAAAATTATTACACATACTTCAGATAACCCTCTCAATTCAGTATTAATGCACAGAGAGTAAAAATTCATACTTCCACACTATGTACGTCAGTGATAACAACCATCACAAAAACATGATTTTCAACATTTCAAGATATGAAAAAAATTACAATCAACATAGTAATTTTCATCCAACAATTGACTTATCTCTTATTTAGGTACAACAGTTCCCAAATGAAGGCAGAATACAAGCAAAAAATTATACTGGAGAAGGGAAAGCTAGAGAGGACAGCCTGACATGCCTATTAAAAAAAAAAAAAAAAATACTATATATGATATGGAGACATTAATGACAGATGAAAGGGTAGAAAGTGTAACCAACATGAGCAAGTAGTTATTGTGTTTTTAGCAGGGGATGAGGTAAGGTAGGTCAGGTGTGGGTAACATGGACATTCTGATGAATGGTACTGGTAAGTTCAGCTGGGTAGCCCTTCATGACAAAAGCCCTGGTTCTGGCAGAAGAATAGGGCTCCATAACAGTAGTACCAACAGGAACGACCTGCTGGGCTGGGATCTACTGGCAAGGAAGAAGTAAACTCTGTCAAAGAGGAGGTATTACTGATATTTAATGGTTGAATTTTGATTGAGGTAAAATAAAGAGGTGCACTCGTGTCCTCATCCCAAGGTGGTGCAGTTCTTTTCTGGCATACCCCAATGGAGGTTAGTTGCATGTACCATTTTAACCATATACCAGCATCCCTGCCATTCTTAAATCTCTGGCAGTACCACAAATCGAACCTGGGCCACTGAGGATGGCAGAGCTAATAGTGCTAACTGTTATGCTATGGAAGGAGATGGCCGAGCTCAATGCATAGAGGGAAGGATCAATATCCAAGAAATGTATGTACAAGCTGGAAGTGCACCGTGTTGACCTCCTCAATCCGTCTTTGACAATAATTTCACTATTAAAATCATTGACAGATTAACAGTATTAACAGTACTACTACAGTAAGCAAATCCACTTTGAAGTCCAGGACAGACTCAGATCTGAATACCTTTCCTTTAATCATTAACCTTGCCCCCTCTGCATTCAGTACTCTGCTCAATCTTTCAGATTACTAGCCAGTGTAGATGAGCGAGCATGTGAGCATCTTTTGTATCCTTGTCTGTATAGTAGGTCACACTTCCTCTTTATCCAGCCTGTTCAATTACACTAACCAATAAACAAACATTTTTCATTTGTTTGGATTTTCTATTCATTAACTTAATTATGAAAATTATTGGACTCAAAAGATGCAAAGAGAAAATTAGTGAGATTATTTTTAATTATCCAAATATCATGGACTAAATAAGCCAAAACAAAAATTATAAATTGTATATAGTTCTAAGCACACAAGCACTGAAGAAGAACCATTCTTAATGATATCTATAACCAAAATAACTTACGGTAACCCACTGCGCCACAGTCAGCAGAGTCTGCTTATTAAACAGCAGATTCTTAAGTCGTGCTAGAGGGCCTTCAGCATCTACCGCTCGACATTTATAGAACACATCACAGTATCCCTGAAAAATGTCCCTAGTTAGCAAACAAACAACAATAAAATATGCACTGATAACCTAAATATCAAAATAAATAAAAAATTGTACAATATGTTACTCTTTGTATAAAAGGAAAAGGGAAGAAGAGTTTTCTTTTCCTACATGATATCCTTGCACTCAATATACCAAGACTATGATGATTCAACTCAAATAAAACGAATACTTCATATTCTAGTAGTGTAAGGTAGATCTACAAGTATTTTTAATTTGCTAATAAATAATACTAGTGACCTGTCCCAGCTTTGCAGAGAGCAATTTTGAATTTATATAGATAGGCTTTAGAAGATTTTCTTGAAAATGATGTTAGTCGTTTTTTCACCTGATGTATGCAAGTCAGTGCAACATTTTTCCCAGGTCCTTCCAGCTGCCTGTCTGATGGCTCGCTCCTTTCTTCCCACGAGATATTTAAACCACTTTCACTAAAATTATGAAAAGTCCTAAATCATACATACAAATTATTTGCTATTTGCTTTACGTCACACCGACACAGATAGGCCTTATGGCAACGATGGGATAGGACAGGCCTAGGAATTGGACGGAAGCGGCCCTGGCATTTGCCTGGTGTGAAAATGGGAAACCACGGAAAACCACATTCAGAGCTGCCGACAGTGGGGCTCGAACCCACTATCTCCCGATTACTGGATACTGGCCGCACTTAAGCGACTGCAACTATCGAGCTCGGTCATACATACAAATTACGTACTGTAAAGTATTATCTGGTGACTTGAACATGTATAGATAGACTATGGAGTAATGTGTTAAAACAATTACAAGGAATGTAATGTATACAGCAGAACAGTGTGTATTCATTGTGTTGTGTTTTCCAAAGCATTCTTCTGTTGGAGAGTGCCACTTTCAATTCATTTGCAAATTTCCTGGCATCCTCCCTCCCCATAGGAATACGGTATGTAATTTAGTGAATAAGTTCTGCACCACCGGGTCTGTTCTTAACAAGAAAACACACAGAAGATGTACTGTTTTAACAGAGGAAAAACTTGATGAAATAGGAGCTCTCTTAGAAAGAACTCCAACAAAATCCCTGTCGTGTCTCACCGTACAAGCTAATGTGTCAATAACTTCTGCCCACAAAGCAACAAAACTGTTAAAAGCCAAACCAACCGCTGCCCAATATTTAAGAGAACCGGACAGTTTCGCTAGGGTTTGGCACTGTTACTGTTGCTTCCGTGAGTTCATGATGGGTATGTTGACACAGAAATTTTACTTTTTAGTGATAAACATGGCTACACTGTAGTGGCTAAGTAAATAGTCAAAACAGTTTCTACTGGAATGAAGAAAATCTGCACCAGCTGCATGTCCATCCACTTCACAGTGTAAAGACAGGAGTTTAATGCGCAGTAAGTGCTCGCAGAATTATAGGGACTACATTTTTCCATGAAATATATATAGACCTCATTCTCAGACCATTCTTTCAAGAGCTGACAGAAGATGACAGGAGAAATAATTACTTCATGCAAGATAATGCAACGGCACACACTGCTAATCGGTCTATGGAGATAATACAGGAAGTTTTCTAAACTTGTGTGGTTAATTATCCCGCTAGATCTCCCGATTTAAATTATCTGTGGGGGATGCTGAAGGGAGAAGTGTATGTGAACAAGAGAACATTGCACAAGTTATTTCAAATTTCACACGGACCGAGATTTGCCAAGTGCATACAAACTTGTTTATGAGGTGTCAGGTGTGTTTGCAGCTGAAGGACAACATTCTGAAGATCACTGTAATGCCAGGTAGGTTTTAGACTAATAGTTTCACTAGAAATAGTTTTCTATAAATGTGAATTGCCACAATGTAGTGGGGAGGAAAGGTGTACGTTGTACTACTGTAGCTAGCGACCAAGTGTCATTGTGCCAGCCATACCGTGCTTGGAGTGGTGCTGTGACCAAAGCTTTAATAAAAAACAATAAAAAATCTATACAGAGACTATAATAACAATCGTAAACGAATCAGTACCGAATTGTTTAAATCATCATCAACTTCTAAAGGGTAAGCCTTGTCGCTGCAGTCACAGCAATCACAGTTTCCTATCACCAACTAGGACTTTCAGCTCCTCTCGCATGCAAACTGCAACTCACTGACTCTCGAAGTTGCTTCGTATACAAGTCCAGAACTTTTCATTCAATTACACAAGACATGAAATTACTGTATTGTCTTATTATGTGCCCTATTAAATTGGCCTTCCTATTTCATGGATCAGGCATATTTTCTCATGTATCCTTTCAACACTTCCTCATTCCTTTGGGCCTTTGTTGGACATGGCTTTTACCCTAGACCTTTCAGACTGTGTGACATCCACTATGGCACAGTATGCAGATTACTCTATAATTTACAGAGCCATAAGTCTTTGTACATACCACTTAGTCGAGCAGCTTGTCTCCTTTCTCCCCTTCCCAGCCCAAACTTTGTAACATGTTTGTAACGCTACTCTTTTGTCAGAAATCACCCAGAACAAATCGAGCTGCTTTTCTTTGGAAATTTTCCAGTTCTTGAATCAAGTAATCCTGGTAAGGGTCCCATACACTGGAACCATACTCTAGTTGGGGTCTTACGAGAGACTTATATGCCCTCTCCTTTACATCCTTACTACAACCCTTGTGTTATGGATTATTCCTGGGTATTACTTGGTATTTAATTACTTCATTTCCTTGTGTGAAAATTTCTATTCTTCATACTGTATTAACATAGCAGATGTTACTTATGAAGTTTGTGTTGTGTCAGTGATTAATTGATTAATTTATTTATTAAAGAATTGTGCCATTACACGATTTCTGTTCCATACATAAGCACACTCCAAACTTCTTCCTTACTTACTTACTTACTTACTTAAATACTGAGGGCCAGTTGCATAAACCATTTGATCTTAGATCAGAGATAAATTTATCTGAGTTTATGCTAAACTCAGATTTTTTGTTGTATAAAAGTTATTCTGAGATCAATTCACACTGAACTAGAATTATTTTATTTATTTTTTATTTTCATGCCTTCATTTGTGGCGAAGTTAAGGCTCACGGCCCTCTCTTACACTTAACCACATATTATCTAATAACTTCATAAAACAGAATAATGAAATAATATAACAAAATATAAATCCTAACCTCATTCATACTGCCATTCATACAAGCTGGTTGTACATTTAATAGTTAATCTCAGCAAGACCACTTGAAAGAAGCTAAAGAAGTGCAATTCCTAACACTGACTGGAAGGGAATTCTGAGAGTAGTAGTCGATCGTGTGTTGTGTTCATGAGAGGAGGAGAGCAAATTAAACTTTGAGTATAAATACTGGGGTTTAGATTGATTCAACAGACGAAATATGAGAGTTGCAAGGTGAAGATGTCGTAGTTTATCGATTTTTAACCAGGAGAGAATTTCATAATGGGGGATAAATGAGTTGAAAATTTAACTGAAAATATAAACCTAATGCATGAGTTCATTGCCCTCTGTAAATTTAATGTCTGTTCCATGGTGGCATCTATCATTACAATATCACAATAAATAAGTATGGGAAATATGAGGATCTGGATTTAATTTTCAAGCTTAATGGAAGAAGTGATTGGCGATTTTTGAGAGGGTGAAGTGACGAGTGAATTTTCCTACAGATGCTTGTTATATGCACACTCCAATCTAGTGTGTCACTTATGATAATCCCATGATTTTTTTACCGAGTTCTGAAATGGTATAGCTACACCACAAAGCAAAAGTGAAGGCAATAACTTCTTATTAAGAATATTTAACTGCCTTTGTTGCCCTGCTATAATAGCTCATGTCTTTTTAGGATTAATTAATAAACAATTCTTATTAGAATAAGAGCTAATCAGATTTAAAATAGAATTCATCTGATGAATTCCAAACTCAATATCAACAGCTTTACAGTGATAATATATTTGTAGATCATCTGCATATAAATGATACTTACAGTTACTGAACTGAGAGGATATATCACTGATATATGGAGTAAACAGAATAGGTCCAAGCACAGATCCCTGTGGGACACCAGTTTGCTTCGTCTTCCAGTCTGTTGTCATGCCGTTTATGACAATACGTTGTCGCCGATTTGTGAGGTATGAAGCAAAGAGCTGAATAGCAGAGGGACTCAGATTAAATCTTTGTAGTTTCGCTAATAATCTATACTAATATTATAAAGAGAAAAAATTTGTTTGTTTGTAACGAATAGGCTCAAAAACTACTAAACCGATTTTAAAAATTACTTCACCTGTAGAAAGCTACATTGCGAGTGAGTAACATGGGCTGTATTTTATTTTCAAAACAATTCGTGGTGGGGGGGGGGGGGGGAGAGATAAAAACAATAGGCTAATATAGGCAAAATATCAAATTTGTCATATAAGGACGAGACAAAGCTCAATTTAATCCTCTTGACGCAAAGAACAAAACTCGGTAAGCCGTATGGGCCCGAAAACCATGTTTTAAGACCCTAAAACCAACCGTTACGGAGATATTGGCACCACACTACGCCTCCTCTAGGAATCGGATAAGGTAATGAACTGCCGTAACCATGGCAATGTCAAGCTTCAGGATTCTAGAGCAGATAGATTATGCATGTACGTTTGGGCATAGCTGCCAACTAAAATTGATACACCTATGACTTACTATCTGGAAAAAATAAACTGTTGTGTAAGACGCTCATAGCACTCCTTTGGGTGTGGATGAAAAGGGAGTGAAGTATAAAAAGAATAGCCCCGGAGATCTCCTTAGTACAGCGACCAGCAATTGCCGACGGACCTCCGTTTTTACGTACTGGCTTAGGTTTCAGCATTTTGCGGAGTCTGTTACCTATATTTTAAACTATTTTCTATCAAATAAAGGAGTAGTAGGATCACTGATGTTATTAGTGCCGATATTTTGGTCCACTTTTACGATCATTGTAACCATGAAAACCTATTTACTGTTCACAATTGTCAAGATGGTGCGCCCATGACTTGAAAAAATTTCTCAACATTTATACTCAGATATATTTTATGATGTGCGACATGAGAATTATAATTCTCGATAATTATAGTAGTTTCTTTTATGCATCACGTATTTCCTTGATCATTTGTATAGTTACGAAATGTCGGGTCAAACAAATACATTCAATAATATTTATATTTGTGGTACTATCTAGCGGAAGTATACTTACACTAAACCTGCAGCTTTGTGAAGGGAGCAGGTATATCTAGGTGGGAATGAAGGAAAAACATGGTAGCAAAAGATCTCAGAGGTCGACACTAATTAGGAACTAATATTTAGAAGCCCCGTTAAGAAAAGAAGAAGAAGATACACTATAATTCCAAACATGACAAATAATTCCTACTACGTACTTAAGTAAATACACCAGTGATATAAATATTGAATGAAGTCAGTCACACTCGAGTAACTAAAGCCAGTTTCTGATAACCTGTACGAAGAACGGGTACTTCTGCTAGTATGTCAATATTTACTGTGTCAAACGCACTACTGAAGTCAAGTAAAATAAGTATAGTCACTTTCCGCTCATCTACAGCTCGTCTAACGTCGTCTGTAATTCTTAGTAGTGCTATCCCTGTGCTATGTCCTTTCTTGAAACCAGATTGGAAGGGGTCATGCAGAGAATATTTTTCCAGATATTGTTGAAGTTGGCTATAGATCAATTTTTCTAGAGCTTTAGACAGTACTGAAAGAATGCATACAGGATGAAATTCAGATGCTACATTAGCTGGCAACCTTTTTGGAACTGAGACAGCTTGTGCATCTTTCCACTTTGACGGAAAATAACTATGGGAGAGGCATGCATTAAATAAGTCAGTAATAACCAGCAATATTATATCCATAATGTTAATAATAAAGAAAATAGGAATTTCGTCAGCCCCTGTTGCATGGGATTTAATTAAAATCAGTTCTCATCTCACTTTAGACTCTGAAACAATTCGAAATTCGAAACATGGGCGATCAGATGATTGTTGTCGCATTACCTTTCAGTGGAAAAATTTCTCCGATTAAACTCTTTGATCCCAGTTCAAGGAGTTGTTTTCTATTCGAGATACAAAAACAGCTGATTGTGAACATAATATTACCTGCATTGTTATGATAAATCATAAGAAAATACACAAAAAACTAACCTAATACAGTAGAAGTCTGCTATAGCGAGTATGGCATATAACAATAACCCCGTTATAACGACAATTATTGTCTGTCCCTTAAAAATTCCTATATTAAACTGTGTATTGTCCTTCGGTTACAGCGAGAGACCTATCACTGATGCATCCGTTATTACGAGCGATTATGCGCGCACGATTTTTTCCGTTACCAATATTTATGCACCCAGTCATTATACTGCATGCGATCGATCATCTTCGGTATCGTTTTCTCACTATGCCCAATAGCGAGCTCTCTCATCAACATTTGAAGGCAATGTCGCAATCAGTTAGTAATACCCCTAGATTGCTGTTATGTAAAGCAAATGAAAATGAAAGAGAACATATTTTAGTAATAAATGTGTAAATAATGTATCCAATAACAGTTGTTAACTTGTTAAAAATAAAGGCTGAAGTAAACGATCTTTTAATTTTTATGTTATACCGTATACTGAAATTAAGTAAGAATGCGATACACCTCAAGATATGGCAGGGTACATCACTGATTTCAGAGGATAGCTTATATTTATTCGCGTCTAGGGACTATGGAATTAAAGGTAGATTATTAAAATCAATCAAAGGCATTTATGTTGACAATTGGGCTTCAGTGAGAATTGATGGTAGAATGAGTTCTTGGTTCAGGGTACTTACAGGAGTTAGACAAGGCTGTAATCTCTCACCTTTGCTGTTCGTAGTTTACATGGATCATCTGCTGAAAGGTATAAAATGGCAGGGAGGGATTCAGTTAGGTGGAAATGTAGTAAGCAGTTTGGCCTATGCTGACGACTTGGTCTTAATGGCAGACTGTGCCGAAAGCCTGCAGTCTAATATCTTGGAACTTGAAAATAGATGCAATGAGTATGGTATGAAAATTAGCCCCTCGAAGACTAAATTGATGTCAGTAGGTAAGAAATTCAACAGAATTGAATGTCAGATTGGTGATACAAAGCTAGTACAGGTCGATAATTTCAAGTATTTAGGTTGTGTGTTCTCCCAGGATGGTAATATAGTAAGTGAGATTGAATCAAGGTGTAGTAAAGCTAATGCAGTGAGCCCGCAGTTGCGATCAGCAGTATTCTGTAAGAAGGAAGTCAGCTCCCAGACTAAACTATCTTTACATCGGTCTGTTTTCAGACCAACTTTGCTTTACGGGAGCGAAAGCTGGGTGGACTCGGGATATCTTATTCATAAGTTAGAAGTAGCAGACATGAAAGTAGCAAGAATGATTGCTGGTACAAACAGGTGGGAACAATGGCAGGATGATACTCGGAATGAGGAGATAAAGGCTAATTTAGGAATGAACTCGATGGATGAAGCTGTACGCATAAACCGGCTTCGGTGGTGGGGTCATGTGAGGCGAATGGAAGAGGATAGGTTACCTAGGAGAATAATGGACTCTGTTATGGAGGGTAAGAGAAGTAGAGGGAGACCAAGACGACGATGGTTAGACTCGGTTTCTAACGATTTAAAGATAAGAGGTATAGAACTAAATGAGGCCACAACACTAGCTGCAAATCGAGGATTGTGGAGACGTTTAGTAAATTCTCAGAGGCTTGCAGACTGAACGCTGAAAGGCATAACAGTCTATAATGATAATGTATGTATGTATGTATGTAGTTAAATCGGAAAGGCTATTCCCATGTAAATTTTTAGCGAGGAGGTTATCATTTCTCTACATGCCTTTCAAATATGTTTTAACGATACATATACGGTTAGGTTAGGTAATGCTGTTTGAAAAAGAAAACTGAAATGTTTGCCACAGAAGCCTCTGGAGTGATACTGGTACCGTATTTCTCCGAATCCAAGAAGACTTCTTTTTTTTTTTTCTCAGAAACTCATGTGAAGAATTAAAGGTCGTTTTGCATTCGCAGCCTGACAGTAATGAACACCACTGGCAACTACTGCAGTAACCACGCTGTTTCTTTTTTCATCCCCGCGCGAGCACATACAAAATGCGCTGACAATAAACAACCGCCTCTTTATCATACATCACTAGCCGCAACGACCAGTGTCACAGTGCCTATGTGTAATGTCACTGGATCTTGGGAAATAGTAAAGAGAGAATGACATTCTATTACCCTCCACAAAAATGTTTCGCAAATCTGCAGAATGGTATCGAAACATGCGAGCCTTCGAATCCTTAGAAAGGCCACAGCTACTCAGTAACACAGTCTACTGTTCCTGACGCTTAGTAAAATTAAGTTTTATAGACAGCAGGAATATATTCGTGATGGATCGTCATATTGTAAAGATATGTGGAACAGGTATCGCTGGCAAATTTTCAACGGGTTCTCGTCGATGTTACGATGCCAATTTTAAATTAATGGCTATTAAACACTTGGGAATGTACAATCATTTTGCAGCCGCCAGAAAATACGGCATAGGCCTAACTAAAGCCATTATTCGGTGTTGCAGTGAAGACAAAGATAGCTTAAAAATGTGTACTGAACAAAAAATGCATTCAGTGGCCCGCAACAAGGATGCTTTAAAGAAATTGAAATTGTGAGATACGTGCACAAACATGTGAGGGCGGAATTGCCATACCGCGGCTCAGTCAACTCTTTCGTTGACTTCCAAAGTCCGCGATTAGGTCTATACATCGCTAGCCGCTGAAGTTGGCCGAATCCGGCAAGCAAGACATGCGTGTAGCAGCAGCCAGTTATATCTGAAGCTGAGTGAAAGTAACAGTTTTATAGTAGGCAAGAATATTTTCCTGATGGATCGTCGTATTGTAGAGACACATGGAACATGTATTACCGGCAAATTTTCATTGAGTTCTCTTCGATATTATGATCAAATTTTATGTTAATGGTTATTAAACCCGCTGAAATAAAGCATAATTGTACAGCCACAAAGAAAGAAAAATAATAATTAAAAAATACGACTTAACTAAAGCCAATGGTTGGCGTCTACAAATAGTCTAAAAGTGCGTACTGTATAAGAAAGACATTCATATGATTTTACAAAGCACTTTTTAAGCCTGATTGAGCTAATGACCTTAGATGTTAGGCCCCTTTAAACAACAAGCATCATCATCATCATTAAGCCTGATTAAAATTTTTGAAGGAAAAAGTGGGGGTCTTCTTGGATTCGGAGAAATACGGTAATATATATTCTTTCAGAATGAAATTAAACATACACTTTCACGTAGTATCGGATTTAAAAAAATAACAAACAAGTAAGCCATTGTATGGATATTATCCGCAAAAACGCAAGTTGTGAACAAACTGATCGTCGCTTCATATTGATTTTAATGTGTATGGGGGTTTTCCTGACTTTTACAAAACATCGGATATAACGTCAATCCGCTATAGCGAGTAATTTTTTGCCGTTATGAATTCTCGCTATAACAAACTTCTACTGCACATTGTTAGCTATAGTTGTTGTCCATATATAAGCTATATTACACTTCGTATAATGCAGTGAAACATGATTCTACAACATAACCTCTATAAATTGCTTACGTTCATGTTTTACAGACGTCTGATTACTGGGATATAGATAGTTATTCAGCAAAGTTGTCCAACTCAAATAACATATGGACCATTTAAAATAGAATGGCGTCAATATCCTCTGAGATAATGCTATTAACTTTGTTTTTAAAATGGAAATCTACGAACATTACAAGTTCAGCACTGTGATTATTCCGAAAATCGATCCAAGTACTTCTCAAGAAAATGTAATGTATTCAAACCTGTTTCATTTGCCAGCTGGAGACTGCCCTGTTCAATTCGTACTACGTATGAAACATGAGCTAGCCACTGACATGCAGAGTTGCTTCTCCTCTTCCTGACAGCTACGTATTTGCTCTGCTGTGTTCATAAAAGCACCAAGACCGAAAGTATGTTTTAAAACCTCTTTAATATCGTTGTAGGTAACAGGTACCGCAAAGGAAAAACGGACATGTGACGGGCTCTATGTGATAACATTTTTATCCTGACATGATATCAAACCACACAAGACAAAAAGAGCCAGGTGCAACTGGGCAATTACCCCTTCTTAACATTACGATAATCGATTCTTCAGAAAATGAATATAAGAAAGAATGGCCATGAAGGCTTCGCAAACCTAATACCATGGAGATCAGAAAAAAACAAGGGTTGACTGAGGGAAGTCGGATATCCGTTTATCCTTCGCCTGTGTTCGCTGCAAGAAAAGCATATGAAGAAATTCCAGTACAGGCTGCAAACGATGTTCATTTGTCGACAGCAAGGCGTGCTCAATTCAACCTGTATTTTCCAAGGGGCAAAGCAATTTTGTATTTCATTTGTTGACAGTCAAAACCAGGTCAATCCCACCATTTAAGTATTATCCAACAGGCAAAACTATTTCATATTTCATTTGTTTAAATACAAGCAAAATATTACAAAAATAATTTATTCTATTATCACCACCTATTCAATACAAGCCACGTGCTACATGGGTGAAATCTACATAATACTATATACACTTCTCAGGGACATGTGATTTTTGTGACGAATTGCTTATAGTCAGCTTCAATATGGACCAATCATAAGAATTGTCTTTTGCAATTTCATTTGTTTTGCGGTGTTGCAACGTCCACTTTTCTGAACTCCAATTACATTTCAACTACACATGTGTAAACCAAGTTCAGTTTTGTACAACGCGACGAAGTCTTAATCTCAGTTTATTTACAGAACTAAGTTCTAAACTGATCTCCGGTTAGACGTCTTTATGCAATTGGGCCTGAGAGTTTTGCTTGTTAGTAGGGACTTTTTGGACGAGAGTACTTTTCTTGCCAGCACTATTCTTTTGAACTCCTTCACGAATATATTATTACTGGTAATAATGCTTCCAAGGTAGCAGAATTTGTTCACTTCATCCAGTTGTGCACTTCCTATTCTTCGGAAGCTGTTCTTTGGTTTATTTTTGCTTACCACCATGGCCTTAGATTTGTTTGTATTGATCTTAAGTTTTCATTTTTCCAGAGCCTCCTTCAATAACCTCAGCATCTCATCCATGTCTTTCTTTGAATCTGCAATAATGGTGATGTAATCTGCAAATCTAATGCAGTGTATCTGTTTTCTTTTCTCTTTTATTCCTTGTGTGTTATCGTTCAGAATTGCAATAGCTTCTTCTATGAAGATGTTGCATAAATAGGGTGACAAGAGTACGTCCTTGTCTCAATCACCATCTGATTTTCTTGGTACTACTGACCTCTATTTCAGTGGATTCCAATTTGTACAAATTTAGTATCAGATGCCTATCTTTCTAGTCGATCCCTGTCATTAAAATAGCAAGGAATTTAATCCAAGATACAAATACATGTGAAATCAAATTTGGCAAGAATGTAAAAACTCGAGAGGTTTCATATCTTAGCATATGGTACTGTTTAATAGCATTCATCTTAAAACTAGTGAACTAGTATTGCATGCGTGTTAGAAGTATCCGTTCCATTAATTCCAGTATCATTTACTGCTTTCTCGGTTTTACAGTTAGCCAAGCCTTCTCCTTTCATTCAATCTACCCGTAACTCTCCTAATTAAAATGTCTCAACAGTAAATATTGTATAGCGTTAATGAGCAATTCCAATGCAAGGATTGGAAATGTAGAAGAAGTGGAGGATGAGAAGCTAATGGGTAAATGTGGACTATATGGAAGCTAACAGGAACAGGAAATGTTTATTCGACTGCAAGGGAGGGTTGAACTAATAGATCATAACAGGCTACATTAGAACAACATGTATATAAGCAATTAATGGTGATTCCGTTATGTATATGTACCAAGTGGTCAGTGTTGCCATGTACAGTGTTTGGTATGTACAAATGCACTCCATGTTCACTTATGCAAATATTCTGGCAAGCATAAACATATTATGTGTTGACTTCAGCAAAATCTACCAGTCTATATCATAGTGAAAAGAAGCAAAGAAGAGTATACCTGAAAATTATCACAAGGTGATCCTGGACGCAAACTGATGCCTCCTTCTGGAAGCCCCACTCGCCAAGCAAATTCACTTGTACTTCGACATGTATTTGGATCGGTACCATTCTGACAGGCTAGTTCACACAACCTACGTTTGTCAATGTTAGGAATAAGATGACTAGTTAGGAAACATTCTGTCATGTTCCATTCCAAGCAGATAGAACCTGTACAATCACCATCAATGCACAGCTGAAACAAGAAATAAAAAATCATGAAGGTCATAACTAATAAACCATAACTATATGAACAGGGCTAATATATTAAATACAAGGTTTAAAATAAATTTTTTCATCAAATGATTGTGAAGAATCAAACTAAACCCAACAAGGAATACTGCACATAAAGTATAATATCCACAAAAATAAATGTGCCGGGCTGAGTGGCTCAGACGGTTGAGGCGCTGGCCTTCTGACCCCAACTTGGCAGGTTCGATCCTGGCTTAGTCCGGTGATATTTGAAGGTGCTCAAATATGTCAGCCTCATGTCTGTAGCTTTACTGGCACGTAAAAGAACTCCTGCAGGACAAAATTCCGGCATCTCAGTGTCTCCGAAAACCATAAAAAGTAGTTAGTGGGACGTAAAACAAGTAGCATTATTATTATTATTAAAAATAAATGTATCACTCAAGTTTTCCTTTTCCAAAAACAGAAGACAACAATCAAGGAGTACCTTTAAACATTCTATTTAAGATATTGTAACCCTGTTTGCTAAACTGTGGCCAGGCATCGCTGCTACAGTACTGGAGTAGACCGTACAGCCAGCAAACTCAATGCTGAGTGTTGAGTGCCAGTAAATAACTCTGCTCCCTAATGGGACCAACGGCTTTGGGTTGTCGAGTCCCTCTACATGGAGTGATGGTCCCCTAAGTGGAGGAAATGTCCCCAAATTCCAGCGTCTGTACCCCAGATTAGGTGTGGCTGGGCAGCAGCAGTTAGGAAAATATCTGCAACGGATGACCATTTATATGAAAAAGGCAAAGACCCCACTGCATACGAGAGAAAGCAATGGTAAACCACTTTCATAGATTACAGTATTACAAAGAAAACTGCATGGAATAAGACTGATGTGAGTTATGATGATATAGTGCAGGAATATGTGACCCTCAGGTTGGAAGGAACTCAATATGCTACCGAGGAAGAGCCTCGGATTCTTCAGAGTATTCGTGATGCTAATGACGTAGCAAATGCTGCTGATGTTGCCATTCAGGGAAAGAGAAACTGAAGTTGTAAAGATCGATTAATTGTGGGCACATAGATTGTGCGGAGTATGTACGAAGGTAAATTAGAAATCATGAAAACTGAGACTACTTGCCTGAATATTGATATCTTAAGAATTACCAAACTACGATATACTAGAATTTGTCATTTCAAATCAGGAGAACACATAATATATTCGGTTATTCAGGACATGAGGAACAGAAAGAGCAAGGTGTTGCTTTCGTAATCAACCAGCAAACTGTTAAAAATGTTTTGGGTTATGATGTCATAAGTGATCGAGTGATACCCATTAAGTTTCCAAGGGCAACCTCTCAATATGACCATAATACTGGTATATGCCCCAAAAAACTGAGCTGAAGATGATGATGATGTATTTTATGATCAAGTGCAAGCAGCTGTGGATAAGACGTGCAGGCAAGATGTGTTATTTCTGACTGGAGATTGGAATGCCAAAGTCTCTATGGCTTAAGTGATCAAAACAAAGCTGGAGAGTGGCTTATTAGTTTCTGTGAATCTAATAACCTTTTCATTGCAAACACGTTTCAAGCAACCAAATCGTCGTCTGTACACCTCAACATCACCTGATGGGAAATATAGGATGCAGATTAATTACGTAATTGGGTCTAGAAGGTGGCAACAAAAACTTGGTCAGGTGCAGACTGTGGATTAGATCATGAATTGCTGATGTATAAAAAAACAAGTCAAACTTACAAGGACTATTAAGGAAATCCAACACCTGAGATACAACTTTGAAAACATTCCCACACTATTTAAAACATTATTAAGAATACCAATATAATGGGCATATATACATATATAATATATAGGGAATCTATATCCATAACCTCTATTAAGAATTGTTTTGAAATCTAAATCTCCTTGATCGGGATCCAGAGAAACTTTGGTGTGAAGTTAAAGATGTTGTTAAGGATGAATGTAACAAAAACTTGCTGAGGGCTGAGATAAAGGAAATATTACATTGGATGGTAAAAAAAAGCTATAAAAATAGTGAAGAAAAGGAAGGAAGGAAGGAAGGAAGGAAGGAAGGAAGCCAAAATACTGACGGTTGGGGAACTCTTGAGTCTGCTGAATACAGATTTCCAGAGAAATGTTTGCAAAGATAAGCAGCAGTACTATAATAACATTTGTACTGACTTGGAAGAGGAAAACAAAAAAGGCAACATGTGAAAGGTTTTCGCAACATATTATTTTATCCACCTTAAGAAAAAAGTTTCAACCAAGAATTGGAATGGTCAAGGATGCTAACGGAAAAAGATTAGTGATGGAGAAGGAATCACACAGAGATGAAAAGAGTATACTGATGATTTGTATAATAAACAGAGAAAACTGACCAACTCATTAGTTAGACTAAATTTGATCTGAAACCTCTAGCATTAGAAGAAGTCAGAATAGCTCTAAAAGTAATCAGCCTACAAAAAAGCCTCAGGAAAAGGTGGAATTATACCTGAAATACAGCAAGCAACAGAAGAAACATCACTTTTAAATGTAATATGTCAAACAGATTTGGAAAACCTGAATTTGCCCCGAAGATTGTAAACGATCCATTTTCATTCCCATACCAAAAAAAAAAAAAAAAAAGAGATCTGTTGAACTGCTCCAACTATTGCACAATAGCTTTGATACTACATGCCAGAAAGATGATGCTGAAAATCATACAACGAAGATTAGAACCATACATGGAGTGTGAAATGTCCGCTGCTCAAGCCGGTATTAAAAGAGATAGAGGAATCAAGGATATCATTAGTGACTTTTGTTAGATAATGGAAATAGTAAATTAATACCAGAAGGGTCTGTGCATATGATTTACAAATTACAGGAAGGCCTCTGATAGTGTAAGTCGTGAGAAGTGAGAAGATGTGGAATTTACTCAGATGAACATCTAATTGTCCTGATGCATAACCTCTACTTGGGACAAGAAGTCAGCATTACAATTGAGCATGGTGAAACTGAATGGCTCCCCATTAGCAAAGGCACAAGATAAGGCTGTATATTTTCGCCTTGCTTGTTCAATTTGTACACTGAGTACATCGTGAGGAAATCTGGATTGGATGAGTCACCTCATGGTTTTAAGATGGGTGGACCGAATATAAAAACCTTGAGGTATGCAGATGACACTACCTTGGTTGCTGAAAGTATGGAAGAGCTCAAGGATATCATAATAAAAGTTAGAGAACAGGGTGAGAACATGGGCCTGTACCTGAATATCATGACAACAGGTTTACCATCAAACATTATGATAAATAATGAAGTAATCACACAGGTTAATAGTTTCTGTTAGTTGGGATCAACCATCAGTAGAAGTAGCTGGATAAGATCTTGATGTGTCCAGATGTAGCAGCTTTCAAAGGCCTGGATAAGATCTTGAAGTGTTCAAATGTATCTTTGCATACTAAAGTCAGAATGGTTAAGGCATTTGCCTTTCCCATAGCTACATATGATTGTCAAAGCTGGATATTGTGTCTCCCTTGGACAGCCAAGAAGACGAATGCATGGTCATTCAAAAGATCAAACCACATCTGTCTCTTGAGGCATTCATTACAAGATTACTACAGCTGTTGTATTTTAGACACATTATGACACGCTCCGATTCATTGGAAAAGACTTTTGTGCTTGGGAAGGAGGAGAGGTCTCGGAGACGAGGACGGCCAGCATTGAGATGGATACAATCCATCAAATCCAACATGAACAGGTCACTGAAGGATCTGAAGAATATGACTGAAGACCAAAATATCTGGAGGAAGTCCATCCATGCAGTCACCAAGAGTCAATGTCGATTTGATGGCACCTGATCATCACCATCATCAACAACAACACTGATTTTACTCTTACAACAACAATCATCATCCTTAATGAAGTTGTATAGGTTTATTACTTACTGCAGTAGATTAGGATAATTTACCTAAGAGTACAGAGAAACATTTTAAAACTTTTCTCATTGTGATTAAATCTTGACATTTATATTTATCTACTTTCCGTGACATCCAACTCTATCATATGTTTATAGTGTTCTTGCCACAGCACGGCTCATTTTGCCTCTATTTTTTCTGTTTTCCATTTGATTACATAGCCTGTCTTTGTTCTGAAATTTGCCTCCAGTCTTAAACACAGGGGGGGAAGTAAAATGAACATGCATTGGAATGGGGAATTAAAAACAATGTTATTTCTTTGAAAAATGCTAGCTATATAGGTCATATTTGTAGTGCGAACTAATACAAAAGTCAATTCAGGATGGAGCATTAGGTCAAATAGCTAGCATTCCAATGCATGTTCATTTTACTTCCCCCCCCCCCCCCACTGAGTTTAAGTCAGAAGGCAAATTCCAGGTCACTGATTTCTTAATACCCTAGAGAAAATAAACTTCAAAACAGATTTTAACAATGTTGAATACAACAGCATAGCCTACTAAAAATATGAATGCTACTATTCCGTACATGCAATATCTTAAAATTTTAGCTTTCTTGAAAGTGTTGCCAATTATATTCCTAGGTTTTGAAAAAGATACACTACAGACACTATCATACTGTTGAAAGAGTAAATAGTTGCTGCATATATTTAATACAATGAGGGAAGACGACATAATGTAACACATTCTCACAGTCGTTTCAAGAATCAATCAATCAATCAATCAATCAATGATCTGCATTTCAGGCTGTTGTCGCCCAGGTGGCAGATTCCCCATCAATTGTTTACTTAGCCTTTTCTTCACTGTTTTCAAAGAACTTGGAACTTCCCTTGATAAAGTATTCTGATTCCCTCCTCTTCATCCCATAAATGAATATGTACCCCAATTTGCTCTTTTGAATTCCAACTTCATCTTCATATTATGATCTTTCCCACTTTTAAAAGCTCAACCCGAGCTTATTCATTCTACACCATCTCTCCACTGAGAGCTCAGAAAATACACTTATTCTAATATTTTGCCTCATTACTCCCATGTCTTCCCAGCCCAAATTTTGCAACATTTTCATAACGCTACTCTTCTGTTGGAAATCATTGGGAACAATTATTGAGTTCTCATATCAAATAGTCCTGGTGTGGGTCCCATGCACTGGAAGCAAACTCTAATTAGGGTCATACCAGAGACATAGACCCTCTCCTTTACATCATTACTACAACCCCTAAATAGCCTCACAACGATGCAAAGAGATATGTAGCCTTTCTTCACAACCTCATTAATATGATTACCCCAATGAAAATCATTCCTTATATTAACAGCTAGGTGCTTACAGTGATCTCCATAAGGTGAAACTTACAACCTGACTTTTCACCCTGTTTACCTTCATACCATTGTCTGCTCTACATCTCACATCATCTCTCTTTGTAAGCACTTACTTGTGTTCCGTTATTGCACCGAGTTTTGTTTTCCTTTGGTCTTGGTGCAGGACATGCTGCTGAGCTTCCATTACATTTGGACTTCCAACTACAGTCCGATTCCACCTTGCACACAACTCCAAGACTTTCTGGTATAAAACTACAACTTTCACTAGAACAGCATGGTCCTTCACTTGGACTGAAATAAAAATAAAAAATTTAGTGTAATAGCAAATGAAGGTAACTAGAAAATGAAAATGAGAAAATTTCTTAACACAGTTATCACTTCCAACTAAGTAAGCAAGCAGGTATTCTCCAACTCTCTTCATTTGTAAGGTTTCATATATTTTAAGCTTCAAATATCTCTACACCACACTGGTCTGCTTTATTAAGTAAAGGCAGGACATGATTTTACAAGACTGAGAAAAAAATCAAAATTATCAACTTTTAGACTGCAGTTCTATTTGTTAGTTCGATCCTTGAACTACATCAAGAATGTGCAAAAGTGTTTTCGTGTGCTCAGATTTTAAAATTTAATATTAATTCAAAATACTTTTGGGGGGAAGCTAGAACTTTGACTTTTTTTTAACTACTCCCGGAAGCGTTTCATTTAATTTATTCAGAAAAAGAACAGAAACATGTATTTGGACTTTTGGTATGGTTCTCTTTGCATGACACATTATATAGCCAAAAAAAAATTTATGAAAAATATATGCTAAAACTGGTCCCAAGAATACCTCCACACATATGATTTGTAAGTTATAAGAAAGATAAGACAGGTAGTTTCCTTTTTCTCTCAATTACAACTTTAAAAAGAACAGTGTCCACCTCTTAATGTGTCTCCTAGTATATTCAACCCACTGGATTCCTTTCCTCCTATATTTGTCTTACTTGTCTTCTATATATTGTACCCATAATACTGATACATTAATTATAATTAACTTCAAACACACAGCATTTTCATCAATTCACAGTGTAATAGTCAAGTAAGCTCCAATGTGGTGAAGCTGATGTAACACTGCTTCTGGCTTACATAAGCCTCCATGTCACCAAATGTCAACTCTTGTTTTAATTATACTGTATTATGAAAATGATGTAATGGAGCAAAATCTGCATTAAAGCAAGTGTATTAATACAACAGACAACCAACTAACTGTATAGCAATCCAATTATAAGCTTCTTATAGCTTATACTGTAATGGATTGAACACAACAACTGATGTAATACCAAACACATGGCTGCATACATTATTCACAGCTCTGCAATGCAAGGAAAAGTCAAGAGCTAGCAAAGCACGTTTAACATCCACCTTTCATCTGAGCTGCTGAGATGGGGACTACTTAAGAAGAGCTGTTAGCCAGACGACTTAGTGAGTAACAAAACGATTGGCAAATGAACTTTGAATCAATTCCAAACTTCAGAGTCTATGGACACTCGTAAAGTGTTTGAACAATTCTGTGGTAGTATTTTAACTTCTATGAGTGTGTGATTTTCTCCAAACTGTGTCAAGTTCAGAACATTTCCAGGGATAGTGTTGGAGCTTCTACAAACTTGTAAATTTTCTGTGAACACGAAAATATTCATACAGTGTTAAAACTCTTGAAATAACAGTGTAAAATTCATTTTTGGACTTAACCAAGTGAGACGAATTAAATTAGCACTGTAAATCGTTCGTGACATTTCTTTAGGTAATTCTAACCCAATAATTTACTTGTGGATTCATCCAAGTGAGACGAGTAAAAGTAACATTAACATTACATTAATACCTATCAAAGTGTCTGCAAATCGTAGCTTGATGATATAGTTCAAATAAGGAAAATGTAGGTTGTTGGATATTGCAGAATGAATCTTCAGCTGAGGTCACTATCGTGACTCTTCCTGGGATGATTGGAGTGGATCTTATGGAAGCTCATGGTATCCATGGTTACAGAGAATGATAAATGGAACTTCATGTTATCCATGGTGAAGGAGAATGGTGAATGGAACTTTATGGTAATGTGGTGATCAAGGTTTAGAGAGTTTATGCCCAGCCTGAAGCAGAAACCCACTCAGAGATATACCGTACTAGGTGATACCAAATTTGCATTTTCACACATTGAATTTTACTCTGATATTAAAAGAATATTTAAACCAAGTCGCTCTTACCTCTCTGTAAGAAACATGGTGGTGGAATAAAGTAAAGGAAGCAATCAAGGCCAAAAGGCTTGCCAAGAAGAGCTGGGATCGATCTGGGTCTGATGACGACAGAGAACCTTACAGACAGCTAAATAAAGTCACTAAACGAACTGTAGGAAAGGCAAGGTTAACTGCATGGGATGATGTCTACGAGGAGCTGGAAACTACCAAAGGAGTAAAGATTTTCAGGATAGCGAAGGTTGACGTAAGTGTGGTAACAGGTATAACGATACATTAAGGCAAGGGACAAGGCATCGAAAGATTTCACACATATCAAGCAGATGAAGAATCGAGGAGGAGTTGAAGATGACAACCAGATCAAAAAAAGATGGGAAGAGTATTTCAACCACCTGCTTAATGAGGAAAATGGAAGACTGGTTTTTGAAGATGGTGTCCCCAATCAGGGTTTAACAACTGAAATTACTAGAGAAGTAGTGATGGTTGCTCTTTGGAAAATGAAAAATGGAAAAGCAACAGGTCCTGACAAAATTCCAGTTGAAGTCTGGAAGTGCCTTGGAGAGACACGAATGGATATGATCTGGGATCTAATGCAGTAGATTTATGAGGAAGAGAAAATGCCTTTGGAGGGGAAGCAGACAACAATAGTGCCTATTTACAAAGAGAAGGGAGATTTCCAGGACTGTTCCAACTGTAGGGGAATAAAAACTAATGTCCCATACGATGAAAATCTGGGAGAAGATTGTTGAGTAAAAGCTTTGAGAAGAAACAGCAATTGGGGATGAACAGTTTGGTTTCATGCCTGGGGGAAGTACCACTGATGCAATGTTTGTGCTCCAACTAACCACAGAGAGGCACAGGGAGAAAAATAAAAAGGTTACACATGGTCTTTATACACTCAGAGAAAGCCTATGATAGAGCCCCAGGAAGTCTGGAGGTGTTTGAGAACCAGGATAGTACCAGAAAAGTTTGTGAGAATTATCCAGGATATGTACGAGGGAGCTAGAACGAGAGTAAGAAGCAGTGTAGGGTTGACTGGATGGATACCAGTTCAAATTGGGTTGCATCAGGGGTCCTCACTGAGTCCATACATATTCAACCTTGTTATGGATGTCTTATCTGATGGTGTACCAACTAAAGCACCATTGTGCATAATGTTTGCTGATGATATTGTTTTGTATAGCACCAGTAGGATAGAATTGGAAGAGGGGCTGGAAAGCTTGAGAAAATCCTTGGAAGACAGAGGCCTAAAAATTAATAGAAAGAAAACCGAATACCTTTGCCTCAGAGGTGAGAGAAATGAATTGTTAGAGATGGATGGTACATGCTTAAAAACAGTGGATGGTTTCAAGTATTTAGGATCTTTTGTGTCTGAGGATGGCAACCTAAACATGGAGATTAACCACAGAGTGCAGTCTGCCGGGATGAACTAGAAAAGAATGTCTGGCATCCTGTGTGACAAAAGACTTGGCATAAGGGTTAAAGGAAAAGCCTACAAGACAGCAATGACAAAAACAGCTTTGTGATCTGGTTTTGATCAGCACCACATCTAGAATATTCTTCCCTTTAGTTAGTTCTTTTTCACTTTCTGCTTCAGCTATCCTTTCAGATTAACTAATCTACCATTTGTTGTATGTTGTATGGTGCAGAGACTTGGGCAACAACAAAGGCACAGTGCAATACATTAAATGTTGCAGAGATGAAGATGCTAAGATGGACAAGTGGTGTCACTAGAATGGACTGCATCAAAAATGAGAAAATCAGAGGAACAGTTAAAATGACAAAAGTATCTAGGCAAGCACAGGAGAGAAGACTGCTATGGTATGGATGCATTAAGCGAAGGGAAACTATGTAGGGAGGAGACTGATGGATATGACTGTGGATGGGACTAGAATTAGGGGGAAACCAAGAAGGAGGTGGACAATGTACGAGAAGATCTGAAGGAGAAGAAATCAGGGGAAGATGATGTGTGGGATAGGATAAAGTGGAAAACACATGCCAGCAACATCGACCCTGCTTGAAGCGGGATAAGAAGAAGAAGAAGAAGAAGAAGACAAACTTTCTCTTGATCGGTCACATTTACTTTCAACGACAAAAAAAGCTTTGTGATCAGGTTTTTATCAGCACCACATCTAGAATATTCTTCCCTTTAGTTAGTTCTTTCACTTTCTGCTTCAGTTATCCTTTCAGATTAACTAATTTACCATTTGTTGGGCATGATTTCTGTCATTCAATTTAGATCACCCACTGCAATTATGTTCCTTTCACTGCTATTTCCCACATAATTGATTATCTTATGAAATAATTCCTGCATCAGCATCACCATTTCCAGGCCCGTACACCCCAAAAACCGCAAGTTATCTGTTATCAGCAGAGATGACTTACACCTAGGATCTCGTGTTTCTCATCCTTAACTTTTTTAGAGCTTACAAATTCTTCTTTCACCAGAATGAATACTCCCCTTCCTTTCAAATCTATCCTGTCTCTATGATAAACACTCCAGTTCTAGGAGAAAATTTCCGCATCCATAATTTCATTTCTTAGCCATGATTCAACTACTATTACAACATCTGGTAAATATATGTATTAAATTACTTAATTCTACTCCTTTCTTTAGAATACTTGTAAAGTTTACCACTGACGATTTTATGTCATCCTTACGCGAGTTTCAGCTCCCTGTACTCTCAACACTGCTCCCTAGCCCATCCCAATTCCCTGCATATACCTCCCTGTAACCCTTCTAAACGAACCTCATAATTTATACATACTGCTGCGGTTCAAAGGTGAAAGCCATCTGAGCGCATATCCCTATCTTACATGCACCCATTAGGATTTACAAATCTCACTCCTAGTTTCTGATATACTCACTCCACAGTCTCATTTAATCCCCGATCGCCTTCCATTCAATATCCCTCCTACAAAGTATCCCACTGATAATCTCTGCTCCCTTAAATTTTTTTCTTCTTCTTCTGCACTTCTTTAACCAGATCCCACACATCTCCAACTATGTTTGTACCTATTCCAGCTTGCCATACAATGTGGGTAACAACGGGAAACTACCACCTGCTCATTACCCTCCTCCTTCCCTTCTACTTTCATCAACATCTGCCTTAACCTAATTTCTGGATAACACTCTACCCTTTGTCCCTTGTCCCTTCCCTTCCTGTGTTTATCTAACTTTCTCTTGTTTCCACACTTCCTCCATAAAGACAAGTTCTGAAGAATGGCTTCTTAAGTGAGTGTGTATACCCACCTTACTGATGGTGAGAAGTAAAAATGAGCTCATATACTAGGAATAAACAGATCTTGAAGCATTAGAATTAATGGAAAAAAGAAATCTATCAATGTAAACAGCAGTATGAGTAATGTACAGAAGTTTGTCTTTTTTTCTCCTTTCTGTTCCTTCTTCTCACACAAATCAGCTGTTGTGTTGTTTTGTTTTTTTCTTTCTTATGAATGTCCATGACCTTCCTAGCTTTCTGCTTTAGTGTATACATCATAAATAACTCAGAATGCACAAAAAATATGAATAAACAAAATAGTATTGTATTCATTTTCACAGTCATCTCTGAGTTATAGTAGGAGTTAACCAAATCACATTTCTCATCTGGTGATCTGATTCAGTACCAGTCGCAGGTAGAATAATAAAACAGGAAAACGAAACCCTCAATGTTCATTGCCAATAGGAATGTGTTATATTTTAGTCAGGACCAAAGGGATCAAACTCAATATTACCAGAAAATCAATGTGTAAAGTTAATTATTGCACCACAATTCTTATCAAAGGCATATCAGCTTACAAGATGCACATCTCTGAAATTAAAATTCTCAATTTGTGTTTTTCTTTCTAATCAGGGCAGTGTGGTATATTTTTTAAAATATGTGAGCTGGCCACCTTGTACTGGAAATTTCTGTTGATAGTTATAACAAAGAATTTAAGAAGCAATTTCCAAAAATTTATTTTCATTTCAAAACTTTATCTTTCCTTTAATGAACTCTCTATAGGGTTTCAGCAATATTTTTCAATTTTTACTAACATTAATATTTCAAACTGATTTAAGTTTTAAAAAATATTAAAACCCCTATGCATCTTAAAATGTAAAAATCATACAATGAATATACAACCTGTGACAATAAAGTTCAGTGAATAGTCCTGTACTATCAACATAGATGAACAATGCACGACAGTGACCTTACTGTCCTTCGAAATTGTCCCCTCCCATAACTATGCACTGCTGAGATCGGCGATACATGTCCTGGAAACTTTGCAAGAAAGCTTCCTTTGGAAAGGTGTTCAAAACGTCGTTCCCTCAGGTAGAAATTCCTTGTGGATAATGCCTTGACTATCGAAAAAGTGATGAGCATCATTTTGATGCGTGATTTTTTGGCTCTGACCTTTTTCCAATGAGGGGATCCCGGAGAACGCCATTCCATGCTTTGCCGTTTCGTTTCAGGGTTGTACCTGAGACACCAGGTTTCATCCTCAGTGACGATGCAGTTCAAGAAATTTGGTGTCGCATCTGCCGTTTCGACAAAATCCTGTGAAGCCTCTAAACATACCTGCTTCTGATCGTCAGTCAAGTGCTGTGGCACAAGACGAGAACACATTTTCCTCTTCCCTAACTTCTGGGTAACGATCTGTCGCACGGATTCACAGTTCATCTGCAGTTCATCCGCTATCATGCGCACAGTTAATCGCCGATCGTTCATGATTAATGTCCTCACCTTCTCAATGTTTTCGTCACCGACGGCGGTCTACTGCTACGGGGGTTGTCAGAAACGCTTTCCCAGCCTCCTCGAAAACGTGCGAACCACTCGTACACACATTTCAAGGACAGTGCTTGATATTCATAAACACGTACCAGCATCGCATGCTTTTCTTTCGGTGCCTTGCCAAGCTTAAAACGAAACTCTACATTGATCTTTTGGTCGTTCATGTTCCTGTTCGCAGTTCAGAACCAACGCACTAAACACGCACTGTGTCAAGCAGGTCTTAAACGGCACACACACGGTGCTCAATTGAACAAGGTTGGGAGCAGGTGGTCAAAACCTGCTGCTACGCAGGTGCAGTGTTGCGTGTCACCAGTGTTGCCGGATCGACCATTCTGACTTCATTCACCGAACTTTATTGTCACAGGTTGTAGAATCTTATTATAGAAAAATCTTTAATGATTATGTATCTTTGCTTGTAGATATAGTGTCAGCCAGAAAATAATATTTTAGAAGACACACCTGTCATTTAGAGGGAACTAAAAAAAAAAAAGCAGCTTTTGTTTTTCAGTGTGATACGGTGATCTTTTTAAATCAATTCTACAAGGAGACAGCTTTATGCAAACTATGCAAATAAGCAAAAATTAATTTAAAATATAAAACATAGAAGAAAACAAGATATAACAAATCATACATTCACAAGAAAAGAATTTGCTGAGATATAATCTCTACTGACCTGCATTGAGTGTGGGACCTTCTGTAGCATCCTTTAGCTGATGCATTTAGATTTCGATCTGCTTCACTTACTTGACGAGGATAACAACATTTATCTGTACATTCATCATCATCATAGCCACAGTCACATTCTTCACCAACTTCTACGATCTTGTTGCCACAGAATGCACCTTCAGAAGCTAAAACAACAAAATTGATATAAATAAATTTGTTTATAATATGTTCAAGTTGCAAACAAACGTCCAGATGTAATCCATTTAAAAATAGATTACTATCATGCACAAATATGGAGGAGGTTCATATACCTCTTTACAACTTTTTGAATCAATGAGCCCAACAATGTTCTCATTGGCTAATTATAAGCTCATGGCATGGGAGTTTCTGAGTGTTGTAGTGCTTTTGAAGGCAGTTGTGTTGTTAATCAACAGCATAATATTGCAAGAAAACTTGGAAGTACTGAACTCCCACTGAAAATGAACATTTATCAATCAAAAATTTAAGTTCCCATAAATTAATTTCACCAACTGAGAAAATATCAACAAAAACTGAAAGTATTCACGCTTTTCCAATCATGCCCCAATGTAGCACCAGGATCATCAGTTGGACTACTACTACTACTACTACTACTACTACTACTACTACTACTACTACTACTACTACCACCACCACCACCACCACCACCACTCGATGTTTTCATTCCTCCGCTGAATGGGGAGGCAGGCCTCCTAGACAATGACGCTGTCTGTCAGGTCAGGAGATTTGTGGTAAAGGTGAGAGCATTGGCGGCTGCGGCTTATACTAGAAACTGTCCTGGCATTCACCTTAGTGCAGGAGAATGGAAAACCATTCTCAGTACAGCCGACAGTGAAGACCAGCCCCTCTGCATCTACCCGAATGCAGAAGCATAGATCCACAGTAGAGCCATGGCCACTACTACTCCGCTCACTTGGTCAACTGGATTATAGAGTTGTCAGATCACAGACCAGCCATGACCACTTGTAGGCCAAAGTCTGCATCTGCCGACCCTGACTGGCATACTGCAAGCCTCTTTTGAAGCACATGCAGTGACAGTGTACTAGGGGAAATTTGTACTTTCATCATATCAAAAACTAAGTTCCCAGCAGGGAACCATAATTTAATTTCACCAACAAAAACTGAAAGTATTCAGACTTTTCCACTCATGAGATAACCAATGTTTCACCCCAGTATGGCAGCAGACACTGGGTCACACTGAGCAAAAGCCAAAGGCAGGTATTTATTAAAAATGGAGGTATATATCTCCCCTAGTGCACTGTCGCTGCATATTCTTCAAAGGAGGCTTGAGGTGGAGTCTCAACAGTGTACCTACGTGTACTAGACAGTTTGTTGGAGAGGTATGGTATGCATGTTGGAGAGGAGTGGTTTTCCAATTGATGAACCCACCGCCACACTGAGACAAAATGCTGGTTAAACATGATGATGATTATTCCAAGTGGTTGCATCAGTAACTTCTTGAATCTTTGCGATCCTGTTTGCCACAAATGTCTTCAACAACCGTAGCTCAGTGTTGATCCATCCCAAAACGATTGTACTGTCACTCCATAATCTGATCTGACCAATGTTTTCTTTCAAAGCACTTGCTGTTGTTTTGACGAGTTATGCGAGAGGAAGGAAGGGATGCCTCCGATTCGAGTCTTAGCAACAAATGGTTTTTAAAGGAGCTATTTTCATCTTTGCACAAAGTAAATTGGAAACGTACAGACCACTTTGCATTTGACAAACAGCTCCAAAAGCTTTCTCTGAAACACCACTAAATCCAAACAAATCAAAAGAGCCACAACAATTTCCAGGATTTACTTTTCTCGTGATTCTGATGTTGTTCAGTCTTTCTAATGACATACAGTGGAACCTCGATATCTCGAATCACCTCAGGAGCTAAATTTTATTTTGAGTTATCGAAATTTTGAGATATAGAGAATACCGTTTCTGAGCATGTATAACACACAATTGAATCATATGTATCTACGGGCTTATACTGAATACACTATTTTCAACAATATTTACAAAATATATAAACAAACTCTATTTTATAGCA
Organism: Anabrus simplex; assembly: GCF_040414725.1. Lineage (NCBI taxonomy): Eukaryota > Metazoa > Arthropoda > Insecta > Orthoptera > Tettigoniidae > Anabrus > Anabrus simplex. The sequence continues at coordinate 186,068,350 of NC_090267.1, forward strand.
TCTCTTTAATTATAACCCTTATTATAGTAACTTTTTAGAAGACAGGATGCAGTAGTGAAACAAGAAACATACCTCCGTTAACACCTTTGGAAAAAAAAATCCATTAGTCTCTTCTGTTTTTTACTGTTAACCTTTCTTCCCTTCGCGCTGAAATTTCTCGTCAATAACATGCAGCCGAGATTCGTAAATGGAGCTTGTCATCTGCGACTTTGGGGGTTGCTTTTGTACATGACCGTTAATTAATTCACACCCGAGAAACAGCGAGGCTACGCTGATTTTCCGATCACGAGCAGTTTCAGTTTTTCAGTTCCCGTCATATTAGCTCCCAGTACCACTGTAACCCTTTCTTTACTTGTTAACTCTTCCTTACAAACCACAAATGTCGTATTACACAGTTAACGTTGCACAAAATTCGAGTTATCGAGTATGTTTTGCTTCAAGGGAGGAAATATTTGCTTTGAGAAATCGAGAAATTTGTGTAACCAAATTTCAAGTAGTAGAGAAATAAGTACATGTGAAGAATAGGACAAACGGCCAGGAAATTTAATTTACTTTGAGATACTGAAAATTTGTGTAATGGAGGTTCGAGATATCGAGGTTCGACTGTTTAATACTCGTATCAAGTCTGAAGATATTCTGGAGACTATGACTGATCCCAATCCAATCCATCTACCCATACGTGCTGCATCAATAACTTTCCTTTGATCCCACCCCTAGTGGATCAAAAAACTGTGCAATTTTGAAGGTGACTTCTCTTTTGCATCTTGGCAACTGCTCTGCTAGCTCAACTTGGAAATGAAGGCAATCTTGTGCTGAGTTCCAAAGGAGTCCAAGAGTCTTCGGCTCCTTTCACACACACCGGTTTTGATCGACCGGTTTATGCTGGACGAAGTAGTGGATTATGTGAAAGCATTATAGCTTTCACACATGCCGGTGCCTGGTAATGCGCTGGGTAGCAGCCGGACACACTCACTGGAGGATCCAGTTGCCAGCTGGTAGGAGGCCTACAGCGGTGCACGAGATTATATAAGTGTTTTCACACACACACCAGCTATCAATCGTCCATCTGCTCTCAGAGAGTACAGTGGAGTGTAAATATAGAGGATGTCAAAATTAATACAGAACTATTGATATCGATGGATGAGGCCAGACCTGTACTGTAGGATAAGTCAAGTGATATCTGCAAAGATCGGGATGGTACAAGGAAGGGGTGGAAAGTAGTATGTTGAAGGTCTGAAGGAAGAGTTTGGAGAATTGACTGATAATGAAAAAAACATTTTTGGTAAGTAACTTATATTGCAAGTGATGACCTAGCTACAGAAACACCATTTCATTATTGCATTTTAAACAAACACAGACAATGTCAGGTCTTAAACCTTTGACATTTGCCACTTGGTGGTACCAATATCAGGAATGGACATACGAAAATAGTTAAAGAGCTTTTTTCCATCTTTTCTTAGATCTTTGAGTAGCATATAAAACAGACCTGATTCATCCCTCTTTTCATTTATTGGATGAACCCATCGAATTCTGTTCCTTTTGTTTTTTCAGTAACATCTACACAAAAGCCATGTGGCAATAATACAACTATGATCCATACTGTACAACAGATGGCATATGACTGAATATCCGGTTTCAGCCAGCAAGGGTGAAAATGAAACTCAGACCAGCCGGGCAAAACCGGTTTGTGAAGGGAGCCTTACTAGCTCCACCTTTGTCTAAAACTAATAAAGTTCTTTTTGTTGCTTTTACTCTCCAAATACTGCAAGATACATTTACTGTTTGACCTCCATTTTTTCAAATGCATTCCACCGCTCCCGAGAATATCTTGTATTTGCCACTGTAGCTAGATCATGTCTTCTACGATGTCTCCTCCACTTAAGCAGTCATCCATAAAAAAAAAACCATTGCGAAAAGCCTTTGCTACTGCCGGAAATTCATTTTCATGAAGAGTAGCCAATTCATTTAGACGTCTCATGGCATGGTAAGGTGCTGATGCTGTTCCATGTGTTACTGTGTTCAAATGATAAATCCTCCCAGGGGTTGAATGTTCCTCTTTCCACGAAATCTGCTGTAATGCTCGATCTTCAGGGGAGAGGAGAATTTTCCGAAACATCTTTTCCACATCTGATGTCATGACATACTTATGACTACAAAATCTAACTACAATGTGAAAAAGATTTCGCTGTAAATTAGGTCCTGTCATCAGCTTGTCATTGAGCGACGTCTCAAACGATGTTTTCACTGAGGCATCAAACAGCATTCTGACCTTTATGGTGTCACTATAATAATAATGTTATTGGCTTTACGTCCCACTAACTACTTTTTTACGGTTTTCGGAGATGCCGAGGTGCCGGAATTTTGTCCCGCAGGAGTTCTTTTACATGCCAGTAAATCTACCGATATGAGGCTGTCGTATTTGAGCACCTTCAAATACCACCGGACTGAGCCAGGATCAAACTTGCCAAGTTGGGGCCAGAAGGCCAGCGCCTCAACCGTCTGAGCCACTCAGCCCGGCGGTGTCACTATATGGACATACCCCTAGTTGATGGGGTATGAAGTATGAATTCAATACATCATATGCCCTAGTTTTTGACAGCCATCAATGAAATCTGCATAAGCAGTCTTGAGTTCTATTGTCTGCTTAATCTCTTGACTAATGATTCTAGTCTGTTTAGTGTGTGTTTTCTTGATTCTCTGAGAATTACATCTAACTTGATAGGAAGCCTTATGATTAATCTATCTGTTGTATCTCTCGAAACTATTTCCAGAATTGCCTCTTGTTTCCAGAATTTTTCCATCTGTTCTGACAATTTTTTATTGTTATCCTTGTTTTTTCTTGAAAACTTAACCACCACCAGCCTAATCAGGTGTTTTGCAGAGCTGGTTGTCCTTCAGCTTCATTTTTGGGTGGACCTAACACTATTTTCCAATAAAGTCAAGCACCAATCAATATGCCTATGTCTCCAGGTTTGTTGAACATGGGGTCTGCCAAGCGGATATCCTTTAGAATAATAACCTTGTCCTTGATCTCTAACTGTGGCAATCGTCCTGTTATAGTTGGCAAAATCAGAAATTCTGCTTCCACCTCATATCTGTCATTCCTTGAAGTGAGATGTACTCTGGTAATCCCTTTTGTTTCCACTTTGGAGCAATCTACTCCAATGATTTGTGTTTTTCTCTCTATGTTCAGTAAACAAAGCTTCTTTTATTAGATTTGACTGAGATACTGAATCCAATAATGCTCAGCATGTTGTCGTTCTTCCACGAGCATCCTTCACGTCAATTAAAGCCAATGACGAAAAGTGCTTGCAATGTTATTTCTTTTGCCAAGTGTACAGTGAGAGAAGCAGGTGAATGGTGAGATTCAACACCACGGTTTATGGGCACTTGGTTTTGTTAAACATTTTGTTTCTGTTTGTTATCATCTTCCTCTGCATGTAAAAGTCCACATTTTTTGCATTTCAATGCTCTAAAAAAAAAATCCAATATGCCCTGTTTTCAAACAATTATGCCACTGTCCTTTTTCTCGGAGCAGTTTCCTTCTGCCTTCAACTGAATGTTTAAGTAAATCTTCACAGGTAAAAATGGGATGACTTCCACCACACAAATTACAGGCAGCCTGAGTGGTCATCATAACTTCCTTCTTAGGTTGTTTGTCCTTCAGATTTACCTTCATATTCAATGTCTTGTTTTTGTTGCAATGCAACAGCATATACGATTAGGAACATTCAGGTTAAAAATTTCAAGAAATCATCCAGCATTGGCATCTTCTCTGGAGTGTTGCCTTTCACCCTTTCCCACCAGTCTCTTTGCTCAACGAAATCCAACTATTTCTTTGCTAGAGGAATAACCGGTGAATTGCAATATTGCGCCGGTTGCTTCATTGCTTTTAATGAATATAATATAATCAAACGGTTAAAGAAAGATGAACTAGTCTCAAATTTAGCATCAGAGTTTGGTGTGGGTGTGACAACAGTGCGGGACCTAATGAAGAATAAAGACAAAGTGTTGCAGTTTGCGGCGAGTTCTGACAGTTCGCATGGATTCACTAAACGAAAAGAAAAACAATGAAAGCATCATCTTTAAAAGAACTGGGTGCTGCGTTATTTACGTGGTTTCAGCAAAAGAGAGGCAAAGGTGTACCTATTAGTGGTCCTATGATAACAAGGCAGGCACAAAATTTTCATGAAAAGATGGGGCTCTCCGGGTCCCCACCAGCGTTCAGTGGTTGGCTACAGACAGCAGTCCAGCAGAAAACTTTAGATACGAGTTTAAGCGCATAATTGAGAGATACAATTTCATTCCAAGTCAAGTGTACAATGCCAATGAAACTGGACTTTATTGGAAGTGCTTACCCAGTAAAACACTAGCAGCTGCTGAAGAGAAATCAGTTCCTGGTCACAAATCTAGTAAAGAGCGCGTTACCATCTTGTGCTGTGCGAATGCTAGTGGCGGCCATAAATTAAAATTAGCTGTTGTTGGTAAAACAAAAAATCCGCGTTCTTTCAAAGGAACAGTGATGAAATATTTCCCAGTAGATTATTGTTATAACAAATCTGCATGGATTACACACGATATTTTCAGGAGTTTGTTCCATAATACATTTGTTTCGTGGGTTCAAGATTTCTTGGCATCCAAAGGCTTGCCATTAAAGGCTGTCCTTTTTCTTGATAATGCACCCTCCCACCCTGTTGATACAGACGTGAAATCAGAGGATGGAAACATTTTTGTTTCCTATTTGCCACCTAATATAACTTCATTAATTCAGTCGATGGACCAAGGCATCATCGCAACCTTTAAGGTGCATTATAAGCGGGAATTGCTAGGCCTCTTACTTTCCGAAGAAACGTCGATGGTTGACTTCTGCAAAAAACTTGATCTTAAAGAAGTGCTTTATTTTGCCCAGAAATCATGGGATCTAGTAACCGCTCAGAACTTAACTCGATCGTGGAGAAAATTGTATGTTGATGTCGAAGAGCTCGCTAACAATTTTAATGAGTTCACTGATGAAGATGAAAATGAGGAATTGATGATCAAAGATATCTTGAAGACTACTAAAAATAACATTCATTTTGGAGAAGTGGATGAAAGTAACATTGAGGAGTGGCTTCATACTGATGATGTATTGCCTGGGCATCACAGTTTAACTAATTACGAAATAGTAAATAAAAGCGCGAACGGGAACTCTGCAGTCAGCTGCGAAGTGACGAGTGAAAGTGAGGGGGTTGGGGAAGAAGAGTGCGTCACAAACAATCACGTACCGCTTCAGACCGCACTGGAGTCGGCTGAAACGTTAACGGAATTCTTGGAGCAAAAGGACGATACGGGTTTTTCAGACATTCTTGTAATTAGAAAGCTCAGAATGGACATAAAGAAGAAAATGTTGTAGGAGAGTGCAAAAAGAAAGTAACAGATTTTTTTAAAGCAGCTTAAATGACACCAGGTAAATTAATTATTTATGGTCTGCTGGTAATTTAGGTGAATACTTGGTATGTATTATTGTAGCTTTGACTACATTTTGGTTTTAAAGAGGGTTTAATGCACTGCATTTTACGGTTATACGGTATGTATTTTATGTACTTTAAAGTCCATTAAAATTAGTAGTATGGATTATCCGGGTTTTTTTTTAAATGAACCGTTCACCCCTTCCCAGGCATTAGAACGGATAATTGAAGTTTTACTGTATTTCATTTCGCTGCCTTGAATTCTACTCTCCTCCCTACTTGCCATGGTCAAGGTCTTAGCCGCATACGTAAATATGGGAGCATAGCAAACTTTATACATTATCTCTTTACACTTTGTTGGTACTTCCTTATTCTACATAAAATTTCTTACACTCTGGTAGAATGCACTGACCTGATGCACCCTCTTGCTAATCTCCAGGTGCAGCATTGTATTCTGCATTAATTCACTCCGTAAGTATTTGAAACTGTCAACATTTCAAAACTTTGACCACCAATTTTCACAGTGCCTTACCCTTGTCTTTCTCCTCTAGATATTGCTTGCACCATTTCTACAGTTTGTATACCCAGTCCCTTTTTTGACAAGGGTTTTCCACAACTTCTCCCTGGGAACACTATCGTATGTCTTTGTTAATCTATGAATGTCATGACCAAATCCTTTCCATATTCCCAACTCTTTTCCAATACCATAATTTCTTGCATAATTAACATGGTTTCATAATTTAAACAACCCAATATTTTTGGGTCAAAAGCAAAGAAAAAGAAATGTTCCCGTATTTGACGCAACCACTTCTTCGATCATCCATTACACAGTTCCGGACGAGTTTCAAAATAAAGATGTCAACTACTCAGGTAGCAGCCTTCCTCTTGCAAAACCAGTCATTTCAAATATTGTGCAATGTGCTGTTATCAGTCGTTAGGAAGTACCATTGCACTAGTTCAATGCGTGAATCAGCGCAGAAGTAGTTAGTGACGCTCTATTCCAGTCTGGTACAAACATATTTTACGAGTGTTTCAGGTATGGAACATGCGTTTTCAGTGATCTCAAAATTGTTTGTTAATCCACAATAAGCAAGTATGGGAGGAATACTGCATCATGTACACTCGTGATGATCAGTTACACCGAAACATACGGGAATGGGGCAGCTAGCCGCAAGAATTCAGTGTCCAAATGCAATGTGCGCTACTGGCGGAAACAGAAAAGTTCACTTCAAGCGACCAACAAGCCTCGCAAAGCATTTCGCGGTCCAAAAAGCGGCAAGTTTCCACAAGTAGAGTAGGATCTGCTTAAATATGTGATTTCATTACACAAGGATGGATATGCCATTTCTCACGAAATAGCTGCTGCACAAAGAATCAGTGTCTCGGATTTTAAGGTTAGCCGAGGCTGGACTTACCCTTCAACAAAGAACAACATCACGCCAAAGAATGCCGAATGATTTCAACCAAAAAGTACGAGTAATTGCTTTTCATCACTTTGTGATTGAGAGGCGTAAAGTTAAGAATATTTGCTCTCCCAAACAGAAAATGCAGATCAGACATCAATCAGTTTTGAAATGCCACCAAGTCGAACAATTGATAAGAAAGGGACATTGAGTGTTATCGTTAACACTACCAGAAGCGAAAAACAACAATGTACAGTAATGCTTGCTGTAACAGCTAATGCCAGAATACTTGCACCTTACATTGTTCTAAAACGAAAAACAATGCCTAAAGTAAAATTTCTGTGAGGGATCCATGTTTGTATTTAAAAAAGTGTGAGCGGACATGTCACTCGTACAAGATTGGATATGAACGGTTTGGGAAACCAAGCAGGATCCTTCCTTTGATGCCCGGCCCTTCTCGTGTTGGACAGTTTTCGTGGCCACCTGACGGAAGACACTAAGAAATTATTGAAAACCATGAAAACTGATTTGACAGTGATTCCTCGTAGACTGATGTGTGTACTTCCACCCTTAGACGTTTCGATAAATAAACCATTCAAGGACAATGTGCGGAAACTATATCAAGTGCTGGATTGTGGAAAGTGTGCACGAACTTACTCCAACAGGCAAGATTCAGAAACCACCTGTGGAACTTTTGTGAGTAGATATTGCATGTTTGGGACAGTATTTCTCTGAAGGTGATTAAAAAGAGCTTCAAGAAAACAGGAATCTCAAATTTGTTAGACGGGAGTGAAGATGACTTCTTATGGAGAGATTTAAGCAGCAACAGCAATTCTTCCTGCAGTTCTGGTAGTGAACTCTAAGACGGTAGCCTATAAAAGGTATGACTTCTCTGTTTTGCCTGTATGTCATTATTATGTACTTACTGTATATGAATTGTACTTTTAGTAGTTCAAATTTATTTCACTGCAGATCGTACTGTAAGCTCATAATGAAAATAATATTTTCCAGTGTTAGTACTTTAAACCCACGTGTCCAACTTTAACTTTTCAGAAAAAAACACGTGCTGTATTTTTATGCCAAATGATGATGACTGCAAATGAGTTGAACCAATTGTGTGCTTATTATATTTAGTGGATCTTTTAAATGTACATAAATTGTCAATAATTTTTCAAATATCTGAATTCCTTGAATAATTTACGGATCCAAAGTTTTCATCTGTATTTTTTGTCAAGAAAAGTGTGTTAATTATGCGAGAAAATATGGTAATACCTCATGATGAAGATTAGGTTCACTGTAGATCTTCCACTTCTAAAGCCATACTGTTCCTCTTGCAACTCTCCTACCTTTCTTCTCATTCTCCTCTCTAATATTCTTTCCAGTGTTCTTGGCACTTGTGATAAGAGTGCAATTTCTCCATAGTTATCAGATCACACATGTTTTGGCCTCCTTCTTAAAGACTGGTATCATTATCCCCTTTCCCCAGTCTTCTGGCACATTATAGTCCAACAGGTCCAGAACCTTTATCATTTCCACAGTTATTTCATCCATTCCTGGTGCCTTCCCCATTTTATTCTACAAACTGCTAATTCCACCTCTGATATGATTATATCAGCTTCTGCTGTTGAGTCATCATACTGTATTTCTACCGTCTTCTCTGCATATTTTCCCACATTCATCGGTTTATCAAAATACTCCTTCCATCTTCTCTTTATTTCTTCTGGATGTATCAACTATCCATCTTCCTCTTTCATTAGCTTTGTATAAACCACCACCACCACCATCATTTTCTTCATACGTTTCTGCTTGTGCAGGTCATTCACAGAGCCTCTTCCAATCTTCTCTTCTCCCCACCCCGCCCAGTCTATCGTTCATTACTGTCTCCCAATGTATTCCTCTCCAATTTACATCATCCTCCACCTGATCCCTCCATCTTCTTCGTGGTCTTCTAATTAGTCTTCTTCCAAGTTCTGTCCAGTCCAGACCTCTTCTTGATAACCTTTCCTGTCCCATTCTTTTGATGTGGCCGAACAATTTCAGCCTATTTCTCACCATAGTTTCTGTAGCGTGTTTCGTATTGTTTCATTTCTTATCTTGTCCCTCCTCGTTTTACCCAAGATACCTTGCAGAAAGCGAATCTGTCGCTTGTAATCTACTCAGATTTTTTTTTTTTTTTTGTCCAAGTACAACATTCCGATTCATAGGTCAATATTGGCAAATAATATGATTTATATATCATGATTTTTGCTTTGGTAGGTAATTTCCTATTTCTAATTATGCCTGAAACACAGTAACAAAATTTTGAGCAATTTCCTATCCTCTCCGAAATTTGTTCCTTGCTGTTTCCTTTCCCAGTTAGCTTACTTCCTAAATATTTAAAAGCATCTACTTCTTTAAGAATTTTTTGCTGGGTTGAGTAGCTCAGACAGTTGAGACGCTGGTCTTCTGACCCCAACTTGGCAGGTCCGATCCTCACTCAGTCCGGTGGCATTTGAAGGTGCTCAAATACGTCAGTCTCATGTCAGTAGATTTACTGGCACGTGAAAGAACTCCTGCGGGACTAAATTCTGGCACCTCAGCATCTCTGAAAACCATAAAAGTAGTTGGTTATTATTTAAGAATTTTTCCATTACACCAAACATCCTTAATTTTTCTATTATCTCTACTGACTTTCATTACCTCACTTTTCGTTAAACTTATTTCCATGCCTGCTTCTTCAATTGCTCTCTGCCAGGTATTTGGTTGTTCTTCCAATTTTTGTTCATTTTCTTCCCATATCATCACATCATCTGCAAATACTATGATTTTCATATCATTTGCTGTTGACCCTTGGCAAACTTTCCTCATAATGTTGTCCATCACTATATTAAAGAGCACTGGTAAAAGTACACTTCGTTGTCGAACTCCATTGTGATTTTTTCTCATCTTTCCCATTACTTCATATAGTTCCATACAGCATTATTTTACTGCCAGCTCCATCTGTTTCCTTTTGTGTAAATTCTTCCCAACTTTTCTTCTCTTACCAATTTCTTATACTTCCTTTTATTATCAAGATACTTCCCTTTACTTTCTTATTTTTTATCTCTATTCCATTCTTGCCATGCTTTCTTCTTTTCTTTTACTGCTTCTCTCACCTTCTCATTCCATCACTGAGTATCCTTTCCATTCATTCTTGTCGAGGTCCTACCACAGACAATCTCTATCCCGCTTACAAATGCCATTTTGAAGTTGGACCATTCATCTTCCACATTTCCTACTTCAGTAACTGGAATATTTTGTTTCAGTCTCTCCAAAAATTCTTCCAGCACGTTCTTATCTTTTAATTTCCACACTTTTATTTTACTATCTCTTATCTCCTTTAATTTTTCCATTTTCACCACACTCGTTTTTGCTATCACAACTCTATGATATCCATCAAATGTTTCTCCTGGTAAAGCTGTTACATCAGTCAACTGTCTGAAATTTGTCCTTTCCACAAGAAAGTAATCAATTACTGATTTTATTCTTCTGTCATTCCAGCCATATCTTGTAATTTTCCTGCCGTTTTTCTTCCGAAACCATGTGTTGCCCACAATCATTCCATTCCTTTCACAAAACTCAATTAGTTTCTCTCCTTCTTTATTCCTTTTCCCATATCCATATGGTCCAACTACTTCTTCACTTCCTTGTCTTTTATTTCCAACCTATGCATTTAAGTCACCCATTATAATCACTTCCACATCAGTTATCTCCTTTTCTAGTTTCTCCAAGAATTCCTGAATATCCTCCTCTTTGCTCCCTGTCTGTGGTATATACATTTGTATGAAGTCCTTCACTTTGTTCCTCATTCTCAGTCTAATTTTCATTATCCTGTCGCTGATGTACTCTACCATATCCATATACTCTTCCAGTTGGTTTGAAATCATCAGCCCACTCCGTTTTTCACCTCTCTGCCACCACTCCACTATAGTGTATATCCTTTCCTCGTTCTCTTATTTCTTTTCCCCTTCCACTTGACTTCGCTCAACCCCATCATTTCTATATCATCTTTCTCCATTACATCCTACATTTCTGCCTTTCCTGTCAAAGTCATAAGGTTGATTATGCCTACCATCATGATGTTGGCTACTGGTCGCCTATTTTTCGCAGCTCCTCCAGAGCCCAAGGAACTGCGCGTTGCTTGCAGCAGGATACGCCCTAACCTTTTCCAAGGCAAGTTCCAAAGTACCATATCATATATGTGTAGGCTATTATTATGGTGGGGTCGCCACTCTCAGAGGCATTTTATACCTACTGCCAGATGTAACTCTAGGCCACTCCACAGGAGTACAGACAACTTTTTGCAATCGCTTCACTTAAGTACAAACGTTGCTGACAGGAGAAAGTTCTTCAGTTTTATCTGCCATTGGGACTGGGGTTCTCTTCTGCCATCCAAACCGTTGACCATGTTCTTCTTTCTAGTGAATTATTGTGTCATATCTCAAACAAAAGCTTCACCTGGTCTCCAATGGGAGGGCTCCTCCACCTGTAGCCACTGGTCCCCACTTTGGGTGTCAAGAGTGGTAATGGCCGCTTGACCCTCTGCCAGTCACAGGTAGTACCGTCTACTGTTACATATGGTAGCAGGATGATCCTGACCTACGAAGGAGGCCAGGATCTAAGAGTATGTGTAGCAAGGATGCTGTAAATGTCAGAGAGACTAAGAGAGATTCATGCATTCAGCGTTGTGAAAAGTGTGAAGTCAACTTTGAAATATTATCTTCATCGTATGTACATAACCTTGAAATGTACTTGCCTAATAACTGATATGCTGCATTCCATTGAAGGTGGTGGCCTCAGCGGTCTGATTTTTGTTATGAACGAGAATGCACAATCCGTGAATGATTCCACAAATTCGAGACGTGTTGCTTCTTTACATTCTCCTTCTTACCTCAATGTCTTTCCCTTTGCAATTCTCATTTCATGATCTTGCATGTATTGAAATTGAACATCTCAGGTTACTGAGAGCCAAGATGTTGGGCACCAATATTTTTTGATCAGTTTTGAAGGAAAGGAAAATGCTGCCTTCATGATCCTTCAATACTTTATTGAATCTGACATGCAGGTATCCTGCTTATATAATAGATCATATAACTTGATAAAGAGCTTAAAGACCACATTTGCAACAATTATCAACAATACATAATTATCTGACGAATCAAAAATTGGCTTGGAAACTGCCAACTTCAAGTAACTAAATAAATCTACAAAAAATTAAAATCTCTTCTGAAAGCTCCCTTGCACACAAGACTTGTGAATACATGTCTGTCGGGGTCAGTGGGATCAAATCTCGGGATTTATCATGGACTCTGAACTCCCTGAGAATTTTTACAAGTGTCCCATGGTTCAATGAAATATAGACCTTCTTGAAATCCACTAAGCTGCTTAAACCTGAGTGTCCTAATGTTGATCAATGATTTGAGGATGAAACTTTATTCTGGAAATGAACATCCCTCTCAGTATCCTGCCTGGTATTTTCCCAATTGTTTATCTACGTAGACCTCCACCCTAGTTTGAAGTGCTTTCGACAATATCTTTTACACAATGGGAAGAAGTGATATGCCTCTGTAATTATTGACATCCGTTTTTTTTCACCCTTTTTGTGCAAGAGGTGAATCAAAGCATTCTTCCATTCCTTTGGGATCTCTTCTGTTGCTCAAATATGAGTAAAAAGTCCTTTCAACTGTTTAACAACATTTTTTCTTGCATACTAACACAATTCACCATGACAGTCTCTTTCCCAGGAACCTTGTTTTGTTTTTGTTTCTTAGCCCTTTAGTTATACCCTTGTTCCTTTGATTACTTCTTTGTCAGGAGGATATGAGTTCCCTAGCTTTTGTATGTGTGTACCAAGAACAAGTCCTTCCTCAGCAGTGTCACAGTTCAAATGTTTCTGAAAATAATGAGCCAAGTGTTCAAAATGTTTCTTGTTGTTCGTGTTGAGCTTTCCTTCTTTATTCTTCAAAGCCAAGTTCCTACAAGTGAATCCTCTAATTTTATTCTTATCATCATCACCATCATCACCACCACCACCACCACCACCACCACCATCATCATCATCATCATCATCATCATCATCATCATCATCATCATCATCATCATCATCATCATCATCATCATCATCATCATCATCATCATCATCATCATCATCATCATCATCATCATCATCATCATCATCATCATCAACAACAACAACAACTAAGCTGTATTCCCTATGTCTCGTGAAATGATTACGGATGACGATTCTTCTTTTCTTTAAAAGTTCTTAGTGTGGGCTGTCTGGCTGAGACAGAAAAGTCATACTGGGTTTAGCCCAAATGTCATGGATTTGTTTCCTGTTTGGAAGTTAAAAAACCCCCTCAGAAACAAGACTTTCACTTCAGGAGAGGCACCCAGAGGCACCCAAGTCCTGAGTTTCCCTCAGCCTACACCACTCTGTCCAACTTAGTGCCGAGGTTATGGATACAGGAAGAAAAGATAAAACCTCAAAAACTGAAAAGATGGAAACACCCTGACTACACTAAAGGAGCATGTGGCTGTGAGCTTGTATCCAGGAGATAGTGGGTTCGAATCCCACTGTCGGCAGCCCTGAAGATGGTTTTCCATGGTTTACCATTTTCACACCAGGCAAACGCTGGGGCTGTACCTTAATTAAGGCCATGGCCACTTCCTTCCAACTCCAAGGCCTTTCCTCTCCCATCGTCGTGACAAGACCTATCTGTTGCAAGTGATAAAAATCATTGTTATCCGTATTGAAGATACTACCTGTGTCGGTGCGATGTAAAGCCACTAGCAAAAAAACACTCACTAAAGAAGAATGGCAACTGGATTACATCTGCATGGACAAATACCACCAAAAAGAGATCTATAACATCAAAGTCCTCAGAGGAACAGACACAGGTTCAGATCACTATATAGTTGAAATTAAACTCACCTCAAAATTAAAATTAAACTCGCTCCCCAGAGGAGACAACAAAAGCAAGGCCCAAAAACTAAAAGTTAGATCCTACCCAGCTAATCAACAATGAAAATTACAAAAAAGCAACTGAAAAATAAAAATCACAGATAAACTTGAAGACTATGTACACAACCTTAAACAAATTGCAGAAGACCTGGCTCCAATTAAACCACGTAGAAAACACCAATAGTGGAACAGCAAATGTGATGAAACAGTGGAGAAAAGACATCAGTCCAAAAAATTAGAAATACCCTATCAAAATCTAGTAAAACAGAGAAAAGAAACTACCCAGGTCTTAAGAAGAATAAGGAAACACTACAAAATCTTCAGAAAACAGCTCCGAAAATATGAACCCCCGACCCTACAGACGAAGGATGATAATGGTCAGATGGCTTATAACAATAAAGACAATGCAGAAATTGTGGCTAAATATTTCAACAAGCTTCTACTTTGTGGGAAACCTACAGAACTCCTTCATTTGGACACCAATACCCCAATAAAAACACCACCAGAGAACATCAACCCCCCCAACAATAAAGGAAGTCTATCAAGCACTGAATAAATTAAAAACGTACAAAGCGCCGGGAGAAGATGAGACCTTTGCAGAAATCTGGAAATATGCAGGAAGATCAGCAAAAGTTGCCCTCCATCAACAACTTGTCTCTATTTGGATTAAAGAAGAACTACCAGAACACTGGGCAACAGCACTCATTCACCCACTGCACAAAAACGGAGACAAAACCGACCCTAATAACTACAGGGGAATCTCGCTCCTAGACATAACATACAAAATCTTTTCATTAATCACCCTTAATAGGACAAGTTTACAACTTGAGAAAGAACTAGGAGAATATCAAGGAGGTTTCAGACCCTGGAGGAACTGTCCTGATCAGATCATGAGTCTTAAGTTGATAATGGACTATAACAAAAAAGAAACAGAGATATGGTGATAACATTTGTAGATTTCAAGAAAGCTTACGACTGCATTCATAGAGAATCCCTATTTAAAATTTTACGACACCTTGGACTACACCCCAAATTAATAAACATGATAAAATTGACTCTTACTAACGCTAAATCAAAAGTGAAGTTTAGGGGTGAAATATCAGAGTCATTTGAAATTAAAACTGGACTATGGCAGGGAGATGGGCTCTCACTACTATTATTTAATTGTGCTCTAGAAATGTTAATGAGGGAATGGTTTAGGAAATATCCCCCAAAAATAAAGATTGGCTGAAAAATCAAAACAAACTGCCTGGGATTTGCCGACGATTTAGCATTACTAGCATAAAAGAAGCAAAAACCCAGATATCAGAACTTCAAAAGATTACAAATAAAATTGGCCTCAAAATATCATTTGGAAAAATAGAAATTATGCCCCACAAACCAACACAATTAAGAGAAGTTACCATAAACGTTAATAAAATCAAAATAGTAACTCAATTTAAATATCTTGGAGAAGTCATAACACATAACCTAAATGAAAAAATCTCAATCCAAACAAGAACAAATAGATTAGCTAAAGCACAAAAATTAACATGGGACATCTACAAAAAGAAATGTTTATCAATAAATGCAAAAATAAAACAGTACACCACAGTTTTAAAAAAAACAAACGGAAGCTACACATGCAGCAGAAACACTTTTTCACCTGAATAAACAATCAAAGACTGAAAGACTTCAGAAAATTGAAAAGAGGATTGGAAGAACCTGCATCAACACAAAAATACCAGAAAGATGGACAGAGGTAAATAATACCTAATGAAGTCGTGTATAGATACTATGCATAAGAGAAGACTGGGATTATTTGGACACATCGTGAGGATGCAGGATTCGAGACTTCTGAAACAACTAGTACAACACAATCTCGTCTCAAAAAATACCACAATGACAAATAATATAAAATTGAATACAAAACTCAAGAATACAAACCTCCGCTTTACCCTTGCACAAAGCAAACCAATAACATGCACATTTGCAACCAAGGAAAGGGCACGAAGATCGGAGTGTCTGAAGAAGTACCGGGAGGACCGCAAAGCCTGAATAATCCCTTCAAAGAGACCTGACTGATGGACTGACTACAGTGATCGTATGTGGCCATAAAACAAGATGAAGAACAAATTTATCTTCCACTCCTCCAAGGGCATTCATGGCCTGTATTGAGATGACTGTGCTTTTAATTTTCGTAGCAGCTCTTTGTCTCTCACAATGCTCTGCAGCCCAATCTCATTTCTGATTTTTTCCATCCAGTGAATTTTCAATTTTCTGTGATGCAGACAGAACATTCTTAACCTACTGAATCTTGCTTTTGCCGAGTCCATGATGAACATCCATACAGGTCGAGTTTAATACAAGCTTTAACATATATTTAATGATAAGTTCCTATAACTGACTAAATTTCATAGGTACATATAAGCTGAACTGGTTAGTTCAATTCGACTTCTAAAGGATTATTACAATTTCTAAAATTCTGACAATAAATCAAAGTCACACTGTTTCATTTTAGCAACAAAAATATAGTAGAAAAATCAAATTTAAATACTTAGTCATAATGGAAAGGGTTTAGCTATAGTTTTGAGTTTTGATGAAAATCAGAACCACTCTTTGAGAAATAAAACCCACGTTAGTGTTAAAAGCCAAGTAAAGCAGCAACAAATAATCAAAACAAATGAGGAAAATGCTGAACTTTTAAAGAAAGACCAAGCCTTACTGCTGATATCAACTTTTCCTTATAAGTCAACAATTCATTTAATTCTGCTCAAAGAAGGAGAATGGCTCCATACCTGTGAAACAATTTCTTTTCTTGTTTTCTTCTATGGCATCTAGAACATTGCTGATGTTACCAATGCTACAGTTAGAGAATTTGCTGTTGTTTGGTCGGTCCCCACTTGTGGCTGATGCAAACATGATAAAGTTACCATGGAGTCCACCAGGCCGACAATCAGGAGGATAATCATGCTGGAAGAGAAAAAAATGTTTTTAAGGAATAAGACCTTTCAGCATATAACAGCTTCCAAAACAATCAATCTTCATTTGTATTATTCACTGAATGAATCCATGTTTGAAACCAGGTAGTATTAGACTCTCAATATTATTTTATATTACAAGAGCTTTTCAAGAGTGATCATACTTTAGTTCTTTTATTGTTATGTTAATGTTATGTTAAACTGATAATTTAATATAATTGATAATTTAACAATGGATTTGTGCCTGTAACAGATAAGCAAGTCAAAACCTTTCTATGCCTGTCAGCACCAAATGGAGGCAACAGCTGGGAAACAGTAAGCTGCCTTGAAATGTAGTTTTCATCTTAAAGTCGTCAAGGAAGGCATATGCAAAACTACAAGAAGTCAATGGAGAGACTGTTCTCCCCACTGGCACTGCTATATGTTTAAAGAGGGTCGATAGTCATCATTTTCTAATGGTAGACCAGGGGCTTCAATCATTCTTCTAAGAAAATATCAGTACCCCTTCCTGTGATTGACAGATCAATGAATAACATTAACAACACAATTAGAAATGTTGAAAATTTCCTAAGGTGCCATTCACACATCATTAGCAGAAAAAAATAGATGAGAGATGTATGAAAGTGGGGTGGTTTTCGAGTCTGCTCACTTTTGAACATTTGTGATCAAGTTTATTTAAAGATGTATATTACAGATACACGTCCAAACCATCTCACAATCTGTTCTGTTCCAGTTAATCATTTAGTTTTTGCAAATTTAGCTCTTTAAGTATGTCTTCATTTCACACTCTATCCCTCCTTGTCTTCTGTACCATACTCCTCAGGTATTTCATTTCAGTTGCCTGTACTCTACTCTCATCTCTCTATGTCACCGTCCAGTTTTCTGCTGTATATGTGATTGTAGGTAAGCAAAATCCTTTGTTCGAAACTTCTTTAGCCTTCATTAGAACATCTTTACTCCATATTAATCTCTGTAACTGCTAATAGAAGGCATTCCTCAGTTGTATCCTTTTACTAATTCCCATATCCAGTCTTTCATTTTCTGTTAGTTTACTTCCCAAGTATTTGAAGTGTTCTATTATTTCCCATTCCTTGTCTCTAATTCTCATAGCTCCTTTTCCTTTTTTTTTTACTTCCTCTACTCATCATGACTGTCTTGCTTTTCTCCATGTTGAACCTCAATTCCAATTGTTAAATCCTTCTATTCTATGCATAATGGTGAATAGCCATATGCTTGAAGAATGAATTTGAACTGCTAATCCCACACTAGTACAGGAGTCCAGTAAATGCTTCCCATTCCTGTTTGTTTCCACATCTTTCCCACAATTACACATCACCTTCTCATATCCTTCAGTTCTATGTCAAATTCTTGAATTTACATCACAAATTATCACTATCCTGCCTTGCTGTTGACTCTGACTATGATGTCACTCAGTGCTTCATAAAACTTGTCTACTGTACATTCTCATCTGCTCCCTCACATAGTGAATACACTTAAACTATTCTCATCCCTATTTCTTTATCCACGTCATTCATTCATTTACGTGCCTAACAGAAACTATGTTACATACTAAGGTGTTTCTAATAAACAACCCTACCCCACACTATGTTCTTTCTTCTTTACCACCTGTTAAGTACAGCTCGTAAGTTCCTATCTCTTCCTTGTTATCTCCCCTTACCCAAACATTATTAACTCCTAACACATCCAGATTCATCCTCTGACTCAGACAGTTCCACATTTCTGAGGTTTAAATTTGGAAATAAAAATCACCAACTCCACCATGAAGCCAATTCAAATGCACAGCTTCACTGTTAGAATTCACTCCTAATCTAGCTTCTATCTCCACATTGTTAGTAACCTACAGCCATTGTTCCTATCTGTTGATATCAGCAATCTCATTATTTTCAAGTGTGCCACTTCCAGCTTATGAAAGAAAAGTATCTAAAGTCCACCCAGCCTTCACTCTCGTACAAAAAAGTTGGTCTGAAAACAGCAATGTTAAGGATAATTTCATCTGAGAACCCACTTCCTTCTTATAGAATACCACTGATTGCAACAAAGAGCTCACTGCATCAACTTTGTTACACCTTGATTCAATTTCACTCACTGTATTAGCAAATGGGAGAACACACATCTTAAGTACCATTTACAAACCGTCTAGGGGAGAGCATTTTTGTATACTTTTGACACTACTTCACAGAGAAACTGAGAAAGTGATTTTTTTTTCTTTTTTGCTAGTGGCTTTACGTCGCACTGACACAGATAGGTCTTATGGTGACGATGAGACAGAAAAGGCCTAGGAATGGGAAGGGAGTGGCCATGGCCTTAATTATGGTACGGTCCCAGCATTTGCCTGGTGTGAAAATGGAAAACCATCTTCAGGGCTGCTGACAGTGGGGTTCGAACAGATAGGTCTTACGGTGATGATGGGATAGGAAAGGGCTAAGAGTTGGAAGGAAGCGGCCATGGCCTTAATTAAGGTACAGCCCCACCATTTTCCTGGTGTGAAAATGGGAAACTATGGAAAACCATCTTTAGGGCTGCCAACAGTGGGATTCAAACCCACTATCTCCCGGTGCAAGCTCACAGCTGCGCACCCCTAACCGCACAGCCAACTCTATGACAAAGTGTATGATTATAATTTGTGTTACCTCCAAATTCTGAACTCCCATGGAACCAAGAAAAAAATTCTTAATTGCCAGTTGACTTGACCCAAGAAACGGGATTAAATCAACCTTTGCGCTGAAGTACACGGAAATGAGATTTTGCTCAAATGCAGGTCAGTCTTGCCCACCTTATTTGATTGTTTGTACTTTCTTTTAATAATTTGGTAACATGTCTGAGATGGGAACATTTACACATTCATACATTATGTAGAACGAGGCTTTATTTATTCATGAATATATTCATACAACATTTTCTCTCAATTGATTGCCTGACATAAAATTAAATTAAAGACTGTCTAAGTATCAATTCCAATCCCTCATGTGGGGGTACCAAGATGATGGTAAAACAACAGCTGCCCAACATTTCCCAGGAACAAATTTACATGGGGATCAAATAGATGCAAATTTCTTAATTTGCTTCATATTGATTTCTGAATGTAAATTCAAACTCATGGTGTACGTATTACTGAAAAAGAATCTTATCCCCGAAATAACATCATCATTGTAGTAGACTAGGGCAGAAGTTAAATGGTGTACAAACTTTCAAATATTACCTCATCTTTTGAAACATTACCATATTTGGTACCATTACCAATACAGTATTCAACAGTTATGTGCCAGAAATGTTAAGTACTGCAAACACAGCATGCTGTGTTGCCATACAAGAGGTCAACTCTGTACTGGAATACAAGTAGTGAAGTAAGGAAAAATGTCTATGCTGTTAAGCATAAAGTTCTCAGAATAGATATACTGTATATATTTGTTTTATTCCAGTCAAGTTTAACAAGGCCAAACTGGTAAAAGTTTGACATTACATTTCTATTTTATTTTTACTGTAGGCTACACAGAGTGCTGAATCATCAGGTTCACACAGTACACTTTGTTCTTCCACATTGGATGGTAAGAGGAAATCCTGTCAGTCAGCCAACAGAGAGCAACAGCTGCTCAAAGACAGCTGGATAACAAACATGTGCAATAATAAAGTCTACATAGTGGTTGATTCTAGGAAGTTTGACAGTACTTGAAAGGAACCACCCAGTTTTCCCTCAAAATAGAATTCAGATATTCAAATAACTTATATATAACAAAGCCAACATTCTTTTTTTTAAGTATTTCAAAAGAAAGTTTTCTATTCTCATATTCTCCTCTTCCGTAACTCCTATCCAGGAAAAGTAGTGGATTACTGACCACCTTCCACTTCTTACTCTTCCCTGGAGACACAAGAGATGTGCATCACTTCTAGGATCCTTAGTTCCCTGTCCTGGTACATTATGATGCTTCATACAGGATACTATCATAGTGGACTTGGCATATCCAAAGGCATTTCATACCTGACTGCCAGGTTTCAATGAGATCGCACCTCACCTGGAGAATAGACTCCTTGTGCAGCCACCCCTAATCTTGAGAACAGACGCTGCCTGCCAGATTTCAGTGGTGGTGGTGGTGACTTTTGTTTTAAGAGAAGTACAACTAGGTAATCATGATCCCTAAAGAAATTAAATGGAGAAAAAAAAAATGAAAAAAAAAAAATAAAATCACTTATTCAACAGTTGTGCCGGCCCCGTGGTGTAGGGGTAGAGTGCCTGCCTCTCGCCCGGAGGCCCCGGGTGCGATTCCCGCCCAGGTCAGGGATTTTTCTCTCGACCTGAGGGCTGGTTTGAGGTCCACTCAGCCTACGTGATTAGAAATGAGGAGCTATCTGACGGCGAGATGGCAGCCCCGGTCTCGAAAGCCCAGAATAACGGCCGAGAGGATGCATTGTGCTGACCACATGGCCCCTGGGACAGGGAAAGAGCCACCACCAACAACTGATTTTACACACTAAAGTGAACTGCATTTTACGCTTTCAAGACCATCAACAACTTCGGCTGCACATACCACCTTCAAATGTACACGTATTTAACAATATTGGAATATTTGCAAGCTGATAAGTGGTTGAATTTCATACAAAGTATAATAGTACAAAAGTACCCCATACGAACTCAAGCATAACTCATGCTGGACGATTCAACAAACAACGCAAGATGACAAATTCATTCAAGAATGTGTTTTTACCCGTTATCTTGGACTATAACAAGACATATGTATTTTAAAGTGTTTTTACCAAGTGTTGTGAGCATTTTAATGTGTTATATGATTAATATTTTAATAAGGTGTTCAACACGAGTTTTAGGTCATCAGACATACTCAAGACTAGGAGCATATAACTAACCACTTTGTAATATGTCAACGTCTATCATACATTATCACTAAATTGTAACTAATGTAATGGTATAATACAGCTGAGGATGAGTTCGTAAAGAGTCGAAACTGGTACTGTAATTCAAAGAGCTACAATAAAATTTGTATTGATTAGGTGGATCTTTTCTTTTCTATGATATATAATAGATATCAATACGGAACATAATGAAACTAATAAATCAAGACAACAATAACATTGTACCGATCATTGTTTTTTTGAGATGTGCTTCATGTCTTCTGCTGCCACTCATCTCCGATAGATGGATAGATGGCATTAATGCTTCGTAACGAGTATAAAAGCCTGTCTGAATATTGGCAGGCAGTAGCTGGGGAGTTAGATCTCTCTTCTTTAGCATGTCATTCCTCTGGTTCATAAATTTTCTTATACAATACTACTGGTACATAGCATTCTAGCTATTCAATCCCTAACCTTAAGCACTGATTAGAATGAGCAGTGTGCACATTTAATGGAATAATGGCAAAGGAGTGTTTGCGGCTGTCTGCAGCCTGATCATTCCAGCACTGGAACTCTGGACTGTTAAAAAGTGGGAAAATGTGCATTTTTCATTTGACTGAGTATTTTGTATGATAACATTGCTTTTAATAGCTATATTTCTACTGACGTCATTGTAATGTCGTATGTTGACTTCAGTTGTGAAAAACCACTAAGACAGTCTTTTTGAGAATTCCGTAGCAAAGCACGGAGACATCAGCTAGTTGCATACTAAAGATGCATTGATAGCTTGGATGTTGCAGCATTTCATGAATTTTGGCAGCGTACGTGAGGAGTTTGCTGCCACATTATCCGTAAAGGTGGAACTCCCGATTTGGCGAGTAGGCTGGGAATGGGGCTAGTTCGGAAAGCCATCACCGCGCGTTTTTAAAACTCTGGCCAATTAGCCCGCCGAAGTAACTAACACTTCGGCACTTCAGGCTGACTTTGATTCAAGAGTGCGAGAAATATTGGGAAATGGTCACAATCCCAAAGGTCATCATGTACTTGGCACCATAACAGCGGAATTAATGTACAGCTGCACAAGGTGACATCCAGGTGGGAGAATGTGCCATGTGCACTGCTGAAGTGAGTAGGTTCCCCTGTGTTAAGCACACAAAGGTCAAACTCTTGGATCAATCGCTCAAGTAACCTCCCACTAGTGCTGGAAGACTGAGAACCCCAGAGGGTGTTACAGGTATTCATGTCTCCCAGTAAGAGGAAAGGAAGGAAAGGAGGAGGTAATAGAGAAGGAAGGTATTGTTTCCTCTGCAGCAACCAGAATTCCAATGGTAATGGAATACGGTCATCAACAGACCCAAGCACCTCATCGGTCATCACCGAGTGCATGATGTGGAGATCGTAATCTGGTGGAACGTACACACAGCACACCATTGTCATTACTGGCAATGGAATGTGAACTGCAACTGTGTCCAGCCAAGTTAGAAGCGGCATTTCTTCATAGAAGATGTCCGAATTAACTAGGTACGAATGCTCCCAGTGCCATCGACAGCTACTTGGTCTTCGGAATAAAGACAATATCCTCTCATAGTCATGTCATGTCCAGGTCTCAGTAGCATTTCCTCCACTGCGGGGACCAGCACCCAAACTAAAGAGACTCTTTCAACCTAAGCCGCCCGCCCCTTTAAAGAGTCAGGCTATTTACCGCTTAGCATTGAGTCACTGCCTCTATAGTCTACTTCATTTATAGTAGGTAACCCTAGCCAGTTATCTAGTTTCCCCTATGGTTACATACATACATACATACATACATACATACATACATACATACATACATACATACATACATACATACTGTTATGTGCTCAAGAGACCATCAGCCCTGTTGTAGCCTTGTTTGATATGTCCTGGCAGGGATGAGTGAGTCAGGCCGCTGACCTTCCAGCTGGCATGGGGGACATGGCCAGCCTCTCCTTGTATTGTGCTTTCGTCTGGTTTCCCTGCGAGACCTCTGGAGCGCAAAATGAGAATGTTGCTTCTCTACCCACACCCCCAAGATTCTAGTACTCATCACCAGGATATAAAAAGGAGGCTGGCAGCAAATAGGAGTATGGAGTCAAATAGCAATAGTGCTAGCTGTCGTCAGAGCTGTTGTGGGTGACGAGTGTTTCACCAGTGTCGTCGTTATCATGTGGTGGAGCTGGACAACACTATTTGATGAGTGAGTAAGCAGTAGTAGTGCTTGTTGTGGTCGTCCTCGCAGAGTGTATTGGAGAAGTGTGATGGAGAGTACTGTAGAAGTGTGGTCACTGTTGTTCAGTGGTGGTGCTGTGTTATTTTCTCGCGAGTAATATGTGCTAAGTAGTTCACCGTGTGAAGCAGCCACTTGAAATGATTGTGTGAGTGATGGACTTCTCTGGAGTCGAGCCAGGAAACACTCATTGTGCATTGTGATTGCTAACAGACTGTGTTCATATATGTGCGTGTGAGGTTGCTGAATGGAGGGACTGAACGTGCGAAGCGAAATGAAAAGTGAGCTGTCAATCAAGATTACAGAAGGTTCTCAATTCCAAGTAAAGACTGCCAGTTGGAGACATGCTGTGAGGACCAAAGACACGTGTCAAAACTGAGAAGAGTCCACCCTTTTCAATACCAGTGCAGTAGGATCCTGCTAACTTGATAACTTGACGAGCACTATTCTTCATTTTTTAATCAGTAAATTAATTTCATGGTAGCAGGTAGAGACCCCTCTTTTGTGGCAGCTCTACTCAGGGAGTGTTGACCCTGTCCATACGAGTCCCAGAGCACTCTGACTCTGTGTGTAGCATCTGGTAAGGTCCCAGCTCAGGGTTACAGGTGAAGACCTCAACAGTACCTACAGTGGAGAAGAAGGGCTTCGGTACAGTGTCGGTGGTGGAAGAGGCAGCCCCAGTGCACGAGTTAATTGAGTACAAGGTATCTGTATCCAAGTTGGAAGCAGGTATCAGCAGGAGCGTCTGTACCTGAGAGAGGCGGCTACAATAGCGACTGTTCCTTCTGTCAAGGGTGGCTGATGAATGGGCTAAAATGGCATTGAGGAAGGCAACGGGAAACCACCTTAATTAATCTTCCCCAGTATACCATCAGTATGGCTGAACAACGAATACCTTGGCCCCCAGTCCCTGGCAGGCCTTCAATGGCCAGGGGTTTGCTAAGAATCTCTACCCTGGATGATCTGTATGTTGTATGAGTGGTACCGATACCGGTGCGCTCCTGGCCCTCCTCTGTCGGTTCATGTATGTGGTTTTGTTTAATATGTTTTTATGTATTATTTGTTTAGAAAACTATAATGTGGGTGATTAAGTATAATATGATAGTGTGTGTGTATTTGTGTTTTATATGATTTTGATAATTCGTACATCAGTTAAGTTTTGGTAAATCAGTATGCGTTGGGTTGGTCACCCATCCAATGGGTGACCACGCCTGATGTTGCTTAGCTGTATACTTAGTAGTCGTATGTGTGTGTGTGTGTGACCAGGGCGTTTGAGAGTTTGCCTCATAACGGCTGACACAGCAATAATGTGTGTGTTTGTTGTGGTAGTCCTGGGTGGTCGCCCATCCAGGAACTGACCACGCCTAATTTGCATTAAGCCTGCAAAGGTCGCGCCAACTTCGTTATACAGTGACTAACACGTGCAACTTTAACTAAGTTTGCTTTGTGTAAGTGTGCGGTGTTGTTTTGCATCGTTAACGGGCAGCATATCGTGAGGCACCCGCCTCGGTTACCGGTTTCTGGTGCTTCAGGTATGGTGGTGTTATAATTAGGCTAGAGGGGCGAACTTCATGGCTAAGAAGGCTGAATTGGTAGATTAGGAAATGAGCTTGTGAGGGAGACAGTATTTGGATTTTGCTTGCAGGGGGAGGTTAATGCTTAGCTGCAGGGTCTCAGCTATTCGGTCCACCGAGGTGGCCCGCAGTGGGAACGAAATTAAGATAAAGGCATATTGAATCGAAGAGTGTAGGTATCGGGGGAGGTGAGGATGGCCCTTCTGAAGTGGGGTGCCGAACGGGAACGATCTGACCCACCACACGCTGCAGCACACAATGTGTCGACCACAACGGTAGGCAGGGCAGGCCACGCGCCCAAAATCAGAGCGCCACCAACCTTCGGGGCACCATGGGAGGGGTTCATTTTCCATGGGTACTGGCTGTTTTCCCTATGGGGACCAGGAAGGGAGGGGGGGATGTGCCTGAAACACCAGAAGGGTCAAACGAACCTGGCGGACCGACCTATTTGGCAACCCGTTGCCTGAGTCATGACAGGGGTAGTTTTTAAAGTGGTTAGCACCACGGACAAGTCACGAACACAGGACACCATGCTGCCCTGACAAACTGCTATCCAGCACAAGTGTAGCTGGAACACTTGAGGCATGGTAGATGAGCTACCAGATAAAAATGTCGAAAGGCTCGCTATAGTTGTCCGGTACTGCTATATCTTGGCTTGCTGGGACGTGGTAGCAGTACGGAGTCTTGGTTTGAGCCTCCTGGCTCGTTTCTTGGTGCTGGTAGCCGGTGAGTGCTGATTTGTCGGCAGATCGGTGAGGTGAGCTCTGATTGGTTGATGTGGTGTGCCAGGACCAGCGTGCTGGGTGCTGGGCCGGCAGTGATGGCTGCGGGAGCTAGCAACTCCCGCACTTGGCGGCCATCTTGGCTTGAGTCTTGGCGGGGGCTAGCGAACTTGGCTGCTAGTCCGGCTGGTGTGGCCGCAAGGGCCCAGAGGTTCTCGGTGTCTCCTTCCTCCTACATGCACCTCGTGTTGTTAACACCACGAGCGCTTGGCGAGTCGTAATGTAAGAATATCTCTCTCTCTCTCTCTCTCTCTATCTCTATCTCTATCTCTATCTCTATCTCTATCTCTATCTCTATCTCTATCTCTATCTCTATCTCTCTCTCTCTCTCTCTCTCTCTCTCTCTCTCTCTCTCTCTCTCTCTCTCTCATTTTTTTTTTTTCTTTACGTTGCACCGACACAGATAGGTCTTTTGGCGACAATGGGAGAGGAAAGGCCTAGGAATGGGAAGGAAGTGGCTGTGGCCTTAATTAAGGTACAGCCCCAGCATTTGCCTGGTGTGAAAATGGGAAACCACAGAAAACTGTCTTCAGGGCTGCCAACAGTGGATAAGAATCTCTGGGTCGGCCATAAAGAAGATATGCACTTGGAAATGTAAGAAGTATGTATGGAGCAGGGAAGATCTATAACACCATCAGAGAAATGGAAAGGCTCCAAATAAACATCTTGGGAATAAGTGAAATGCGATGGCTAGGATCAGGTAGTTGCAGAATCAGGGATTATTTTGTCTATTACTCAGGAAACAATGAACCAAATCATCTAAATGGAGTTGGCATCATACTGGGTAGGCAAGAAAATAATGCAGTCAAGGCTATCATTCCATTATAGGACAGAGTTTTATTGGTCAAGTTTAACTCAAAACGTTTTGATATAAATATCACGTAAGTATATGCTACCAAATGTGATAGGACTGATTCTGATATTGAAAAGTTTTATGGAAACAATGATGAAGCCCTAAAAATAACAAAAAATTCTGAAATAACCCTAATGGGAGATTTCAATGCAAAAGTGAGAAAAGGTGTGTGTGAGGTCATAATTGGCTTGGGTGAGAGAAATGATCGCGGGGAGAGGTTTGTTCAATTTTGTCAACAGGAGAGCTCTGTTGTGAAAAATACCTTCTATAAGTTACCAGCATGGACATTGTACACCTGGAAATCAAATGCTGAAACCGATTCAAGGATTATGAGGAATCAGACTGATTATATTTTGATTGAAAAGTGATTCAGAAACTGCATTAAATCAGTGAGGACTTATCCTGGTGCAGATGTTTCATCAGATCATAATCCATTGGTCACTAAAATTAAGCTGAAATTCAAGATCATGAAAAAGTTTATCAGTCCTAAATTTGATACTGCTAAACTCCAAGACGCAAACATTAGGAGAACAGTACTGAAAGACCTAAGTGAGCAGCTATCCAACCAGACTGAAATGCCGAAGGACAATGAAACCAGTTGGAGTCGATTCAAAACAACTGTACTGGATACAGGAAATCATCATCTAATGCAAGACAAACAAGTTAGAAAAAGCACATGGATGACTGACAAAATCCCTGATTTGATGGACCAACAGAGAATGGTAAAGAACACAGACTGGGATAAGTATAAAGAACTCCAGACCAAAATCTGCCAAATGATTAGAAGGGCAAAAACTGAATGGCTGGGTAATCAGTGTAAGGAAATAGAAGAATGTGAATCTAAGCACTTTTAACATGCAAAAAAAGGTTAAAGAAGCTGCAGGGTTACATACCAGGAAGACAAATGGACTGCTATATAACAATCAAAGGAAGGTCATCATCAAACATGAAGAAAAACTGAACAACTGGAAAGTCTATGTGACTGATCCCTTTCCATTATAATAGGGAACCGTGTCCTTCTGTTTGCGATACAGATGAAGGACCATTAATAACTCGCCAGGAAGTAGAATATGCACTCATGAACTCCAAAAACAAAACAAGCACCTGAACCAGATGGTATACCTGTAGAAATACTAAAAATTCTTAAAGAAGACCAATCAATGGATATCCTGATAAAGCTATTCAATCTGGTATGCACCAATGGATCAATCCCTTATGACTGGTTGCCATCAACTTTCATCATTATTCCAAAGAAAATAATGGCTAAATCTTATGGAGGTTGCAGAATCATAAGCCTAATGAGCTATGTTCTCAAAACCTTCCTAAGAGCATGTAAGAATATACAGCAAATGTGAACCATACATAGGTAGCACCCAGTTTGGTTTCTGCAATGGATTTGGCACCAGATGGGCATTGCTGGGGATGCAGATTTTGGTGCAAAGATGTATAGTTATGTCTGTGGATGTATATGCTTTTTTTTTTTTTTTTTTTAATCTATTATAAAAAAACTTTCAACCAAGTAAAACATGAAACATTGTTGCATATCCTACATGATATGGGCTTGGATGGTAGAGATATCCAAATTATTGCCAACCTGTATTGGAATCAGACCGCATCAGTTAAGGTTGACAGCACAAATACCTGTGCTATTGAAATAAAACAAGGAGTGAGGCGAGTATATTTTCTGAAGCAATGAAAGGAAAACAGGAGGGCATTGTTGTTAATGGGATCACAATAAATAATCTGCGATATGCAGATGATACTGTTCTTCTTTCAACAAGTGCTGAAGATCTGCAAACTGTGTGGTCGAACGTCGACCTGCGTTTAAACAGGAAAAAGACGAAAGTAGTGGTCATAAGCAAACATGTCATTCAACCTATTAACTTGACAGTAGCTGTCACATCAATGGAGCAAGACCAACACTTTAAGTATCTTGGCAGCATACTTGATCACAGCTGGATATTAGGTCCGGGGTTGACAGGGAAGGACTGCATTCAAGAGAATGAGTGAACTTTGGTGTTGTGTATTTTCTGTCTTACTTTATGGAGCCGAGACTTGGATCCTAACAGAGAACACCACCAAAAAACTTAGATCCTTTGAGATGTGGTGCTACCAATGCCTGCTCAGAATATCATGGGTTGACAATACGTAGCACTGAAGAACTCCAACACCTGAACAAAGAGCTAGAGATCACGCACAACATAAAAATAAATAAAAAACTTGAGTACTTTGGCCATATCATTCGAAATGATAAATATAGACTCTTTCAGCTTAACTTACAAGGTTAAAACTGAAGGAAGGAGAAGTAGGACAAGAATGAGAATATCTTGGCTACGGAATCTACAAGAATGGTATGGGCTCAGTATCCCTACTCTTTTTTGAGTTCCTGAGAACAAGAACCAGATCACCCTAATGACAACTGACACCCAATGAGGATATGGTACAAGAAGAAGATGGTATTTTTGCCTGTTGAGATTAAGAACCATGTTTCTTCCTCCCAATATGACTTTGGTGTGTCAACCAATGATTCAGGGCATTTTGGAAGCATTAAAGAAGAGACAGAGACGTAAACTTCTTTCTTCTCTTGTCTTAGCAGTGAGGGAAGGGTGTGACACAATCAATAAACTAAAAAAAACAGACATGTTGGATGTAGTGGGGTGGATACCTCAATCATGGAGTGAAATAAAAGATGTAACCCTTGTCCATTTCTGGAGGAAGTTGCTGGACCATTCAGGAATCGAGTTTCAAGAAAGCAGGGAAGAGAGAGAATGTGAAATAGTGGGCTTATTGCAGAAATTTCCAGGCTGCAAAGATGTTGCTGGTGGTGATTCTGGAGAATGGATGAGGCAAGATGAAAACTGAACTTTTAGATAGTGAAATAATTTCACTAGTGAAAGAGAATGAAGATAAAAGTAAAGATGAATCAGAAGACAAAGAAATGGAAGAAGCAGGAAAAGTTAAAAAAGATAACTCTCTCAGTGATGTACTACAGGTCACTGAAGGAATGCTCCGTTACATGGAGCAGCAAGGTGCATCTGCTATGGACATTTTGTTTCTCCATCCCCTAAGTGACGAAGCTGCACAACAAGGAAATGAGTGCAAGAGACCTGTTTTCCTACAAAGAACTAGTCATTTCTTCAGTTTTGTACCTATACTGTGTAAGTTTCTTCTTATTTAAATTTTATCAATTATTATTTTAGGGCCTGTTGTACTTTCCAGTGTGCTGTATTGTGCTAGAACTTTCATTACAGTAATATGTAGTGTTTTATTTGAACCAAAACTGGTGTCAGAAGATGGGATAGGTCCCATATACGACATCATTGTAATAAGCATGAATCAACTGACCAGATACTGCACATTTTGACTGCCGCTGGAAGGATTCCAAGCATTCCAAAATAGCTGTGTATAGTGATGATCTAAAGTGACTGTAGAACTCCATAAGGAAGAGAGGGTTGTCTCGCAAGCTCCAGAAGGCGTGAGAAGGCCCATACCATGTTTTGAAGAGAACGAATGACGTCATCAATTGGATGAGAAGAACATGCAGATCATGCTCAAGAAATTAACATCCATTTTAAAAGATTTCCAACTTAACATTAATGTAAATAAAACTAATGTTATGGTTTTAAGCAAATCTAAAATGAAGCCAGAGGCACATCTCAGAATTGGAAATATTTTAATAAAACAGGTTTTCAAGTTCTGCTACTTAGGGTCAGTTATTACCGATGACAATAGATGCACTGCGGAAATAACAAGAAGAATTTCCCTGTGTAAAAAAGCCTTTGAGGAGAAGAAGCAGCTCTTAACTAATAAATCCTTAGATACTGAACAAAAGAAATTGTTTATCAAAACATTCATTTGGAGTGTGCTGCTATATGGCTGTGAAGGATGGACTTTCTTGAAGGAGGACGTGAAACAACTAGAGGCAGTGGAAATGTGGCTATGGAGGAAGATGACAAGAACTAGCTGGATTGAGAAGAAAACTAATGAAACTGTGCTTAGAGAAATAAATACCCAGACACACTTAATAACAACGATAAAAAGGAGAAAAGCGACAGTTTTTTGTCACATTCTTCGACATAATGACTTCATAAAGAACTTGTTCGAAGGCAACGTGATGGGAAAGAAAGGTAGAGGGAAACCATAGAAGAAGATCATTGAAGAGGTAGTTGAGATGATGGGATGCCAAGGTTATGGAGAGATGAAAAGGATCGCAGAGAGAAGAGATCAATGGTTGCAGTGACAAGGCAAAGCCATTAGATAATGATGATGATGATGAATTGGATACAATGGAAGCCAAGATGCAAGGTGGTGTATCTGAACCGACTTGTGCCATACCAGGAACAGCCAAGTAGATCAGGATGATCAGCTCTCAAAGAAGGATTATGTTGCATACTCAAAAGACCATCAGCCCTGTCGTAGCCCCCTTTGGTATTTCCTAGAAGGGATGAGTGAGTCAGCCTGGTAACCTCCCAGTTGGCCTGGAGGACACACCCAACCCTCATTATATTTTGCTTTTGTCTGGTTTCTCCGTGGGCATTCTGGAACACAAAATGAGAATATTCCTTCTCTAGCTGCATCCCCAAGATTCTAGTACTCCATCACCATGATACAAAAAGGAGACTAGCAGCAAATAGGAGTGTGCAGTTTGACAACAGTAGTGTTGGCTGTCATCAGAACTGTTGTGAGTGGCAAGTTTTTCACCACAGTAAGTGGCAGTGTCAGTAGTGTTGGGGAGGTATTGTTGTTGTTGTTCTTGTCGTTGCCATTATGTGGCGGAGCTGGACAGCAGTAATAGTGCTCGTCATCTGTCCTCTCAGAGTGTACTGGAAGAGTATGATGGAGAGTACAGTTAAAGTGTGGTCACTGTTGTTTAGTGATGCTGTGTTACTGTCTTGCCGAATAACATATGCTGAATAGTTCACTGTGGGGAGCAGGCCACATAAAATTATTGTGTGAATGATAGACTTGTCTGGAGTCGAGCTGAGGATAAAGACTGCCCAGTTGGAGAAGTGTTGTGAGGACTAGAGAATTTTTAAATAGCCACTAATTAGGGAACTGCTGTCATCCATTCTCAAATATGAGAGAGAGAGAGAGAGAGAGAGAGAGAGAGAGAGAGAATGTGAGTGTGTCAACTGGGTCATCCTAGATTAAATTAGGTCAATAAAACAGACATAATAAATACATCATTATAGAATCTTAAGCCTTATGCCTTTCAACATTCAGTCTGCAAGCCTCTGTGGATTAATAAAATTCTTTCACAATCCTCTCCATGACAGAGTCCATTACTCTCCTAGGCAAACTGTCCTAGTTTCACTGTACAGTTAAAAGTTAATTTACAATAATTATAATACTTAATTTAACCAGAAATATTCTTACATTCTTTTAATTACACATGTACAGTATCTATTTAGCAATAAGAAGGCTACTAGACGGTATTACACAAAGTATAATAAACAACAATCGTCTTCCTGCCTTTGACTTTTCAATGAAGCACCCTTTATTTAGATACCAAAAGACATATCTTTAAAAATATTAGACTACTCCTCTTTTCTGAAACTAGACTAGCTCAAATAAAACTAAGATTTATGAGCCCTTCATCTCAAGTACAGGACTTTGAATTAAAACGCTACCGGCTGCAAAGACTTCTTAGTGAGCGAGTTCCTCCTGGTCAACATGGTGAGTGGTCTCGGGGTGCAGACTATTCCAGAAACTCACTATGAGGGTCCCTGTGGCCAGTAGGATTTACATCTGAAAGCCCTGTAGTTTATCAATTTTTGAATGTGCTTATCCATTATATAATACACAAATAAGAGTTACATTGAAGTTTCCTAGCTTTACAAAACTTCAGAGTAGATAATGTGACTTTCTTTTTTTAAGGCTACAATTTCAAAATTACTTCCAGATAATTATATAACTTTACATTTTGTAATAAGTATATTATTAATACCGCTTACCGGTGAACCGAAGTTGTGCCCAATTTCATGAGCAAGTGTAAGCTGTGACACCTTTGGCGGTACTCTGCTATTGTAGTTTACAAATGTAATGATTCCAGTGTTGAGACTTCGTTTAGTTGACTGGTACAAGCCACCAATGGTCTCTGTATAGGTCTTATACTTTTCACAAATGCCTCCCGAAGCTCCTGGAAAAGTACAATCACTGAAACGTTCGTTCATTGAAATGCATACACCATGTATGCAAGCCATCCGATATTAGAACAGGTATAAAACACAGAAAAAAAAAAACATTAAAATAATAATTTTCAACCTCTTATTCAAATTCATAACATTAATTCAGGGTTTTGGGGGTAAATTGAAAATCTACATACATCTTTGGTCGTTTCCTCTAATTAATCTGAACGGCACAGACTAGGCCCAATTAAGCACCTGTTTCTCCTAATTAGTTTGCTTATTCTTAATTTAATCGTGATCTCATCATTATGGATGCCCTTCTTCCATCATTACCACTTGTTCATATCAA
Source organism: Anabrus simplex (assembly GCF_040414725.1). NCBI lineage: Eukaryota > Metazoa > Arthropoda > Insecta > Orthoptera > Tettigoniidae > Anabrus > Anabrus simplex. The sequence continues at coordinate 186,101,939 of NC_090267.1, forward strand.
CAATCATTCTTGTCGCCTACATATCAGTTATCCTAGCTTATGGGTAACTTATTGTGAATGCAAGTAATGGAAAGGAACGAGCAAGTGACAAATGAAGTCATACAGGGTGGTCGAAAACAACATGAACCAGGTATATAAGTGTTAGAAGGTTGGTCATACTGATAAATAATTTGAAAACAATAATTTGATATGTCATGCCGGTGTCGTTTTATCAGCTGCTGAAGACAGCCAATGAGATCGCTTCACGGGAGAATTCAAATGTGCTTGGCACAGCAGAGTTGCTAAATCTGCATGTGACTCGAGACCTGTTGGAGAGCCATGCGGAGAGAAATCAGCATCAAACACAACTACACTGTTGGTTTCAACTGGTGTCATCGTAGCATACTTGCTATGGCGCAATCCTGGAAGCTCAGAGGTTCGTATTCAAACCTCTTCCCTAGGGAAGTTTTATTCTTTGACTGATGCCGGTCTTGAGCCACCTGCAGATTTAGCAACACCACCTCACAAAATCCATTTGAATTTGCACAGGAAGTGATCTGATTGGCTAACTTCACCAGCTGATAAAATAACAACAGCGTGTTATCGAATTTAAAAAAAAATTAGTTATCAATATGACCAACCCTTTAATGCTCATATACTCTGTTCACATTGTTTCCGACCACCCAGTATAGAGAAATATAGGAACGACATGCGCGCGCCACACACACACACTCTCACACACACACTCTCTCTCTCTCTCTCTCTCTCTCTCTCTCTGTCTCTGCCCGAGTAATCAGAATTAACCAATTAAATTTAAAATCCCCAACCCGGCCGGGAATCAACCCGGGACCTCTTGAACCAAATACCAGCACGCTAACCATTTAGCCATAGAGTCGGACCGTGTATAAACTATGAACAACGAAGGTGAAAGTAACTCTGTAAGTACCTTGAACCAAGAACTCACTCTACCATCACTTCTCAACTGCAGCCCAATAAATTGTCAACATAAATGCCTTTGGTTGCTTTTAACCTCTTAACGGGCATGACGAATTAATTCATCAAGACACGCGCAAGCTTAGTGCTGCTGCAGTTTGTGTTGTTTGTATGGTAATAATCAGAGTAGTTGCACTTTACCGTTCTCTGAATGGAAATTCTAAGTTCCCATGGAGGGAATTAGATATTTTTCCACCAATAGAGCATATCAAAATCAGATCATAAAGCCTCATAAAAGGCTTCTGATAAGTTCACCTGCATACACCCCAGCATCAGTGGGTAGGGTCTGACACATCCCACTCTGAAGAGTCTAGTGTCAGACCTAAGACGAAATGCTGGTTAATAGAGCAAACGCCTGAAAAGCCATACATCTAATTTTTGATCTGATTACCGTTCTCTGTACGGTTCCCTTTGAGTTAAGTGAAAAAGTGAGTTCTCCTTTTACATGGCTACTAGCAGAGAGAAACTACTACATTCTGGCGTTCTCTTTGACTGGATGCACGATTTTCCAGACTTATACGTGCCTCCCTACTTACTCTGAGCCAAAAGAGCCTAGGCCTGGTCGATCAGCGATTAGGGGCTTGCCTCCTACTACTGGCAGAAGATATCCATTTAAACCCCGGTCCCACCACTTGTGAAATGAAAACAGATCCAAACATCTATTGTCAGAATGTGCAAAGCCTAAATAATAAGCTCTATGACTGCGAACTATCCCTGCCAGACTTCAGAGAAGTTGACGTGATCGGACTTAGTGAAACATAACTCTCTTCGGCTAGTGATAGTGAAGTATCACTCAGCGCTATTTACAGCATATTTTGCCGAGATCATGCTACTCTAGGTGGTGGAGTGATGCTAGCAGTGAACAGTGCATTACCGTGTAAACGAAGGACAGATCTTGAACGGAACTATGAGTTAGTGTGGGTGGAGCTACTCTTTCCTTGATGCCCTGTACATGTGGGATGTTACCATAGACCACCAAACAGCCCATTCTGTGACCTTGAACAGTGCCTGGACTCAGTCATTCCAGCTCTCCCTCACGGTGAAGTAATTTCAATGGGCGACTTTAACTTGTCAATGAAGTAGTCTTCTCCAACAACCGGACTGTCAGCTAACAACTGTGACACATATTTTATAGACAGTTTTATTAATGGCCTCGGACTGAATTTAATATGTAGCCAACACATCGACCCAACACCCTGGACCTCATGCTCTCCTCATTAGAACTTAAAATAATAACCCCAGGCAGAAACCTTTTCCTCTGCAACCACCAGTCCCTCGATGCTACATTCCTCCTACCCCACCCCTCCACAAAGCCTCACAGCAGGACAACCTCCTGCCCTACGTACATCTGGCGCCGTGCCCTGGAATGCCTTCCCTGGAGCCTTCTCGAAATAGCTGATATCGAATCGGCTATTGACCTGTTGTACGACTGGCTGCAAGCTGCAATGAAAGACTTGGTACCTGCATAACGGGCTAAAACCAAGAAATATCAACGCTGGATATCAAAAGAGACCAGACTGATACTATTTAATAAGAAGAGAGCTTGGCACCTGTGGAAAGACTTCCCTAACCCACACACTCACAATACCTTCATTAAAAACCGCCGGTTTATGGTCAGAAGAGACTTCAAAACACACGTAGACACTGTCACTGAAAACGTCCGCAGCAATCCCAAATGCTACTGGAGTCTCATCAACACACGGAAAAGGACGGAGCGGATTTCTGTCACCGTGAAACACAACGATACAACAGAGGACGGCACAGATCGCAATGAACTGTTCAACAGGTATTCTTTTCCCAATTTCTCCCCTCCCTTACAAAAGCAACTGCTCTCTCCCATAGGTACAGTTTCAAACAGAACCATATCAAGCACAACTACCACACCAAGTTCACAACCTTCTACAAACTCTTTGTACCAACAAAGCTACCGGTCCCGACACTACAGGTCCTCTTTTTCTAACAAATACTGCCAGCACCCTTTGCGTCCCTCTCTCTAAATTATTTAACAGATGTTTTGCCATGGGCTATTTTCCTATTACCTGAAAACAGACAAATATTGTTCCACTTCTCAAATCAGGCAACAAATTTATCATTTCATCTTACTGACCAATTTCTATTCTCCCCACACTATCCTTTATCTTTGAAAAAGCTATACACCAGCGTCTCCTTGCATTCACCTTGCCCTATATCTCAACCAACCAGCATGGTTTTCTTCCAGGTGGCTCTTGCCTAACAAACCTGGCCACTCTGCACAGCTTTGCATCACATGCCATTGCAGCTAAATCACAGCTGGATATCTGTTACGTAGACATTTCGAAAGCTTTCGATTCTGTAGATCATACTCTACTCCTCCATAAACTCTCCGAATGATATACGAGGTAATATGCATGACAGTCTTCTGACCCTTCTTTTTGCTTTCCTACATAATCATTGGCAGAGAGTGGTAATATCAGGCACTTTATACTCATGGTTACCAGTCACCTCCGGTGTCCCACAAGGCAGTGCCTTGGCCCCTTGCTGTTTTCCTTCTTTATGGATGATCTACAGTCTGAACTCAACGAAACAGCAAATACCCTACTTTTTGCTGAAGACTGCAAGACATTTAGGGAGATGCAGCTCTGCTACAGTCCTCACTCAATGCCCTCTCGAACTGGTGCCGTACTTGGAAACTTATCCCCAAGCCACAAAAATGCAACCTCATGACCATAACACTACGCAAATCTCCTCTACTGACATCATATTAACTAAAAGTCAAATAATAATACTACATTATAAATTCCACCTGTATGTATTGAACAGGTGGAATTTATAATCTAGTATTATTATTTGACTTCAAGTACATTTCAATACCGACCATAACATGAGATTTGTAACATGTAATCATATTAACTACTCGACAACCCCATCACTGTAGTTACGAAACAGCGTGACTTAGGTGTAATATTTGATACAAAATTACAATTCAAGAACCACATAGAAATATACACAACCAAGGCTAGGAAATTACTAATATTATGGTTAGGGTTAAAGTACCGTTCTAAATTAATATAACAATTCTCCAATATGTTGAGCATGGTGTCCTTCTTGTCCACTTTTAATATGCTTAGATCTTGGTCAATTAATGTAAAATTATGTTTTAAGTCTGCCATATGTTGTGCCATGGCAGAGAAATGATTGTATCTTGAAGCATTGACATGTTCCATGTAACTTATTGAAAAATTATGTCTTGTTTGCCCGATATACACAGTTAAAAAAAAAATTAGGGGAACATGTTTTTGAATGTATGCCATGCTCCACAAAACAATATCTCACACCCAGGTATATTACCAACTAAACCTTTATTTTTTTACTGTTGAAGTATTCAAAAGAACATCGGTGGATTTGCATTCATTTTCAGAACACAAATGGAAATGCCCAAACACGGGCGAAAACAAAGTGATAACAGTTCTCCAGGGTGGATTTTTATCACAGTTGGAGAGCTTCAGTATGGTGTATGTCCTCCATGAGCATTTACCACAGCTTCGCACTTACGTGGCATGCTCCGTATAAGTCAACGGAGATCACATTGCGGTATCAGGTCCCATTCTTCAACGAGAGCCTGCTCAAGGTCTTGGAGAGTCTGTGGTCGAACAAGACGCTCACAAACACTTCTGTCAAGCCTATCCCACACATGCTCGATGGGATAAAGGTCGGGACTCACTGCTCGCCATTCCACCTCTTGAATGTCCAGGTCTCGCAAGACAGCTTTGGTGATGCATGCTACCCGAGCCCTGGCATTGTCGTGCACGAGTATGAATTCAGGGCCAACACCATATGCAGCAACCAACACATGCTCTAGCAGTATCTGCTCGATGTATCCAACAGCAGTAAGATTACCACGGATGACGACAAGATCCGTACGGCCATCCACACTGATGTCACCCCACAGCAACACAGAACGTTATCCGAATCGGTTGCCTTCCTGGACAACATTTGGCATGTACTGCTCACCATGGTGTCTCCATACACGTTGACGTCCATCACGCTGTGTCGAGGGAAATCTGGTCTCATCTGTGAACAACATCTGTGAAGTTGCCAGTTGACGTGGGTACGGGCAAACACAAGGCAAGCTGCGCGATGTTGCTGCGTTAAACGGGGCACTCGAACAGGGCGTCTGGGTTGTAAGGACACTTCTCTTAACCTGTTCCTTACTGTATGGCTTTTAGTGCCGGGAAATCCCAGGACGGGTTCGGCTCGCCAGGTGCAGGTCTTTTGATTTGACGCCCGTAGACGACCTGCGCGTCGTGATGAGGATGAAATAATGATGATGAAGACAACACATACACCCAATCCCCGTGCCAGGGAAATTAACCAATGACGGTTAAAATTCCCGACCCTGCCGGGAATCGAACGCGCGAGCCCTGCGGCCAAAGGCCAGCACGCTAACCATTTAGCCATGGAGCCGGACAATATCGGTCATCCTGTGGGGTCGTCATGTGTCCATGACCTTGTCCAACCTTCCTTGTGAACTGGCCTGTCTCAATGTAGTGATTCCACAAGTGGTGAATAACTGACGGATAGACATTGAGATCCACAGCAACACGACAAAAAGTCCATCCATCCTTCCTGGATCAAAGTGGCGGCCCTTGCAGCTTGAACCTCATTAAGATGTCTCATGGGACGTGCTGGTTGACGTACAATGTGCTCAAATGACCGCAGTAGTCTGTGTACCTCACGACGACACATGGACGCACAGCTATTCACTTTGATTTGAGGGATCTCCGGACAATTTAATGCATGGGTACGCCTACAGATGGAGTATAACTTCGATTTGACATACCCTGACCAGCTAAGGTCTCAGGGAATGCTGTACGACCATTGGAACCCCATCTACCAAATTAACGTTCACATACCAGACATTACAAAACATCTTCTCCTAATTTTTTTGAACAGTTTTTGTACTTTCACAGCTATTGCACTGCAGTTTGTAGACACTTGATTGAGAAAATTTATTAGTTTGATTGATAGTACGTGTATTAGACAAATTGGAAACATTGTTATTATTTGTTTTAAAAGCTATTTGTTGGTTATGTTTCTTGAAAATCTTAGTAATTTAGTATTATTTAACATGAAGGAGGACTATGTTCTTTTGTCTACTGATTTTCTGTTTAAAGTAGAAATTTAACATCTTTTAGTTTTATTCATGATTTTATTGATGAATTGTGCATTATACCCATTTGATTTAGCTATTGATCGTATAGCATTTAGTTCATTTTGAAGGTCTCTTTTGGATAAGGGGATGGTGAACGGTCTATTTACCATACTATAGTATGCTGCTTTTTTATAGGTTTGGGGATGGACAGAATCGGGTACTGGTCGCATTTCCAAGGTCTTGATTTAATATAGCCAGAACATCATCCACATAGCGAGCCCAGTAGCAGATATTATTCATCGTTCACGGAAGCATAATGGGCGTGACAAATTAACTCGTTTTCTGTCAAAATATATTCCCTGCTAAGAATGTTAGTTTCTTGGTGGAAACTCTCCGGTTAAGAGGTTAATAATCTACCTTAGTCCCATAATCCCCCAGTAACGCCAACATTTTCTGCCATGGTACTCTGTCATATGTCTTCTCTAGATCTGTGAAACATAAGTATTACTGTCTATTCAACGCATACCTATTTTCATTTACCTGGCACATACTGAAAATCTGATCCTAACAGGCACTCTGTGGTCTGAAAGCACTGGTTTTTATTCAAATTACTCTCCACCCCAGATCATACCCTTCCTTCCAAAATGCCAGTACACACCTTGTTTGGGATCAACGAGATACCCCGGTAGTTGTTACAATCCTTCCTGTTCCCTTGCTTATAGATAAGTGGAATTACTGCTTTCATCCAGTCAGCAGGTATCTTACTAAAATTCCATGCTAATCTCATTACTCTGTGAAGCCTTTTCATCGCTGCCTTCCCACTATATTTCACCAGTTCGAGTCTAATTTCACCTATTCCTGCTGCTTTATGACAATGGAGTTTATTTACCACCCTGTCCACTTTAAGAAGCGTAAATTCACCAACATCATTGTCCTCCTCCCCATGAGATCAGTTGTTCGCAATTTCACCAGAAAGATTTCCTTTTGCGTTCAGAAGATTTTCAAAATATTCTTTCCACCTGTCCAGTGATTCCCCGATGAGTTCACCCAATTTGCCCGAAAAACTATTCATTTCATCATTCTCTCCCTTTGTAGGTTTCTTTATTACTGTCCACAAAGGTTTCCCTGCTGCCTGACGTAGCCATTCCAGGTTATTACCGAAATCTTCCCACGACTACTTCTTGGATTCAACACCTATCTGTTTTGCTGTTTCTTTCATTTACATACAATTCCCCGCCTGCATCAGTCCTTGTTTGGAGCCATTTCCAGTATGCCTTCTTTTTATGCTTACAAGCTGTCTTCACTTTATGATTCCACCAAGATGTTAGATTTTTCCCACCTTTACACACAATAGTTCCTAGATATTCCCTTGCTGTTTCTACTACAATATCCCTGTATGCCACCCATTCTATATCCTGAACCAGCTTACTGCCTATTGTTTGGAACTTTTCACTAATAATATCCATGTATTTCGATTTTTATTTTTTTTAAAGCCATATGGCTTTTACTGCTGTGACGTGTCCGAGGACTTCAGCTCGCCAAGTGCAGGTCTTTTTATTTGACTCCCGTAGGCGACCTGCGCGTCGTGATGAGGACGAAATGATGAAGATGACACATACACCTAGCCCCCGTGCCAGCGGAATTAACCAATGATGGTTAAAATTCCCGACCCTGTCTGAAATCAAACCTGCGACTCCCGTGACCAAAGGCGAGCATGCTGACCATTTAGCCATGGAATTCCTGAATTCAAGATCTATTATGGATCTGGTGCCCCTACCCTCTCATGTATAGCAGTGAATAGCTTTATGCGTGAAGAATATATTTATAGCTGCTAATCCCATACTAGCATAAAAGGCCAATAAAAGCTCCCCATTCCTATTAGCTTCCATATCTAGTTCTATCTAATTTTCTTATCATGGAAATGTTCTACCCTTATTTGTCTGCAGACAGACTTCACTCTTTCTATCCTAGCCCTAGCGATACTTAGTTCATTACAGATCAGATTGTGGTCTCTTATCATTAAAAAAATCCCCAGAATACTGCACATTCCTAACAGATTTCCAAATTCAAGGTCTATTATGGATCTGGTGCTCCCACCCTCCCATATATAGCAGTGAACAGCCTTTTGCTTGAAGAATATATTTATAGTTCCTAATCCCATACTAGCACAGAAGTCCAGTAAACGCTTCCCATTCGTATTAGCTTCCATATCTTCTCCACATTTACCCGCATCACCTTTTTGTATCCTTCAGTTCTATTTCCAACTCTGGCATATTTTCCCACCTCCATTAGCACTATCTTATCCTTGCTATTGACCCTGACTACGATGTCACTCAATGCCTCATACATCTTGTCTATATTCTCATCTGCTCCCTCACGTGGTGAATACACGAAGACAATTCTCATCCGAATTCCTCCAACTGGTAGTTCTATCCATACCATTCACTCATTTATGCGCCTAACAGAAACTCTGTTGCATGCTATGGTGTTTCTGATTAATAGTTGTACCCCACACTCTGCCTTTCCCTTTTAACACCTGTTAAGAACACTTTGTATCTGCTACTCTTCCTCATTATCTCCTCTTACCTGGATAATATCATTAACTGCTAACACAAATAAATGCGTCCTCTTCGCTGACTCAGCCAGTTCTACTTTCTTTCTTCCATAAGCCCCATTAATACTGATATCTTCCCTATCATATTCCATTTCATTTGCCAAGTTGTTTCCAAGGAGTCAAATGGAAGTGGGACTCCATTACTCCCATAGGTCCAAGGCTTACATAAAATGTTCTGAGCATACTCAGTAAACATTCTGTGAAGCAAGGTGCTACCCTACTCACACATAGTCCTAGCATAGCGTATCGAAGAGGAACTGCGACATCTTCTCCGTTCGCCCGTAAGAGAGCTCAAGAGGTTGGTGGGACACCCGTTTGGTGGCAGCACAGGCGATTGCGATGTCAACAGAGACCCTTGGCCATTAGCCCGCGTTATATTTGCCTTCAGATGTAGTAATTTTTATTGCTCATTATTGTCGCTGTCAGAGATGTTTCGACCTTGCATTATTAGTGTATTCACGATGGAGTTGTGTGAGAAGTGTTATGTTTTAAATACCTCGGTCTTTCACAATTAAGTATTTTATTTATTTTCCACCTAGTCTAATTTCACCTATTCCTGCTGCTTTATGACAATGGAGTTTATTTACCATCCTGTCCACTTTAAGAAGCGTAATTTCACCGACATCATTGTCCTCCTCCCCATGAGATCAGTTGTTCGCAATTTCACCAGAAAGATTTCCTTTTTGTAATACCTCGGTCTTTGTCGCTATTGTGCTATAAGGCAACGTATATCAGTGCGGGAGGAAACTATCACATCATGCCCTAGTGTTTTGTACCCGGCTGCAGATCTGGATATGACCGATCGTCTTCAGGTAGGCATTTCTTTAGGCTCCCTAAAGAGAGTAGTGTTTTACTGAAATGGGAGAAGGCTATCCATAGAAAAGACCGAAAATTAACTCATAACTGTTTCATTTGTGACATTAATTTTTGCGATGACTTTCTAGTAAAAGCAGACTCGTTTACGGTGAATGGTGAAAGAGTAGAGATACCAAGAGAACGCTGGAAATTAAAACCAGAAGCATTTCCTCACATATTTCCTAATCTACCCAAGTATATTTCCAAGGCAGTTAAGAAACGCAACTCCCCCACGAATAGGCAATCCCCACGAAGAGATTTCTCTAATAAAAGCCCTGAACAGATCGTAAATATCAGTGATAGTGATCAACCTGTATGCTCAGTAGTTGAAGATAGCTCTAATGTCGCAGATGCTACGAAAACAATTGCGCTATTAAAGAGGAGATTGAAGAATCAGAAACGTAATTTCATTAGAACGCAAAATCAACTCAATGTCGCTAAAGCTAAGATACATTTGCTTGAAAAAGACGTTTCTGATATTATATCAAAGAGAAATTTCACTGAGTCAAAACAATTCAGTTTTCTCAGCAAAGAACAGAAAAATTATAGTCGATACAATGTTAAAGAAATGTCAAGCGAAAAGTAAAAAAAGGAATGAGATATAGTGATTAATTTCTTCTTGATGCACTTCTTTTAAAAATAAAGTCTCCCAAGGGTTATCAGCACTGTTTAAATCATGACTTGCTGCCTTTGCCTTCTGAATCCCACTTGAGAAATTTGGTGAAGTGCCTAAAATGTTCGTACAGCATAAATGAACATGCTATCGCTGCCATAGCAGATTTTTTTAATGGGAAGGAGGAACATGAACGCTTAGGGATGTTGATATTTGACGAGGTGAAGTTACGAGAAGAAGTTCGCTTTAACTCGGAATCGTTCCAAGTGAATGGTTTTGTTGATTTGGGGAAATTTACTGAAGATAAAAGCAAGGGTCAGTTGGCAAATCATGCTCTAGTTTTTATGTTTGTTCCTTTTCTATATAACTGGATACAACCCATAGCGATATATGCTAGCCGGAACGCCACCCCTGGTGATATAATTGCAAACATTCTCATTCAAGTCGTCATACAATTAGAGCAAGTAGGTGTCCGAATCATTGGTTTCACATCGGATGGTAGCCAGTCGAATAAAAAGTTGTGGAAATGCTTAGGAATATCTGGTAACATAAAGAATCTGAAGTGTTATATTTCCAATCCAGCTGACTCCAACAGAAAATTATGGGCATTTTCAGACGCGCCACATATATTTAAATGTGTAAGAAATCATTTTCATGACAAAGGACAGGTTAATTATAATGGCAATATTGTTGATTATTCATTCTACAGAAAAGTTTACGAATGTGACTCGTCTCCTGAATTTTCCGGATTGAAAGTTTGCTACAAACTGACCTCTGCCCACTTGGATCCTAATTCATTTCAGCGAATGAATGTAAGACTGGCATTTCAACTATTGAGTATATCAGTCGCTAGTGGTATAGCATTCTATCGAGGTATTAAAACACAGGGTTTAGAAGACAGTAAACAAACGGAAATTTTCACAAGCGATTTAAACTGATTGACGCATTAAATTTGTCTATTCCCACTCAGCACTGTATAAAGGATCACAGGCACATGAAACATTAATTAAATGGCAGAATGTTCTCAGAGATACTCAAAATTCATTCGCTTCACAAAAGGACACTGGAGTCCTTAAGAGTTACCGTGGAAAGTACCTTAGAAGTGTCTGAATATTTGTGGGAACACAATTATAGCTATGTTTTGACAGGAAAATTTAATCAAGATCCCCTAGAACGTCATTTCGGTATCCTGTGATCACTAAGTTGTGATGATCATCCGTCCACTATTGACATTCTACATTTACACATGTTGCAGTCTTATTTACGTACCGTCTAAACTTGCCTTATCGTCTGGCGGAAACTGTGAGTACAGAGTTGAATCCCCATTGACATCTCTTGTTAATCAAATGCATATTCTTGCAAGAGAAGTTGAAAGTAAAAATCTTGCAGTGAAGACACAAGCTGTAGATGAAATCAGGGAAAAAATTATGAACGTCGAAAATGACATTCAAATACGAGACTGGGAAAACAGTTTACCTGAGTTAAGTGGGCGGAATTGTAACAAAGAGTACTCAGTGTATCATTTAGCCGGATACATAGTGAAGAATATTTCAAAAGTGATTCAGTGTGATTTATGTCGTCCTTTCCTTTTCGGCAAACCGACTGATATTGTGCCTGCTTCCCTAACACTAATTAAAGATTACGGCTCAATGCAAAGCGCCACATATCTCACGTATGCGTCGCAAAAGTGTTTATAATGTGTTGCTGCGAGTGGAAAATGTTGTTGCGGAAAAGCTATCGTGTATGGATAGTTTATGAGGTGATACTTTCTTTGAGTGCTTGGATAAATTAGATGTTATTAAAGTGAAGTCATCACAGTTGCGGTGCTGTGAAGATCATGTTCTGTGTTTGTTACCAAAACTCGTATTTCACTACTTGAAATATCGATTCTTCTTCCGCACGAAGGAGATAAGAAGGAGCTGGTTACTTCGAAGGCAGCGAAATCATCCAGGAAATATTCCAAAGTGTTAAGCAGATGAAATCATTTTCAAACGTAAGTTGCATGCTTGAGTTTCTTACTAGATTTTGAAGTAGTAGTCCTGATAATGCCTCTGTTATCCTCTCGCTCAGACATCACTGTGGATGGCAGTGCCATCTGTGCGGCGGTCCACGGTAATTCGTGAAGACGTCGCACTTCCTCTTCGATACGCTATGGTCCTAGTGAAAATATATCCTCTAACAGAAGGCTATGACTCAGAATATGTCCAAGATGCCTACTTCTATTCCATCCCAACTCTGAGGACCACTTATTAGGCCACTTATCCATTGCCCGCAGTTCATGAAGTAGTAAGCAACTACAGTAACCCACACCACGAACCATCTTAATACGGAATTCAGGGGAAAATGTTGGGAACAAGTTACACTTACATGTTTGCAAACAAGGAAATTGGTTCAAAATTCTCATCCAAAGAAAAAGAAAGAAAAAAGCCAAGGATAAAAATATTTCTCAGTTTTCATAGTGCTTTAATTATATATAAAAATGCTACCACAAAACACATAACTCATGTAAAAGATAATCAAAAGTGCTACGAGGTCTGGACCCCTTTAGTCAAACTACCAGGTAATCAACTAGAAAATGGATTATGGAGACAAGAAGGGCAGAATAAAAACTTCTTACATATTATAAACAAATAAGTTAGTTTATATATTCAAATAAATTTACAGATACAATTTTGAGAGGCTCACCTGAAGCAGATGCAACCCACGCTAAACCAAGGGTGCCACCAGTGAAATCCCGATATGTAAAAACATAAGCCAAACAAAACACCTCATGGTTCCCTAATGAATGAAGATTAAGGAAATTGCTGACATCAATATTTTCCATACAGAAAGGATTTGTTTCCCCACGGTATGAAGGCTGACAAGGTGTATCGTCATCAATCTGAAAAGCATACAGGATAAAGAAATTCAGAGCACAATGAATTTCAAAACATTTTAAAAAGTTATGTGTAGTTGACTGTAACACTAAGACAATTATGGGGAACATGCAAGTGACTACTAGCACTAAAGGTGGCGATAATGTGAGGTAGGGAGCAGGCCATGCTGGTTTAACTAACCCACAACTGTGGTGTTGATTCACGGAAAGATTTGTTATTTGTCTATATAATAGTATATTGTAATACATAATTTCCATATAGAGGCAATATGGAACATCCTTGTCGTGCTAAACGACACTGCTGTGTCATGAACTGCTATAATTCAGAACGTTATATCCTAGTGTAAAGTTTTTTGCATTCAATATGAAAAAGAAAGAAGACAAAAATGGATATCGGCAGTACACCGAATGAAATAAGTATTGTGAAATAATACCAGAAGTATAATTCAAACATAACTGACACCTTGAGAATGACAATGGTGTAAGTCATTGTTAAAACAGACATTGATAATGCCTCATAAGTTCCTTGTCCTTGTTTATCACAATGCTAAATTTATATAAACTGATGAATAATTATGTGCTGATTTCAGATTTCACTCTTCCTGTAAATAAATCCAAATGATTTCCTGCAAAAATTATTAAGGGAAGTTATGACTGCATTTTGAAACTTCTTCAGTTTTGATTCTAGTTAGTGACTTTTGCTGGCCTAAGTGGCTCAGACAGTTGAGGTACTGGCCTATTGAACCCAACTTGGCAGGTTCGATTATGGCTCAACAACAACAACAACAACAACAACAACAACAACAATGACAACAACAGCAGCAGCAACAGCAGCAACAACAACAACAACAACAACAACACAGGCTTTATGTCCCACTAACTACTTTCACAGTTTTCAGAGATGCCGAGGTGTCAGAATTTAGTCCAGTGGGAGTTCCTTTACGTGCCAGCAACCGTGAGTAAATCTTCCGACATGGGACTGACGTATTTGAGCACCTTCAAATACCACTGGACTGAGCCAGGATTGAACCTGCCAATTTGGGGTCAGAAGGTCAGCACCTTAACTGTCTGAGCCACTCAGCCCGGCTAATCGTTCTTCACACCAGGTAAATACTGGGGCTGTACTTTAATTAAGGCCACGGTCATTTTCTTACTGATCCTAGCCCTTTCCTATCCCACTGTCGCCAGTAAGAGCTATCTGTCAGTGCGACATAAAGCAAATTGAAAAAAACTGTTATTTAACACGTATATCATCATTTGAAATAGCTTGCTCTTTTGTGGTATTATTTTATTCCCCTTCAGATCCGAAATTTACGGCATTAAATAATCATAAATGAAACTATCCCTCGATGATGGCTCCTTGCTAACTATTTGCATTAGCAACTCGCAGTGTTAGCCTGCACGGGAACTCAGGAAGTCTGCTAGAGCACTCTGGTCCTCATGACTTGCACGTTCCCCATTGCAAGCACACACGCAAACAAAACATGCTTCACTTCAAACCTTTCCCAGACATTCATAATCATTTACAAAATTGCTTTTTTAAAAAAAAGTAAAATTACATGAAGAAACAAAATTGTGTACATAGAACTAATTGCAATAAATTTGTCAAAAGGTATCCATATGGTAAAATGAAGTACACAACATAACAAAAGATTTGATTAACAAAATGTTAAGCCTACCTACCGTAAGAATGGTGAAACATCGGCAACTCATAACACAGAACTGAGCACATCATCTCAACTCATCATTGGAATAATAATAATAATAATAATAATAATAATAATAATAATAATAATAATAATAGTAATAATAATAATAATAATAATAATAATAATAATAATAATAATAATAATAATAATAATAATACTCATAAATTAGAAGTAGCACCAGACGATGTTTACTCGGCAATACTACTGGGCATCTGAAATCCTTGCTATCTTTTCTTTCAATATTTATTTTCACTAGCAAAATTCTCTCAACATCTTTGAAAGTGCAAAGTAACTTCAAGCTGGAAATTCCTTCTCCCCAAAACACTTCTCGAGCTAATCCAATGAGTCTCCCTTCTGATGCTTTTATTTTATTTTTATTTTTATTTTATTTTTATTTTTATTTCATCCATGGTTCTCTCTCCCACAAGACTTTCTCTTGGGTTCCTTCATGTGTTATTAACAAACTGCAACATCCTAACTACCAATCTGACAATCTTGTCATTCAATGGAATGTATTCAAGATACCAAGGAGACTCCCTAGAGAGGGTAGCATTAGTCACAGTTTTGTTTCCTCTTTCACGATTGACTTCATCTTCCTTCACCGCATGGCCACTCTTCCTCCCCCAGCTTCAACCAGCTTCACCACTTAGACTCCTCCAACTCGTCCGCACTGCAACCTCACGAAGGCAAATAAAATAGATTAAGTCAGTCTGGTACATGCCTCCAACTCTTCTCTGTGGGAGAAATACAATATTTACTTCACTTTGTCATACAAAACTACCCCATGTTCCACCCTTCTTTATCCAACTGAATGCAGTGGTGGAATCTGCCCAAAAGTAACATTGCACATCAATGAGCCTGAGACTCTATCACAGTGGTCAACCTTCAAACACCAATACAGTACGAAAGTTAATAACTCTTCTCTGAGGCGCTGTTGATGTTGGAATATTTGCAGTGACTGATCTTGTCTATTTGGTCAAGATTGAATACTCCCACCATTGCTATGCCATGAAGAAGGAACATCAAAGGGTCATTGCTATTAAATATCCTTGATCTTCAGACAAGCAAGTTAATGGTCGGGAATTAATAACTGCCTCACACTCTAGCAGCATTACCAACATTTCCTAATAATACAGCGAAAAGCGACCATCATGCAGATGTGGGAGGACTGAATTTCGATATAATTCTCATAGTAGCAGTCTCTTCTTTTAGCTTTGCCCAAACAACATTGTGGAAGGCATTGTCTGACACTAAAAAATTAGTTCCCTTGTCACTGAAGAGATTTTGCAGTCTTCCCCTTCTTAATGCTTGTAGAAATCCTGAAATAGACATTGTCCTGACAAGCTCAAAATTTTGTATGATAAAAATTTTGCAGCTCATAAAACTGCAGCTCAAAATGCACAGCTCAGAAAACTGCACAAGTGAAAATCACAGGCCACGTTTTTCCCCCCCCCCCATGAAGATACAAAAGACCAGCTAGATCTACTCCACCTACTTTAAAGACAGAAGTGCCTCTCACCCGATTTTCTGGAAGAGGCCAGCTTTCATTTTGACTCATTTTGCTTCACATCTCCAACACCTGATACAGATATAAATCACTTTTCACAGAGTTCCCCTGCCATTTATGATCCATAACCTTTCTCATAATACGAAGAGCAGAATTTGGGCACCAGGATGCAATGACTTTATATGATCTTCCATAAATCAGCATGTGAATCAATTTATGACTTCGTCTGCTTTTATTCTTGTCTTAACTCTGAGCAAGCCAACATTACCCCCGAATACTCCTGAGACATTTAAAGAATGTGTGATCCTTTAACCTTTTCATCGAATGGCTCTTTCTTTACAATTCTCAGTAATATTCCCTTAGCTTCTTGTATTTCTTCAGCTTCCATATCCTTTGAAATGTGTCTGTCCTCTTTCCTTCTTGCGTTGTGAGTAAATCATAGAATCCAGGCTGTCATTCTGACAATCTTTGTATATTGGAAAAAATATTAGAGATACCATTTCCCTTCCACCTCTGAAGTAACCAAAACGGTTGAAATTCTTATCTTTTTTTTTTTTTTCCCCTTCATTAATTTTGTCTTCATTACGCACATTATCACGAGGCCATTGACAATTGCTAAGACCTAACCACTGAGTTCCCTCCCACCATACTGAAGACAATTTTCACCATCCATCCGAGCGTAGCCACCAATCCAAATACTAGCTGTGCATTTCTTCTGACAAAATACTTCTTGAAATATCAGCTCCAAACACCTCGAGTGGATTTTCTCCAAAGTCCAAAAACCATATATTGGTGTGCTTTATTTCTTTCATCCAGGCTCCATACTTCAGTCTTGGGATTTTCCCACAAATTATGTTCTGGTCTATTAATCACACAGTACTGTTGTATGAACCATCACAACTGCTCACCATAACTTCAGTACCTCCAAACAGCTTAAGAATCAGTATCTCAGTTTTCAGGGGTTTATACCCATTTTGTTAGCTGTCCTCTGCAATATGCACGATCTTTAGAATCCACTATCTATTAAAGCTCTGTCTGTCTTCCCTTAATCATTATGTTTCTACCTGACACACAGCATTTGAAGAAATACCTCTCTTTCAGAACTCCATATATTCATTGCTATGCTGGTTCATTATTCTTTCTCTTCAGGAATTTTTGGCATGGCTTATCTTCAGATTTTCTAAGAATTGTTTTCTCTTCAGGTCTTTTTGTTGCCAGTTTAGAGCACACAATGACAACATACTGCTTCCTACACAAAGGACAATTAACATTTGCCTTGCAGTTCATAGCCTAATGATCTAACCTTAAATATGCCAAACAACATTCCTCTTCAGCTAACCTAGTGCATTTGTCTTCCAAGCTCATCTGTCGACCAAGATGTTTTTTTTTTTTTTTGTTTTTTTTTTTTTTCCCTCCTGCTGTGCTGTTTCCTGCAAAATACATACCTTTTGATTTTACTTTTGAACTTACTTGAGAACAAAGCACTTGCAGTGGATAAACTTTCATTTTCTGAAACTTTCCTCCTAATTCTATCTTGATATTTTCTGTCAGATAAATCATATCCTGCTCAAGAAAATCACATTCTTTCCTCTCCTTCAATTTCATTCAAGTTTATCTCATTGTATGCCACCTAAATCAACACGTTTAGATGACCAAGATCTAATCTACACTCTTAGAACCTCTTCTGGTAAGAAAGACTCTAGAGTAGGGAATAGTATAGGTCCATATTTGACCGGGCGAGTTGGCTGTGCAGTTAGGGGCGCGCCGCTGTGAGCTTGCATCCGGGAGATAGTGGGTTCGAACCTCACTGTCGGCAGCCCTGAAGATGGTTTTCCGTGGTTTCCCATTTTCACACCAGGCAAATGCTGGGGCTGTACCTTAATTAAGGCCACGGCTGCTTCCTTCCCATTCCTAGGCCTTTCCTGTTCCATCGTCGCCATAAGACCTATCTGTGTCGGTGCGACATAAAAAGCAAATAGCAAAAAAAATAGGTCCATATTTGTCCCTTTTCACACTTATCGAATCATCTTAACTGACATTCTATTTTAAATCAATCGCTACTGATCTGCATTTAGGGTAGTCGCCCAGGTGGCAAATTCCCTATCTGTTGTTTTCTTAGCCTGTTCTTGAATGATTGCAAAGAAATTGGAAATGTATTGAAGATCTCCCTTGGTAAGTTATTCCAATCCCTAACTCCCCTTCCTATAAACAAATATTTGCCCCAATTTGTCCTCTTGAATTCCAACTTTATCTTTATATTGTGATCTTCTCTACTTTTAAAGACACCACACAAACTGATTCATCTACTAATGTCATTCCACGCCATATCTCCACTGACAGCTCTGAACATACCACTTAATTACGAAGTATGTTACAAGTGTTATTCTTTTTTAATATCCACCTATTGAATTGAATACCATTTTGAATTCAATTGAATTGAATAGGTGGATATTTAAAAAAAAATAACACTTGTAACATACTTTGTGAATAGGTGGATATTTAAAAAAAATAACACTTGTAACATACTTTGTATTTTATAATTTTTTAACCACAAAATGTGGTATTGTAAGTATTGACTAGGTTAACATTAAACGAATATTTTGTAAATTGTATGTAATCACTGTCGTCAATACGGACCAAAAATGAGGTTAATTACTTGTAATACATACATTTCAATACTGACCTAACATGAGAATTATAACATGTAACATACCACTTAGTCGATCAGCTTGTTTCATTTCTAACAAGTCTTCCCAGCCCAAACTTTGCAACATTTTTGTAACGCTACTCTTTTGTCAGAAATCACCCAGAACAAATTGATCTGCTTTTCTTTGGATTTTTCCAGTTCTTGAATCAAGTAATCCAGTAACGGTCCCATACACTGGAACCATGCCCTAGTTGGGGTCTTATATGCCCTCTCCTTTACATCCTTACTGTAACCTCTAAATATTTTTCAGTTCTTGAATCAAGTAATCCGGTGACGGTCCCATACACTGGAACCATGGCCTAGTTGGGGTCTTACCAGAGACTTATATGCCCTATCCTTTACATCCTTACTGTAGCCCCTAAATACCTTCATAACCATGTGCATAACCATCATACAATGCAGTTATGCCTGGTTTTGCATTGTTATTCGATGCACTGTGTGTGACCAATCCAAGAAATTCCCTCACGTAGTATTCAGTTAACAGGTCTTCACATCAAAATCTAATTTTTTGGCTACCTTTCATTTTTGGATAGTTCTCAGCAATAGTGAGGAAACTATTAATCAATTCTGTAACTCAGCTATCAGGTTTGGTGCACTGCATTAAACAATGGAACTCGTCTTGTGGCTCTATCTCAGAGTTTTTGTGAATTCTCTTACCCTTTAGGCTTGTATGTTGAAACTGTTCCGGGTATTGGGGTGCTTCAAAACTATCCAGCAAATCTTAAGTTGAAGAAAGCTCCAGTCCATTAGAAGATGATGGTTGCTCTGACTGGGTAATCCACAAACCTACCCATGCTGATTTTATGAAGTTTTTGCATAATTTAATAAGTGAATACACACAGAGACATTTATAAATTCTGCATATTCAGTGTTTGTCAAAGCATGTACAGTCTTTTAAACCAGCTTGAGCTTTGCAAATAAATTACTTTAGCCTAAAGAACAGATAGCAGTATAGTCATTCATTTCCAGAAAATTAAATGCGAGTAGAGATATATGACCAGCTAAACAAATTCAGGTGCTTAGGTTTAACATGCTCCAGATCCTAACAGCCTTCAATGTTACCTGCATGTTTCTCTAATTCTTTATAGCTGATGAAACCTCAGACCTGTGATTTGTTTCCACTTCTAAAGCAACGTCAAAATTAATATTTGACATCTTCAACCTTGTTCGATCAAAATTAGCTTCATAATTTTCAGCAACACAGTACTCACAGTTGTAGGATTCTTCTTAACCGTCTAGCACCAATTCAAGTATCTTTTCAGCAAGCAGTGAAAGTTCCATACCAACCTCGCCAACATCACCAACTTCTTCCGTGTCAATTCATATTCAATTTGCTTGATGGTCAAACTCTGCATCAGATCTCTGAATGTCTCAGGAAACGATGTCCAAATGGGTTTACGTTGTTTAACAACCTTTTCCGTTTTTAGGAATTTATTTTCAACACATACATATGAGTATTTGGCGAACCTCCGTGGCTCAGGTGGCAGTGTGCCAGCCTGTGGTTCAAATCTTGGTCACTCCATGTGAAATTTGTTCTGGACAAAACGGAGGTGGGACAAGTTTTTCTCCGGGTACTCCGGTTTTCCCTGTCATCTTTCATTCCAACAACACTCTCCAATATTTCATTTCATCTGTTAGGCATTAATTGTTGCCCCAGAGGAGTGTGACAAGCTTTGGCAGCCAGCACAATTCCTATCCTCACCACTAGATGGGGGCTTCATTCATTCCATTCCTGACCAGTCGAATGATTGGACACAGGCTGTGGATTTTCATTTTCATATATGTGCTTTGAAGTTCAACAATTTCATAGAAGTTCTGAATCATGCTGGATGAATCCAACTCCGTATGTTGAGTTAAGGGACTAATATACTCTTAGTATTAACCAGATAAGTATTTATTACAGCTTTCTCTACCAGGAAAATACTTTTTTTTTTTCCTTATAAAAAAATTCTTCATCCCGTCTCAGAGTAAATATCACCCAAAACACTTCACTCTGACAAGTCCAGTTTAACTAATGTCTTTAAATGTCTAAAAATGGTTCAAGCATAATAAACACCATGTGTTTAATGTCCCTTTAGTTGCTATATTTTAAGAGATGCCTGATGGCTGGAATTGTCCCCTGAAAAGGTGTTCTTATCTTACCAGTAAGCCTAATAACGGCGGCCCCGGGCTCGACTCCCGGCCGGGTCAGAGGTTTTTAATTGTAATGATTAATATCCCTGGCCTGGGGACTGGGTGTCTGTGACATCCTTAATCTTCCTATCCTCACATACAACATTCCACACTACCACCATTCCAATTACACGCAGGTTCATACAATATGGTGCCAGTAGGGGCAAAAGATCCACATGGGTCGACGCCCCGAACAAATAGCATTATTTAAAAAAAAAATAGGCTACTAACATGGAATTCTCTCTAGTAAAGCTCTTGAATGGCAACTATGCCAGGATTCAAACCCACAACTAAACATATGGATCAAATTTCCAATCAAGTATTCTACCTAGCAGATCCATATGGAGGAAAGCAATGGAAATAAGATAATGAAACAAAAGACATATCTATACTTGTATGGAATATTACATGCAAAACAACAGTTCAGAAACATGAAGATTTTATATCTAGAGCACTGGTCTTAGACAGAACACCAATGATCAATAATTGTATTGCTATGTGGAGAAGGAAATTAAGCAACCAAAACATCTAAGCTAAAAAAAAGAAGTAGACTCTGGCAATAACAATGTTATGTTATAAAGTATGGAGAATGCCAAATTGCATGAGACTGCAAATGAGAGGTACAAATTCAACCTAAAGAAATCGAGTCTACTCTCAGTCGAAATAGATTAGATATCCCAATGAAAGATTGTAGTGTCACCAAGGATCCATAACGCCTGCTGATTTACAATCTACCAGATCACCGTAGTACAAAGGAAGATGTTTGGAAAGTAAATGACAAGACCATCACAGTAGGTAATTGAAGTGTTTGACAAAATATAGAGGAAAAATAAAAATATAGGTATTGTTTTTTCACAAGTAGAAGAAAGATCGCACTATGAAAGAATCCCCCCCCCCCCCCAATAAATTCCTATAAAACTCAATATTAGAGAGCTGTTGGTTTTTTTTTTTTTTTTTTTACCTTTATCCTTTGAACTTCAAATTTTATGTTTCTGTGTTGCACCCTGCCATCAAATTTTGTATCCCTGTAAATGTAGTTGACTGCAGTAACATGATGAGCAATTAATGAAAGGATCTCTTCTCGAGTCTTAGTCTTTCCTGGATCATTTCCAACCTGGAAACACAAAATCAAATGCTGATACAGTACGCTTATATGTCGTGGTACTCCCAACTGATGCACTAAACATGTATAAGCAAGAAAAATCTTATACTACAGAAGGAAAAAATAAGCAATCAAGTTGAAAGTTTTACATGACTTTAAATCTCCTGATCATATGTTTCTGAGCCAGGAATTTTACAAGAAATCTGAATCACAATGACTTAAGATTTACTGAAATATCCATAAAATGCAACTGTCACTTTTGAATACAATTTAAGCCATATTTAAAATAATGAAAAACAAAGCCTGTAGTAATCAAACAAAGGATGTTTACAAGCAGTAGATAAAGTTAAAATAATAATAATAATAATAATAATAATAATAATAATAATAAAATGGTCTGATACAGAAAGGAGACTAAGATTGGGAGGAGTATCATAATTTTTGTTACTGTGAATTATATTCAGAGATATTTTATAGAATTTTAATTAGCCTTATCACAAAATAGGACTGAAATCAATACCTGTATTTGAATTGCTCTTTTGTATCATAAAACAACAATCACAAAGCTCTTAAGACTAGTTGCTGAGATATCTATTGCATCAAAGTAGACAGTCAGATTTTTCAATGTTTTTCAAACCTACTATATTGTCTTTCTAACAATCACAATGTATTTCTTTTTTGTGTTTGAAGTCTCTTTTGTGAACTACTTTTATACTGTTATTACTGTTTACAGATACCATTGCTAGTACATACTTGTTCTGAAACATGTCTCCAGATAAGTGGATCTGTCTGGATGAAGAGTGAGCACGTGTTCTTGTTATCCCCTTTAGGCCGTGTCGCTCTCTTACTGCGTGTATGTATTCCCTCATTGGCTTCTCGACTATATTTATACTGAGCTTCTTGCGGTTCCTTAAGGAGAAGTTCCTCAGGAGAATGAATATCTTGTTGTCTCCTCTCAGAGGGAGGAGGTGGAGGTGGCATGTCTTCCTCCACAGCAGAGTTCTGGACATGGTCCATCCACTGAAGGATGTCGTCATTGATGCCACAGCCACCAACATGACCTGAGTAAAGAGTTTTAAGTAGTAGCAGACAAACAAATATAATGTAGTCAAGTAAACAAAACTACATAAGTTACTATAAGTCCGAACAACCATCGACTACACAATTACAATAATAATTCATCAGATAACCAACCTGTTCGGATATTTTCATATGGATCTTCAACATCACTTTCTTTGTATATCACTGAATGAAAACTTTGGTTTGAATCTTTGGGAAAGTATCTGTGCGCTCTTTCAACATAAAAAGACCCTTTATTTGATATTATTTTTCCTTCAAACACACCATCACTTATCGAGCCAAATACATGACTTCCTGGCTCTCCTGGAACAAAGAAAAATAGCATATTTACTGATCCTGCATTACAACATAAAATGCATAAGAAGAAAGAAAATGCAAACTGAAATTCTAGAATATTGTAAGTGAAAATAAATTAATTGTACAACTTTATACAAATTTCTTTTTTATCAATAAATATATTCATTCTGATCTCAGAATACTAAAATTGTATAAAATTTTCTTTCCTATCACTTAAAACTAAACATAAACAGTGGTAATATAACTAATGATATTAAAACAACAATCACTAACATCCATTATACAACAAACAACAAAACTGCGATGTCATTTCAGTCATCATACTCATCATATAACAATTCCTGGTATTTTCGAGTTCATCTCTACATGTCTGCCAAATAAAATTTCTTGTTAATTCAAGGGATCTATTCTAGTATTACAGTATAAGAAAAGTACCTACTTGAAATGTGTATTTTGTAAAAGAAAGAGTGATTTTTAACCCCCAAAAAAATCACAACTCACAAAGATAAAATTAAAAAGAAACACCTAAGTGTTAGTTTTATTCAGTAGATGGATTACATACTTCTTACTTCAAGAGTTTTTTTAACAAGTTGTTTTATGTCGGACCGACACAGATAGCGATGAAGATAGGAAATGGCTAGGAGTGGGAAGGAAGCAGCCATGGCCTTAATTAAGGTACAGCCCCGGCATTTGCATGGTGTGAAAATGGAAAATCATGGAAAACCTCTTCGGGGCTGCTGACAGTGGGGGTTCTAATCCGCTATCTCCCGAATTCTGGATACCAGCTGCACTTAAGCGTCTGCAGCTATAAAGCATGGCCTTCAAGAGTTCACTGTTATATTAATCCGTTGCCTACGAGATCTCGTAGGCAACGATCAATCAGAAGAAGTGCTAAAACTGCTAAAACTACTATAACAACAGGCTAATTTCACTGTGGGGGAGAAACTGAACCTTACAGGATTAATGCCTTCTCTCTTGAATAACTTCTATGGGTAAGTTTCAATCCCATTAAAAGGGTGACATGGACACTGCCAATTACTTTAAATTATGGCTATCTTATACAGTCTTAAATATTTCAATCAACATAATTAACCAATAGGTAACTTTAAAATTAAATTTTAAATATCTGAAACTGATAAATAAAAATTTAAAAAATGCTAAACATTTCAAAGCCACCTCATATTATAATTTATTTTGCTTTCATAAGGCATGGTATGAAAATTACCTTTTCGAAGAATGAATTGATGTCAGTAGGTAAGAAATTCAACAAACTGAATGTCAAATTGGTGATACAAAGCTGGAACAGGTAGATAATTTCAAGTATTTAGGATGTGTGTTCTCCCAGGATGGTACTATAGTAAGTGAGATTGAATCAAGGTGCAGTAAAGCTAGTGCAGTGAGCTCGCAGTTGCGATCAACAGCATTCTGTAAGAAGGAAGTTAGCTCCCAAACGAAACTATCTTTACTTCGGTCTGTTTTCAGACCAACTTTGCTTTACGAGAGCAAAAGCTGGGTGGACTCAGGATATCTTATAAGTAAGAAGTAACAGACATAAAAGTAGCGAGAATGATTGCTGGTATAAACAGGTAGGAACAATGGCAGGAGGGTACTCGGAATGAGATAAAGGCTAAGTTAGGAATGAACTTGATGGATGAAGCTGTATGCATAAACCAGGTTCGGTGGTGGGCTCATGTGAGGCGAATGGAGGAGGATAGGTTACCTAGGAGAATAAAGGACTCTGTTATGGAGAGTAAGAGAAGTACAGGGAGACCAAATAGAACTAAATGAGGCCAAAGCACTAGTTGCAAATAGAGGACTGTGGCGACATTTAGTCAATTCACCGAGGCTTGCGGACTGAACGGTGAAAGGCATAACAGTCTATAATGATGCATGTATGAATGTATGTATGTATGTATGTATGTCATCACAATCAGACAGCTTTCATTCTTAGCCATTATTGTCAGTACTATGTGTATTTATCGATTATTCTGTTAAGTCCAGCATATCATACTTCAACAACTAAACTGCTAGTATTTGTATGAAGTAAAGCTTCAACCAGTGTTCTGATTTTTATTTTTATTTTTTTCCTTCTGCTTATCCCAGGTATTTCTGCATGTGGTGGAGACAGCTGGTAAATTTTATGTTTTGGCCAGGGGTTAAAAGCCAGATGCCCTTCCTGATGCAACATGATTTTTCAGGAGAAAAATCCAACTAGGGATCGACCAGGAATCAAACACTGACTAACTGGGTGGAAAGCAAGCAGCTAAGACACTATGCTAATCATGCAACCCAGTGTTCTGATATTTCATTACTTCACAGTTCAATTCTCATAAGGGAAAACTGTCACCAAGGAAATAGATCAGTTAATCATTAACCTAACCCCAGAAAGTTATGAATTATCAAAGTGATACCACATTTGCAATCTACACCTAGGGATCCAGACATCATTAAATTTGGTCTATTTGGACGATGGCGGGCTTTGAATGCCCCCACCAGCAGTATGGCATCACAATCAGATGTTTTTGCATGGTTTCTCATTTTCCCATCAGTAAATACCAAGGCTGTACCTCAATTAAGGCCATGGTCTCTAACTTCTTAGTCCTTTCTCATCCCACCACAGCAGCAAACCTGTATGTGTTAGTGTGACATTAAACCACGAGGGGGGGGGGGGGGGGGGAAGTACTTGGCACGTTTTAAAAGAGTATACCCTGGTATATGTTATGTACCCTGATAATTTATGAAGTGGAGATCCTGCATATGACCTCTACAATCCTTACCATTCAACTGAAGTTCGTGGGTTTTGTTAGTAAAAATATTAGATGAGCTTAAACAATCTAGTAACAGAACTGAGTATGCTGGAATGCTGATGGCTGCACCCTGTAGTTTGATAATAAATGTATTCATCGTTTAACATCCGTTCAATTGCTACGGATTCTAAAAGACATCAGGGTATTGGAATTTTGTCCCACAGGAGTTTTTAATGTGACAGAAGACAACAATAAGGAGCTATAGCAGTGTAGTATTTAAATAAACTCAAATACAATTGTCATTAGCCAGGATTGAATCAGGTGGGCTAAGAACAGAAGGACAATGACTTGCCAACTGCATCACTGAGGTCAGCTTCCAACAGTTTACTGCACTAACTGCTTCAAATCAATATGGATGTACTATAGCTATTAAATCTTATAAGAAGGTACAGTTCCACTATGATGTGTATGGAGTAGCTATAAGTGCATTTTATAATTTGTAGATACACCAATCCAGTACAGTTGCAAAGTGAACTTAGGTCACTATTTTATACAATTTTTTTCTATTATGCTTCTGTCAGCTAGTTTTTATTTGACTTTTCCCAACTGGAGATTGCCCCTGAGGACAATGTATACAGGAAAACGAGAAAAATTTAAAAGTAATTCTGAGGCGTTGGTTGGTTAGTATTTTTGATATATGTGGTTTCATTGAAAAGTTTGGGAGATTTGGTTCTTCAAGGCAGTCCAGCAACCTCTCTTATTAATGCCTGATCATCATTAATGATTAGCAAAACCTAACGAAAAAAATAAATAAAGAGGAATGGCTCCTCCCAACCGTTAATTCGATGACTGACTCTGTGTCATCCAAGTGGTACTCTTGTTGATAAAATTGGATGGTTGGTTCATATGTTGATTTCCTTTCCTTGTGAACCTCACTGGGTTTTGTTTCAGACATTTCAAATCTGACATCAGATCTATTATAGAGCCCTTTTGAGGGTCTTTGAAGGCTATCATGTTAATTTGAAGGGTGCTGCCTGTAACAGAGAGACCATGAACCTCCTCGGAGTCAGTAAAGCCCGAGTTCCTTAACGATTGTGTAATGGCAGATCACATTTTATAATGCCTTGTATTTCGTAGAGCTTTGCAATGGCTTTAGTAACCAAGGATGTGAGCAAGCGTTTCTACCTCGTTATGGCAGCGCTGACGACAGTTACTGTCCACAGTCCTGCCTGGAATAGCTCATATGGCTGCTACGTTGCCTGTTCTTTTCAAGGCAATACACCATTCACGACAAGATAATCGTTGTAGACAACTAACCCATTGATTGGCTGGAGGGTGTTGACGAAAAAGGATAACTCCTTTCCCCTTCTGTGGGAGGTCACACCACTTATTAAATTCAACTTCTCTCAACTTGGTTCTTATTTTCAGGTGGTCTAAAAACCATCTTTCTTGCTCCACATGTTGTCATCTAGTGATACATGAAGCCTTTTCAAATAACTGAGCCTGTCTTTTTTTGGTTCCCTTGTATTTAGTATGTAAGGATCTCTGGAATTAAAGTGTATTCTAAGGGCATTAATGCATTGAAGAACTTCCTACCAACACGAATGGAGTAGTCCTAGTCCCTTGAATTTCCTGGGACTGTATAACATGGCGTCTGGTTTATCAGTGTAAGATTTCTTTCAATGAGCATTTCATCTGAATCTTCAAAGAAAGGAATTTACTCAGAGGGAATTGTCTGGAACTGGTATTCAAGAGATGGACAAATTGAGTTACTGAGAATACAGATATTTTTACTAATTTTCAGAAGAGGTGAGGATGAAAGAGATTTTAACTTGTATCTTAGATCAAACATTGGAGCCTGAGAGTTGAATGTGATAATTCATTTTCAAATATCTGCTCAACTCTCCCAGAGAAATGCTCCTAATGTGTCATCTGTAAATTATGATATCTTCAGCAATGAGTTTACCATGAACAATTTTGATACATACTGACTTGTAAGTGGTATTGGCTTGGTTTTTAAATGGTTACTTTCAATTTGTGTTTGATTTCCTCCTTGAAATGAGAAAACCAGGGAATAAAGTCGTGAGGAAGAAGCATACTTTTCCAATGTTTTTCTAAGATGTTCGTGGCTTTGTTGAAGGCTTTGTGAATGTCAAGAAAATAGTAGCATTGCTCCTATTTATTCTTCACACATTTTAATACTGACTGCAATATGGATGTGTTCAGTGTTGTGCCAGGTGAATTTGTGAAACCACTTTGGTGCTCATTAAATACTAAGAATTCGCTTAACTTCTGGCTGAGAATTAAATCACTCTTCTCAAAACTTAAACAATTGTGACTGGCCACCAATTTGAGTGTGACATCTTCAGATTTTAATATTTGTACTCTTCTTGCTTTCTTGAAACAGGGTGCTTCATGTGATGTCTCTAACATAAGTGTAGCTATAAGAACAATTATATCAGCAACTATGAGTCCTCTCTGACAACCCTCATTAATACCTAATCAAGGCCGGGTGAAGTATCAACTGCTATTTTGTGATTTGCTGATAGAATTTCCTCTTTCAAAATGATGCACTGATACGTATCAACTACAATAATTCTCTGAGAATTAGGTAAATTATTTGGATACAAACTTCTGATAGTCATTACAGACTGAAAAATCTGGGGAAAATGATTTTCTATATTCTGAATAGGAATTTTGCACTGGGGTCAACTATTACGAAGAACACTGAACTGCTTTCTCTTCTGGTTATAATACTGATATTGTATTAACTGATATTCATATTTTGCTTGTCTCTGCTTTATCACTCTTTGTTTGCCTTTCACGGTTTGATGATTGTGTGTATTTCCTCTGAATATTTAGGTCCTTCCCATCTTTCCTCACTTCATAATACCTGCAAGCAAGGTGCTTAGGTCCAGGAAGAATATCAACAGCTTTGGCAATGAATTGTGTAAATTCATGTACTCTTGCTGAAAACTGATCATCCATTTTTCCTCAAATTTCCTTTTCCATTCTGTAATTTCTGATTGTAATTGATTAACATTTGAGTCAGAACAGGGAGAATTATCTTTAATCATTGAGAAAGACGGAGAGGACAATTATGATTCAGGAGCATTGGCAAAAATATTTGCCTGATGAGATACATATCTCAGTTGTTGAACATCAGGATGAGATTTCCTTACACAAATGCTAACAACCTTTTTTTCTTGATGGATATTTCTTCAACAATTGTGCAATTTTATTATTATAAGAAATATGGGACTCAGATTATAGGCTTAATGTATGAGAGTGAATGCACTTCATTCATCAGCACCTCAGATGGATTGTGTGCAGACTAAGAGTTATAACTTTCTAACTTCATTAGTGGCTTTACATCGCACCGACACAGATAGGTCTTATGGCAACGATGGAATAGGAAAGGCCTAGGAGTTGGAAGGAAGCGGTCATGGCCTTAATTAAGGTACAGCCCCAGCATTAACTTCATTACTAATGGAACGGTTTATTGATGTACAACCTCTACGCTATAACAGATCTGGTAAGTGTATTTACTGTGTCAGTTGAGAGCTTTGTATCTTAGAAGGGAAAATGGCAGCCTCTTAAATATCCTCTTATGTTTTCTTCCTTTATGTAGTCGAGTATGTTGGACAACACCCCATCATCTCTAGGGGAATTTGGTATCAACTGTTATATGCGGTTTTGTTTTCTAACTGTTGGAATCCTTGTGTTTGTATTTTATGAAACATGACCCAGCATCCAATCAACTTACTGCAATTTCAATTGTATATTTAACAGAATATCTTTACTGTATCGTCTGTAAGAACATACTATCTATTTTAGGATAATGTAACCAGAATCACTAATCTGTTCACTTCATTATGAAATTCAAGACTTAACCATTCTTAAAGAAATTCTATATTTTTTTGCCACATACATATATCGGCCTCCCCTGTGAACCATGTGACCATGCCGCAGTGGGAAGGCTTGTGCATCCCAGTGAAGCAGATAGCTGAGTGGTAGGTGCAACCATAATGGATGGGTATCTATTGAGAGACAAGAGTAACGAATGGTTCAACGAAAGGGGGGTAGCAGCCTTTCAGAAGTTGCAAGGGTGGCAGTCTAGATGATTGACTGATATGGCCTTGTAATAATAGTTTATCACTTCACAATGCTGATACTGCTACACGTCTGAAAACAACGGGAAACTACAGCCGTCACTAACTCCCAAGGACGTGCAGCTCTCTCTGTATGAATGCTGCACTGATGATGGCTTCCTCCCAGATTAAATATTCCGGATCTCCAGGTGAGGATTACACGAGAGGGGGCAATCATCAGGAAGATGGATACCGACATTCTGTGAGTTGGAGAGTGGAATGTCAGAATTTTGAATCATTGTGGTAGGTTAGAGAATCTGAAAAGGTAAATAAAATAAAAAAATGTCATGAAGAATGAATGGATGGACATAAACCCAAAAAAAAGAGGAAAAACAGTGGATCAGATGCAAAAAAAGATCGGAAATAATAGTATTACAGACCAAGGGACCCCTTAGAAAGCACAATGATGCTTGATGACCAAAGGGGTGCAAAATCCATGTCTAAGGTCCCACAGAATGGTACATGTCGCGAGTAAAGTAGAACCATGGTATTTGTCATGTTGGGGTACTAATCAAAAGTAGCGAAGACTCGCGGTGTTCCACACAAGATGGTACTACTCACAAGTATTGTACATCGTATAAGTAACGCAGACCTATGGTGTGTCTAACACAATGGCGCCACTCATAGCCAACGCAAACCGATAAGGCTCCTCACCGAGTGTACTAACCACAGGGACGCGCACTATCCCGTGGTGTTCCTCAACATAGTGGGGACCCATCACAGGCAATGCTGACCCACGGCGCCGCTCATAGCCAACGCAAACCGAGAAGGCTCCTCACCGAGTGTACTAACCACAGGGACGCGCACTATCCCGTGGTGTTCCTCAACATAGTGGGGACCAATCACAGGCAACGCTGACCCACGGCGCCGCTCATAGCCAACGCAAACCAAGAAGGCTCCTCACCGAGTGTACTAACCACAGGGACTCGCACTATCCCGTGCTGTTCCTCAACATAGTGGGTACCAATCACAGGCAACGCTGACCCACGGTGCCACTCATATAGTGGTACAGCTCACAGGCTACGCCCAGACCCGCGGTGTTGCTCACATGGGCACGACGCACGGGTACTGGAAACCACCCGGCCAGGCTCTTTCCTGCTACTAATCACAAACCTACTTTGTACCTAATTTAGTGGTACTACTCGCAAGTACAGGCAACCCATGGTGTTCCCCGCATGATGGTACGAATCAAAAGTAATTTCATGGTTCTAATTCAATCATCCTTTGGTCGCCCCTTTTAGTCGCTTTTCACAACAGGCAGGGGATACCGTGGGTGTATTATTCGTCCTCGTCCCCCACCCACAGGGGGTAAAAAGAGAGAAAAAAAGGAGAAAGAAGGGATCCGTCACTTCGAAAAATGAAGTAACGGACGAAGAAAGGCAAGGGCCACGAAGGGCGTGAAAATGAAAGACTCCCTAGGCCTTGAATGCTCTAATACTGTTGGGGTCGGAAAAGAACAAGAGTTGACCAAGGGAGATCGGACAGGATAGACGAAAGTGAGGATCCTGGCACAAGTAAGTGGAAGCAATGCCAAGACTCAGCTAAGGGCCCCGTGGTCGCCAATCCACACTCCCAAGTTGAGAGCCCCTTGGGCCCCTGTTAGTCGCCTCTTACAACAGGCAGGGGATACCGCGGGTGTATTCTACATGTGCATCCCCCACACGCAGGGGGCGACTACTAGTTCAGAGGATGATGAAGAAATCAAAGATATATATGAAGAAATAGAAGATTTAATACAATCTGTAAATTATGATGAGAATATAATTATGATGGTAGACTGGTACGCAGTGATATGCAAAGGAAGAAAAGGTAATGCAGTAAGGAGAATTTGGAGTGGGGCAAAGGAATGAAAGAGGAAGTTGGCTGGTTGAATTCTGCACCAATCATAATTTGGTCCTTGCTAATATATGGTTCAAACACCACAAACGATGGCTTACATGGATAAGACTTGGAGATGCTGGAAGGTATCAAAATAGACTTCATTAGGAATAGGCAGAGATGAAACCAGGTGGTGGATTGCAAGACTTCCCTAGCAGCAAACGTGGACTCTGACCACAACTTCTTGCTTTTTAACTGTTAGGTTCTTCAGTCTGTCAAAAGTAATTTTGAGTATTAAATTTATAAACTAACCAAAAAAGGAAACATATGGTAACAGCATTACATTTAATTAAATTGATCTTAATATGTAGACATTCACGACCACTAAATGACATTATAAAACTTAATTTGGGGTTATTCAGTCATGCAATGTTTATAATCTGCTGACACGTTTCAATATTGCAACCAGAATCGTCTTATGGTCTTACTAAAATCCTTGAAGATGGAGTTCCCCTTAGACCTACTGTCAATAGTATAGGCCAAATACCTTGGAGAACTTCTCAAGCCATACATAGGTAATGGGCCATCCATCAGAAATTCATTGCAGTTTATTGGTATTTTATCCAATCTGCATGTCTCTCCTGGTGATGTTCTAGTCAGTTTTGATGTTGTGCTTCTGTTCACTAGGGTTCCAATCATGAACACTGTGTCTCTATTGGATAAAATCTTTCCTGGTGAACATTGTTAATGTTCCACCTTCTCCTCACCAACATATATTTCAGTTTTCATGCTACAATATATGAACAAATGGATGGTGTTGCCATGGGATCACCATTCCAGTCATCTTAATTTCCGTCACTGCCAGAATGTTCAGCGACCAAGAAAAAAGGCAATGGATGTGAACAGCTAATGGAAATAGTGGTGAAAGGTTTTTAATGTTCCTTTCAGGTGTGGACAAAGAACACAGAGCAAAGGGAGGAGTCGCCACAGTTATCCCCGAAGGCTTAGACATTATGTCAAGTGCTGGAAATTCATCAACGAAAGAATGATCTCTGTGACTTTAACCTTCAACAGCAGCACCAATGAAGACAACACTTTCACTTATTGCCATATACGCACCTAATGAAGATGATATTTCAGAAGGGAAAGACAGGTTCTACGACGAATCGCAGAGGACAGTAGACGACACCGTGGGAACTGTCTTCATCCTTGACAGCTTCAATGGCAGGGTTGGAAACAACACAGGGGGAATGGAGGGCCTGCTGGAGAAATATGGAGAGACACAACAGAAAGATAATGGGAGAAGACTAATGGATATGTGTGTAGGAAACGCTTTTGTAATCACAAAGACTATGTTCCCACACAAAGAAGTGCACCACTATACGTAAGTCCCCAGCCACAAAGAGAAATCTATCATCGACTGCAACCTAGCACAGAGGAGTCAGTGGAGAATCTTGGATGCAAGAGTGTATAGAGGTTATGAGATTGGAAGTGACCACTATCTAGTAGTTATGAGACTGCATGTTAACACCAAGACCCCATTAGCAGGAGGAAACCTAAAGAAAGAATAAAGGTCCATAAATTGAAAGAAGAGGCCATTCAACAAGTCTACCAAATGGCAGTGAAACAAAGGACTGGCCTACTGGAACTGCCACCTACAGGAGAAGACCAACTGGAAGAGACATGGTGCCTCTTCAAGGAGGTAATCCTTAAAGCCACAGATGAAGTCTGTGGAAAGTCCAGTGGAAGACAAAAATGGAAGAGAACACCATGGTGGAAAGAAGAGGTAAAAGAGCTGGTTAGAAAGAAGAAGGAACTGTGGAAGAAATACTTACTCACAAAACACCAGAGTGATTCCGAGGCCTACAAAAACCAAACGCTTGTAGTGAAGAACACAGTGAAAGATGCAAAACAGCAATCGTGGGAAAAGTTTATAGAAATATGGAAAGAAACCTCCAAAACAACCAAAAGATGTTTTAAGGAGTGCTGAAATCTTTGCGAAGAGAGAAGCAGTGTCTCCTTAAGTTCATAAAGGACAAAACCGATAATCTCATCCAAAATGAAAATGGCATCATTGTACTGTGGAAAGAACACTTTCAAGAATTGCTAGGAGGGTATATGGGAATCAGGGATAATGATCAGGTTGGAGAAGAACAGCAGCACCATGAGGAAGATTGGAACTGTGAAGAATTACGGTAGCTACTGAGGAACTAAAGCGCGCATTGATGAAAATGGAACTAGGCAAACCTGCAGGCCAGCACTTGAGATGCTCAAGTTAATGGGCAAAGTGGTGAAAACTTGTTCCACTGGATTATCAATCCTGCCTGGAAATCAAAGAAGATAACAACTGATTTGGAGTATAGTGTCATTTTACCAATATTCAAGAAGGGTGATAACAGAGATTGCACAAACCATCAAGGGATATCGCTCCTGAGTGTGCTGGGGAAAATATATGCAGGATTTTGGAAGACAGGTTAAGTCAAGTTATAGAACCACAGTTGGACGAGGCGCAGTGTGGGTTCCAACCAGGAAGAAACACCCAAGACCTCATTATTTGCCATTGGGCAGATCAGCAAAACACTGATGAATTACGGAATAGAGGCACACCTAGCCTTCACCGAACTAGAGAAAGCCTTTGACACCATTCCGAGGGATGAATTTCGGAAGGCACTAAAGCAAAGACGTGTTGATGAACAACTAATTACAGCAATTCAAAACTTGTACAGAAAATGTCGGAATTACGTCTGCACCTGCAATGTACAGAGGGACTTAAACAAGGGTGCATCCTCAGCCCACTTCTTTTCATTATCCTAATGGAGGACGTTATCAGATCATGTAATGGGCAAGTGCAGAAATTCAAGCTTGGCTATAAGTTCCTGAGGCCAGTGTATATCACCTATTGTGCCTTCGCTGATGACATATTACTACTTGGAGACTCGGAAAGAAACCTGCAAAAGAACGTGTTATTCGGGGAAGGAGAGCTGGAAAATAGGAGCAAGAAAATCAATGCTAGAAAGAATCAGACCAAGATGATGTCATGACAGCCTAACCCACACCAGATCGCACTGAAGGACAGTACGCGGTATTGGAGCAGACCACAGATTTTAAATATCTTGGAGCTACAGTGCAGCAAGATGGTAGAATGGATGGTAAAATCACAGCTTGATCCCAAGCCTCAGAGTGGCTCTTCAATGTACCTAAGAGAAATTTCCTTAACAACCCATCTGTGACTAAATTCACGAAACTTCATGTATACAAATTTATGTATTATCTCCCTAGCTTGCTCTATGGCTGTGAAACTTGGACACTGACCAGTAAACATCAGAGTAGAATTCAGGCATCAGAAATGCAATTTCTCCGCAAAATAGAGGGGAAACGAAGAGGGATAGAATCAGGAACCAGACCTTCAGAACTAGTCTTGACGACTCACCTGTGCTCGAGAAAATTGAACGGAGCCAGTCTGGATGACACCAGAATGGCTAAACAAGCTTTGGATAACAGAATGCAAGGCGCAAGACCGTACAGGAAACCCAGAAGAATATGGGAAGAAGATGTGAAGGCAGCTGTAGAAGCCAGGGGTGGAGAGTGGAGGAGAATGAAGGAGCTGCCCCGAGACAGAACTCGCTGGAGGACTCTCTGGAAAACATCGACACTGCAAGGTAGAAAAGGACCAAGTAAGTATGTAGTAAGGAAGTAAGAGTTTGAAGAGCGTTGTCTTCAACCTTGTACACTCAAGCCTTTTATCTGGTTGAGATATGTCGATGACACATTTGTTATCTGGGCCCATGGTGAACGCAAATTATCCATATTTTTTGATCACTTGAACAGCATACATCCAAACATTAAATTTACCATGGAGACTGAATGTGGAGGATGTTTGCCATTCTTGGACGTTTTCATTTCTAGGAAATCAGATGGAACTTCAGGTCATTCGGTTTATCATAAACCTACTCATACTAATAGATATCTTCATGGGTCCTCTCATCGTCATCCTTGCCAAAAGCATGCTGTGCTTGACAGCTTTATCAGCCGAGCAAGAGAGGTTTGTGAGGAGGATAAATTAAACGGTGAACTACAGTTCTTAACCAGAACATTCCTGAGCAATGGCTACTCAAGGAAACAGATTGACGAAGTGCTACATCCTAGGCCAAACGACAGATTGTCACGTGATTCTCGTCCTTTGAGTCTGGTCTTCTTGCCATACGAACAATCTGTTGTGGACCGGATTGGCAATATTCTCAGAAGGCACAATATCAAGACCGTTTTTAAGCCTAATATCATCATAACCAATTACTTGCGATCTGTTAAAGATCCTATTGGTTTAAAATGTGCTGGAATATATATGATTCCTTGCTCCTGTGGATCAGTTTATGTTGCCCAAACATTTAGGAAGGTAGCAATGAGGGTTAAAGAATATCGCAGGCACTTACATCCTTGCCAGCCAGAGAAGTCTGCTGTGGCAGAACATGCCATGCATAACGACCATCAAATCATTTTTGATGCGACTTCTGTTATTTATAAACATTTTATACCTACAATCATTCGTGAGGCGATAGAAATTGCTAAACACACGAAACTTTTAACAAAGTTGATGGCTATATACTGAGTAGATCATGGCTACCCTCCCTATTTTTTATTTTTCTTTTTTCTTTTTAATGATATTTGTTCGTGGCATCGACTTCTGCAGATCTTTTGCCACTACTTTCACCATATGAGAGGAACCTGCATGTAAGTGTAATTGCGGAAGTGTAGAGTGTTGTATGTGAAGAAAGGAACTTTAAGGACGGCACAAACACCCAGTCCCTAAGCCAGGGATATTAACCATTACAATTTTTAAAAACCTAACCCAGCCGGGAATCAAACCCAGGGCCACCGGGTGACAGGCGGACGCATTTCCCCCTACACCGTGGGGCCGGACACCCTCCATAGTTAAATCATCGACATCTTTCTCATTTACTCCGGAGGCCCTGGAATTAACTATATTCCTAACAGTGTCTCCCTATCTTGAGTCTGGTTACTATGGAGTGACAGTTGCCAATACATTATTTGTTATTGCTCTGAAGATGAACCTGGTGGCAGGATTGAAATGTGTCAGCAGATTATAAACATTACGTGACCTAATATCCCCAAGTTAAGTATTATAATGTTAATTAAATTTAAATTAAATTTCAAGTGTAATACTGTTATCATATATTTCTTTTTTCTTCAGGTAGTTTATAAATTTAGTACGCAAGATTAATTTTGGCAGACTGAAGAATGTAACAGTTATAAATTAACTGAGTTAACGATGAAAAGAGATGGCTTTAGATATTACAAAAAAAACTACAACCTGTTGGTCATGAAATGCCATCTGAAGTTGAATAAATTGAATAAAGGAGGAACGCATGGATTTGGAATCTAGAGAACTTTAAAGAAAAGAGTGTGAGGGACTGTTTCAAGGAACATGTTGCACAAGGATGAAATGAAAAAGCTGAAGGAAATACAATAGAGGAGGAATGGACAGTCATGAAGAATGATGTCAGTAGAGCTGCTGACAAAGGAAAGATCAACTAATAATAAATGGATAATTTAGGAGATACTAGACCTGACTGATGAACAAAGAAAGTACAAGAATGCAAAATATTAGCAGGGCAAAAAATAATACAGTGATTAAGGAATGAAGTAGATAGAAAGTGCAGGACAGCTAAGGTAGAATGGCTGAAAAAGATGTGCAAGGATGTTGCAGGTTGTATAGTCCTAGGAAAAATGGATCCTGCAGACAGAAAAATCAAGGAAACCTTTGGGGAAAGGAAAACTAGATGTATGAATATTAAGAGCTCAGATGGAAAACAACTTTTAGGGAAAGAAGACCAGGCAGAAAAATGGCAGAAACATATCCAACAGTTGTATCAAGGTACAGAAGTAGGTGATATGGTTCTGGTACAAGAAGATGATGTTGATGGTGATGAAATGGGAGACCCAATTTTGAGGTCAGAATTCGACCGAGCTCTGAGAAAGTTAAATAGGAACAATACACCTGGAATTGATGACATACTCTCAGAATTAGACTGCTTAAGGATACAATTTCTGATCACTAGACTGCGCACCAAAAGCCTGGATTAAATTCCGAACCTCTTCCCAGTGCTCATATGGAGTGAGGGCATGACACTGTTGATGGTGATTTGTCCGTCAATTGGGGACGTTAAGCCTTGAGCAGACCCCTTGGTGCTATTCCACAGGAGTAGGCTCTGTGCCAGCACAGAGTTTCAACCTCTCCCTTCCTACTATCACATATCACGTCATTCATTTAATCTCATTAACTCCTCTGATGAGGTTGAAGGGCATATGGTCATAAAAACCCATCACGACCGATTCATCTCACCTCATATCTGTCCCCGTAGAGAAATGGGAGAAGGGTTGGACAAACAATCCCAGTCATTGAACTGTTTTACCTAACATAAGTACCAATCAATGAAATGGACAGGGATTAAGCCTAAGCAGTACAGTTAAAAGCACTAACCCAGAAATCTGCTCTCTGGCATGCTACTGTTGGCCCACAAGCACCAATATGCAAAAAGGTCCATATAATACCAAGTAAGACAAATGATATTGTTAGTAAATAAAAATTATTAGTACCACTTAAATAAATTATACAGTACTCTTATATTACCACAGAGCAGCAATGCATGCTACCAACTGCAAAGTGAGTACAACTCCATGTATCCAAAGAACATGTAAGTCATGGAAGGGAACGAACAAGAGTCAAATCAAGTCATACAGGAACATAAAAAGGAATGCATAATAGATGATTATGATGATGCTTGTTTAAAGGTATGAAATGAAAGGAAATGTAATGACAATTTAAAAGTCCAAAATCATCCACTGACCGGAATTCAAAACGTGATAACAAAAAATGAATGGATGAATATGAATTTAAAACAATCAATGGATCTGATCCACAATGCAAACCTAGGATGTTCCTCACATAGGTGTATTAATCACAGGAACTCGTACTATCCCGTGGTGTTCCTCACATAGTGGGTACTAATCATAGGCAACGCAGACCCATGGTGTCACTCATATAGTGGTACTAGTCACAGGCAATGCCCAGACCCGTGGTGTTTCTCACATGCTTACTAATTACACTACCCAGAATGATTTTTGCAGCAAAGCATCTGATACACAATTTTAACTAAATAAGGTCTCCTGATTTCAGAAATGTCATTGGTTCTATTGTATAACATCTAGTTTTTGTGTTATTTGCCATTTACTGTCTGAAAATGTATCATTGAGACACAATGCTGCTTTGTGATAACAGCGAATCGGCTGTTGTTAGATTGGCCGTGGTTTGCTTTGTTAATGTTGCGTGCGTTTGTCAATCCAAACCTCCTCCACTGACTATGCCTCCTCCACTGAATCAGTCAAATAACAGAGTCTATTTTTAGCTCATGGTAGTGACAATGCAGTGAAGCCAGTCAGTTGCGTCGTGAGTGTGGCGTAAGCCTGACCTTTTTATACTGTGTTGTGTTGCGAAAATGGCAAGTGTGTCAGGAATAAGAAGAAGTGTGAATAAGCCAGACTTATTCTGTTATGTGTATGGGTGTTATATTATGAAGGGACTGTTTTAGATAAAGTCAAATATCATGAGCACCAGTGGGATGTGTGTAGTGACTTGAAGGTGTGTGGTATTCTATTAGGACAAGAAGCAGGCTACACTAAATTCCCTTGTTATTTATGTGAAAGGAACAGCAGAGCTAGGGACAAACACTGGTCTACACCTTCCTGGCCCAAGAGACAAGTTTTGACACCTGGTGTGAAAAATGTTACAAATGCTGCCTTAGTTGACCCAAAAAAAATTATTTTGCTACCACTACACATCAAACTAGGAATCATGAAACAGTTCGTTAAGGCCATGGACAAAAGTACATTGCAAGCAAATTTCCACATTTATCTGAGGCAAAAGTCAAGGAAGGCATTTTCAATGGACCACAAATTAGAAAGCTTCTGAAAGACAGAAACTTTGAACAGACGATGAATGCCGTGGAACTTGCTGCATGGAATTCAATAAGAGACATCATAACGAAGTTCCTTGGAAATGTAAAGGATGAACAATACGAAACAATAGTGAAAACGATGTTGGATGATATGAAAGAGTTGGGGTGTAGAATGAGTCGGAAACTGCACTTACTTCATTCTCATCTCGATCACTTTCCGGAAAATCTTGGGGCTGTTAGTGAAGAGATGGGAGAGAGGTTCCACCAGGACATCAAGGAGGCAGAAAGAAGATACCAGGGGAGGTGGGATGAACCAATGATGGCCAGCTACTGTTGGCGTTTGAAAAGAGAAGACAAACTTGATGCAGTCAGACGCTGGGTAGCCAAGCGTTCATTCCACAGGAACATCTAGGACTGTTAAAGTTTATTTTGTTCACATTTATGAATTCATAAAGATACTGAATAAAAGTTACATTGTTTGCTTGTAAATCATGTTTAATTGTCAAAATAAATTGCTTTCATTGCCTCAGAGTTGTTTGTTTATGTGTTTTTGTGTAAATCAGTATTATATTACAATAAATGCTAAATATTTCATTGTAATTTTATACTCAATAATTGTTTATAATTGTGTATACTCAGTGGCGGTGGGCTCTCAGGAGCACAGGAGCACGTGAACACCCAGTTTTATTACATATTTACGCATTCATTCTTTTCTTTCGACCTGATTTCGACAATCGATCGAAAGCATTTGACAATCGACTTATATCGAAGCTCCGTTACACCGACAGTTGTTCGTTTTGACTGACAGTGCAGCGAGCACACTGGATAATGCGCTATTGTGCTGAAGACTATACGCATGCGCAAAGCAGATGACGTCATGGTTTTCTGCACTGATATTCCCATTAACGAGGAGCACGGTAAGGTACGTGCCTTGTCGTCTAGAGCCACCCTCAACCCAGTGGCAGTATTACAGTTGACCACAAGGGTTCGCCACCTCCCCTATTATGGTTAGCCACAGCCTCCCAGGAGCTACCATTACATTACCGGCAGATTTCGCTAGTACCCTAATTCTAAATAGGCATTTTGGTGTCTGTTCAGACTTTTCCAGAAAGAGAACTGAATGCAATGGCGCATATGTATCCCTGCCTAAATAAGATACAGCTGAAGACTGAACTAGAAGTATTGTATATGAGAAATGGCTTTCAGAAAGATGATGGGGCCATTTCCATGTTGCAGTTTCTGCTTGACAATGAACTAGATAGGGACACATTTCCACAAGTATGCGAATTACTCCGAATTGTTGTCACAACCCCAATTACGACAGCGGAGCCCGAGAGGTGTTTTTCTACTTTGAATACGAATTAAAACGTTTCTGAGGAACACCATGACTGGAGAACGACTGTCAGCGCTGGCTATGCTTGCTATTGAGAAGAGATTTGTCAACAACATCAGTGACTTCAATCGTAAAGTGATTGAGAAATTTGCGCGATTGAAAGACAGAAGGACTGCTTTCCTGTACAAATAATCAGCATTTACGTGAGTTGCTAATCTAAATCCTATCATTTAAATAAGCATGATCTAGTATTGTTGGTTGTACTGCATACTAAATTGTTTAGAGTAGTGGCTATAATTTGCAAAATGAGAATAATTACCATGTGATACAGTAGAACCTTAACTAACCGAGATAATGTGGAGACTATTGGGGTCAATTCGGAAATAATTATTTTTAAAAAATTACCGGTAAATGCGGTACATATTCCTTCTATGCTTCTCGTCATACCCAGGTGAACTTCATGCTGTTTAAAAACCAGGAATAGTGCTCGCATCCTTCAGTGTTCGCAGTGCAGTAAAGCTATTATGAATTTTACTATTGTTCTACACTAAGACAGCCGGCCCGCGGTGTAGGGGTAATATGCCTGCCTCTTACCCGGAGGCCCCGGGTTAGATTCCCGGCCAGGTCAGGGATTTTAACCTGGATCTGAGGGCTGGTTCGAGGTCCACTCAGTCTACACGATTACAATTGAGGAGCTATCTGACGGTGAGATGGCGGTCAAAAAAAAAAGCCAAGAATAACGGCCGAGAGTACTCG
Source organism: Anabrus simplex (assembly GCF_040414725.1). NCBI lineage: Eukaryota > Metazoa > Arthropoda > Insecta > Orthoptera > Tettigoniidae > Anabrus > Anabrus simplex. The sequence goes on from NC_090267.1 coordinate 186,144,351, forward strand.
TCGTGCTAACCACACGACACCTCGTAATCTGCAGACCACCGGGCTGAGCAGCAGTTGCTTGGTAGGCCATGAGGTTTGGTTTGGTTCTACACTAACACCCAGGTGAAATTCGTGCTGTTTAAAAACCAAGAATAGTGCTCGCATCCTTCAATAATCTCAGTGTAGTAAAGTTATTGTGAATTTTACTTTTGTTCTCCACTAACAAATTAGTCTCGTATAAAATTTATCCTCGGTTACAGGGGTTCTACCAAAGTATTTGTGAAGAAGAAACCGTACAAGGAACTGTTAGTGAAATGATTTATGTACCTATGTTACTCTTTTGCTGATTTGAGACATGAACAGGAATGTTGTGAACCTCCTAAAAATTTTGTCACGAGCCGCCACTGTGTATACTCAATAATTATTCATTGTATATAATCATTCAAGACAATATTCAACTATTTCAAAATAAATATAATATAAAAAATTATAAATATTTCCAAAATTATCAACACTTTTCAGTACTTCTTATATGCAATATTCAGGCCTATCTCTTATTTTGATATACCTATTGCGAGAAAATGTGACGCGATATGCAGAAACAGACAACAGATTCGTGTTCAGCGACCCAAAATTAGTTAAGATCACACACGTAAGCTCTGCATGTAGTGGTACTAATCGCGGGTACTGTAAACCCCATCCCAATTCACACTCTGTTGCTACTAACCACAAACCTATTGTGTACCTAACATAGTGGTACTACTCTCAAGTAAAGGTGACCCATTGTGTTCCCCGCAATGGTACTTATTACAAGTGGTCTCATGGTTCTAATTCGATCATCCCTTGGTTGTCCCTTTCAGTGGCCTCTTATGACAGGCAGGGGATACCATGTGTGTATTCTTCGTCTGCATCCCCCACCCACAGGGAGACGTGTGTTTGGTCTGCGAGAGTCTTCTTTTTTTTTTGCTCAAGTCTGCCGGCAAGCCGGTTAGGACCCCGACCTATCCGCCACCTGGGACGCGCCACGTGGGAGTATTCTCTCTCCCCCTGCTACGCCAGCGTAGTAGGTTCATGGGAATGCATAATAGAACAGGCACAGTAATAGCTTGGCGTGGGACAATCGAGCTATAGCCTATTTAGGTGGGTAAAGAAGGTATGTAAGTTACAACTACTTTGCACCTGCTAGCTTGTGTTTTAAGCATGATTATGAATTTGTACAGAGTTTTCAGCATATATGGAAGGTACACAGACTGTCATTTCAATGACTGTGTTGGATAACCCACTTGAATGAATGGGATTCGTCAATTTTACATTTCTAAGGAAAAAACTTGGGGCAACCTAGGTGTGGCTGTAATGGCATACCTAGTTCACCCAGACGAACAAGGGTTTGATTCTTCCTCAGGAAGTCGAGAAATTCAGAAACAAGATTTCCACTTCTGGACAAGCACATAGCCCTGAGGTTCACTCAGCCTTCCACTCCTCCAGCCGCCTTCATGGTCTGTATGGACAGAGCTTGAGATAGAGAAAAATACAGGCCTAACTTTTGATGTAATAACTGGAATATTTAAATAATTATATAATCATGTATAGGTACTCCTATCCTTTAAAACTGCTACTTATTTGAAATTAAATAACTGAAACATGCACAGGAGTTGTTATTTCATTAGTGCTTAGATATATTGTGTCTTTCAACATCAGCACTTTGTAAATGGGTGCATAATACTAAATCTAAAAAATTTGTTTTAATATGATGTTTGTACTTCAAGTGTACATCTAATATTGTGGAATTTGCACCACAGACTAAGAAATTCAATCATAATTTTTATGGAGTGATTGCAAAAACAAAGCTAGAAGGAAAGAAAAACAACCCACTCTGAACACAACTATCAGTGTTATCATAACTTGTGTCTGAACCATTCAATGTCTCATGGGTGTTTCGGTATGCAACGATATAAAGAGCAAGTATATCTGCAGACTGATAAATGGAGAAGTAAGTTTTTCTCAATCAATCAATCAATCAATCAATCAATCAATCAATCAATCAATCAATCAATCAATCAATCACCACTGATCTGTGGTGTCACAACATATACAAACAGGAGCTTAAAAACCAAATTTAAATATACTTTAGACGAGTATTGTCCCAAAAGATGGCAAGTGCAAATACTTAGGTATGAGATTTGAAAGTAATTTGCACTGGAAGGGTCATGCTGGTGACATTGTTGGGAAAGCAAACAGATCGTTACGTCATAATGAGGCTACTTAAAAGACGCAACAAAGAATCAAAAAAGTTCATCCATTATTGGAATATGCAAACAGTGTTTTGGGATCCTCACCAGGAATACCTAATTAAAGAAATAGACGGTGTGCAGAGGAAAGCTTCAAGATTTGTAACAGGAGATTTCAGGAGAAAAAGTAGTGTATCAGAAATGTTAGAGAAACTTGGGTGGGAAGCTTTAAGTAAGAGAAGGAAGAAAACTAGACTTACAGGTATATAGAGAGGAGAGGAAGCATGGGGAGAAATCTGTGAGAGGCTTCAATTGGAAAATAATTATATCGGCAGGGCTGACCACAAGTATAAAATTAGACGGGATTTTAGCAGAAGCGATTGGGGTGAATTTTCATTCATTGGGAAGAGCGTGAAGGAGTGGAACAGTTTACCAGCAGAAGTGTTTGATCTTTTTCCAAAATCTGTACAGATATTCAAGAAAAGAATAAACAGCAACAGAGAAATGAAATGTTAAGAGGGCATTTGACCTGTGCAGGTTATTGTATATTAAGAATTATTGTGAATAAATTAATTCCTATTTCTTGTCTATGGAGATTGAACACCCGAAGTAGGGGACTGCCTGTAGGGGTGAAGTACAGTGGGACTTCGAGGGCCCTGCTACAGTAGCTGTGAAGGCCCTTCAGGAAGTCTGAAAAGCGGTGGCAAAAGGGGCTCTGGTTAAGACGCAGCAGGATGCATGTAACAAAATGGGTAAAAAAAAAAAAAAAAAGTCATGTTAATTTAAATCTTACAGAAGTTGTATACTATTATTTGAAGTGATTCTACATACTGTGTGTGAGCTGATTGTGTGTGCAAGTACAGAAGATATTAGGAGTAGAATTTTGTAAATAATATAAATTTATTAAGATGAGCTGTGTGTTTAATGGAAAAATTGTTAGCATTATTATATAGTACTCTATTTTAGGAACTTTTCACTTTTTATTTTAAATTTAGTGCTTGATAATAAAGTGTTTTTGTGTATCATTTGTCATTTGCAAATAAAAGTCATGTTGATTTGATTTGATCTGCATCTAGGGCTGTTGCTCATGTGATAGATTCCCTATCAGTTGTTTACCTAGTATTTTCTTAAATGATATCAGAGAAGTTGGAAATTGATCAAACATCTTCCTTGGGAAACTGTTCCAATCCCTAATTCCTCTTCCTACACACAAGTATTTGCTCCAATATTTTCTCTTGAATTCCAACTCCATAGGCCTATTATGATCTTCCCTAATTTAAAACTCCACACAAGCTTATTCATCTACTAATATCATTCCAAGCCATTTCTCAACTGACAACTCAAATTTTCCGCTTAGTCATGCTGTTCATCTCCTTACTCCAAATCTTTCCACTCCAAAATTAACAACATTTTCGTAACACTGATCTTTTGTCGGAAATCACCCAGAACAAATCATGCTGTTTTCCTTTGAATCTTTTCCAGTTCTCAAATCAAGTAATCTTGGTGAGGGTCCCATACAATAGAACCATACTGTAATTGGGTTCTTACCAGAGATTTATATACCCTCTCCTTTACATCCTTACAACCCCTCAATACCCTCATAACCATATGAATAGATCAGTAACCTATATTTAACAATACTGTATACGTGATTACTCCAATGCATCTTTCCTTATATTAACCCCTAGGTACTTACAGTGATCCCCATGAGTTACCGTCACCCCATCAACACAGTAATTAAAACTGAGATGACTTCTCTCCTTGGTGAAAATTACAACCTTACGTTACATCCTGTTCATCATCATAACATTGTCTGCTGTCAATTTCACAACTTTGCAAGGCCTTTAGGCAGTGGCTCACAATCATGTAATTTATTAACGGTACTCCATACAGTACAACATCATCTGCAAAAGGCCTTATCTGTGATTTCAGTTCTTTATTCATTTCATTTATATATTTGCTACAAGCGTGTAACTTTCAATTTCAGTCTGATTCCAATTTTACTGTTATAACAATAAATTCCTTGCATATTTACTGCAAGTTTGCTTGCCTGTATATTCATCTCCTATGTTCAACATTTTGAGGGAAGCCTTCATCCCTGGAAAGAAAGATGAAAGTTGTGGTTTAGATGGCTACATTTGAGTGATGAATTGTCAACATCCACTTACCTAATATATGTCCCTGATATATATGAGAAGTATCAAGATCTTCAACTTCCCCAGTAGGGCCATGTATAACTAGATTGTCACTGAATGTATAGAGATCCCTCTTGAGTCGGATATTGAACTCTTTTTCATGTGCATTGAAGTGGAGGTGCACCATATGCTCCTGTGTGACGGACCGCCGGGCCCGCATGTGGTTGCGATGAACATTCTGAGAATCGTAGCTCAAAGGTTCAAAGTGGCGAACGTATTCACTCAATCTCTGGGCTGAAACAAAAAGAAAGTAAATGTTAACTTGAAATGAAATCACTGACAATCACATCCTTTAGTATATTTGAAAAAATGAACCTTGTAATACAGAATTCCTTTCAACATTCAGTCAACTGTATGGATTTCATTAATAACTACCTGTTATACTCATCAATGGCTGATTAGCTTTTGTACAGTTGCAGAAAACATATTTTCATTATACTTTTAACAGCAATGCTATCTAGCAGTGAGAGGCTGTAACAAAAGAGATGGAGCACACCTCGATTAACAATATTCAGTCAGTGTACCAGTAATGCTTTTGTTGATTAGTTCAATGGTGAGCAGACTAGATTTTCTTCGGAAGAAATATAAATGAAGTTCACTGCAAAATGTAAAGAATTTCATCTTGTTTTCCTGAGAGGGCAAAAACACAAAAGCTAACCATCATGTCTATAATCAAGGGCTGTGAAAGCATCAGTCAGAAGATTTTTCAGTACCCTTACTGTTTAAATTTAAAATTTTATAACTTTACAACTTATTTAAATGAAGATCAGGTCTAATTTACTTATCTAGTAAGTGGACATCCTGAAACTGTTCAAAGATTTTTTTAAATGTTACAATGGTAGACTATTTCTAAATTTACACAATATTTTTGCCTTAGATCATACATATGTAGAATATTTACTACAATGGCATCAATGGCATTTGTGTTTATGGGAATGTAGCCTTTTTTTTTTTTAAATACTTTCAATTCTATATATGTCGTTTGCTCCGTTGACGGTAACTGCAAAATCTCCCAAAGGAAATGTCACGTCGCACATTCTTCCTTAATCCCATTTGCAACCGCTGCAACTGGAACTACCTACTTTACTGCTTAACTGATCACAATGCATTCCCTTCGCTCTACCGTAACTATCCATGACTATCAGCACCTTTCTAGCTTTTGTTTTCCTCTTTTTCTTTTTTTTTTTTTTCCTTTTGATTACCATTTCTTTTGTTTGACTGCGTTGGTATAATCTCTAATTTCTCAGAGAACAGTACATGAATTTGGCACATCTACTACTGTTTTTTTTTTTTCTTTTTTGCTGTTGGCTTTACGTCGCACTGACACAGATAGGTCTTATGGCAACGATGGGATAGGAAAGGCCTAGGATTCGAGCCCACTATCTCCCGGATGCAAGCTCACAGCTGCGCGCCTCTAACCGCACGGCCAACTCGCCCAGTACAACCTCATTTTAAGGCCTAGGACTATCTGATTCTGATTTTATATCATCTTTCATTGCTTTTGACCAAGTTTCTGATTTTTCACCCTTGTTTATCCTCAACCTCTTCATTTTCTTCCACTAACGTGACTAAATTTTCCTTCAACAAATTTACAATTTCATCTTTCGACAATTCTTGCCTGATTTCACTACACTCACAAACACCAATTCAGCTTCCTCTCAGTAATGGCGCGCACTTGCGATTAAAGACATTGCTACAAGTACGAACGCACGTACAGCGATTGGAAAGATGTATGTATGTACACTGACTGACAGAGCAAATGCAACACCAAGAAGGAGTGGTCAGAACTTTATGCCAATTGCAGGGTAGACTGACGTCACTGAGGTATGCTCATGATGTGAAATGCGCCGCTGTGCTGCGCACGTAGCGAACGATAAATGGGACACGGCGTTGAAGAATGGCCCACTTCGTACCGTGATTTCTCAGCCGACAGTCATTGTAGAACGTGTTGTCGTGTGCCACAGGACACGTGTATAGCTAAGAATGCTAGGCCGCCGTCAACGGAGGCATTTCCAGCAGACAGACGACTTTACGAGGAGTATGGTGATCGGGCTGAGAAGGGCAGGTTGGTCGCTTCGTCAAATCGCAGCCGATACCCATAGGGATGTGTCCACGGTGCAGCGCCTGTGGCGAAGATGGTTGGCGCAGGGACATGTGGCACGTGCGAGGGGTCCAGGCGCAGCCCGAGTGACGTCAGCACGCGAGGATCGGCGCATCCGCCGCCAAGCGGTGGCAGCCCCGCACGCCACGTCAACCGCCATTCTTCAGCATGTGCAAGACACCCTGGCTGTTCCAATATCGACCAGAACAATTTCCCGTCGATTGGTTGAAGGAGGCCTGCACTCCCGGCGCTCAGAAGACTACCATTGACTCCACAGCATAGACGTGCACGCCTGGCATGGTGCCGGGCTAGAGCGACTTGGATGAAGGAATGGCGGAACGTCGTGTTCTCCGATGAGTCACGTTTCTGTTCTGTCAGTGATAGTCACCGCAGACGAGTGTGGCGTCGGCGTGGAGAAAGGTCAAATCCGGCAGTAACTGTGGAGCGCCCTACCGCTAGACAACGCGGCATCATGGTTTGGGGCGCTATTGCGTATGATTCCACGTCACCTCTAGTGCGTATTCAAGGCACGTTAAATGCCCACCGCTACGTGCAGCATGTGCTGCGGCCGGTGGCACTCCCGTACCTTCAGGGGCTGCCCAATGCTCTGTTTCAGCAGGATAATGCCCGCCCACACACTGCTCGCATCTCCCAACAGGCTCTACGAGGTGTACAGATGCTTCCGTGGCCAGCGTACTCTCCGGATCTCTCACCAATCGAACACGTGTGGGATCTCATTGGACGCCGTTTGCAAACTCTGCCCCAGCCTCGTACGGATGACCAACTGTGGCAAATGGTTGACAGAGAATGGAGAACCATCCCTCAGGACAACATCCGCACTCTTATTGACTCTGTACCTCGACGTGTTTCTGCGTGCATCGCCGCTCGCGGTGGTCCTACATCCTACTGAGTCGATGCCGTGCGCATTGTGTAACCTGCATATCGGTTCGAAATAAACATCAATTATTCGTCCGTGCCGTCTCTGTTTTTTCCCCAACTTTCATCCCTTTCGAACCACTCCTTCTTGGTGTTGCATTTGCTCTGTCAGTCAGTGTATGTATGTATGTATGTATGTATGTATGTATGTATGTATGTTCAGTCCGTCAGCAATTCCGCTGGTGGGATTCTCAACAGCTCTGCCATCAGCTGTCATAGATGGCCTAGGCAATACTGAAGAGGCGTACTAGGGAAATGAGGAGCGAGGTAGTTTCCCGTTGCTTTCCTCACCGAGCCAGAGTTGCTATTACATATCAGTTTGCCAACCGCACTGAAATGAATACACCAACCGACCCTATGAGCAACATTTTCACACCATTCATAGCAGGAACTGGCTGCATAAGGATTGGCATATTGTCAAAGCCAAGGATAAGACAGAGACAGATTTACGGCAGTAACAAAATTGCTCTAGCCTATACCAGAAGACATAGTGCACTGTAAACACTAGGTCCTGCCAGCAAAGGCATTGAAAAGATGTAACTAGATGTATTTCGTTGGCGACGCGAATATCGCTGTCTCGGAATGAGCAACATGGAAAGGAATGAATCTGCACACACAAGCGACCATTCAATTGCAGTTCAAACAATTGTCTTCACTGTCTGACTGCATGAGTTTTATAATAGTGCCAGAAATATCTGACAACGAATCAAACGGTGTGCTCGATACAGAGAAATTGATAATGGAGATTGGAAAACACAGCCTATTTAAAAGAAGAAAAAAAAAAAAACTTAAAGAATATAGTGATCGCAACATAAATTAAAAACTTCGGTGAGAGGTATGTTTACATGTCTGTAGAAATTAGGGGGCAGCGAAGAAAAATAAAGGTGTGTTGAGTACGGTTCAATTATGTTATCTTTACTACGGCGGTGGCGGTTGTGTAATGCTAGATTTATAGTGTTTCAAAGATGATGGGCGTAATGACTTTTTCGGACAAAAAGTATAAGGATCGTGTTCTTTAATTCTATACTTGTTGGATACAAAGAAAAAACCAATAAGTAGGATAATCGATAGATTAATTATTAGCAGTGTATTAAACATTAAAAGCAATAAAAGGATCCAACAATAACAACTGTCATCGGCGGAGGAATTTCTAATAACTTGGGGCACTCTAATTAATACGACTGCAACACTGACAAACTAATGACCGAGCCAGTTGGCCGTGCGGTTAAGGGCTCACAGCTGTGAGCTTGCATTCGGGAGATGGTGGGTTCGTAAACATTTCCAGTATTTCCGGGAGTATATAGGCTCACTTATAACGACTGCAAAATGTTTTACATAGGAATGACTGGCCGAGCCTGAAATCGAGGATATCAAGAACATTTCAAGGCAATACAGTACAACCACGGCCGACTGGATCCCTCGCTGCGCTCCTTATACCGGCCTTGACAATCGCTTGTGAAGCCCAGCATAAAGCTGTAATTGGAAAGTTTCACCGTAATGCCGCTGGAGCGCTGGCCTACTACCCACTGACAGGAAGCTGTATGCCGCAAATTACCGCATTTTCAGTTTTATATGGTTTTGCTCTGCCTGCTGTCATTTCTTGATGGATGCAGTACTTTTGAATCCATCTCTTGGCACAGGCCAGAGCAAAGTGTAGCTTCCACCATAGTCCCCGTCTCATCCATGGCTGTGACAATATGGAAGCTGCTGGGGTATGGGTGGTGCTGATTAATGACATTCAGAGCACAGCCAGTGTGTCTGAGTGTCGTGAAAGGTGTTGCTCATAGGGTTAGTTGTGCTACAATAGCACTGACTGGCCCAGTGAGGAAAGCAATGGCAAACTACCTCACTCCTCATCTTGCCTAGTACGCCTCATTTTGGTACTGCCATTGGTTGTTGTGGTTTCCCTATAACTGCATAGCCTTTGGTGATGCTATTTGAGGATCCAACCAGCCTCTGGGCTGATGACCTAACAGACAACAGAGATGGTTTTGCTGTCGTAAATGTTGGCAATGTGCTCGCAATGAGGTGCTTGTTGGCTTGATATTGAGATTACCGAGCTCGATAGCTGCAGTCGCATAAGTGCGGCCAGTATCCAGTAATCGGGAGATAGTGGGTTGAAGCCCCACTGTCGGCAGCCCTGAAGATGGTTTTCCGTGGTTTCCCATTTTCACACCAGGAAAATGCCAAGGCTGTACCTTCATTAAGGCCACGGCCGCTTTCTTCCAATTCCTAACCCTTTCCTATCCCATCGTCGCGTAAGACATATCTGTGTCGGTGCGACGTAAAGCAAATAGCAAAAAAATAGATATTGAGATCGGATAGTTATGCGCTAGTGAGTTTATTTTTTATTGTGTAGTGTGATTATATTTTTAAATTGTGCATACAAATCTTGGAATCTGTGACATTCTTGTGCACATTTTCGTACTTCGAGCAGAAATTATATGGAAACAAGAACAAAATGATTTCTCGCTGTAACTACGTCCTGAGCAAGGATTTTAATTTATGCGCTAATTCGTTTTTTAATGGTGTGGTGATTTGCTTTTCTTTAACTGTGTTAGGAAATATTCGAATATATATTGCTGTGTGCCTTTTTTATATTCCGAACAGGAAAAAAAGAGCAAAGGGACACTATCATTTCACAAATTCTCTGTAGACCAGGACAATACGGAGTGGTTAAAAGCAGGTAACACTCTCATCTTAGTTTTCCGTTTCTATTTCGGGTATTTACCTTCTTTCTTTCTTTCTTTCTTTCTTTCTTTCTTACTCTGTTTACCCCTCCAGGGTTGGCTTTTCTCTCGGACTCAGTGAGGGATCCCACCTACACCACCTCAAGGGTAGTGTCCTGGAGCGTGAGACTGCGGGTCGGGGGATACGACTTGGAAGGATGACCAGTACCTCGCCCAGGCGGCCGCAACTTCTATGCTGAACATGGGCCTTGTGTTGGGGATGGGAAGATTGGAAGGCATAGACAAGGAAGAGGGAAGGAAGCACCCGTGGCCTTAAGTTAGTTACCATCCCGGCATTTCCTTGGAGGAGAATTGGGAAACTATGGAAAACCACTTCGAGGATGTCTGAGGTGCGAATCGATACCTCCCTCTACACAGTTGACCTCCCAAGGCTGAGTGGACCCCGTTCCAGCCTTCGTACCACTTTTGAAATTTCGTGAAAGGGCAAGGAATCGAACCCGGGCCTCCGGGAGTTGCAGCTAATCACTCTAATCAAGTATTTTTACCCATGAATTTCCTTTCATAGAATAATCCTTTAGGCAGTGACGTATTTCCCATATGACAGCAACACAACACATTTTTATCCAAGATAATCTGAACTTTAACATTTAAACATTGACAAGTAAGAATCACTACTGCTATGACGGTAAGACCAACGTATGAAGTGTTGTTACCTGAGCAATGAGGCCGATAACCTAGATGTTAGGCCTCTTTAGACAACAAGCATCATCATCATCATCATCGAGCAGAGAACAGTTTACAATTTATTTACTCAAAATACTTTTCTCTCACTGATCTTTTATTTAAAATTGTTCTTTTTTCGCTATTTGTTTTACGTTGCACCGACACAGATAGGTCTTATAACGCCGGTGTAATAGGAAAGGGCTAGCAGTGGGAAGGAACCGGCCGTGGCCTTAATTAAGGTACAGCCTGATTTGAAAATGGGAAACTACGGAAAACCATCTCCAGGGCTGCTGACAGTGGGGTTCGAACCCACTATCTCCCGGACGCAAGCTCACAGCTGCACGTCGCGCGGCCAACTTGTTCCACCCTACTGCATTTCAAGTAAAAATTACTGTCTGAATTTAGCACGACCAACTTGCCCGGTATTTAATATTCTAGTGAAAAGTATGAATGAAATGTAATCTGAAACTATATATATTGAAATTAAGATTTAAACATGTTGGAGTCAAAATATTTGTTATATGCATATAACGAATATGGAAAAAGTAAGACTTTTTATGTTTTGTCCAGCCCCCTTCCTGAGAGCAGCGCTTGAAGAATTTTAAAACTAATTGAACAATGACTCTTAATCTCAGTATTAACATCAGGAGACAAAAATATTGTGGTAAGTTCTGCTATGTATCTAAATGCCATGATAATAAAAACGATTACTATTATTCCTCACAATTAAGGAACGTCAGTTGGACTACTCCATCTTCCGCAGTTTCATTTCACGACGTTATTTTGGCACATATCAATGATAGTAGCCTTTAGGATTAATCATTTTAACAATATTAGTCAATGTAACGTACTATTTTATTCCCTAAATTAAGATACATCGGCAATCAGAGTCAATATCCGAACGTCAGCTGGACTAAGTCATCTCCCCGCAGTTTCATTTCACGACATCATTTTGGCAAATATCAACGAAGGTAACCTTTAGGATTAATCATTTTAACAGTATTAACCTATGTAACATTCTCCATAACTCTAAATTACGATAAATCGGCAATCAAGTCAATATATTTTCCACAAATAGAAGCATGTATTAAAATATTTCTACCGCAAATAGGTCGGCCGCCAGCGCCACGTGTTGAGCTGTGTAACTACTCCGATTACAGTTCGTGGATCCTTGAGGCCGGTAAGGAGCTAGCTAGAGCGACGCATCAAGTCGGCCGTGGTACAACAAATATTCAGCTTTTGCGGAACACATTTAAAACAGTAATCATAACTTTTTAGGGATCGAAAAGGAGATTAAATTAATTGTTAAAGGTAATTATGGACTTGAACTAAATACCGCGAAGACACTGAAATATTCCTGGCGCAGATAACGGAACCTGATAAAATGTTAAATGAAACAGTCGCAAGCAACATATTGTTCACAACCTTGAGGTGACGTATCATCATGTGTTTCCAGTGTGCCCCGTACTTAAAGCTGAACGTTTGTCTAATAGGTACTACATCACGAGGATAATGCAGCCCTTCCTATGGTATGTCATATATATATTTTTACATCATCATTAAGTTTTATATGGATTGTATGCATACTTTTACTTTTTTCTTTTTCTTATTTTACAGTTGATCTCAAGAGGACTCCATTTTAACTGTTTTAAGACTGAATGTGACAAAACACTAATGTAAAATCAAATGTTTTAAAAATATTTCAACACTGATGATGGACCTTAGAGTCCGAAAACCGGTTCTGAAATAAAATTTAGTGTGCTGATACGACTGTATATGACTAATTATAATAATAATAATAATAATAATAATAATAATAATAATAATAATAATAATAAGTACCACCATCAGCACTGTTATTAAGATAGCTTTGATATTTTATAATGATTATAATTTTAAAAATCGACAAATTAGTATATTATCCATTGTGCAACTGCAAAGAATCGACGATTTATAAGTCGTAGTGCGCGTATAAGAATAAAATACTACTACAGCGATTTTTCTGTCGCAGCGACCAGAACTCCCAAGTGTGCGCCTAATCTAGTTAACTTAATTCTTGATTCTCACTGCGCAAGCCGAACACAAACTTGATTCATCTTCTTCATTAATACTATTGCACAAAACTTCTGTGGAAACCTTTCCATTTTCTACTACGAACCCGGAAACTTCATCTTTTCCAGACGCCGTGTTGTGATCCATATGATTTTGTTAGTCAATATTTATGACGATTCTCAAACTAACACTAACATGTATACCAGTTATTAGCTCGCTAAACTTGCTATGCAATTACTAATCACCACTCTAAATCAATCATTACACTGTGAAAATAAGATTTAAACTACACATTTTAATAACCGTGCCTTTGGTCGCTATATTGAAGTAATACCGGTACTTTCCAATGACTCATGAATTGTCTGATATCGTTTTCGCTACTAAAAACTATTTTTCTGATACAACATCATTTTCAATGTTACTATCGACTGACTCACTAGTCAGATTATTGATCACATTCCTCACGAAGATAATTTTGATTGAGTCATCTTGTGACAAATATTTACAATTACACTTCCGCAATGAAGAAATGGCCAAGTTCTGCCTTCAGAGAAGATCAGAGTATCCTGATATCAGCACCTTTAATAATAATAATAATAATAATAATAATAATAATAATAATAATAATAATATTACAACCAAATGGTCATGATATATACACTTGAATACACTAATATGTGCATCACTAATAGTAATAATATGCAGTCAATGCGTGCAAAACATGACCAGTTATTGGCACAACTGTGTCAAGCTTCCTTTTCTACGGACACATTCGATGGCATGGTATATATCGCATCGTTGGTCACAGAAGACACATACGCAACCCGGTCCTGGCTTGTGAAATCAGCACATTTACGAGTACTCATCGTCTTCGCCACTTCGTACCTCTCCGAGCTTGGGTTTTCCAGAATGGTGAACATAAAAAGCAAACAAAGAGAAAGAGACAGTATCTTGAAAGCGATCGTTTTGTGTGTGTTGCCAGCATTCAACCAGACATTACGACACTCAACCAAAACAATGCCAAGTTTCGCACTAGATTTTACAGCTATATTATTCAAAATAAATTATAACACTATAAACATACCTGCAAAAAATACATACTATTACACACTATTTTTATTGTGTTATAATTTATTTTGAAAATTGTATTTGACAGACTGGAAAGATTTTTTGTTACATTTTACTAAGTCGACACTGGAAAGTACGGCTTCCTTCTTAACAAAAAAAAAGAGCTATAATACTGCCTTTTGTAATTAGTATTAGTGTTCATTTATGCACCTTCTCTAGCTGTACCTAAATCTATCTCAATAAATTCTTGCCACTTAATGTGATGTTTAATATTGTATAGTTACAACTTGTTTATTCCTTATCTATATATATAAAAATAACTTGTCCTGACTGATTCATCATCGCCGAGACAAAACTACTGGACATAAATGAAATGTTGTGGATACATTCATATTAAAATGTAGGTGCTCACTAACGGAGGATTTTGGATATTCCGTTGCTAAGGAGGTGAAAAAGGGGGGGGGGGGGTGAATTTTTAAAATGAGTATATCTCAAAAACTGACCAGCTTAAAGACATGAAAATTGGTATCTGAAATATCCTTTAAAAATAAAGAAACACGTATTTTTTTGTTTTCGGAAAATCCTGTTAACGGGGGTGAAAAGTGGTTGAATATCTTTAATGTGGATACTTATATCTCAAAAACTGAACATGTTACAGTCATGAAAATTGGTATTTCGAATCTCCTCTAAAAATAAAGAAACGCGTACTTTTTTGATTTTGGAAAATCTGCTGAAGGGGTGGTGAACAGGAGTGACAAAGGGGGTGAATTCTTAAAATGAATATACAGTATCTCAAAAATGTAACAAGTTACAGACATAAAAATGGTATTTTAATCTCTTTTAAAAATAAAAGTAACACGTATTTGTTTTCGAAATAAAACACTTCAGTGGGGGGGGGGGGGGGAGGAGCGGCGTGAAAAGGACTGGAAAAGGGGAGTTGAATTATTTTTATGTGGATATTTATACCTCAAAAACTGAAGATGTTAGAGACATGAAAATTGGCATTTGGAATCTCCTTTCAAAATAAACACGTAATTTTTGTTTCCGGAAAATCCACTTAAGAGGGTCGGGTGGGTGAAGAGAAGTGAATATAGTTGAATTATTTTTATGGGAATACTTTTCCATCAAACACTGAAGATGTTACAGACGTGAAAATTGGTATTTGGAATCTCCATTAAAAATAAGGAAACAAGTACTTTTTGTTTTCTGAAAAATCACCTTAAGGGGGTGGAAAACAGTGAGAAAAGGGTTGAATACCTTTTTGAGGATACTTATATCTCAAAAACTTAAGATGTTGCAGTCATGAAAAGTTTTATTGGGATCTCCTTTAAAACTAAAGAAACGCGTTTTTTTGTTTTATGAAAAGATGAGTATATCTCAAAAACGCAACATTTTACAGACGTGAAAATTTGTATTCTTAATCTCTTTTAAATATAAAGTAGCACATACGTTTCTGTTTTCGGAAAAATCACTTGTGGGGGGGGGGAATAAAAAGGGGTTGAATTATTTCTATTAGGATACTGGTATCTCAAAATATTAAGATATTACAGACGTGAATAATTTGTATTTGGAATCTCGTTTAAAAACAAAGGAACATGTATTTTTTTGTTTTCGTAAAATCCGCTTAAAGGGGTTGTAAAAACGACTGAAAAAGGGTTGAAGTGTTTGTATGAGGATGCTTATATCTCAAAAACTGAAGATGTTACAGACATGAAAATTTGCATTTGGCACCTTATTCAGAATAAAGAAACGCGTTTTTTTCTTGTTTTCTGAAAATCCAATGAAAAGGGGGGGGGGGTAAAATGAATTGAAAAGTGAATTCTTTGTATGAGGATACTTATATCACAAAAACAAAAGATGTTACGAACGTGAAAATTGGTATTTGAAATCTCCTTTAAAAATAAAGAAACACGCATTTTAGTTGGGGGGGGGGGAGGTAATTAACTTAAGAGGGATGTAAAAAGAGTTGAATTCTTTTTATGGGGATACAAATAAGAAGTGGGCTTGAAACAATACACCCCTAAGGGGGTTTGACTAGGGGATGAGGAATGATGACAAAAATATACTATAACCTTTCAACTGATTCCGAGTCAAACATGAAGGAGTTATTAAAGTTCATTATAACATTGAAGTCAGTTGAAATCTTGAGAAAAGCATACGTCCAGTCAATTTATGGTTAGATATATCGATAATTCAAATTAAATCGCTCAACTGAGTCGTAAGTTAAATATTCAATGTGTAAAAATTGACAAGCTCAGAACACCGTGGTATCTAATAAATTTGTGTCCGGAAGTTTAATTTTAAAGTAAAGTCAACTACTGTTGAGTGAAGAGGACCGTATTCGACGGGAGAATAAATTGATTACTAATGCGCAATGTTTCACTTCGATGACAGTTAATACAACGCGGGTCATGGACTGGATTAAATATTATGAATTATACATGTTACATTTGCCTTCACTTGCATTAGTTGTGCAGTATCTACTTATTATGAACATTTACAAACGATTGAGAGTTCCTTCGGAAACGATCGACTCGAATAGAATTGGAGAAACAACGATATTAATTATTGGGCGCATTCCATTGTTAACTGAGCATTCCCGCTCGTGAGATCAGAATGTTCCTCTATTCTCGGAAGTACTATAAAGAGAGGTTAAGTTGATAAGATTATTCTCCATAAAAAAACCGCACACAGCTGCATTATTGTAGTAATGAATTGGGTTTTGTTTTATATGAGAAAAATATTTTAAAAATGAGAATGAACATAGCTTGTCTTGAATGAAAAGAAATCTAACTGCAGTGCAGTCGAATCTACCTGATAATTGTATGCCAATAAGTAAAGTGAACCTTAAGAGTAGAAACTATAGTTCTGCAAAGAAAGACATACAAGGCGAGTGCGGCATCAGAATATTGAGATATTTATTTCGGTGTATAATATTGAACTAATTGAATTATATAAGTTGCAGGTTAATGACGGATCAGATAGAGAATTGGCATGTTGAAAGATCCGCCAATGTAATGATGCAGGCCTAAACCGGGATGAAGTTCCGGCGGACCTGGAAAATGTGGTAATATGAAGGAATGACAATGTTCCGGGGACCGGGATGATCGAATTATATCTTAAAGAACTTCCCAGTTAAGACGAGTACAAAAGACTTGTCCTTCACTTTTTTCTATTATATTGTACATTGTGTAGTTCCATATTTTCTTTCACGTTTATGAGCGTAATATGTTATACATAAAGCAACTTGAGCGACAATGTAGAATCATATATATACATTTTATAATGTCGACGGGCGCTCTAATCCTCCTAAATGATGGCATGATTGGAATTCGAATTGATTAAATGGCGTATAGCTTTTAGTGCCGGAGTGCCCGAGGACAAGTTCCGCTCGCCAAATGCAGGTCTTTTGGTTTTACTCCCGTAGGCGACCTGCGCGTCGTGATGAGGATGGAATGATGAAGACGACACATACACCCAACCCCCGTGTCGACGAAATTAACCAATTAAGGTTAAAATTCCCGATCCTGCCGGGAATCGAACCCACGACCCCTGTGACCAAAGGCTAGCACGCTGACCATTTAGCCATGGAGCCGGACATTCGAATTGATGATGTGCTAATTTCATCCAAGTTTCGAGTGCACATTTATAGGTTGTAATACGGAAATTTCATTAAGATTTGGCTATCGTTTCCGTGACGGCTTCTTTTCGATTAAATTAATTTGCCAATTTCTTCGCGAATAGGTCTTATTGGACGGATTTAAAGTGTATTTATTATGTGGTGAAGTGTCAGGAATTTTCACTTATGAATCAGATATTTCATATGGCCTTACCGAGTCTTCATAAAGAAACGTTTCATTAAGCTGCATGGATACAGGTTATAGAATTCACTTGTGTTTAGAATTGAGAATAACTGTCTTCGGTAGTTATGAGCTTGTATATTTGAATGAAAGATTTTAATAAGCATGATGCATATATGAAGTTATATGGTTTGTTGAATGTCAAGGTCGCCGATGTGATTGATTATGATATGGTACGCGATTATGTTGGATTATTTATTGAGAAATAGGCGTTACGTATGATGTAGTGTTGTCTTCGAGAAATCCCAAGAATGTTGATATTGGAATATAGTAAAGTAGAGGCTCGTCATGCGAATTTCAATGTGATACGGCGGAATAGACAAGCAGTTAAGATTTTAGAATACCGAGCTCGATAGCTGCAGTCGCTTAAGTGCGGCCAGTATCCAGTAATCGGGAGATAGTGGGTTCGAGCCCCACTGTCGGCAGCCTTGAAGATGGTTTCCCATTTTCACACCAGGCAAATGCCACGGCTGTACTTTAATTAAGGCCACGGCCGCTTCCTTCCAATTTCCAGGTCTTTCCTATCCCATCGTCGCCGTAAGACATATCTGTGTCGGTGCGACGTAAAGCAAATAGGAAAAAAATAATTTAGAATTGTTCCATGAGGGTACTGTTTTCCGAAGAATGTTTTCGAGATGGACATGCGAATGTTCGTCAATAATATTAATATGATATATGAGTATGAGGCAAGCATTATATTAATGATAGATACATATGGGACGAAGCTCTTCGAATTAATGTTACCCTTTGCACATTGCACTTTGTTGCACTTTGATTAAGAATAAAAGTTAGGGTCATACCACCCAATGTACAACTACATACTTTCCGTAGAGTAACTGTAGTGCATATGTCTTGTAGATGTTGGCAGAATTTCAGCAACCCAGAGGAGAGACCGTGGACGAATCCAGATGTTGGTGTTTCTTGAGAATTTCAATTCATGATTGTTCATTATAGTAGCATGTAGATTTGAATATATATTTTTGTTTAGGTGCAGCAGCTTGAGGACACCATGATTATGTTGTTTTTCTGTTTTAATACTTCTTCTATTTATTATCGGTGATTAGTTGCAGAGTCTAGCTTTGAGTGTTCCGTAATTTTTATTTTTTGGTTCCACGGCGTTGCATGTTTTTAATTACAAGTTTAATTGCAAGTTTTTAATTATAAGTCGTTATTTTATGCGACGGTTGTAAATTATATTAATGGGATACTAAAGGCAAGATTTTTGGCCCAAAATAGACATAGACATGAACAAACGAATATTTTCCTTTATTTCCGGCGGATAAGATAAATAATTTGAGATGATTGTACCATCAATTGCATGTTTAAGCCTTCAGCAACTTTCGTATTAACAATGTTAGTTCATTAATCTACCTTTATTCATACTGCTGGATTTGCGTGTATTTATCTTTAACATCAGATAGGTTTTCCATTATTGTGAAGGTAGAGTAACATTATAGTGCCATATGAGCGGAAGAGATAATAACCAACAAAAGAAATGTTAATGAATAGTTTAAAAAGTATGTCACTTATTGTACGCAATGTTTACTATTTACCCAGCCATGTTATAAAATTTCCTTCGATTATTATTAATGATATTGTTATCGATCATCGATTCCATTAAATCGGAACATTTAATTGAACTAGATTTTCAATATTTTCATTTGTAAATTAGGATTTCTATTAGCCTCAGGTAGTTTTAAGCTTTAACCTCTCATGATGGTAACATTAACGTGATGATGATTATTATGAACTGTAATCGGTGCCTAATTGAACCTTCACACCCCTGAGTGGAATCTTATGTATCACCGTTGAGCAATGCCAAGGCGTATTTACAATATTTCTTCGAACCCCAGTGTTTGCTTTGTTATCTAATGTATATCTAGCTGGCTGTTTGGTCTGGCACCTAAAGCCAATAAATTAATTTTTTAAAAAAACCAGTGTTATACATTTGCGCAATTACGGTTACATTTTACTTGTTTTGGATTCAAATCCTCGAGCATGAAAGGTTAAAATGCGTTTATATGAAACCGTTTGAATTACGAAGTTAAAATGTCAAATGATATCCTAGGTGTTAAATAACAGAAGGTCTGAAACAAATTTAACCCCCCAGAGAGTTAAATGGGGGTTAAGATCCGAAAACAAATATATTAATACCTCATAGTTCGTTATTTAGGGACTAAAGACGACGTGATCAAGGATTCTGCGTACTCAATGAGACTGGATAGTTTATGACACCTTTTATACGGATATATATAATTGATTGTGGGCTAAGAATGAAAGTTTGTTCAATACCGTACTCAAAATGACAAGCTTTTCCTAGAATCAACAAGGAAAAACACTATGCAAAATAACAAAGACCGGTGGCTGTCAGTACTGGGATTCGAATGGTGCCGATTTCCAACATATACATTTTCTGAAGCTGGAATACGAATCCTAAAAATAAAAATAAAACTTCTAGTATACCCGTGACTGAGGGTGTAGTGAAAAACGCGCACAGCCAGTCCTGTGTGTACCACAGTTAGGTTAGGTCTGGTATCGGCACTGCCTTCGTAATATACAGGCCGTACTGTCGAAAGCGCGTCAAGCCAATCAGCTGATCGATTGAGGCGAGCTAAGTGAATATTACAACTTGTACTTGTGAATGTAATCTATAAGGATTGGGGGCATTCTTAGGATAATTGTGACCGTTGAGAGACAAAAATTTATATTTAAGTATATTGCATGTTTTTTCTTTAAATTTATCCCATCAGGATTTACGTAAACAGCTGTTATTAAGATAATGAGACCTCATAGTTTAGGTTAGGCATGGTATCTTCACGTGGTAGGTAATGTAAATTCAAGGGACGTAATACTTCTCGTGTAATTTATTAATTTAATTGTTATCGTATAACACGTTTTTGTGGAAATATGTGGTACAAATTTAAATACAGCGTGTGGAAGTTCGCATTTGCCACAACGCTGAGAACTTGTGCGTACCACGGCGAAAACACAACTATACAAGTAAAT
This sequence comes from Anabrus simplex, assembly GCF_040414725.1. Lineage (NCBI taxonomy): Eukaryota > Metazoa > Arthropoda > Insecta > Orthoptera > Tettigoniidae > Anabrus > Anabrus simplex. The sequence continues at coordinate 186,165,189 of NC_090267.1, forward strand.
AGACATTAATATTTTCATTTTCTTCGTATGGGGGCAGGTAACCTTTATGAAAAACGAAAATCCCAACCGAAAAAATACCTATTACGAAGAATAAAGGTGTATGTTTCACTCATTTTCCAGAGCTGATGATGAGTTCTGCTTTTGACTTTCTTGTTTCACAGATTTACAGCAGAGCTTTTTATTGTTGATACAGAACAAGTATAAAAGTGGACAGTAACCAATGGAATCTACATATGGTTATTTCTTGGGTTCGTAATGTTGAGTACGCGCTGCCTTTTCTCCCCAAAATTAATGAGAGTAAGAACCATTCCTCGGCAGTTTCCGTGAATGTGGGAAGTAACTAATAGATATGGATGATCAGTGCATTAATATTTGGGAAAACATGGGCTATTCCTAAACAAAAAGTGATACAAATGTTTGTATAGAAGAAAGGGTCTCAAGGAAGTCTTCGAAGGATACTGCCAGAAGTGACAACAACAACAACAACAACAACAACAACAACAACAACAACAAATAAAGCAAGAAAGCTACTGTATTTGTGGCCATCTAGAGGTATAGAAGTAAAATTTATTATTGCACGTTTGTTATCTCCATATTTGTATTAATGCATAATAATTATTTGTTGGGTACATTGACGAGTAAAACACTGAAGCATTGACCGCGTAGATCGCACTTCAAACCTACTTCTCCTAAAATTACATAAACCTAACTTACAAGTAATGATGCGATTGCAGGTTTTAGTGATCTCACCTGTAATATTAATACAACATTTGTAAATATTTCATAATTACAAAAGGTACAGACGCATCACGTCCTTGCATTACACGTGTCGGACGGAGGAAACAGTTCGCCTCTTCGTGTGACGTCATCGGAGGTACAATACGGCCTGTACATCACGAAGGCAGTGGTATCGCCAAACAATTGTCCCTTTTTCTTTTCTTCTAATTTCTGGATAAGAATAGCAGTCGTAATGTATTGCAGGTTTACCCTTGTTAGTTGTCAGCGCTTTCATATCGACACACTATACAAATTCAGTGAAAGACTTTCACAACAGAAATTACTAGGCGGTATGGGGGTGGAGGGTAGGGACATCGGCATTTCCCTGTGCGTTATTCTCAGTAACATCTGTACTTCGCAGGTAGGCTACACAGCAACTCGGGCAAATCAATCTACCCGTGGTCACCTTATTTCAAAAATTTCTGTTCGTGAGGTAATATGACTGTGCGCTTTTTGTATACATCCGTGAGTGAGATTTGATCCTCTCACTTTTATTCCAGAGTACCGCACCCCTCGATTCTGAATCTAATACATCTCATACAAGTCTCAAACTGGTGACTGACTCGGGATTCAAACCTGATCAGAACAGGCGGGAAACTACTAAGCTGTAATTGTCAAGAACAGCAATAATGATTTTAATCAATCATGTCAAGCTGCCTTTGTGGACCAGTGGTAGAGTATCGCCCTCCGGATCCCAAGATCACGGGTTCAGACAAGGTAGATGATATTTGAAGGACGGAGAAAAGTCCATGCGACACTCCATGTCGTGCATCACCATGTAAAAGATATCTCGTGACATAGTTGGTGTTTATCCGACAAAATTAATTAAAACTCAACCATACACGCCCGAGAGAGATCAGATTTACTCTGCGATCTAGTATACCTAGAGTAAAATGGAACATCGAAACTGACGAGCAGGCAGCCAGAAGGCGTTAAATTAAAATTCCTGTGCATGGTAGCTGAGGCAATACGATCATCAATCATCATCAGGAATAGGTTAATTATGTGTTTAACTTTCCAGAAATATGAAATTATGTACTTTAAAATATTGAAAATACGTTATTACGTTTCCAAAATATGTTCTTAAATTTGTACTATAACACACCATCCAATTACTCGAAAATATAGCTGCAACTTCCGGCTGCTTGAATAAACTAGTCTGCAGCACACTAATGATCCCTCAGACGTACTTCCCCTGTTAACAGGCTGGCGTTTGCCGCAGTTTCAGAATCCAGGAGTATCAGTCATCCCGTCCACTTTACTCCATACAGCGTTGTCGTCGATTTCATCACACGAATTATGTGTACTGTCTCGCAGCTAAGGGTTTCTCACAAATGTTGCAAAATAATACAGTTTCTCCATCAGTTTTAAACATTTTCCCGAACTCCCGCACAAAACGGTTCAAACTTTTGAAACGCATCTTACTCGGTTACACGAGAAGTCCACACTGTAGTCTCTTCTGAGTTTGACACATCACTGTAATTTCAGGTAAAATTTCCTGTTAAGTTACGGACTCGTCGAGGGGCGATTGAAGACATGTGACATATTGGTACATTAATAACCACTAAACCAGTGTAGTCGCCAAGATTTTGAGTGCAAACCTGCAAACATATATGCATTGTGTCGTACAGGTGCTGTATGTCATATTGCGGGATGGAGTTCCACGCCTGTTGCACTTGGTCAGTCAAATCAGCAACGGTTAATGCTTGTATTGGATACATGCTCAATCGACGAAAGGTCTGGTGATCTCCCAGGCCAAAGCAACTGGTCGACACTCTGTAGGGCAAGTTGGGTGACAGCATCGGTATAATGACGAGCGTTATCCTATTGGCAAACACCCCCTTGAATACTGTGCATGAATGGCAGCACAACCGGTTCAATCCCCAGTCTCACGTACGCATCTACTGTCAAGGTTCTTGGGATAACGACGAGAGTGCTCTTGTTGTCAAAGGAAATCGTACTCCTGGTGCAGGTCCAGTGTGACGACGCTGCAGATGGCTTGATTCCAAGCGTTCACCTGGCCTTCCCCTTACCAACTTACGGCCATCACTGGTACCAACACAGAAACGGCTCTCATCCGAGAACACACCAGATCTCCACCCGGTCCTCCAATGAACTCTCGCTTGAAACCACTGAAGTCGCAGATGGCAATGATCGGAGTTAGTGGCATGAACGCTACAGGATGTCTGGCCCGGAGCTGTCCCTCCAGTAATCGATTTGTTTCTGTTCACTGTGTCACTCTGAAGCTCTAATGGTCGTGCGGCTGGACCCCGGTCTTCTAGAGATAGTGCCTTCCCGTGACCAACGTTACAAACAACGATGCACTGTGGATACATCCCTGCCAAGTTTTTCTGCAATATCCTGGAAAGAGCAACCACCTACTCGCAGTCCTATTACAGGCCTCGTTCACACTCAGTACGCTGCTGATACTGCCTTCGTCTCTCTGAAGGCATGTTCGGCTAATACCTACCTCACAACGTCAACACCAGACGATGACTAACGCTCACGAAGTGTACAGCACGTATTTAAAGAAAACTTGATTTGCAAGGTCACAGTGGCGCTACTAGCAGCACTCTTCGTCGACTAGCGCGGCAATCTGAATAGGCGTCACTTTTCAGATGTGCAAACACGCCTACCAAATTTTGTTTATCAAGCAAATCTCCTTCTTGGTGTTGGGATTTCATTTTTCCGCCAATATAGAATAGCGAGAAAATGGTGAAATGACGAAACAGAGAAATCAATTGCTGGAATTGGCAAGGATCGAAAATGTGGGGAGGAGACATCTAAAGAATTGGAACATACTACCGAATATAGGAAATATGTTCTAATGAATGAATGCATAAATACGCCAGAATATGTATTTAACTATAAAACGGGGCTGATGACCTAGATGTTAGGCCCCTTTAAACAACAAACATCAATAAAAACGGTGAAAATATGTAAATAAATAAAACATATTTAGTTAAATATAAGCATATTTAAACCTTAATCACGAAAAATCATGTCATTTTAAAACATACTACACACATTTATAATGTAGCTCCCCAAAAGTCAAGGTAAAAGGCACCAGAAAATGAGTGACAAGGTCTGCAAAGAAATGTCATATTCCTTTGTAGCCTTGAAGGCCTTGAACAGAGATTCATTCTTCCGTTGGGGAAGTCATAGTCGAGTGACGTAATCAATGTGACCGTGGTACGAATCCCGGTCAATGTATGCGGATATTTCTGAAATGAATGTCGCGTCCCTTTGTTTCGGATTCCACGTAAAATCGGTGATCCTGTGTTAATGATCACGGTATCGATAGTCACGTAAAACTACAACCTTCCTTCCATTTTCTTTTTCTAGAAACAGCTTATAGCGATTGTGAAGTGCGACAAGCGGAGGCGAGATGGAATGTTGAAACACGTCGATTACGCCGAAGAATAATTCAACCATTATGGACTGTTCTTAATACGCAAGCTATTGTGCTAAAGACCATGGCGGTGGCCATTTAAGGGTAACCGCATCACTAATATTCCATTTCAAGCATTGCTGACGGTTCTAACGTAACCTATTACGTTTAAGTCAATGATTCTTGAACATTAGAGGCTAATTCACATCTTGGAAGTCTTACTTTGAATACAGTCATTTTGTCCTCTCTCCGGGAAACCGGAAGAAGATAGATAGATAGATAGATAGACAGATTTATTTATTTATTTATTTATTTATTTATTTATTTATTTATTTATTTATTTATTTATTTATTTATTTATTTATTTATTTAAAGTCTTCAGCCCAAAACCTGGCTGGATACTAGACAGCTGCCACAGATAGCCTACGTGTCACTGAGGAAGCGTATAAGGGAAATAAAGAGGGAAGTAGTTTCACGTTGCTTTCTTCACCCAGCCAAACGGTGTTATTACATATCAGTTTACCGAGACGTCCACCTCCGTAGCATGACGGTTAAAACACTATTAGCTGCCGTCCTCAGTGGACGGGGTTCGATTCCCGGTACTGCCAGAAATTTAAAAATGGCAGGAGGGCTGGTGTGAGTGAAAAGAACTGCACCACCTCAGGATGAGGACAGGAGTTTACTAGCCTATCAAGACCACTGAAATGCTTGCATCAACCCTACTAGCAACACTTTCACACTATTCACCACAGGGACTGGCCGTATTGAGAAGTGTGTTCTACGCAATGCTCATACCTCAACTGCTTCCATACCTGCCAAAGTCAAGGATAAGACTCAGGCGAGAAAATAAAATAAACTTGTTCTAGCCCATACCAGACGACACAGTGTTCTGTGCACACTGTATCTCACTACAGATGAATGTTTTAAACGTCCTTCAGCTTTTAAGCCCAGGAATCCTCTCCCCTCGCGGCCACGCGTGCTGCAGTCACTTTACTACATCCGCTGTATCCCTGTCCCATACATTCACAGACATAACATAATGATTGCCGTAATTAGACGTCGTCACTGGTGAGCGAGGCGGGATTGCGTTACATCAGTCAACAAGTGAGAGTGCGGACTGCAACGTTTCGCTTTCTCCCGCACGAGCCGTTAGTTTCAGAACTACGAGGAGAGAAGTGCCCTTATGAACGTCAGAGACGAGTGGAATATAATCTGTTAAGGTGTGCCTCGTCATCCATAGGGAGTCAATAGTAGTCTGATCATAATCCATTTCCATTCTAGGTGCAACAAGCACTCTGGAAAGAAAATAGTGAGAGCGAGACAACTGCACTTCGACTTTCAAATTCCCATTCAAACTTGTTAATACGCTGCATCTCTCCAGTCGCTGTGTAAGATATCCTGATTTGGGGGGGGGGGGGAATCCTATTCAAATACTGGCCCAGAAATGGCCTCAAAACTGAAAATAAAGAGTTTATTGCTAGTAGACATCTTGGGGTACAAGATATTGGTCTACAGTGATTTTGGTACAGAACAAAACAAGTGTACCAACCCTCTATTTGCGGGTGCTGATCCCAGATAGAAAGTCCATTGTTTTTCTATCACGTCACAATTGTAATTATTAATTTTTACATTTTAATACATTTATTTTATTATTACTTCATCTTCAGGTAAGCGAGATCATATATATTGAAGTCATTGCCTCTTTCATGATATCTTTAGTAAATTATTTTAACAATTCAGCAGCTACTCGCCAAGGGAATTCTTTTCTCATCAAAATTGTTGATTTCCACTAAAGTGAGAGCTTCAATGTGATTCAATAAAAATAGAAGTAATATCAACTGCTTTATATCTTTTGCAGCACAGTAATCTAAGCGCCCTAAATAATTTAAGGTTTTTAGGTTGATGCTTCAATACTGATATACAGTATACTAATATTCTATATATTTGGCATCTTGGTAATACTGATACACTAGCTTAAGAATTTATGAGATTCATACACGAAAGTTGAAGTTTATTGCTTTTACTGAAGCCAGTGTCCATTTAATTTCAGAATCTCATTAATATGAAGAGAAACAGTGGCTACAATAACCATCCAGACAATTTCTGCTCCATCTGTGGAAAAAATATACCACTTGGCCAGCATAATAACATAAGTAAAGTAAACACTGCTTACAGACCTTACTTCGGATGAAAAGTAGCCGAAGATAACAAAATTTGGGCACCTCAATATTTTTGCGCCGTATGTTACGCTGGTCTTAGGCCTACATAATGGTCGCCTGGGAGTAGAAGATCCATGCCGTTTGCTATTACAATGATTTGGCGTGAGCAAAAGAACCATCTCTGGGACGTCTATTTTCGCATGGCAAAATTTGCTGAGTTTTCGAAGAAAAACAAATCAAACATTGTAAAACCAGACTGTGGATCTGCTAGGAAAACAGTGCTTCATGATGCAGAGAATCCTGTAGCACTTCCCCCCATAATATTTTACTGCTGACTTCTCTCATGAAGAGGAGCATGAGAAAGAAAGTACCTCTGAGGATGAGCTTCACTAAGATGAATTAGAGAATTCTAAATCTCATTTGCTAAGTCAAGAATATTTCAATGAGGGATTTGTCGCTTTCTGAAGATACGAGTAAGTCTGAACTCTTAACCTCTAGACTGAGGGAGCTGAATTTGTTACGGAATGGTACCACAGTCAAGCTTTATCAATATCGCAATAAGAAATTGGCTTTGCCGGACTGAGTGGCTCAGACGGTTAAGGCGCTGGCCTTCTGACCCCAACTTGGCAGATTCAATCCTGGCTCTGTCCGGTGAAATTTGAAGGTGCTCAAATACGTCAGCCTCGTGTCTGTAGATTTACTGGCACGTAAGAGAACTCCTGCGGGACTAAATTCCGGCACCTCGGCGTCTCCGAAAACCGTAAAAATGTAGTTAGTGGGACGTAAAGCAAATAACATTATTATTATTATTATTATTATTATTATTATTATTATTATTATTATTATTATTATTATTATTATTATTATTAGAAATTGGCTTTGTAAATGTTAGAGAAAAAATGGTATGCAAATCATTAGAGTTGCAATTCCCTGTGACAGGTAGAACAGCCACCAGAGTGCATTAGTGTTGTTCGTGTTCAGAAGGGTATATAAGTGGTGTGAACAGCGTTGGATGTAGTGGTCACTGTGAAGGATATGGAGATGCCCCGAACTCGTGTGAAACAGCGTTATCAGCACCTCACAGAGTTCGAAAGGGGCCTCATTGTGAGTCTCCAATTGTCCGGCTGGTCGAATCGTGCAATATTCCAATTTGTGGGGCATGGATGTGACAGTGGCCCGATGTTAGACTGCATGGGAAGGTGAGGGGAGGTATATTCGTCGTCAAGGTTCTGGTCGACCACGTCTGACCACCACAAGAGAGGATCGCCATATTGTATACCTAGTACATCATAACCCGTTTCACATCTGCGCCCGCCATCCGAGACAAGTAATGGATTCTCTGCAACATCATGTGTCATCCCGCACCATTGGTCGGAGACTAACAGCAGCCGGACTAATACCACAATACAAACGGCTGAGTTTGGAGTGGTGCCGTGACAGGGAAGCATGGACTGCTGATGAATGGCGTCGCATATTGTTCAGCGATGAATCGCAGTTCTGCACTACGTCGGATGACCATCGTCTGCGAGTATGGCAGCGAACTGGGGAGAGGTCACATTCTTCCAATTTTGGAGAGACACAGCGGTATTACTTCTGGAGTCATGGTGTGGGGAGCCATCGGGTATGACTTCAGGTTAGTGATTGAGGGAATTCTGACATAACAACGGTACGTCACGGACAACCTGCGTCCTCGTGCCTTACTTCTCATGCGACAGTTTTGTGGTGCCATTTTTCAACAGGACGATGCTCGTCTATGAACGTCTGCGTGATGTTGAGGTACTCCCGTGGCCAGCAAGATCCCAGATCTGCCCCCGATGGATCACGTGTGGACCAGCTCGGACGTCAACACCGTCCCAGTGTCGTCGGTATCCAAGATAACAAGGACCAGTTACAACAGTTGTGGGCCAGCTTGCCCCAGGAGAGGATACAGCGGCTTTATGACACCTTTTCCGACCGAATCAGTGCATGCATCCCGGCCAGAGGGGGTGCAACGTCATACTGATAAGTGGACTCTTACTGTCAAGTTCTTTGTAAATTTGACTCAATTTAGTAATCACTGAAATAACATCACATACACTCTCAACATGTGAAGTTTCATTTCGTTTCTTACTCTCCTTCTGGGCGCTTCAATTTTTTGTCAGTCAGTGTATAAATAGTTTTATTGCTTATAGAGTATTACACTAATTCTACCCATTATTTAGAGTTAACGATGTCATCTTTTATTTATTTCCTTTGAAAATTAATATTCACCTGAATGTTATGTAATAAAATAGTATATATATATATATAATTGAAGCGTCCGTTTAGACTCCCTGTTCATCCAAGGATTTTACGTAGGACTGAGGCCTAGAACGGACTTCACGAAGCCTTTTGAAACAAACTGAGGAACTAGTCGATACGAGGGGCAGCGGACCTGACCACGGAACCTACAGTTGAGGAGTTGCAACGCTAACTACATGGTACTCTGATACATGCAAGTCATCTGGCCGGGCGGGAGTTGTCTTGATAAGCTGTAAGCGACACCGTTTTTCTTTTGTCCTCTTTTAGAAGAAAAGAGATAAAATATACATCTCCTATTTTTATTACACCATACTGAGGTGAACATTCATTTTCAAAGGAAAGAAATTGAAGACTGGCATTGGGTATTTTTAAAACACCGTACTGAGGTGAACATTCATTTTCAAAGGAAAAAAATTGAAGACTGGCATTGTGTATCTTATATATATAAAGCCACAAGGCTAACTGACTGACTGACTGACTGACTCACTGACATTAATGTTTGCCCACTTCCAGGTGAGCTAGGAACTTGAAATTCGGTAGTCTGATAGCTTTTAGGCTGCAACCCAAGGAAAAATTCCAAAAAGTTGAAATTTTTCATATTTAGCCCCCCTTCCGCCCAATCAAAGTATCGGACTGAAATTTCGTGTTAGACCCTTCCAGTTGAGCTAGGAACTTGAAATTCGGCAGTCTGATAGATATTAGGCTGTAACCCATGGAAAAATTCCAAAAAATTCAAAAATGTTCGCATTTAGCCCCCCACCGAATCAAAATATCGGACTCAAATTTCGGGTTAGACCCTTCAGTTCCAGATGAGCTAGAAACTTGGAATTCGGCAATCTGATAGCTATTATTCTATAACCAAAGGAGAAATTCCAAAAAGTTCAAATTTTGCATATTTAGTCCCCCCACCGAATCAATATATCGGACCCAAATTTCGTGTTAAACCCTTCCGCCCAATCAAATAATCGGACTCAGAATTCATCTTAGACTCTTCCAGCCGGCAAGCTGATACCTATTAGGCTGTCACCCAAGGGAAATTTCCGAAATGTACAAATTTTTCATATTTAGCCCCCTCCACCGCTCAATCAAATTATCGGACCCAAATTTCGTGTTAGACGCTTCCAGCCGGAAATCTAATACCTATTAGTCTGTAACCCAAGGAATAATTCCAAAAGAGTCAAATATTTCATATTAAACCCCCCCCCCCCCCCCACCGAATCAAAATATCGGACTCAAATTTCGGGTTACACCCTTCCAGATGAGCTAGGAATTTGAAATTCGGAAATCTGATAGCTATTAGGCTGCAACCCAAGGAAAATTTCCTAAAAGTTGACATTTTTCATATTAATCCCCCCTTCCAACCCATCAAATATCGGACTGAAATTTCGTGTTAGACCCTTCCAGATGAGGTAGAAACTAGAAATTCGGCAATCTGATAGCTATTAGGCTCTAACCCAAGGGAAAATTCTTTAAGGATCAAATTATTCATATTTAGCCCCCCACCGAATCAAAATATCGGACTCAAATTTCCGTTTAGACCCTTCCAGATGAGCTAGGAACTTGAAATTCGGAAATCTGATAGCTATTAGGCTGCAACCCGAGGAAAATTTCCAAAAAGTTGACATTTTTCATTTTTAGCCCGCCTTCCAACCTATCAAATATCGGACTGAAATTTCTTGTTAGACCCTTCCAGATGAGGTAGGAACTTGAAATTCGGCAATATGATAGCTATTATTCTATATATCAAGGAAAAATTCCAAAAAGTTAAAATTTTTCATATTTAGCCCCCACCGAATCAAAATATATCATAATAATGTTATATGTTTTACGTCCCACTAATTACTCTTTTACGGTTTTCGGAGACGCCGAGGTGCCGGAATTTAGTCCCGCAGAAGTTCTTTTACGTGCCAGTAACTCTACCGACAAGAGGCTGACGTAATTTAGCACCTTCAAATACCACTGGACTGAGCCAAGTTCGAACCTGCCAAGTTGGGGCCAGAAGGCCAGCGCCTTAACCGTCTGAACCACACAGCCCGGCAATCAGAATATTGGACTCAAATTCCGTGTTGCACCCTTCCGCCAAATCAAATTATCGGACTCAAATTTCGTGTTAGACCCTTCCAGACGGCAATCTGATACCTGTTAGCCTGTAACCCATGGAAAAAAATCCGAAAAGTTCAAATTTTTCATATTTTGCCCCCCGCCGCTCAATCAAATTATCGGACTCAAATTTCGTGCTAGATCATTCCAGCCGGCAATATGATACCTATGAAGCTGTAATCCAAGGAATAATTCCAAAAAGGTCAAATTTTTCATATAGCCCCCACCCGAATCAAAAATATCGGACTCAAATTTCGGGTTAGACACTCCCAGACCAGCCAGGAACTTGAAATTCGGCAGTCTGATAGCTATTAGGCTGCAACCGAAGGAAAAATTCCAAAAGTTCAAATTGTTCATATTTACCACCCCCCACCCCAACGAATTACTCAAATTTCGGGTTCGACCCTTCCAGATGAGCTAGGAAGTTGAAATTCGGCAATCAGATACCTGTTAGGCTGCAACCCAAGGAAAAATTCCAAAAAGTTCAAATTTCTCATATTTAGCCTCCTCCTCGCCCAATCAAAATATCAGACTCAAATTTCGTGTTAGGCCGTTTCAGATGATCTAGGAACTTGAGATTCGGCAATCTGATAACTGTTAGGCTGCAACCCAAGGAAAAATTCTCAACAGTTCAAATTTTTCATATTTAGCCCCCACCCCGCCCAATCAAATTATTCTGCCCCCTCCCCCCAAGCAATATGGCGGACGCCATAATGCAGTGCCCTACAAAATTAAAAATGGGCAATGGTCTAGCTCCAAGCCTGTAACCGACGTAGAAATTGCAACAAGATCAAGTTTTTAAAATCTTAACAACTAAAAAAATCGAATTATGAAGCCAAATTTAATTACTGTGCAGACTTTCGTTTCGAGCTATCTTGTGGCTGAACGGTAATTGTTATCATAAATGGATCGCACTTTCTGATGTTAAAATCAAGTGATCTACAACTTTGGTCCTAAGACTTCTTGTCGTATCTCGACCCTTTCTACCTAGACTGAGCTTCATTTTCCCGGTTTTGGTCAATTTTGGTCAACCTCCATTATTTATTTTTTGATTCACTCACTCATAGGACAGATAGATACACGAAATTCGGCAGTATGATAGCTATTAGGCTGGAACCCATGGAAATTTTCCAAAACGTTCAAATTTTGCATAGTTATTCCCCCCCCCCCCAATCTAAATATCAGGCTCAAATTTCGTGCTAAACCCTTCCACATGAATTTGAAGGTTGAAATTCGTCAGTCTGATAGATATTGGGCTGTAAGCGAAGGAAAACCTCCAACACGCTCCAATTTCCACATTTACCCCCCCCCTACCCAATCAAAGTATCGGACTCAAATTTTGGGTTAGACCATTCCAGATGTGCTAGGAACTTGAAATTTGGCAGTATAATGGCTATTAGCCTGCAACCTACGGAAGAATACCAAAAAATTCTAATTTTAATTTTTGCCCCTTCCCTCCCAAACAAAATGGCGGACGCCATGATGCATTGCCCTACAAAATTAATATTTGGCAATGCTCTAGATCCAAGCCTGTAACCGACGAAGAAATTGCAACAAGTTCAAATTTTGATTATTTAACCCACTGAAAAATCGAAATATGAAGCCAAATTTAATGACGTTGCAGACTTTTGTTTCGAGCAATCTTGTGTGTGAAGGGCAATTGCTATCAATAAAGGGATTGAACTTTCTTGCTTAAAATGATGAGTTCTTCAACTTTGGCCTATGACGTTTTATCGTATCTCGATCCCTTCCACCTTAGATTGAGCTTCATTTCACCGGTTTTGGTCAATTTTGTTAAATTTCCATATATTATTTTACTGATTAACACACTCATAAGAAAGATAGATGCACTAAGTTCTGCACGCTCCCTGGCACGACCATTGGCCATATATAGACCGACTTTCATTATTCTACTGCCTTGAATGCATGGGAAACTGAAGGAATATGTAGAAACACTAACCTAATTTCAGCATGATGTATGTTACTTAATCAATTTATTGTGAAGACGGTAGAGATACGGCAAAACCTCAAATAACCAAAATTGCAAGTCTTTGCATTGTTGTCCAACGTGCCAAGATTCAAAGCTATAGCTGTCTGCTAAGTTGGCAAAATCATTTTTCAACTTGTTTAAAGCGGACGAAATTTGACATGAATCGAAACGTTCACCTCTTTCTTTGGTATACGTAGGCAAGATACCAGAAAATGCCTAAGACACTAATGTAGACGACTAAAGGAGTCGTCTGATGGTGCAATCCGTACTTTGATAGGACGTACCGTTTTGCCGCAATAAATTTCCAAATGAAAGTCTGCACTATTTAGCGTGCACATTGCCTGGCTCTATATATATATAAAACCGTTTGGCTCACTGGCTGACATAAATGTTTACCCACTTCGGCATGAGCTAGAAACTTGCAATTTTGGCAATATGATAGTTATTAGGCTGTATTGTGGAAAAGTTCCAAATGTTGATTTTTTGTTATTTTTACTTCCCTTCCCTTAAAATAAATTGTAGACGATATGTTGCAGTGCGTCACAAAAATTAAAATTTATCGCAGTTACAACTTTGGCCTGCAACCAACGGAGAAACTCGAAAGAGCTGCATTGTTTAACGTTTTTATCTCTAGAAAATATCGAAATCTTGAAGCAATTTTCATTATGGTGCTAACTGACGTTTCGAGAATTTTGGTGGCTAAACTGTAAATCCTACCACCAAATGGACAAGACGTTCGGATCCGATCATGAAGAGATCTACAACTTCTGACTCTAGAATTTTTGTTGTATCTTGCTCCCTTATGCCTTAGATAGAGCTGCATTTTTCAGATTTAACGTCAATTTTTTACATTTTCCGTAATTAATTTTACTGTGTTACACACTCATAAGACCGATAGATTAATGAAATTTTGCAGGTTCACTGGAACGTTCGTGGGTCACACGTGAGCAAAATGCATGATTCTAGCACCCTGTAAAAATGGAAAAACGAAAGTAAAACGGAAACACTGTACTCCTAATCCAGGTTTCTAAACCAATCTACGGTGAAAACGATGCAAACACGACAAAACATCAAATAACGGAAATATAGAGCGTTTCAACCACGATAAACCTACCAAGTTACATTAGGAAAATAATTTCTTATCTTGTGAGAATCGTACGTAATTTGCACCACATCGAAACGTTTAACGCTATCTTCTTTTCTATAAAACGTGAATGTTCGGTACGAGAAAATATTAGAGGACCAAACATGTACGCGAATATATGGGCAGTCTGGTGGCGCAATCCGCTTTTCGTAACAAAGTACCGGTTCGTCACAGTAATTTTCCATGTGACCACTTGTAATGTAGTAGAATGGGGGGTTTGGGGGGTTTGGGGGGTTTGGGGGCGCAGCCCCCAACGAGCGAAAGCGAGTAATCTATATAAAATAACATGTCCTGACTGACTGACTGACTGACTGACTGATTCATCATCGCCAAGCCAAAACTACTGGACATAATAAAATGAAATTTTGAGGATACATTTATAGTACAATGTAGGTGATCGCTAAGGGAGGATTTTTGGATATTCCGTCGCTAAAGGGGTGAAGAGGAGGGTTAAATTTTTAAATGAGTGTATCTATCTCTCAAAACTTTAAAAGTTTACAGATGTAAAAATTGGTATTTAGAATCTCCTTTAAAAATAAGGAAACACGTATTTTTTGTTTTCGGAAAATCCCAATAGGAGGGGTGAAAAAGGGGGAAAATGGGTTGAATGCCTTTAATGAGGATACTTATATCTCAGAAACTGAAGACATTACAGACCTGAAAATTGGTATTTGGGATCTATTTTAAAAAGAAACATGTATTTTCTGTTTTTGGAAATTCCAATTAAATGGGGGGTGAAAAGGGGGGTGAATTTTTAAAATTAGTGTTTCTATATCTCAAAACTTTAGAAATTTACAGATGTAAAAATTGGTATTTAGAATTTTCTTTAAAAATAAAGAAACGCGTATTTCTTCGTTTTCGGAAAAACCCAATAGGAAGGCTGAAAAAGAGGTTGAATACCTTTAATGAGGATACTTATAACTCAGAAACTGAAGATATTACAGACCTGAAAATTGGTACTGGGACCTCCTTTGAAAATAAAGAAACACTTTTTTTGTTTTTGGAAAATCCAATTAATGGGGGTTAAACAGGAGTGACAATTTGGGGTGAATTTTAGAAAGGATATATCTACAGTATATCTCAGAAACGTAAAATGTTGCAGTCGTAAAAATTGGTATTTGGAATCTCCTGTAAAAGTAAAGAAACATAGGTGATTTGTTTTTGGAAACTCCACTGAAGGGGAACTAAAAAGGGGGTGAAATTTTAAAATGAGCATTTCTACAGTATATCTCAAAAACATGTTACCGAAGTGAAAAATAGTATTTTTTGTCTCTATTACAATAAAGAAACATGTACTTTTTGTTTTCGGAAAAACCACTTGGGCGGAGGGGTAAAAGTGACTGAAAATGGGGTTGAATTCTTTTAATTACGATACTGATATCTCAAAAGCTGAAGATGTTACAGACGTGAAATTTGGTATTTGGAATCTGCTTTAAAACCAAAGAAAAAAGCGTTTTGGCGGGAAATCATCTTGGGGGGGGGGCGGAGGTGAAGGGTGAAAAGGAGTTGAATTCCTTTTATGAGGACACATATCTCAAAAACTTAAGATGTTAGAGTCGTGATAATTGGTATTTAGAAGATCCTTTACTATTAAACAAACGAGTATTTTGCCGGAAAATTCACTTAGAGAGGGGGGGGGGGGTGAAAGGAAGTGAAAAAATGTGAATTCTTTTTATGGGGATAATTATATCTCAGAACTGAAGGTAACAGACGTGAACATTGGTATTTGGAATCTCCTTTAAACATAAAGAAACATGCTTTCTTTTTTGCGGGTGGGGATAAATCAACTTAACGGCGGTGGGGTGAAAAAAAGGAGTTGAGACCAATTGATTTTACTGTTCATAACGTACTTATTCTGATCATAAACTGATCATTTTTAATCTTTGCCGGGTTCGTTTCCAAGAACCACCTTTTCCTTTGCAGAACGTTCTTAGATTACAGTAGATTCTCCTGGCATATAAATGAAAATTTAAACACATTTGAAATAAACGATAGGAATGATATTGACCGTGCAAATGTTCACCTCTATAATAAGGTCAATAATGAACGGAAGTATATCATTCGTGCCGCCAGAAATATCGCACACTTGCCTACGCGCGACGATGGTGCTGGTCACAATGTCAGCAATGACAATGGCAGCAGATGTAATTTACCGCCAAGTAGCGGTCTTGCATCTTGCTAGTCCAGAATAATAATAATAATAATAATAATAATAATAATAATAATAATAATAATAATAATAATAATAATAATAATATGTTCTGGACCGTCGTCCAAATGTGCGGACCGCGCTAGAAACGTGTCCTAGCCGGTTAATGACTACGATTGCAGTCCGGCCACGGGTTCAGTACCGCCAAGGCACCCAAGAAGACACCACGCCGGATCTCCGCAAGGATTTGAACCATATTAAAAATGCTTATAGGAAATGATGGCAAAGATTTAGGGATCTAACTGACCGGCTGGAATACCTGGACCTAGCCCGGGAAGTACGAAATCGATTGCTGGAAAGAAAGATTGAAAAATGGGAGGAACTTTGCCGTAATCTCTCAGAAAACGAGTCAGATCACGAATTTTGGCGGATTCTCTCAGAAAACGAGTCAGATCGCGAATTTCGGCGGTTTGTATATAAAACGTTAAGCATTCAATTATGAATTTCATTATATACCGTAGCGAAGCACGGGTATCTTGCTAGTGCATATATTTGTGTACTGTACATACGAAGAAAGCCTTACACAGTATTTAACAATTTCTTATGTTGTTGGGTATTCAGCCCGAAGGCTGGTTTGATCCTCTGCAGCTCCGCAAACAGCTGTCATAAATAGCCTAGGCGTCACTGAAGAGGCGTACTAGGGAAATGATGAGTGAGGTAGTGTCCCGTTGCTTTCCAAGAACCATCTTTTCCTTTGCAGAACGTTCTTAGATTACAGTAGATTCTCCTGGCATATAAAATAAGACGAAACAGACTTTGAAAGTTGTGTCTCAGAACTTCCTCGAATGATTATAATATACAACTAATAACGGCAGACGAAAGAGTCAAGAGTAGAAATTCCGAGAAAGAGATGATGGAATCAATTAGAAAGATTAAGATTAGCCGGAAGAAAAATGATTGCGGATATGAGAAATTTCAAGGAAAAACATTTCACAACAATTTCATGGCAAGGAACTTCGTAAGCAGGGTATATTAAAATACTATTCAATGAGAAGAAATTGGAGCATTGCTATTTTTTCTTACGTATTTTACAGTGTATTATGATGTAATTCAACAAGATATACTATTAGCTTTGCTACTGTGTCACTATCAAGCATGGATAACAAACAAACACATTATGTATTTTCAGTTACTGGTTTCCTCATTTTCACACCAGGCAAATGCTGGGGCTGTACCTTAATTACGGCTACGGCCGCTTCCTTCCCACTCCCAGTCCTTTCCTCTCCCATCGTCGCCATAAGACCTATTTGTGTCGGTGCGACGTAAAGCAAATTCTAAAAAAAAAAAAAAAAAAAAAAAAAAAATTAGTCACTGATAACAGAAACTATAAGAAGAAAATACTGAATTCAGTTATTTTCCCTCTTCTTCAACCGCACCCACCACGGATGATTAAATATTTTGGAATACAATCGAGAAAGGAAAAAAAAACTTCAGATGAGAACAGAGCACAACTTACTGCAAGAACTGAAACAATGTTGGGAACCATACCTTCAGTTCTTGCGTAAGGGCCATAGCGCATGACTGATTTTACGTCAATAGTACTGCTGTCATTTAAAATTTAGTTTACCATATAAAAAGCGGAATAATCAACCACTTCCGGCGCGCGTAAATATAATAAATTGGGTTTAGGAAGCAGCAGGAATCAGCCTTGGCCTTTAAAAAAACTATCGTCCCAACCATCTTTCCATACTGAAAAGAGGAAACTATGGAAAAACTACTTGAAGGATTATCAACAGAATGCATCTTTTTTTAAATCTAACTCGTGATCTATGAATTATTGTTTCCTGAGCACTGTGTTGTATAATAATAATAATAATAATAATAATAATAATAATAATAATAATAATAATAATTAATTAGCCGGTCACGCGGTGAACGGGTAGCGAGCCTACCACTTACTCGTAGCATCCGGATTCGTTTCCCAGCTAGGTCAGGGACTTTTACCAGATCCGAGGCTGATTCGTTTCGCTGACCACGCGCCACCTTGTAATCTGCAGGTATTTGGGTTGAACAGCGGTCGCTTAGTAGGCCAAGGCCTATCAGGGATACAGTGTCATGGCTATCCTTTTATCATTAAACCCATTCCAGTATATGCTTTTACATTATAAGTTCCTTTACGCGCCCCTTCAAATATCACCGACCAAAGTTCGGATAGAATCAGTCAACTTAAGCTCAGAAAGCCAGTGCTCTACCATCTGAACCACTCCGCGCGGCATGTTGTAAAATAAAAGCGTCCAGGTCTTCCAACCATTATTCGTGTTACTCGATATGCAGGCAATTAGTAATAAGTCATAAGAAGTCATCTATGATATACAATCAATAGATTCCTCTCCATAACTCTGAAATTAAGTAATTCGCACGGGTAAGAGAATCCTTTAAGTGTAACACAATTGCTAAAACGGTTGTAGTCGTCTTTCGAAATGCAGGCTTTAGCAAACCATAGCTACCGGTGAACGTATGCGGCAATTGTGTTTCAGCAACACAATAGCGACATGTAACATAAAAAGAAACTTCCTAACCCACAAAAGAGGAACAATTGTTTACTTTGTTCACCAGCCGAGGAATATAAGTACAATCATCATCATCATCATCATCATCATCATCATATCTTCATCCCACAACATTTACCTTTTCTTAATACTGTAAACTACACAGTCTGCTAACACGACAAGACACCAAGCAATTTTGCCCGTCGCTGTTTCATGATTGATCTAGCTGGGAGACTAATTCTAAATTACGGGAACATCTTATTCAAAAGTACAGCATTAAACAGCGTACTTAAGTAGCCTAATGTTCAAGCCAATTCTAACAGCTTTACACAGTAGAGACCAAACTGCCATCGACCGAGCTCGATAGCTGCAGTCGCTTAAGTGCAGCCAGTATCCAGTAATCGGGAGATAGTGAGTTCGAGCCCCACTGTCGGCAGTCCTGAAGATAGTTTTCCGTGGTTTCCCATTTTCACACCAGCCAAATGCCGGGGCTGTACCTTAATCAAGGCCACGGCCGCTTCCTTCAAATTCCTAGGCCTTTCCTATCCCATCGTCGCCGTAAGACATATGTGTCGGTGAGACGTAAAGCAAAAAAAAAAGCCATCGAATATCTGTGAAACGTACTTGGTTAAGCGTTCGCCTCCTACACTCAGTGCTGCGGCATCGATTACTAATACAGTCAGTTGGCATTTAAGAATACTCAGATGCGAGAGCTCCGTGGTCCGTTGAACATCTCCTTTTTAGAGCTAAATATCGGCAGATCACGATAGTTGTTAAAAGGACTTTAAATATTTATGTTTTTCTTCTTTCGAGTAGCCGTACTAGGGCCCACGCTTCTTGTTCAACTGTTGGGCTTCGTCCCGTGTTGTCGCATCTGCTCCCGGTGTAGCTTCGTTCTTTCCTCCAACCAGGAGGTACCTTTCTTCACCACCACCATCATCATCATCATCATCATCATCATCATCATCATCATCATCATCATCATCATCATTGCTATCAGTGACATGAATGATAAGCCCTCAAAAGGTCGCCGTAAGACTTAAAATGTATATAAAGACATACTATATGAAGCCTTTCAGCATTCATTCTACAAGCCTCTGTTGCATTACCTAAGCGACTCCATAATCCTCTATAGTTTCGTAGCGTCGTTTAGTTCTACACCTCGCCATTAAGTCATTAAAAAGTGAGAATGACCGCAGCCGGTCTCCCTTTATCTCTCTTAACCTCCATGGCCGAGTCCATAATTCTCGTAGATAACCTCTCCGCTTCAACTTGCCTCACATGGTCCACCACCGAAGCTGGTTTATAGGCTACGCACAGCTTCATCCATAGAGTCCATTCTTAACTTTTATCTCCTCATTCCAACTACCCTCAACTTTGTTAATATTTCAGAGGGTAGCCAATTCACGGCCAGGACACTGGTCGAAGGAAACGACAGTCGATGTTGTCAGTAAATAATAATAATAAATAATAATAATAAATAATAATGTTGTCAGTATTACCATAGCATTTTTATTATGAATATGTTCTCCGTTCCTTCTCTAGCTGATAAATGACAGGTCACTAATCTTCTAATCACGTGGTACCTTTTCATAACGCACAATGGCTCGGAATTGATCAAAGCACATCCTTCCATATCTACTGGTAACGGCCTATCTCCGAGAAGTCCCCGTTCCTTATTCTCTTAAGATTTAGAGATATCACAAGGCAGTGTGTATCAATTCACACTTCTCCGTGTCAGGTGGTGGTGGTGATTATTGTTTTCAGAGGAAGTACAACTAGACAACCATCCTCTATTAACACTAATCAGAGAGAAAAAATGGAAGGGTTCCGGCACTTCGGTAAATGAAAGACTCCCCAGGCCTCCAAACCTAATACCGTCGGAGTCGGAAACGAACAAGAGTTGACCAAGGGGGGTCGGATAGAACAGATGAAAGTGAGGAGTCTGGCACACGGAAGTGGAAGCAATGCCATTCTCCGTGTCAACAGATACACTTTATGCACACTGTTAAAGCGGCTGGACACGTAGGCTATAACAAACAGTAATCACTGGATAATTCAATATATAATGTTATTAGTTTTACGCCCGCCTGAAGATTTCCAAAATATCGTAACTCTTTTACATGCAATCACGGTCAAATATTTCACGCATATGGCCAAGACTTCATGATCAAAGAAAGAGAATAACCAACCTAAAGCTCCTGTTACAGAACCTCTTGTTCTACGAATGCACTTACACACAATACAGAGGATAGTTCTGCTGAAAACACAAAACCAACAACTTAATATTTTATTATCTTAATATTTACTATGAAATAAACTCCATATGTTGCAGTTTCTTGGTGTATGCAGTATTTTCATCTGTCTGTTGGCACAGGGCAAAAATGTGGTTAACCCTGATGCCCCAGTCTCATTTACGGCAGTAGCAGTATATAAACTGCTGAGATATGGGTGGTGCTGAGGAAGGACTAATGACACTCGCAGCAAGACTTATGGGCCTGAGTGTTATGAAAGGTGTTACAGTGTCAGTTGTGTCCCAATAGCACTTTCTGGCTCAGTGAGGAACGAGAGTCGATGTTGCCAGTATTACCGTAACATGTAGATTAAGAATATGTTCTTTACCACTGTAGCCAATAAATATCAGGTCACTCTAATCTTCTAATCACCAGGTGCCTACCTCACTAGTCATCTTACGTAGTAAGCCTCATTCTGGTACCTTTATCGGTTTATGCGATTTCTCTGTAACTGAATAAACATCAGTGGTACTACTTGAGGATCCAACCAGCCTTCGGGCCGATGACCTAAAACACTACATTAACAGCTGCGAACAGTGAACTAGGTGAACAAGAACTTTATACTGAATAATACTTATTATTACGTCTAATATTACTATTTAATTGCGAAAACCCTTAAATGACACTCGGTACCGGAATGATGCCCAATAAAGATTACTGTAACACGCCCGTAGATCTACTAATATCGGTCTTTCATATGTAAGCACCCACAAATAATGCCGAAAGATGGTAATGGGATTCAATCCTGCAACCTAGGCCACAGTAGGAGAGGATCAAATCGTCTGCTTCTCAAAATCAGCATTATCTCCGTATAGTAAAGCCTCGTTAATCCAGAGCCGGATAAGCCGGACTTCACTTAACCCGCACAGAAAAAAGCAACAACAAAAACACTTTGTGAAAATGTAGAATGGAAGGATTTTAATGTGGCTGGAAGACAACAATCGTATTTATAACATAGCTCCGTGACAGTTCAGACTGTTTGCCCCTTGTTGTAGATACACACTGCGGTCAGTTTCTATTCTGATGTAATAAAGGTATTTTCTTTCCAGTATTGTACAGTACCGGTACTGCATTTTATTAAATGTTTTACGCGCTATCATTAAGTAACTGAGTAAGCCCTATTAACATTTGCGCCAAAATATAATGTAGAAGTGAAGCGAATGAGAAAGCCGCCGGTGACGCTGTGTACAAGTGGTTGCTATGTTCGAGTGGATTAATGATTAATGAAAAACGGTATGTAAAGTCGGGAAATGAGGCACTCAAATCTAGGCTATAAATAATTTTATTCACGCTACGTGAAATGGCATTTTAGGGGTTATAGGGAGGTATATTCACTGAAACAGATTGGGCTAGAAATCGGTGATGGCAGTACAGGGAGCTGGAATTCAAATAAGGATGACAAAGTTGTTAGTGGTAAATTAAAGTTATAGATAATTCAATTTCCGATCACTTATATCTATACATTTTTTGACCGTACTAGCTATGATAACAGAGATATTCATGAATTTCTACTTTTGTTGCTAAGACCATATCACCGCTGAACCACGAGGAAATACGAGAACAGAATTTAATGAAAATCGATATGTAAGTCAGGGAATAAGGCTCTACAGTCTAGATCAGGGCTGTCCAACGTTCGTTTCTACGCGAGCACATTCACATGATAACTAAGGGTATGCGGGCGACAGGTACGATTCCACTAATTCGACTACTGTTATCGGTACTACAACGACTATATAATAATAATAATAATAATAATAATAATAATAATAATAATAATAATAATAATAATAATAATAATAAATCTAGAATTAAAAATTATATGAAAATATATTTACGCGCATATTATTATTTTTTTGCTAGGGGCTTTACGTCGCACCGACACAGATAGGTCTTATGGCGACGATGAGAAGGAAGGCCTAGGAGTTGGAAGGAAGCGGCCGTGGCCTTAATTAAGATACAGCCCCAGCATTTGCCTGGTGTGAAAATGGGAAACGACGGAAAACCATTTTCAGGGCTGCCGATAGTGGGATTCGAACCTACTATCTCCCTGATGCAAGCTCACAGCCGCGCGCCTCTACCCGCACGGCCAACTCGCCCGGTACTCATAATTAATGTGTGATGGTTCATGTTTGTGGGTTACTGTAGTCACGTCCTAGTTCGTGAACCATGGGCAACGGCTGGGTGGCCTAGTAAGTGGTCCTGAGAGACGGGATACCAGTTGCTTTGGAATGGGAGTGGGCATCTCGGACATCTTCTGAATCATGGCCCTCCTTATGCTCAGGCGGCTAGGACTATACAATTCACCGGTGGTCCATAACCCGTTAGAGGAGAGATCCTCACTTGGACTATGTGCAAGTAGGGTAGCATCCTGCTTCATGAATTTACCGAGCTCAGAACATTTTAAGCAAGCCTCGGACCTATGGAGTCCCACTACCATTTGACAGGCGACAGACTCCTTGGAAACAACTTGGCGAACGAAATTGAATTCGACGGGGAGCTATCAATATTAATGGGGCTTATGGAAGAGAGAAGGTAGAACTGGCTGAGTCAGGAAAGAGGATGCATCTGGATGTGCTAGGAGTAAATAATATTCGGGTAAGGGGAGATAATGAGGAAGAGATATGAGATTATAAAGTGTACTTGACGGGTGTTAGAAAGGGAAGGGCAGAGTCTGGGGTAGGGCTCTTTATCAGGAATACCATTGCACGCAACATAGTTTCTGTTAGGCACGTAAATGAGCGAATGATGTGGGTAGATTTGTCAGTTGGAGGAATTAGGACAAGAATTGTGTCCGTGTATTCACCATGTGAGGGTGCAGATGAGGATGAAGTTGACAAGTTTCATGAAGCATTGAGTGACATCGTGGTCAGGGTCAACATCAAGGATAGTATAGTGCTAATGAAAGATTTCAATGCGAGAGTTGGGAATAGAACCGAAGGATACGAAAGGGTGATTGGTAAATGTGGGGAAGATATGGAAGCTAATGGGAATGGGAAGCGTTTGCTGGACTTCTGTGCTAGTATGGGTTTAGCAGTTACGAATACATTCTTCAAGCATAAGGCTATTCAGCGCCACACATGGGAGGCTAGGGGTACCAGATCCATAATAGATTATATCTTAACCAACTTCGAATTCAGGAAATCTATTAGGAATGCATGAGTTTTTCGCGGATTTTTCGATGATACAGACCATTATCTGATCTGTAGTGAACTAAGTATCTCTAGGCCTAGGGTAGAGAAAGTGAAATTTGTCTGCAAACGAATCAGGGGAGAAAATCTCTAGGTCGAGGAAATTTGACAGAAGTACATGGATATGATTAGTGAGAAGTTTCGAACAGTAGACAGTAAGCAGGTTCAGGATATAGAAAGTGAATAGGTGGCATACAGGGATGCTGTGGTAGAAACAGCAAGGGAATGCCTAGGAACAACTGTGTGTAAAGACGGGAAAAGGCGAACATCTTGGTGGAATGATGAAGTGAGAGCAGCCTGTAAACGTAAGGCTCATCAGAAATGGCTCCAAACAAGGGCCGAGGCAGACAGGGATTTGTACGTAGACGAAAGAAACAGAGCGAAACAAATAGTTGTTGAATCCAAAAATAAGTCGTGGGAAGATTTTGGTAACAACCTGGAAAGGCTAGATCAAACAGCAGGGAAAACTTTCTGGATAGTAATAAATAATCTTAGGAAGGGAGGGGGAAAAAGGAAATGAACAGTGTTTTGAGTAATTCAGGTGAACTCATAATAGATCCCAGGGAATCACTGGAGAGGTGGAGGGAATATTTTGAATATCTTCTCAATGTAAAAGGAAATCATCCTGGTGGTGTTGCAAACAGCCACGCTCATGGGGAGGAGGAAAATGATGTTGGTGAAATTATGCTTGAGGAAGTGGAAAGGATGGTAAATAAACTCCATTGTCATAAGGCAGCAGGAATAGATGAAATTAGACCTGAAATGGTGAAGTATAGTGGGAAGGCAGGGATGAAATGGCTTCATAGAGTAGTAAAATTAGCGTGGAGTGTTGGTAAGGTACCTTCAGATTGGACAAAAGCAGTAATTGCACCTATCTATAAGCAAGGGAACAGGAAGGATCGCA
The DNA here is from genome assembly GCF_040414725.1 of Anabrus simplex. Classification (NCBI taxonomy): domain Eukaryota; kingdom Metazoa; phylum Arthropoda; class Insecta; order Orthoptera; family Tettigoniidae; genus Anabrus; species Anabrus simplex. The sequence continues at coordinate 186,190,114 of NC_090267.1, forward strand.
ACAACTATCGAGGTATCTCACTGATAAGTATACCAGGCAAAGTATTCACTGGCATCTTGGAGGGAGGGTGCGATCAGTCGTTGAGAGGAAGTTGGATGAAACATCAGTGTGGTTTCAGACCACACAGAGGCTGACAGGATCAGATTTTCAGTATGCGCCACGTAATTGAAAAATGCTACGAGAGGAATAGGCAGCTGTGTTTATGTTTCGTAGATCTAGAGAAAGCATATGACAGGGTACCGAGGGAAAAGATGTTCACTATACTGGGGGACTATGGAATTAAAGGTAGATTATTAAAATCAATCAAAGGCTTTTATGTTGACAATTGGGCTTCAGTGAGAATTGATGGTAGAATGAGTTCTTGGTTCAGGGTTCTTACAGGGGTTAGACCTTTGCTGTTCGTAGTTTACATGGATCATCTGCTGAAAGGTATAAAATGGCAGGGAGGGATTCAGTTAGGTGGAAATGTAGTAAGCAGTTTGGCCTATGCTGACGACTTGGTCTTAAGGGCAGATTGTGCCGGAAGCCTGCAGTCTAATATCTTGGAACTTGAAAATAGGTACAATGAGTATGGTATGAATATTAGCCTCTCGAAGACTAAATTGATGTCAGTAGGTAAGAAATTCAACAATTGAATGTCAGATTGGTGATACAAAGCTAGAACAGGTCGATTATTTCAAGTATTTAGGTTGTGTGTTCTCCCAGGATGGTAATATAGTGAGATTGAATCACGGTGTAGTAAAGATAATACAGTGAGCTCGCAGTTGCGATCAGCAGTATTCTGTAAGAAGGAAGTCAGCTCCCAGACGAAACTATCTTTACATCGGTCTGTTTTCAGACCAACTTTGCTTTACGGGAGCGAAAACTGGGTGGACCCAGGATACCTCATTCCTAAGTTAGAAGTAACAGACATGAAAGTAGCGAGAATGATTGCTGGTACAAACAGGTGGGAACAATGGCAGGAGGGTACTCGGAATGAGGAGATAAAGGCTAATTTAGGAATGAACTCGATGGATGAAGCTGTACGCATAAACCGGCTTCGGTGGTGGCCTCATGTGAGGCGAATTGGAGGAGGATAGGTTACCTAGGAGAATAATGGACTCTGCTATGGAGGGTAAGAGAAGAAGAGGGAGACCAAGACGACGATGGTTAGAGTCGGTTTCTAACGATTTAAAGAGGTATAGAACTAAACGAGGCCACAACACTAGTTGCAAATCGAGGATTGTGGCGACGTTTAGTAAATTCTCAGAGGCTTGCAGACTGAACGCTGAAAGGCGTAACACTCTATAATGATATTGTATGTATGTATGTATGTATGTATGTATGTATGTATGTATGTATGTATGTATGTATGTATGTATGTATGTATGTATGTATGTAATTAATGTGAAATCTGGCACTGCATGCACGCTGCAAGTTGAGGGAAGTCTGATGTGTAACTGGTACAGGCTGCTCTTAACGCGTCATGCAGGTGTGAGTCTGTCAGGCAGGATCGGTATTTGCTTTTTATTATGTTCATAGTCGAAAACGCGACTTTACAAAGATAGGTTGAACCAAAACAAGATTGCATCTTCAGAGCAACACTGCGGGTAATGGGATATTTTTTACCGTCCACCAGAGTCCAGAAATTGCCACATGTTGCGTAGGAGGATTTCAAAGAAAGGTCTGACTGAAGGCTTAAAATTTCCATTTCTAATTCTTCAGGATTATAATTTTCGAATATTTCACACACCCTCCCTCCAAGCTCACAAACGTCAACACAAGTTAAGGGATTATTGACAAACATGATCACTGGTTCAAGCATTGAAAACTGGCTAAATCTGCTACCAAACTCGGACCCAAGAGTTTCAAGATGTTTTGCAAGAGATGAAAAATCACGCTTGCCGCCATTTACTGCATCTGCCATAGATTTCAAATTTGGAAAATGTGAAAGGGAATTTCTATTTAAATGGACAATCCATACCTTAAGTTTCTTTTCAAATGCATTGACAATACTTTTCATACCTGAAATATTATGATCTTTTCCTTGTAATTCGAGATTTAACTCATTTAATTTTGAGGTGATGTCTGCCAAGAATGCTAATATTAGCCACGATATATCATCAAGTTCGTGATAATATTTCCCAGGAGATGCATTTCATAAAGTCTCGTATCTCATCCAACAGGCAGCAAAACCGTTCGAGTGTTTTCCCCCTACTAAGCCACCTTACGTCTGCATGATGTCACCATACTCCGAATCTGACATACTTAAAATATTTCTGAACAATCGATGGCGAGCAGATGAGGACCTTATATAATTCACGACATGAGTTACAATTTTCATGACATGATCGAACTTTAAAACCTTTGCGCATAAAACATTTTGGTGAATAATACAATGATAAGAAAGAAATTTTGGAAATGATTCATCCTTAGCGCAAAGAGAAAGATATCCATTATTTCTATCAGTCACAGACGGTGCCCCCATCTGTTGTTATAGCGACAAGCTTTGACAGTGGTAAGTTACTCTCTTTGGTGAATTTAACGTAAGCATTAAATATGTCTTCTCCCCTAGTACGTCCATGAAGTGGCAATAGCTTGACAAACTCTTCCTTTACTGTAAAATCATTAAAAACCATTCTAGCAAATACACACAACGCAGCAGTGTCAGACATATCAGCACTTTCATCAAACTGGAGTGAAAAATATTCATACGATTTCAAATCCTGATGTAATTGAGATTCCATATTATTAGAAATCTGTTCAATCCGCCTAGCAACAGTTTGGTGAGAGAACTGAAGTCTTTTGATTGAAGATATCAATTCAGATTTATCTTTGTGAGATTCGAACAGAGATTCAGCGGTATTTAGCATAGCTTCTTTCACTACTTCCCCATCACTGAAAGCGTTTTTCCTTTCAGCTAGGACGTAACAAACTTTGTAAGAAGCTATTGTCATGTTACGCGTTTGCTGAGCTGGCTTCTTAAACGCACATTGTTGCAATGCTAATTTAGATTTTAGGTCTTTCACTTTGTGTTAACAGGAAATTCACTGTCAAATTTTTTGATTAGTCAAAAAATGTCGCTGTACATTACTTCTTTTAGGAACAGACACGCTAGCATTACACAATAAACACACAGACTTCCCTTGTTTTCAATAAAGCAATACTGGTCCTCCCATTCACTGTTGAAGTTATAATTTCTTTGCCTTTTAGCCATGTTAAAAAGAGTTATGTTTAATGAAATATAACTGATTATAAAATGAATCATTTAAAGTTTAAATAGTAATGAAGAAAAGCACACGAAACATGTTGAATGTACAACTTATCACAACACAAGGCACTCAAAACGTATTCCATAAGCCCTGCATAAGCTCACAAGTAATACTGAATGTTCGCCTGAAAGTTAGGAACTGGGAACATTCCGATTGCAAGACTTTCATAAATCGTTTGTTCATTGCTTACGGCACAGCTTTGTTGGGATTAAAGTTAATGGGCAAATGGGGTGTCCCATTGTCGTCCTGGTGAAACTCTGTCATGGTAGGTAGTTTATGGCATTGCAATCAAGTGAATCATAAGGAAGCGGTTCTGTTTGGCAGAATAAATATTCGGCTCTATTTGGCTCCGTGAGCAGGGCTAGGCCCCCACACTGAGAGGTTGGTGGAGGATTTCCTTTTGTTGCAACTACTTACATGTCGAATAGCTCTCTTTCTGAACCTTTCTTCTATCTCTTTATTAATTGCGGACACGAGTCAGTTAGGCCTAGATCACATTTATGGCTTACTCAAAGCTCTTTGTGTATTTTGAGGTACGGATATAACAAATTTCCTGACTTTGAGGACGGTATTTTAAAGAGAAAAGTAAGAATATTTATTGAAATGCATAAGTATTGTTTTCAAATATTAAGTAAAATTTAATTTGGAAATTAATTGCGAAGGGCGCCATAAAAGGGCGCCTCGGGCGCCGCGTTGGACAGGGCTGGTCTAGATTATAAATAATGTTATTCACGCGGGATGAAATGGTAGTTTAGGGGAAGGCACCTAAAAGTTAATTTTTAAATACCTATGTTATTGGTCCTATCGAAAAGTACTACATAACAAAAGTTAATACAATTTTCCTATCATTTATGTCGTATACAGTTTTACCGTACCGACAATGATAACAGAATTCATGAATTTAGACTTTTGTTGTTTAGTCCATATCCACGCCGAGCATTGCTAACATGGAAATATTGTTCAGTTAGGATAAATGGCGATAGTTTTTGTCGTGTTGTTTTAATATGTAAACCCGCGTGGTCAATGGTCCATATCGACAAGGCAAATTGTGAAGATGATTATAAAAAATAAGAAAAATCGTAGAGGATTGATCGCTTGAAGATTTTTTTTTTTTTTTTTTTTTTTGCTATTTGCTTTACGTTGCACCGACAGAGATATGTCTTATGGCGACGATGGGATAGGAAAGGCCTAGGAAGTGGAAGGAAGCAGCTGTGGCCTTAATTAAGGTACAGCCCAGGCATTTGCCTGGTGTGAAAATGGGAAACCACGGAAAACCATCTTCAGGGCTGCCGACAGTGGGGCTCGAACCCACTATCTCCCGATTACTGGATACCGGCCGCACTTAAGCGACTGCAGCTATCGAGCTCGGTCGCTTGAAGAATAAGACAAGAGGAAGTCATGAAAGAAGGAAAGAAGACTCCTTTTACATCAGATCCCCTAATATCACAGCTTTTTAAAGCAAGTCCATGAGAGTCCCGGGGGGGGGGGGACTATGCCCCTCTACTCATCTGATTCTGGGAGGGCCGAGTCGGAAGAAAACTAAATGTGAATGCCTACAATATCGAAAGTTCATAAAACTGATCAACAATAAATTGACTATTGTTGTGATATCATGTGTGTCTTTTCCAGCCATGCATCTCCGATAGATGGGATTACTGTTGCGTCCCGTGAAAAATAGCATGCCTGAATATTGGCGGAAAGTAGCTGGGGAGTTAGATAACTTTGTCCATTCTATATGATAGTCCCGTCAACGAAGGGTACTGCAGCTAGTACAATATAAAATCATCCATGAAAAGCCTTATTTGTGATTCCAGTTTTTTACTCATACCATATGTATATAATAAAACACATAGGTCTAATAATGCTGCCTTGTGGAACAACCTCTTAATCATTAGAGTATGAGATAATGCTTCACCTTTAATAGTACTAAGAGTTCTAGTTTTTAGAAATTTACTCACCCATTCAGTCACAAACCTTGGATAGGTCAATTGCTATACAGTCCATCTGACCTGATTTATTTATTTATTTATTTATTTATTTATTTATTTTATTTATTTATTTATTATTTGATTTACGTCGCACTGACACAGACAGGTCTTACGGCGACGATGGGAGAGGAAAGGGCTAGGCGTGGGAAGAACGCGGCCTTACCCTTAATTAAGCTGCAGCCCCAGCATCTGCCTAATGTGAAATTTGGAAACCACAGAAAATAATCTTCAAGCTATCGACAGTGGGGTTCGAATCCATCATCTCCCTAATGCAAGTTTACGTCTATGTGACTCAAACCGCGCAGCCCCTAGCTCAGTCCTCCTGAATCTAAAATATCCGCTATGTCTTGCTGGAATCCTACAAGTTGAGCGTCACTGGATGACCTTTCCTAAAGCCGAATTACCTTCCATTAAACCAGTTCCTAATTTCAGAAACGTACCTAATATAATCAGAAAGAATGCTATTCCCAAAGCATACATGCAATACATGTCAAGGTGATTGGCTTGTAATTGTCCGTTTTAGGTTGATCACCCTTTCTTCTGTAAACTAGGGCTACAATAGCAACTTCCCCATAATTATGGTATAACTTCTTCACGCAAACTGTAATCAAATATGTACTTCAGATATGGTACCACCTTTACAGGTACACGCCCGTTTTCACACTCCTCAACAATTCCCTTAAAACCGGGCGAGTTAGCCGTGCGGTTACGAGCGTGCAGCTGTGAGCTCGCATCCGGGAAATAGTGGGTTCGAACCCCACTGTCGGCAGCCCTGAAGATGGTTTTCCGTGGTTTACCATTTTCACACCAGGCAAATGCTGGGGCTGTACCTTAAGGCCACGGCCGCTTCCTTCCCATTCCTAGACCTTTCCTGTCCCACCGTCGCCATAAGACCTGTGTCGGTGCGAAGTAAAGCAAAAATAGCACAATTTCCTGTTTATATCTTCACTCACCATTTTCCACCAACAATTATTTTTAAAAACTCCCTCATGCCCGCCTTATTAACCACATAGTACTGCCTAATACCCCTACTTCTACAACCTGTCTACCACATTTAACTAGAAAACAACTTCGTGATCACTTTATCATCTCTCGCTTCAGTTTATCTATAGAGATTATCCCGTTTTATCAGCACTGCGTCTAGAATACTCTATTTGGCTCCATCCCTATATGATTCGGCTGTCCTTTCCACATCAACTTATTGGCCATTTGTTGACCATGCTGTCTGTCATTCGCATTACCGTCCCAATTAACATTTGATAAATTAGATCATCTGCTACAATCACGTTTCTCTCTGTGTCGTTTCCCACACAGCTGCTTATGGTATTAAATAATTCTGCGTCCGCGACATCCTTTTCAAGTGTGTTCATCCCTAAAAACATTATTCAGAGATGAGCCTTACACCAAGAATTTTATATCTCCCATTTCCTTAACTCTTTCATGGCTTACTGATTATTCCTTTATCATTATGAATATCCTCCCTCCTTTCAAATCTATCCTGTTTCTACGGTACATTTTCCTGTTCCGGGAGAACAGTTCCAAATCCATAGTATCATTTCTTCGCCATGATTAAACTCCTATGGGCATGTATGTCTAGTAAATTAATTCATTCCGGGAGATAGTAGGTTCGAATCCCACTATCGGCAGCCCTGAAAATGGTTTTCCGTGGTTTCCCATTTTCACACCAGGCAAATGCTGGGGCTGTACCTTAATTAAGGCCACGGCCGCTTCCTTCCAACTCTTAGGCCTTTCCTATCCCATCGTCGCCATAAGACCTATCTGTGTCGGTGCGACGTAAAGCCCCTAGCAAAAAAAAATTAATTCATTAATTCATTCTATTCCTTCCTTTGCAATAATTGTGCAATTTACCACTAACAACTTTGTCATCCTTACTTGAATTCCAGCTCCATGTACTCCCATCACCGATCTCTAGCCCAACCTGTTTCTTTGAATATACCTCCCTATAACCCTTCTAAACAAACATCCCAATAGTATCTTTATCTTACAATTTGCTATGCGTCACACCGACACAGACAGGTCGTATAGGAAAGGGCTAGGAGTCGGAAGGAAGCGACCGTGGTCTTACTTAAAGTACAGCCCATTCCGTAGTCTCATTTAAATCCTCGAACGCCTTCCAACCAGTATCCCTCCTACACAGTATCCCACCGATTATGATCTTAGCTCCCTTAAACTACTTCCGAGCTGCATTAACCAGATCCTACTGCACATCCCCAACAATGTTGGTACCTATTTCTGCTTGTTTTACGTTGTTGGTACAACGTGAAAAACTACCACCTTCTCTTTACCCTTCCCTTCCACTTCCGTCTACCTTAACCTAATTCCTATGCAACACCTTACCCTGGCTCCCATTCCTCCACACACTTTCCCTTTCTTCACACGCCTAACAATAGAGTCGTCCATAACCAGAGCCTCAACCCCACCACCTGATTAGATCTCCTCCTCTCCTGGTCTCCCGTAACTTCCCCGACGGCTGGAGAAGCTACTTCATCCCCCTTCTCTCCCATTTACAACCCTGTTTCACCTCCCTCCATCTGTCCTCAACTCTACGTTTCCCTTTCCTACCGTTCCCCTTCCTCCTCCCTCGCCTACCATCTGTAACACTTTTCCGTTCCCAATCCTCCCACTGCTGCTCTACATGCACCGAATCATACAGATTCCTTACCGATACCTCTCTTGAACTCACTCCCAGGTGAGAACCCTTAGCTCTCAATTTCCTTCCCCCTAAAACATTAGCCCACCTATCATCTACAATTTCCCCTCCCCCTTCCATTTCGTCCCTCAGATATACCTACCATATCCTATACACTGTTGAAGGTAGACTTACCTACATTCTGTCCAGTCCCCTAATTGTCTTCCACAAATTCTGTAACTCTCCTACTCCTTAGCGCCTGGTCACACCCAAAGTCCTTACACCTGCATTGCTTAGCTATTCTGTTATCTTCTTACGGAAATATGAGACACGTTTTAAAAACGACGGGAATTTCAAACAGTGTTTGAATAAAAGTAAATCAAAATGAATACACGATACAAGGATTACACGCCAAATTTGAAAGCACGCAATATGCTGATAAAATAATTACACAACAATACTTCACGGGAGATTGCGTGCGAAAAGCCTGGATTGAATTCCAAACCTGTTGGCAGTGCCCATATGCCGCTGTTGAGTGATTCGTCCGTCGGATGGTGACGTTAAGCCTTGAGCAGATCCCTTGATGATATTCTTCAGGAGTAGGTTGTGTGTCGGCACCTGGTTTCACCCTCTCCATTCCTACCGTAACATTGTCACGCCTGCGAAAACCGCTACCGGTATGTGATAATGTTGAACGAGAAATACTAAACCGCAGCGAGAACTCCGAATTTAGTCACACAATCACAGAACATTACTGGCCTAGGTTCTAAGCTGAAATATTTCACATAACGGTTTTCGCAGGCGCAACGACGATATATCACGTCATTCTTTCATCTCACTACTTACTCTAATAAGATTGATATGATTAAGGGCACCCGGGCGCAAACACTCGCTACGAAGAGCCATCTCACTCCATATCCAACCCCGCACAGAAACGGGACATGAGTTGACACATCCAATACTTCATAAACGTATTATTATTATTATTGTTGTCCGCCTCCGTAGCGTAACGGTTAGTGTTATTAGCTGCCGTCCTCGGGGGCCCGGGTTCGATTCCCGGTACTGCCAGGAATTTAAAACTGGCAGGAGGGCTGGTATGTGGTTGAAATGGTACATGCAGCTCACCTCCAGCTGAATGGTCAGCGTACTGGCCTTCGGTTCAGAGGGTCCCGGGTTCGATTCCTGGCCGAGTCGGGGATTTTAACCTTCATTGGTTAATTCCAATGGCCCGGGGGCTGGGTGTTTGTGCTGTCCCCAACATCCCTGCAACTCACACACCACACATAACACTATCCTCCACCACAATAACACGCAGTTACCTACACATGGCAGATGCCGCCCACCCTCATCGGAGGGTCTGCCTTACAAGGGCTGCACTCGGCTAGAAATAGCCACACGGAATTAAGTATTTATTATTATTATTATTATTATTATTATTATTATTATTATTATTATTATTATTATTATTACGACCTTCTACGCACTAACAAATGAAAACTGCAGTTATACGGAAGAAATGCACAGTAATTAAGACATTCAATATACTGTCTAATAAAAGAACCACACGACAATTCTAACCTGCACTTAAATGTAACATGTTAACTGAAACAAAAAAAAAAAGTTGAAACTAAATAGATACCGGTACTTATGCAATAACTTTAAATATATAGCATTAATCAGAGCACAAAGATTGAATCTAATATGGCCGCTCAGGAATGACAACTGACTGTCAGATGATATTGTGAAGGTTTTTTTTTTAAAAAATTATTTTTTTCGTGGTTTCACTCCATGACGTGTTACTAATTTAAATTCAAGGGACCCACTTCGGTGAACTCCGCCCCATTTACGGACATTTTGATCATTTTATTACTATTTTTTAGTAAAACAAGTACAATCAGTAAAGTATAAATTAACGTCCAACTGTGAGGCAACTATATTAAACATGGTGACCAACATGGCTTCATTTATATTACACTGAGAAGGTAGTGAAAATCCTCAGAAACACAATCATAAACCCGTACGTCACCAAAAACTTCCTTGCAATACCTTATTCCTTAATTTTATCGTTCTAGAGTATGTCGAATTTCTCATGTTTAACTTCTTCAGAATAATGTGGAAAGTGCAACTTTACGATACAGTAGTTGCGGGTACTCACCTTCTACCAAGATGAAAATATATCATCACAAATATTTTTAAATGCTTGCAAAATAGTTACTTACTGTAGATACATACTTGATGACTACAGTGTGCCATGCGGGCATGTCAAACAGATAGTTTGAATAATGGGCCATAAACTGAACATAAAACATATATATATATATACCAGTTGTTTTACGTTGCACCGACAGAAATAGGTCTTATGGTGACAATGTGATGGGGAAGGACTGGAAGTGGGAAACCACGGAAAGCCTTTGTCAGAGCTGCCGACAGTGGAGTTAGAACCCATTATCTCCCGATTGCAAGCTCACAGCTGCACGCCCCTAACCGCACGGCCAACTCGCTCGGTTTCTGGGAATTTATTACAGTGAAAAACATTTTTGTGAGTCTATTATTAACCATCCTAAAAAGTATCCAAAAAATTTCAAATGTCAAACGTCTCCTCCGTACAGTATTGATGAAACTATCTGTAACTATAGAGGTCTGAAGTTCGCCCTTTGATCCAAATTACATTTTCTTGTATGAGGCCGAAAATTTTCCGAAGAATTTTACGTTCTTGTTTTTCAATATCTGCAATTTTAAAATGACCACCTAAAATTAAGGTTTCCGGTAGAATGACTGTTTTGTAACGTTTCAATTTAGAATTACGTGACATTACTCGTTTATTGCAGTGATCCCATGTTAGTCTAAATGCCCCCCTGAAGTTTTGAAGCCCTTTCTGTATTGGCTAAACCGCCTAATCCCGAAGGAAGAATTATTTCTCCAAGGTATTTGTACCGGGAGTACACCTTCCCCGGTTAGTTAAACTGTGCGCCTTCTATAAGGCCATCTATGTAATCTAACCGGAACTGGTGTATTACAAGATACTTTAGTTTTCAACTCTAGATGTCTATCATCGGTCCAAGAGCCCCCTCTGGCGAAATAAACGATAATTAATTCTTAAAGGAAATATAGCTTTACACTTGGCAAACCCTATGTTTTGAAGATTGTTTTGATGATGTATCAATGTTGTCAACACTTCTGCTGGTTCCTTCTTCAATAGCAATCAACCTATCAGAATTTTGTAATTATTTCCTCTAGCCAATTAAAATTGAGGGTATGTACAGGAATCTTGCCTGTCAGTAAAGAGTTCTGGAAACTTCCCTTCAAAAATACCATAAAAGCTGGGCGCTTTAGGGCCGTATTGACGTGATTGCTCTAGTTATTTGAGTGCGGCGTCTTCTAAGGGAGGCAAGGGTCGTGGACGGCGTTCGGAAGGCGCAGCAAATCAAGATAATGACAGAAGTTTCATAAACATGTGATAGCTCCTGCGGATAGCTTCAGGGAAGGTTTCAACCTCTTAATTTTGTAAAGTTCTACGTTTGGTGGTTTAAATGTAGATTTTTCGGCAAGTCTGTGCACTCTTTTATTCCCTACTGGGAAATCTGTAATATAAGGGAACAGAGTGATTACCCTCCGTAGGATCCCATTCAACTTGGCAAGGGGTGACTACAGTTTTCAAAACCTTTAAAATTCTTAACCCTTATTTGGTATGTAATAGTTCTTACTTAGCCAGCCTGCTGTAGAATTCGCTTAGCCTCTGTATCATTGGGTCATAAGCCCACTTAAGGTCTTAAGTATTTCTAGAATGAGTGCAGGTGTTTCAACTCCTTGAATTTTGTTTATGGCCTGTTACAACCTACCTTTCCTTTTGTCATTAAGGCCATTTCGTATGGGCAATTATGCCCCCGTAAATTTATTGTGGTGTGTGGAATTGGTTCTGGTGCGAAGTTCCCTTGAGGAACAGGAAGTTATAAACTGTTGAGCAATAGACTACCCCACCTCTGGGGCGACCTTGTGTAAATACTTCAATCAAGGACAACCGATGGGTTGTAAGTGCGCAATTAGAAACTGATGCCTCTTCGAGGCTGGACTATGATATAGTTGGAGCGCAGACTCCTACAAGTGTACCTTCCATTGGAGCGCAGACTCCTACAAGTGTACCTTCCAACAGCAAAAGGTGCTCTTTGCAAAATATTGTACCTATCAAGAGCAATAACGCTTTTTCTCTGTAAATCATCCAAACCGTTAATTATCGTAAATTTTGTACCTGATTTTGTGACTTTAAGTCCTTCTGATTGTTGGAGCTGATGAGCTCATCCTATGGTTGTTATTTATTCAGATTTTCTATTTATCAATTTTAAAGTAGAGAAAAAAAGGAAAGAAATAAAATTTCAAAATTTGTTGTGTTAAGTTCTGCTCTAGTTAATTCCTTGTCCGCCCATTCACCCCATGCGCTTCTTATCCCTCTGTGAGCCCTTTTCCACTCTCTCATGGCTTTATCTAAAACCAAGTTAAACAGAAGAGGAGCGAGTCCATCTCATTGACGAACACCTGTGTGTACTCCGAAACGGTCAGAAATTTCTCCAAAAAATTTCACCTTAGATTTTGCGTTTGTGAGGGTCTGACATATCAGTTCCCTCGCCTTCCTGTCCACTCGAAGTTCTTCTAGCATGTCGAATAAGGTCTGTCTGTCCACAAAGTCATACGCTTTCTTCAGTTCCACGTAGGTGACTATCGTGTTGTTGCTTCTGCGGATCATCCGGATCATCTTCAGATTCCCGATATGTTCAGCACGAACGTCCATTCCTAAAACCCGCTTGATATTCCCCAATGAAATGATCTGTTTGTTTCTCTAGTCGGTTTAGGAGGGCTTTAGACAGGGATATACCTCTGTAATAGAGCGATTTCGGGTATCACTAACGAATTTTGGAACCAAGTGGCGAAGAATAAGGATATCCTACGAGTATTGTTGAATTATTTAACAGAAAATTTGAAGGGGGAGAGTTTCCTAAATCTTGGCAGGAGGGAGTGATCTGCCCAATCTACAAGAAGAAAGGAGAGATATCTAACCCGAGTAATTATAGGAGCATAACGTTGTTAGATACATTAAGTAAAATATACACAGGTGCGTTGGCTAAAAAGGATTATCAAATGGGCGGTTGGGGGATCGATTTTGGAGACACTTCAGTCAGGCTTTAGAGAAAGGATGACGATAACTGATAATATTTTTATAGTGAAAACAATAATGGATAAGTATGTAAAAAAGAAAACTAGAAAATTAAACATTACTGCTACTGACATGGAGAAAGCATTTGATTATGTGAGCAGAGGGGCTGTCGCGGCAAAGATGAGAAGGACAGGGATGTCTCATAAGATGATACGAGCGGTTGAGAACGTATATTCAGAAGTGAAGAGCTCAATTAAAATTAAGGAGGGAGTAGTAATTGGGGAAATACTCTCCAAAGTAGATCTGAAACAGGGTTGTAAGTTGTCACCTGTACTGTTCTTATTGTTTATAAATGATATCTTTCAATCGAAAGGTTTCGAGGCAGGGGTTTACCCAAGTCTTGAGAACTAGGAAATTCCAGGTCTCATTTTCGCAGATGGCATCCTTCTGCTTACACTGACACTCAATAGCATGCAGGGTAGTAACAATTCAGTGGTAAATTACTGTAAAGAGTTGAATTTAAAAATTAATGCTCAGAAAACAAAGGTAAATTGTGTGTAAAAAAATGGATATAAATTGTCAAAAATGAAAAATGGTGGATGGGTGAGACAAGATTAGAAGTTGTCAAGAAAGTAGAATATTTGGGTATGATATTAAATGGAAATGGCAAATGGGCAGAGCAAATAAAAAGAGTAAACTAAAGGGCATGAGTGCCCTGTCAGCCACTAATATATTCGATAATAAAAAAGGTGCCCAACACAGATTACAGAGTGTATAAAATGTTTTTAATGTGTTAGTTAAATCTAGAGTGTTGTACAGAGCGGAAATCTGGGGAGTTGAAGGGAGAGTTTATACACTTTATGCAATTACGAGTAGATTTGGTAAAATAATTGTGTGACTACCCACTTGTACAGCTAACTGCGGAGTGAGAATGATGTGCAACGATGTAAGTCTGCAGGCGGATATTATTAAAAAGATAATCAAGTACTGGTTTGAGACTAAAGCTGGGATCAGGTGGCGAAGTATTACAGATAGCCTACCAACACCAAATGAAACATCAGAACCAAGGATACTGAGTGGATGGGGTACGGAACATTTTGGAAACGGTAGAAATGGGATATTACTGGGAAAGGGACTGTATAGAGAAGCTGAGAATATGTAAAAAAAAAAAAAAAAAAAGAAAGAAAAATGGTTCTGAGTGTTAAGGCTATTGCTTCAAAACGTAAAAGTAAGAGGTCATTAGAGGAATTTTGTAATGTAAGTGGGAGAATGAGGATAAACGTAGACATTATAACAAATAAGGGAATGAGGGGTATAATATGGTGGTTAATGAGGATACACAAAAATAAAGCATAAAGACAAAATAGAGATGAAAATAAATGTTTACTATGTTCTGAAGAAATGGGATGGGCACACCTTTTAACATATTGTTTAATGACAAGGCAAATGCGAGAGAAATTTACAGATGAGGAGGATGTAAGAAAAATTGATAACGAAAATCAGCTGTATGCAATTGTAAAGTTATTGAACAGAGAATGGATGCACCCGGGCAGAATTGCAAAATTATTTATCATTATCAGGGGAATGTGCAGTAGGAAACTGGTGGAATGAAAAGAAGTGATACAACTCAGTCAGAAACAGAATTGTGCCTAAGGTAACCTACTTTACAAAGGAAAAAATTTAATATATCCTCCTATTCAATACATAAAATAGATTCTAATATCCTGTAATGTAACCTAGACAACTCCGTTGAAGTCTAGAGCCATTGACTACGTAGATTTGAGTTATAACATGTAACTACATTGTCGTAGTAGTTCTATTAGTCTGCATATGCCTTTTTTTGTTTTTGTTTTCAATAGTCTGAAAGAAAATATTAATATTCATTGATGTTTTGTTTGCTTTTTAAAGTTCCATTTATTCTATTCATATTCACTGATGTTTCTGTTTTTCTTTTAAAGTTCCATTTATTAACATAATACCAACATTCATTCCAGACTATTCTTTCTCTGTACAATTTCTAAATCATCTGTGTTTCCCGGACACTGTTTTATTTTGATTTCTTTGTGTTTTACAACTACGCTGAAGGATATTAACTTTTGTATACAGCAGGCATCACAAATTAAGAAAAGATTACAATAAACAATACCCTCTCCCTAATCTAGGGTTACTGAGATTATGAGAGACGGGTATTATCTTAATACCAGCTAATTCAATGCTTTTTAATTGAATTTTAATCAGTTTCGTAAATAAAAATATATTATAAATAGCAAATGTACCCGTGCTTCGCGACGGTATTCTACATTGTATATGGATATCGAAGTAAATTACTGTACATGCAGTGAATGTTTTTTTAATTGCATGTCTCTTAACGTTACCCGAGAAACGGCATGGGCAGACGTTGTTTCCAATGTAAAGCGTGAGTTACGAAGTTGTGATGATATCGACAGGCTCACTTGCCTACTGCCATTCACAATCAAGTTGGGAAGTTTACATCATAATGGCAGGTCCCATTGTCTACTACGCGGTCATAATCGATTTGGGAAGTTTTTGTTACAATGGCAGGCCCCCTTTCCTACTTCCAGGCATATTAAAGTTGAGTAGTTTTTATTATAATGGCAGGCAACTTTCCTACTGCCAGTCAAAATTGAGTTGTGCTGTTATTATGATTACAGGTCCCTTTACCTACTGCCAGCCAGCTTACTGCCAGTCACACCAAGAGGTGAGTTTCCATTAAAATAGCAGGCCACTACGCCTAATTGCAGTTACATTTCAGGTGGGTCCAATTGTTTATAATGGCGGGCACCATTGCCTACAGTCAAACATAATCGCATAGGGAAGTTCTGAACAAATTTACATGCTCCATTGCATTCTGCAAGTCAAATCGAGGAGGGAATTATTCATTACAATGGTAGGCTCTCCTTGCTAATGCCACATACACAGTAGTTGGACAAGGACCCCATTCCTATTGCCAATCAAAGTCGATGCGGGCAAGACTGATTACGATAGCTGACACATCCTTCCTCGATTGCTACAAATCGACATCAATGAATATAGATCGACGTACGAAAGTATATGTATGTTTACAATATTGCAGACCTTCATTTACAGATTAACTGCTGATAAACGGTACGTCATATCGACAAACGGATTGTACCATAAGACGCCGTATTTAGCGGCCTAAATGGCTGGTCCTGTGATATTTTCTCGTATCTCATCTATTCATGGGTCAGATTGAGTTAGAAACGTTGAATAGGGTGAAATTTGAGTAAGATAGCCTCACAGTGCATTACTTTTCGGATAATTATGTTACAGCTACAAACATAGCATTTGGCTCACATACGGCTACTGGGTGGGCCAATATTCGTGTAGAATTTTATGATTCTATGTTTCCTATGATTGATTTAAAGTATGAATTATGCGTGTAAAAAGTGCAAAATTTACTTACAGTCGAGAAATAGAGACAAGTCAAATGTATAAGAGATACAGATACGACAAAATGTCATAGGACCAAAGTTGTAGATCATTCGAAATTGAACGGAGATTGTGCTATTCGTCTTGTGATGGGACTTACCGTTTAGCCACGAAATACCTCAAAACGAAGGTCTGCGCCGACTTTAAAATTGCCTACATATTTCGATATTCTTCGGGTTTAAAAATTTAAAGACCTTGGAAGTTTTCCATCGGTTACCGGCTAAAATGTATAATTTTGCACAAATTTCAATGTTCTAGCTCGTCTGGCAGATTGTGCTGCAATCTTCATTTCGGGAGAGCGCGGTAAAAATTAGGACTTTCAGGAAACTAAAGCTAAAAAATATGCTGGTGGTTATTATTACCCCTTAAACAGACATCTGTACGAACATTTCGCAAAAATAGTCAATGTACAGACACACGGTAGTTAAGATTTTATTTATATAGATACACTACCTGATGTACCCGTGCTTTGCTACGGAGTTCTACATTGTATACAGAATTGTAGGTTAGGTAGAGTACACGTTGTGAGCAGGACTGCATTAAATTGCATAGCTCATAACGTTACCCTAGAAACGCGACGGAGAAATCACCAAACGTCTTTTCTCATATGAACACTGCGTTACAGATTTTTCATTGTAATGATAGGCCCGCTTGCCTTAAGGTACAGCCCCAACATTTGCCTGGTGTGAAAATGGGACGGGAAAATTGAATAAAACATAAATGGTCGGAAATTGAATACTCTATAACTTTTGTTATGTAGTACTTTTCGATAGGACCAATAACATAGGTATAAATTTTAGGTGCCTTCCCCTAAACTACAATTTCATACAGGGCGAATACAATTGTGTATAACTTAGACTGTAGTTTCTTATTTCCCGAGTCTATATACCGACTTTAATTAAATTCTGTTAACCCATTTTCTGAGCCTCCGTGGCTCAGACGGTAGCGCGTCGGCCTCTCACCGCTGGAGACCATGGTTCAAATCCCGGTCATTCCATGCGAGATTTATGCTGGACAAAGCGGAGGTGGGACAGGTTTTTCTCCGGGTGCTCCGGTTTTCCCTGTCATATTTCATTCCAGCAACACTCTCCATTATCATTTCATATCATTTATCAGTCATTAATAAATCACCTTGGGAGTGGTGACCCCATTGTAATAACAGCCTATATATGTTTCATTCATTACATCCCTGACCCGGTCAAAGACTGGAAAACAGGTAACAGTTTTTTTTTTTTTTTTCAACCCATTTTCTCGTGGCTAGGCGTTGATATGGTCTTGGCAACAAAAATACAAATTCATGAATGTCTGTGTTATCAACAATGTATGACATAAATGATTGGAAATTTAATTCTATAGAAATTTAATTCTATATAACTTTAGTTATGTATAGAGATGGGAATTATAGGCACGAATAGGTTAGAATGCAAACGTATTTGAACAAGGCGCAAGTGAAATCTAGCCGCTCTACAGATATGTCGGGGAGTTGCATAAATTTTAGGTGTTCTGATAATTCTCATCGAAAATATTTACGCAAATCCATACCTGCCAACTTTTAGAAACCAAAAATAGGAAGATTTTTAATTCTTGGATTTCATCGCATATATTCCACCACAGTCTAGGTGAAAAAAGGTCAGGAAAAAGGCATATATATCTACAGTTACAATACAAATTGACCATTAAATTTAAAATCTTAAACTAATAAAACAAAAAAATGGTTACAAGAAAATGTATCTATTCATTCTCATGTATGATACATACGATTAATAATATTTATGTCACACTGACGCATGCAATAAAATGCATAATACCGTATTTTCTCACGTAATTAACACACCTTTATGACGAAAAATACAGGCAAAAACTTCGGATGCGTAAATTATTCACGGAATTCAGGTATTTAAAAATTATTTATAATTCATTTACATTTAAAAGATACATCAAATATAAACACAACTAGTTCCACTCATTTGCGGTTATCGTCATTTGGCGTAAAATTCCGGCATCAGATTTTTTCTGAAAAGTCAAATAAGGGCACATCCGATAAGTTAGAGACACGTTGGTTTGAAGTACCGACACTGGAAAAAATTCTTCCCGTTACGAGCTGAAAATACGACCTGAAGTGAAATAAACATGAACTAATAAAAGTACAATTCATGTAATGTCATAACAATGACATACCGGTACCGGAAAAAAAAAAGAAAACTGACCAACACGAGAAGGGTCGGGCATCGAAGGAGGGACCCTGCTCGATTACCCCAAACAGTTCGTATCCAATCCTGTACGAGTGACGTGTCCATCCACCCATTTTCTTGAATAAGAACGTGGATCACTCGCGGAAATTTTGCTTTAGTTTAGGCATTGTTTTTCGTTTTAGAACAATGTAAGGTGCAAGCTTTCTGACATCAGCTGTTACAGCAAGCATTCCATTACATCGTTGTTTTTCGCTTCCGGTAGTGCACTCGATGGGTTCCTTTCTTACAGACTGTTCGACTTAGTGGCATAAGGAAAGTGATTGGCGTCTGATCTGCGGTTCCTATTTGGGAAATCACTTTACGCTTCTCAATAACAAAGCGATGAAAATGGTAAAAATCATTCGTCATTTCTTGGCATAATGTTGTTGTTCGTCGAAGAGAAGTCCATTTCTCTTCACATAATCAATCAAGCCTCGGCTAACCTTCAAATCTGAGACACTGATTCCACGTGCAGCAGCTATTTCTCATTCTTTAAAATACAGCATTTCGTGAGAAACGGCTTATCCAACGCTTGCGTAACAAAATCATATATTTAAGCAGATAATCATCTACTTGCGGAAACTTGCCGCTTTTTGGTCCGCGAAATGCTTTGCGAGATTTGTTGGTCGCTTGAAGTGCACTTCTTTTACCGCGGTAGCGCACGTTGCATTTGGACACTGAATACTTGCTGCCCGCTGCCCTAATCCCGCATGTTTCGGTGTAACTGATCACCGCGAGTTTGTATGATGCAGTATTACTCGAATACTGTGGACTAACAATTTTGAGATCACAGAATGTCCCGTACCCGAAACACTCGTAAAATATATTTGTATGAGACTAGAATAGAGCGTCACTAGTTACTTCGGGTCTGATTCTCTCACTGAACTAGTGCAGTGGGATTTCCTGCCGGCTAATAACAGCACGTTGCCCTGTATTTGGAATGCCTGCTTTCGCAATAGGAAGGCTGCTACCTGAGTAGTTGACATCTTTATTTCGAAACGCATCCGGAGCTGAATAATGGATGTTCATAGTCTATTCTATCCTCTTTGGTTGTGGGTGCGTCAAATACGGGAACATTTCTTTTTCTCCACTTTGGGCCCCAAAAGATTGGGATATGTAAATTATTCAAGGGCGTTAATTATGCGAGAAAATACCGTAGTTTCCTTTTTCAGACAGTAAAATGAACGGAAATCTCTGAAAACTTTGAGATGACATTTGTTATATTTTTTGGGCATAAAGAGAAGAGGAAACACCATAAACTGGCACCGACAAAACCCTCTTAAAAATTTCAACCTATTAAAATTATGCACTTAAATTCGCGAAACTACCACATACAAACCAATTCAATATCTCCCATACATTATTAACATACGACTTTGACAGAGGGGTAAAGCATAGAAACGCAAGAAAAAACACGTGGCCTACAACTCCGACGAAACCTACGAACAGAAACTATGTCAACACGCGCGAACAGCACAATAAAGGCCTGTTTTCACATGTAGGACTGTGCTGCGACTGTGCTTCGACCGTGCTGTGTCGTCCGCAATCGCCAAACAGTATAAACCATTACATTTGCATTGAACAGCAGTTGACTATTTTCACATGTAGGACTGTGTCCCTACTGTGTTGGTACCGTGCTGTCATGGATCGCCAAGCAGAGCGATTACGGCCCACACAGTCGTCGCCTGGTCTCAGCACAGTACCACATGTGAAAATTAGAAACGGTCGCCCTAGTGTCGCCAAGCCGGACTTCCGTCTTATTTCGGTGGTAATCGGAAGCACTCGGTCGTACGTGATCCAGTGACCAACGAGCACAGAATAACATAGAGTGCGCAATGCGCTGTCTGAGTACTGTGTTCGTTGGTTTAGATACATTGTGTGATAGTTTGCAGTAGTAGGTGTGGCGCAGTTGTCTTCCTTAAAGATGGACGAACAAGTGATAAGTTTAGTTCAACAACATGAATGCCTTTATACTTATTCTTCTTTTGTTGTAAAACAATGTACGCTGCGCAGGCAATAACTACGTCTTCTTCGTTCGGATCCATGTCTCCAACCTGTGAGCACAAATGCAATGAACAAGGACCACATGCCCACAGCACTGTCGCAGCACAGTCCTACATGTGAAAAGACGGAGTAGGCGACACCGCCGTAGCACGGTCGAAGCACAGCCGAAGCACAGTCCTACATGTGAAAACAGGCCTTAAGAAACTCATTTTTTCGTGAGTCGCTAGCGCGCACTCGTCTCTCTTGCTTGCAGGACGATAGCCGTCCCGAATCTCCAGCTGTATAAAGCGCACACGCTGCTGTGGTGAGCTGGAAACAGGATACACGATGGCGAAGGACGAAACACTCGCGAAATAAAGCATCAAATAAATACGCTTGAAAATGAGGTTTCGTAAATTACACAAGCACATAAGAATTTATCCTAGGGGGAAGTATTGGCCGTACTGGAGGTTATATCGGTCAAAAATAGGAAGAAGTAAAAATAAATCGGAATATCGGAAGACGAGTTAAAAAACGGAAAGTTTCCGGGTAAATCGGGAGGGTTGGCAGGTATGCAAATCTCACCGCAGAATCGTCATGCGGGTAACATACACTTACGCCGTGTTCAAATACATTTGCATTCTAACCTATTCGTGCCTATAATTCCCATCTCTAGTTATGTAGTATTTATCGATAGGACCACTAATAATATAAATATTTGAGAATTAAATTTTAGGCCTTCCCCTAAACTACAATTTCACTCAGCATGAGATTATACGGGGTCATCCCCCGACTTCACATACCGAGTTTCATTAAATTCTCTTCAGCCGTTTTCTCGTGATGCGTGTACAGACAGACAGACAGACAGCAGACAGACAGACATTACGGAAAAGTATAAAGTGCATTTCCTTGTTACTATGGACATGGCCGGTACAGAAATACCATTATTTTCAAATTCTAAGCAATGTACAGACAAAACTCTTATTTTATATATATATAGAAGATAAGGAATCTGTTCCACGTACAACACTTTTTGGGCTATGTCCGCTGTACTTAGCCTGCAAAACCGACTGTTCATGATATCTCCCTTATTAATCCTTCTATCGAAATGATGCACACGCGAAAAAAGTTTTAGAAATAGATTTCCATTAATTTTGGATGTGCATATTTTGTAGAAGTGCAAAATCATGGTTTCGGTTTCGAATAAACCCCCGGTAAGTTCACGTATTCAGAAATAATATTGGCCCTAAAACCTACCCAAGGACAGGTGGATTCTAAATATCAAGTTTGGTAGAAACATATTCAGTAGTTTTCTAAGTTATAAGAACTCAGACAGACACCAAAACTAAAAAATATGCATATGGTCATTATTACACCTGAAACGGATGATTGGGCAGAAATTTCGCCAAAATGGGCATTGTACAGACACATCGTCGTTTCGATTTTATTTATATAGATTACAATTAAAACATTAGCGATAGCAACAGTGATACCAGCTAATCTTGTTTTTAAATATATTTTTTCTGGGCTTTTAATCCTATTTTGTTGTAAATGGGTACGTTCAGCGTATTCTCCACTTTTCTATAACATTAAATTTTGGCTGTTTTACCTAAAAATGGGTAATTTTTGGGGATCGAAAGAGTGGAATTTAGTAAAAGTGGAAATACCCTGAACGTACCCACATACTACTCCCATCCCACAAATTGCCAAGTAATACAGTGGTAACACTCAAGAAGAAAACTTGTATGTTACTTAACACTATAAACTGGGTCCTACAGGATTCATAAATTTTATATCAGACCAGTTCTTTGCCTAGTTGGCTCCTTTTGTGCGTTATCTTAATCAATGTGTGTTATGGAGAAAACTTATTTTAAAAGTAGTAATTAACCCTTTTCCCCAATACAGATAGCTATTGATCAAAGCAGTGCGTTATGAGGGAAAGCACCAGTTAATAAATACACAGATAAAGTTTTTAAAAAAGGGGCAGATACATTCCAACAAAACAGTGATGAATATTCATTATCCGCAAAAATGTTCATAAACCATGAGAGTAGCCACGCCCGTGTGAGCGCAAGAGCTCAGCTTTAACCCGTGGCCAACAGTTGTCACTTATTCTCACTTGCTTCCCCACCCCCTACCACTCTCTCTCTCTCTCTCTCTCTCTCTCTCTCTCGAAATGTCCGAGAGGCGGAAGAATAAAAGACGCGGAGACGAACAAGGTTCCCTAAAATAGTAAACGAGTGTGAACAGGGCGGAGGGGGAATAAGGAAACCAAGATGTAATCAACCTAGAGGCACAGTCCGGACTATAATAATAGACCTCCTGTGATGCAGAATCCTCTACAATACTCGCAATACAGTGGAATTAAGATACTCAGTTAAAATGGGATTTCTAGGTACTAAGTACGATACCCTATGCCAATAAAAAGATAACAGGATGAAAGGGAATCGAAGTTGGCTATGATTTCTGATTATTACAATGAAGGAGATGTTTTTTTAATGTAGTATTTAATCGTTCAGCATAAATACATGCTATATCAGATTACTGTTGACAGGAGATAAAATAAAAACAACCAAACAAACAAAAAATCTTAGTACAAAACAAAACAAGGTAAACAATCACTTTCTAAGGACGAGATTTGAAGTCGATCTCCTGTAGGCCCTTCTGTAACTAGAATAAGTGAGGAGAGTTCGTAATAAAGTGCTGGAAAAGATACACACACAGATAATAAAATAAAAAAATAAAAATAAAGCATTTGGTCACTAACACAAAGGGATGTTCCAGTTTTTCTAGTCAAGTTAACTCTTATTTTCTTGAGAATACGTGTTATACTAATATTTCATTCAGAAGTAAATTGGCAGTTGAATAAAAGAAGCACTGAGCAACAATAGCACTCGAGTGGAAAGTCGTACACGTTAATTTATTTTATTTTTGATATACACAAACACTCACTGTTCATCTTCAGATTCTTCTCTTGGCGAAAGTAAAAGATCTTGAGGAAGTCTACTTTTAATCCGGCGTGGAAGTGTGGATCGTTTTCCAAGGGCGAAGAACACAGCACCAGGCACATTTTGGAGTTTCTTGAAGAACGTCTTGGCGTGCATTGAAAACACGTGTTCCAAAGTGTCTAACTGAAGTTCACGATGTAACTGTTTGTTTTAGCATTCCAGTTGAGAAATGTGAGATGGGAAAACGGAGGATTGGCACTAACAACCATTGTTAAGGAGTTCTGAGAGTAATTTCATGATAAATGATTTGATTTGAGGGATGAAAGGCGTAAGAAAGGCTATAATCTGTTGGACAAGGCTGGAAGACGATGCAGGTTGAGAAGAATTTTGCGGTGGATTCTGAGCTGAATATACTGGGTTTTGCGGAGAAGGTTGAGAAAGCGGGCGTTGCCATGCTGATGGGTTAGGGGTTCGAACGAGCGAAGGTCGAGATGGTAGCGGAGGAAAGTTCGTAGCATTATTCGCTGGTGGTGCGGGGGCGATAATGTTGGGCTGGGTGCTGGTGAACATCGGTGTTGGAGGAGAAGTACTTGCACGCCTGAGCTTGTTCTTCATATTGAGATAATATGGGCAGCCTTTGTAATTTGCAGCATGATCTTGGCCGCAGTTGACACACGTTGGAGGTACTTGTCGTGGTTTATTGCATGCTGAATAGTGATGATGATTATTAGGGCATTTGACGCAGCGTGGACTTAACTTGCAGAAGTTTTTAGTGTGACCGAACCGTTGACATCGGGTACACTGTGAGATGTCGTGTGGTTTGCGACGAAGTTCGACCGAAATAATGGCACACTGAATGTGTGTCAAGTCAAAAATTCTTTTTGCATCTTCCGTGTTGTCCAATTCAACGGCGCACAGGGGCATGGGCTGCTTATCTTTGAAAAGAAGCCGAGTAACTTTGCGTACCGGTAAGTTAAGCTCTTGTAACTCTGAGTGGAGTTCCGAGTCAGTAACAGAGTATGGGACATCACGAATGATAACTTCAAGTTTTTTGGTGGTAGGGTCCTGGAAGATATGAAATTGAAGTTCTGATTCTTCTAGAAATTTGGTGACGGAACGATAATCGCCAATAGTGGTAGTATTTATCTTGAGAACTTTGCCGCGCTGTTGTGTAGTGTAATCACTGCTGATTACAGTATTCAAGTCTCTAATAATTTGCTGATAATTATTTACTTCGTGGAGAAAGATTGGTGGCACGTGAACTTTAGGTGTTAATGGGGCAACATTGTCACCTGCAGTGTTATAATCCATGCGTTCAAGAGGAGCATACTTATTATGAACGGCTGTGAGATCTACCATGTACTTATTGTTTAATCTTGCAGCTGATACAGTTAACTTTTTACTGGGAGTCTGAAAACCATCGGCCTGTTGTAACGGGGGATCGGGAGAAGCAAGTGCTTCGTGCGCACGTTTAAGTTCCGCAAGTTTACTTGGTTGTAAAATAGGTCGTGATGAGGTTGAAGACATAGAACGTTGATTAAGAAGTTCTGGACTTACATGATGTTGTTCCCGTCGTTGTGAATGCTGCTGCTGTGAAGCTGCTTGTTGCTGTAGATTGGAGGAAACTTTCACTAAAGGCTGGTTTGTGTTGACTTGTTGACTGGGTTGAATTGGTTGCGTTAAATCCATGTCCGCTGACGACGAATAATATGTTAATAAACTTTCTTTTAATATAGTCCCCGTATCAGGGTTTCCACGAGCCATGTTGAGAGAAGTGTAAGTTCGTAGCGTGAAAGCACACGAAGTTTAATTACACAAACACACTGAAGAACGAACACACAGTACACGTTATGCTACACTGTCAACACAAGCGAGAGTTAAGAGCTCGGAGTGACTTGCTTCGGCTGAAGCTCGTTAGCGACTGAAGGAGATGTGTGCCGAACAGTTACCGAATAAAACAGGTAAGAATAGTCATAAACGAAAAATAGGTGACGGACTAATATAGAAAGAGAAGGAATGTCATTATGTTGCATATGTCACTAATTTTTCAAGATATAATTACCTTGCAGTATCATCACATGTGATTTTCTGAATTAGAAAGGATTCCATACCGTTTCAATTAGAATATAACTTTCCCTCATACTTTTCTTCATAGCAAAACAGGAAGTTTCTCTTCCAGTTTTGCTATAAATACGAAAGAATTTATGAAGTATTGGAGTATTTCTAGCAATGCAATCACGATAAGCAGTATTTCTCTTTTTCGACAGAAAATTAGACCTAAGAGAGTACAGTACAATTCATAGTGATGATGACTAATCTATTAAGACTTTAACAAAAGCAAATGACTAATCAGGTGAGGAACAAAAAAACAATGGGTGAACCGATCGCTTACGACACCTAAATGAGCGTATATCCTACCAATTCATAAAATTTACTTCGCTGTCAACTTTGTAACCTTTGGATACAATGCCTGTAAGTCTAATTATAGGAGAAAATCATTAACTACTATAGTCAGTTCGCAGTAGTTGGTAAATCTACGAAATGATTCTTCAAAGGTGTGATAACTTGGAATAAAGTAAAATCAAGGGAGGCAGGCAGGGGTGACAGGTTTGAGAATCGTACCGTGTCCATCTTTTCCGACGAACCTTACTTGGTAAATTGTTGTTCTATTCTAGAAAAGCAGCTCGATTTGTTCTGGGTGATTTCCGACAAAAGAGTAGCGTTACAAAAATGTTGCAAAGTTTGGGCTGGGAAGACTTGGGAGAAAGGAGACGAGCTGCTCGACTAAGTGGTATGTTCCGAGCTGTCAGTGGAGAGATGGCGTGCTTAGTAGACGAATAAGTTTGAGTGGTATCTTTAAAAGTAGTAACGATCACAATATGAAGATAAAGTTGGAATTCAAGAGGACAAATTGGGGCAAATATTCTTTTATAGGAAGGAGAATTAGGAAATGGAATAACTTACCAAGGGAAATGTTCAATAAATGTCCAATTTCTTTGCAATCGTTTAAGAAAAGGCTAGGAAAACAACAGACAGAGAATCTTAATGCAGATCAGTAGTGATTGATTGACTGATTGATTGATTTATGTTCCTATCTCTTTCCTACCTTCCACAGACCTTCCCTTACTTGGTATGATGCACAAATGCCTTTGAGGCTTTCTCGATAAGATTCATTAATAATAATACTTTGTCAATCAATGACTAGGTAAATGGAAAAAGATAACCGATCAATTCCACAAGATGTTCTTTGCAGACATCTTAAGAAAAAACAGCGTGTGAATGTCGACAAATCGGTATTTCGACAGGAATTTTCAGCAACAAAAATAATTCCTTCCTTTGTCTTCTGTCTTCCTATATGCTCGGTCTAGTTCTGTATTACGACCGTTAACTTCATGTCCCACCTTTCCTTCACTCGCTACCTTCGGATTCAAACGTATGAGAAAGAATACGAACTAAGCAAGAACTCATTATGTATCGGATACAGTCTTATAAATTTTGAAGTTCTGTAAACCTACGATCTACTGAAGTGAACGGAGTAATACAGAACTTCACTGAATTCTCGGTGCCCTAGTCGCATTGAAATACATCATTCTGAAGTTCTGTTTTAAGCTATTTGAGCTACCAAGCCTGCTCCGGCTACTTGCCCAGGATAATGATGTGAAATTACGGCGAGCTGGCTCAAACGTTCCCACCACATTCATTTCCAAAACTTCGCAAACGCTCCAAATGTTCCAAATTTCCTCAAAGGAATGTTAATGAGAGACTTGGCAGAAGTTAATGAATCTAATTAGTAGCGTAAGATCCTAGAACAGCAGCCAAAAATACTTTTGCTTTATTAAATTATGTAGTAATACCGTATACGAATTTACATGCCCTCTCTCAGACTTGTATTTCCTGCAAGACCGAGAAGTAAAGAATAAATGGACGATCACACGAAACTCCAATAACGGGTAAACACCAGTTGTGAGCGAGTAACGAATCTCAATAATAATAATAATAATAATAATAATAATAATAATAATAATAATAATAATAATAATAATAATAATAATAATAATAATAAAATGTTTTAAGTTCCACTAATTAGCCTACACCTACGGTTTTCGCAGACGCCGAAGTACCGGACTTTAATCCCACAGGAGTTATTTTGTGTGTTAATAAATCTACCGACACAAGGCTGACATATTAGAACACCTTCAAATACCAATGAAATGAGCCCCGCCAACTTGAGCTTAGAAGGCCAGCGCTTTACCGTCTGAGCTACACAGCCCACCTTACGATTTATTTATTTATTTATTTATTTATTTATTTTTATTGTTTATTTATTTTTTTACAATTTGATTTTCATCGCACCGTCACAGATAGTCTTATGGCGATGAAGGGTTAGGAAAGGGCTAGGAGTGGGAAGGAAGCGGCCGTGACCTTAATTAAGATACTATCTCCCGGATTTAAAACTCACAGCTGCGCGACCGTAACCTCACGGCCAACTCGCTCGGTTACGAAGCTTTCTGGGGAAAAGGAGATAAATGCAAAACAAAACCCTGGGAAACTCAATCGAGACTATGATAATTGGGAATGAAATATTCAGTAGCATTATGTGCACCTAGCGGAGTGGCCCAGCGTGTCAACGCGCTACGGCTATGGACCCAAGTTCTGCATTCAGGAGGCGAATAGGAGCGAACCCCACCGTCAATTGTCCTGAGAATGGTTTTCTGTGGTTTCCCATTTTCATTTCCAGATAAATGCTGGGACAGCTTCTACTCATAGGTCACAACCGATTTCTTCCACCTCCCTACTCAATTTATTTCACCATCTTCATTAGCTTCTCAACTAAGGTTCGCGTCACGAAGTGCATCCGGCCGTAAAAACATGCCATAAAATGCACATCTCATCTTATCCCTAACCCCATATTAGAAGAAGGGACTAAGGGCTATAAAAACAAACACAGTCTCATTCTACACAACCTACGAATAATCAGGGACTATTTAAATGTAACGAGAAGAGAAACAAAATTCACTCTTAGGGAAGTAATGAAATCTAGAATCTAACATCCCATTCTATATGACTGGATGGGGAAGTGCTGGGTTTAGAAAGGAAGAGTCCAGGCAGGATCTTGTAAAGTACAGCCCCAATATTTGCCAAGTATGATAATGCGAAACCATGGAAAACCATCTTCAGGATATTCAACGGAGGGGTTCGAACCCAGAATTTCAATAATGTTTAGCAAGCACCAGCAGCTTTTGTCACAGATTCAGGACGGAGTTGGAGTGAAAGTACTGCCTCCGTCAGGTAAGTTGAACCACGTGCTCCGTCCGTAGTGCTGAAATTTGGTTCAGTTCGTAACGGCACGGCTAAATCAACGGGGCACCTGGTTCGCTAGCAACTGCCCGGAAACATTCTCGTCAGAGCTTCGTAGGAAGCATACCCTAGTGATTTATCTAGCACAATGAAATATAGTGATGAGACATTCGATTCATTTTATTGAATCGATATTTGATTCCGTTCACGTTACTGAATAGATACAGTGATCCGATTCACGACACATTAGAGTCGCCGCTCCTACTGCATCTGTGTAGTATGTACTGGTAAGACAGCGGCAACAGCATTCAGTGCTCGCTGCTGCCATCTGGTCTTCATACCATGAACTCCTTTCTTAGAAAAAAATGGTAGTCACTCTAATACGTCGAAGGTTTCCAGCGACGCAGAATGGGAAAGGTCTGGGATTAGGAAGGTAGGAGCCATGGCCTTAATTTAAGGTACAGTCCCAGCATTTCCTGGTGTGAAAATGGGGAAACTACGGAAAAACCATCTTAACGGCCGCTGACGGTGGGATTCGAACCCACCATCCCCCGAATGCAAGCGCATAACTACGCGATACTAACCGCACGTCCAACTCGCTCAGTCATTTTTGAAAATATGTACTTTTCTATCAGCAGAGGATTTTTTAAAATCGTCATATTGTGTATAGGCTACCCGAGATGTACAGTAGCCCACTGGTTTTCTGATTCAAAAAACTGTTGGTTAAGTTAATGCGTTAGTCGGCTCACTTACTGGCCACGTATGATTGAAGTCTTGTGCAACGATGTGACATACGAACTGAGAGAATACTGAGCCGTTCTTTCCAATATAATTAAACAGGTACTTTTGAATGGTCATAAGCATGACTCATAGTCATAAGGAAGGCTAGAGTGGAGTTTAATTAATTGTCAAATGTCAACTAAATTATAATAATTTAACTAATAAATAGTATAACCTAACAGCCTACCTACTCATTAGCTACTTTAGAATTATGTTTTGACTAACTTTTTAACACTGCAAATAAATGCATCTATTATTTAAACCTCGCTGTAAGAAGAGGACGGTGAATGCAAATGGGTATTATTTTCAAATGAGCTGAGCTCGAGAGTCCATTATAGCATACGATTCTTTCAGTGTACCATGGCTCCGTATGTATTGCTTCAGAGGAAGTTCGGCTTCCCGCCAATGCCCAGTGTACCGATAATGAATCGTGTGTGTGTTAAGTCTCACTGATCCGTGACTGCGTACGATTCTTTCGGTGTGCCATGGCTTACTGTATGGCTCGCTGCAGCGGAAGCTCGGCTTTCTGCCAGTGTCCAGTGTGCCGATAAGGAGCCGTGTGCATCTTGTGTCCTACTGAGCCGTGCTCGCGCACGATTCTTTCGGTGTGCCATGATTCACTTCTCGCTGCAGCGGAAGCTCGGCTCCCCGCCAACGTGCAGTGTCCCGCTAGTGAGGCGCGACTGCACCACTCAGCACTATCCGCTGGGAGTAAGCTGAATCGAGTGCCGTGAGCTAGCCGTTCCTGTGAATCGATTCACTCGGACACTTGAATGAATCGACACTGCTTCGAATCATGCATTTAGTAGCCAACACTAATGAAATATAAAAACCAAGCATTATCTTTACAGATCAGAGACTAGGAACAATAAGGTAAATCATTTAAATAAATCTACGTTCATAGCTTTTGCGCAGGTACACAGCAGTTTTTAATCATGCGACCAAAGGGCAAGAAAATCAGAAGCGAGGACCGCCAATGTAATTAGCCGCTCTATCGAACAGACTTTTAAAAGGTTCCAGTGCATACTACGGTCGTCTGACGAGAAGTTGTGTGCATGCGGGGTAAGGGGTGCGGAGGATAAGCACGGCTGCTGCGCATGCGCCAATCTCAGGTCTTAAGGCCAGCCAATAAACATCGGTTCCATCCACGGTGATTCTTGTGAACTAAGATGCTGCTGTGAAGTTTCAAACTGGTAGGCCAATTGCACTTTAGTTACACATTTACTCGCAGAGTATTTTACTAACGTATGCTAAATTGTAAACTACCTTATACTGTACTATACTAAAGAGAGAAAGACTAATACGAGAAACACAAATTACTGAAGAAAAATAGTACAGATTGCGAACCGTACCGAATACCATATACGCCGAGCGAGATGGGTTAACCACGTGGTGAATGTAAATATTAGAATTTGCAACTAGGTTTCGAGATTACACTCTGACGATGTAAGTCAAATATGAATAGTAGCTTGGGATTGGTTGGATGTCTATGTTTCAGCGCGCAACCACCAGACAGATCCAAACTTGGCCAAAACGTCAATTTAGAACAGGGCCTCTCAGGGTGCATGCGCGTGGTGCAAAAGACGACTTGGCTTGGTTGACCAGAGTGCAGACCCCCCACTCCTCGATTTGGAGCAATAGCGCTTACTCTCTCTTTCCTCACGCCTGTCTCGCTCGCCTGTTTCCCCTCTGCCCCGAGCTGACTTGAGCCGAGTATAGGCGAGTTGAGCCGAGCTTAGCCGAGTAGCCGAGAGACGAAGCGTTGATCCGAGCCATGCCGAGCGGCAGCGATGCACAGTGCACGGAGCTCTTGCGCCTCTATCTGCACGCGTGAGATTTTGGGCGTTTGAGAGGCCTTGATTTAGAAGTAACGAAGTGCGGAGTATAGAACAGATTTCTTTCTATGAGTAGAGTACCTCTGCGGGACATGCGCACAGCGTTATACTGTCACCCCTTCCCTATCTCTGCACCTTGCAGCATGGTTCAAGCTCTTTCAAATTATTTCTGCGACACTTTCAGGTTGAATGATGATTTGTTGCAAGAAATGCATCACAGTCACCGGTCCCTGGTGGTGATACTGTCATTGAGTGGAAACGTCGCCGAAAAATGTGACAGGAAATAAAACGCCAATAGCACTGTCATAATGAATATAATGGACAGTTTAATAATGAACATGCATCTCTTTCAGAGGGCTCGCACTGTTTATATCTTGGTGTAGTCTCGTGCCGTACCCACAAGATGCCGCGACATCGCGTGAGACGCAGATAGTACGTTCTAGCTATTTCTTTCTCACAGCACCCCACAACACGAAGTTATTTCGCCTGGCGCGGAGGTGTTCATTCATTATCAACATCCATTGTTAATCTTCGCTCAGGAAAGAATGAGGCTTCACTTCTACATTGACGTTTCGCAAAACAAATGAGCACCGCCTTATAGTTGACAGCGCGCTACCACCACGAGAACAGCTGATGCAATACGACCGCGGTAAACAGCCCTCGTAAAATGTAATACCGCATTTAAAAAAGCTAGTGAATTGGAATTGGAAACAAATTCACAAAAACTACACATACTAACAACTTCCGGCACTAAAAAAAACGAATACTAAGAATAAAAGAGGATGACCAAATAACGCATCACTCAACGCTAACGGCTGGCACAGGAAGGAGGTTATGGCCTACAAAGAGAACACTCCACTCATCTCAGAGTCACTTTCTTGCCACTTGTCTTTTCCGAACTACATCCAGACATTTTAAATACGCACGAACTAAGTACACTAACCAATACACGGACTAAATAAAACTACAGCTATTTTTATACACTGAACTGTT
The DNA here is from genome assembly GCF_040414725.1 of Anabrus simplex. NCBI lineage: Eukaryota > Metazoa > Arthropoda > Insecta > Orthoptera > Tettigoniidae > Anabrus > Anabrus simplex. The sequence continues at coordinate 186,222,688 of NC_090267.1, forward strand.
TTTTACAAGTTGTTTTAGGTCGCACCGACACAGATAGGTCTTATTGCGACAATGGGACAGGAAAAGGGTAGGAGTTGGAAGGAAGCGGCCGTGGCCTTAATTAAGGTACAGCCCCAGCATTTGCCCGGCGTGAAAATGGGAAACCACGGAAAACCATCTTCAGGGCTGCTGACAGTGGGGTTCGAACCCACTATCTCCCGAATACTGGATACTGGCCGCAATTAAGCGACTGCAGCTATCGAGCTCGGTATACACTGAACTACCAAACCGGTATTTTACTACCTTATGCTGTGCTAAACTGTAAACTACCCTATACTGAACTATATTAAAGACTAATATGAAAAACACAAATTACTGAAGAAAAATGCAAGAGATCGCGAACCGTACCAAATACCATATACGCTGAGCGAGATAGGTTAACCACGTGGTGAATGTAAATATTAGAATTGGCAACTAGGTTTCGAGATCACACTCTGACGATGTAAGTCAAATATGAATGGCAGCTTGGGATTGGTTGGATGCCTATGTTTCAGCGCGCAACCACCAGACAGAGCCAAAATTGGCCAAAACGTCAATTTAGAAGTAAGGAAGTGCGGAGTATAGAACAGATTTCTTTCTATAAGTACAGTACCTCTGCGGGACATGCACACAGCGTTATACTGTCACCCCTTCCCTATCTCTCCACCTTGCAGCATGGTTCAAGCTCTTTCAAATTATTTCTGCGACACTTTCAGGTTGAATGATGATTTGTTGCAAGAAATGCATCACAGTCACCGGTCCTTGGTGGTGATACTGTCATTGAGTGGAAACGTCGCCGAAAAATGTGACAGGAAATAAAACATCAAAACACTGTCAATATTTGAACTGAAAAAAAGACAGGGCCAAGACAGTGAATAAGAAAGACACATACAGGGGTCCGTCCCAGAGTCATAAGAAAAAGAATACACGAGAACCATCACAAATGCTATGTGATTGTGATTTCCTGAACTCGCCAAGCTTGAGTCCCCGTTTTCCTAGTTCTGCTGTTACAAGAGTATCAGGAGTGCCGAGTAAGGAAGTGCACTACTGTCAGATTCAATAGTTCGTATACTCGATTTAAAAACTAAATGGATGCACCAATGTCAAACCTAACTGCACCAAATTATAGCTCCCGTCTTTCTGCGTTTAACAGTGGTATACAACGTTTCTCGCCCGGTTCGTTCCTGCAGCTGTTGTAACCAGAACGGAAAAAAACTTGTTTTCTGGCATTCTACGGACAAAACTCGACTTTAAAGGTAACATCAAAAATGCGCCATTCGAATGTGATAAAATTTTAATGTCCCATAGACTTCAGTGTTGGAAACTGAATTTCGAACGTACAAAAGTTTATAGTTGTACATTAAGAAGTTGTTATTAATTCAATTTGTAGTGAGTTTTTCAGTGCTGCGAAGTCTGACAAAGCTGTGGTTAACATCGTTATGGTTATGACCGCTTCAAATGCTGTTTTCGTAAACCTGCAGGAATCCATAGATTTTATACCGATTATTTGAGCGGGAAATTTAGTGACCGCCAAAAGCGACATAATGGCTATGTTGAGAGCGCAATGTTGCCGCATAGCCGCGCTGGGTTCATTTTCTTCTGGTATTCCCGATCAGACGTAAATCATCTGGAAACACGGACATTCTCAGTGATATTTGTTGTTCCCATGCGAGGTCAAAATGACTTTGAGGTCTCGGTTTCCAGAAGGAGAGATCGTAATAATTCTAAATGCGATTTTTTAACTGGTGCTGAGTTATGTTTTGTTGCTAATAAACGAAGTAGGGATTACACAACAAAATGAAGTCTACCCCATTCGAGGAACGGTTCAGGACAATTTTAAGCCTTTTTGCCAGCCAAATCAGCCGTTGTTATTGACCAGACACCGTATCACACAAAGATGGATCCATCTACAAGGAATCCCAGTGTATGCTCCAGGAAAACGGAGATTTGTATCTTGCCTTACGAGAGAAATATTTCACCACCGCTCTATGCTGAACGGTATGACCACAGAGACCAGCTTACGAAATCAGAGCTATAATAACTGGCCATGTTAGGTCGCAATTTGTGACACCTCAAAGGAAGCTCATCATACTAACAAAACAACTCCGTTCTGACATGTAGTTACAGTAGTTTGGATGCCTGCTGCTCACTGAAATTTAAACGCAATTGGACTCATAGGGGCTTATTTTAAGGAGAAAGTGGCAAAAGTAGATATCGGCAATGCCACCGAAAGAGGAAGAAGCATGGAAATAACGAAAGATCTACGCAATGAAGCTTTGCTCTCGATAGCTCCTGAATTATGGAAAAAAATGTATTCAGCACGCCAAGAAAATTGAATACCATTACTGAGATAACGATCAATTTCCTGACACCGTACCTCCGATGGAACCCATTATAATTGACATGGATTCGAGGCCTGATTCGGCAGGAAATGATATATCTGATGAGGAAATTTGTAAGTATGAATTGATTACTTTTGTTCATATGTAAATACGAATGGTGGTGATTTAAATCTAACGTAAAAAAACATTTAAACAATAAGCAACTCACCATTTTAAACCTACCGTTGGATGTACAAAGGTGATGGGAAATGGTCGACGTTTAATTTCGTTAAATATTGATGATGATGATGATGATGATGATGATTGTTGTTTAAAGGGGCCTAACATCTAGGTCATCGGCCCCTAATGGTACGATATGGGACGAAATGTTATGACAATTTAAAAATCCACAATCCTCCACACTGACCAGAATTCGAAAACGTGAGGACAAAGATTGGGTGAATTTGAAGTTAAAACAATCAGTGGATCCGATCCGCAATGCCCCACATTCACAGACACTAGCGTTAAACAATAGTATTACTGACCAAGGGACTGCTTCTAAAGCACAATACTGAATCGATGATGCTTGTAGTCGAAACGGGTCCAAAATCCACGTCATGGGCCCTCATGATGGTACTTATCGCTTGGAAAGTAGAACCATGCTATTTGTCGTGTTGCAGTACTAATCAAAAGTAGCGTAGACCCGCGGTATTTCACACATTATGGTACGATTCACAGGTAATGTAATGCGCACATGTAACACAGACCTATGGTGTTTCGCACATTGCGGCGCTATTTACAGGCAGCGCAAACCCGCGGCGTTCCTCACATAAGTGGACTTACCACAGGGACTCACACTATCCCGTGGTGTTCCTCACATAGTGGGTACTAAGCATAGGCAAGGCAGAACCATAGTGTCGCTCATATAGGGGTACGAATCACAGGTACTGTAAAATGCATCCTGAGCAACACACTGTCGCTACTAAACACAAACCTATTTTGTACTTAACATAGTGGTACTACGCGCAAGTAAAAGCGACACATGGTGTTCCCTGCGTGATGGTACTAATTACAAGTAGTCTCATGGTTCGAATACAATCATCCCTTGGTCGCCCCTTTTAGTCGCCTCTTAGGACAGGCAGGGGATACCGTGGGTGTATTCTTCGTCCGCGTCCCCCACCCACAGGGGGTTTCGTTAAATATTATTCCTGCTTTAAAGAGAGAATGTGTAAATGCTGTATTTACTTAATAATGCACGCCCTACTGCGAGCGCGGCAACACAACGCTCACCAAGCAGCTGGGGTGTAGCTGTACATTCCCCGCTTGGCGCTCACGCAATTCGCCTCTCAAATAAAAATCGGTATATAATCTATGGATACGGATAGTTTTTCTAATAAATATCAATTATGAAAACAATAATTGCAACGCTCATAACGATGTTAGAACATATTTGTGAGACTGCAGAAGTGAGAAACCCACTACAAACTAAAGTGATTACTTTTAAATCTACAACGATAAACTCGTGAAACATTATGAGGTTAAAGGCCACCTCCAAGTGCGTAGAAGAGGTGAGAAGGATGCGGAAGAAGAGTCGACAGTCTAAAATCATTTGAAGAGAAACCCGAAAGGATCATTTCCGAAGAGAGAAATGATGAGAAGCGAAAGAATGAAGAAGAGAGGAAAAGACCAAGAACCCTTAAGGTCTATGCAGTCCATAGATGGCCAAATTCGAAAAAAAATACTTTTGTAAGTTTGAAGTCATATTTCGGATACATAAGATTATGTCACATTAACATTTTATCATGTTCGGATGACGCCTTGTGATGTTACGTAATTTTTAACTCGAGGATTGTCCGTAGAATACCAAAAAACACGTTATTTTTTCGATCTGATTACAACAGCTGCAGAAACGAACATGGCAAGAAAACATATATACCACTGTTGAAAGCAGAAATAATGGAGCTATAATTTGGTGCGATTAGGCTTGAGATTGGTGCTCCCATTAATGTGTTATTTTTTTTTTTTTTTTTTTAGTTTAAACTCTAGTATCCGAACTTTTGAATAATCCACCTAGTTGGGACAGATGATAGCGAGTGTCGATTAGAACCAATAGTCGTAGGGAAGAAAATGAAAAGAAGTAGTTCTGTAATAGATCACAGAATGGAAATTTCAGTTCAGAAAATAAAGACCAAGAGTGTAAGAAAATGAAGGACGTCATAGACCACAAATATCTACCACTGTCGGGATTAGAGAATGACAAGAATTCAGTTACAGTTCGTGGTGATCCCTCGTTCGGAAAATACACTGCCGGAAAAAAATGCAACATCCTCAGGGACAAGGGCATTTTATTCACAAGTGATGTGACAGGTAGTTGAACATTGCAGGAGAATATGATTACAAATTCAAACCAAATGAAACACACATGTCACAGTCAAACAGTCGCATCAATACACAGTGTACCCCTCTCTGCCGGCAATGCAGGCGAGTATTTGCGATCATTAAGGTGCCGAATGACATCCTGTAATAGATTGTTCCAAGCATCTTTGACCTTTTGATGCAATTCAGCAATGGTTCTTGCTGGCTGTGGAGAACTCGTAAGTTGCCGCTTTTCATGTCCCGTACGTATTCTACTGGCGAGAGATACAATGATCTTGCTGGCTAGGGCAGTAGTACACCATGTAGAGCACGTTGCGTCGCAGCAGCTGTATGTGGACGTGCGTTGTCCTGCTGAAAAAGCACATGACCTTCCAGTCAAAGAAATGGCAGTAGCATGGGGGACAACAACCTGTGCAATGTAGCGGGCAGTGGTTACGTTATCCCTGCAGAACACCAACTGTGATTGCGAGTTGTAATTGACGCCCCCCCCCCCCCCCACACCATGAAACCTGGGTGGGACCTGGGTGTCATGGTCGAATGATGTACGGTCGGCCACCGCTGCTCGCACAATGCGTCGATCTTGACGTGCGGAAGTCCGGAGCCTGGTCTAGGGCGTGAGAATGTTCTACAGGCCACTGCTGAAAGCAGCGACACACCAGCGATACACTGTGCCCAACATGTACAGCAATCCGTCGATACGCTCAATCCAGCTACTCGCAGGCCCACAATACGACCCCGTTTAAATAGCTGCAGTTGTTCAACAGGAGCACGTACTCGTAGGCGAGGCATGGTTGTACCCTACAATGGATGCTGCACACACTGTTCACCTCTAACATCAGCACAGTTACTGCATGCAGAGTCAAAACAAAGTGCGCACGGACAGGCCTACTGAGCGCCATCTGATCGCCGATGTCCGTGACAAATGAATAACTAACACAACAACCCCTCAGCATGCACATATTATTCCCCCGTGCCACTGAACACATTCGTTGAGGATATTGCATGGGTTTTTTTCGGCAGTGTATATGTGACCAGTTACGACGAAAGCGTAAGACTCTACTCTCTCTCTCTCTCTCTCTCTCTCTTAGTTTTAACTATAAATTTTTAGTATTGGTATTAGATCTGACTGCCTAAGGAAGTAAAATCTCATAGAATTTCCTTCTTTGTTAGTGTGAGCGGTGGGGTTCGTTGTATGTAAAATTGTCCAATACACTTTAACTAATAAATAATAGTTCAACTAATTCGACATTACATAATTCTGGCATCTGAATTCTTCCACACGACTATTTGAAATGGAAGCAAGCTTGCGGTATTGCACGACTTTTCATTATTAAAATCATCATGCACTGGCTGGAATTCGAACTGCGGCCATCTTTGTGATAAATCCGTTCCAATGCGACTCGGATAACGCACCCACGGCTGTTTGACTTTCAAATCTCAATGACTGAAGAATGTCACGCTCCGGGCGATATGTGTTTCCTTGTGAAAGTATTAAACATTAATAACGAAGTTTCAGCAACCAGGGGAATATCAACTCAGTAACAATAAAAATTGTTTTAATCTGCAAATGCATCGAAGCTCCAAACAGAACCATCGATCTACAAGAAATTCAAGAATATTTAACTTATTTACACTGAGATTTGAAGTCGATGTTAAACTATTAAAGAGAAAAAATTAAAATTTTTGATATTCAGTCATTTTTATTACAAATTTCAAGGGTTAGCAGAGGAATTATTATTTATATAACATACCACTAGTATAATTATGATCTTAAGAGACGTCGCTTTTGAGGAGACAGTTTTAATTGACCAGCTGGGTAGCGTGTTGACTTTGCTCAAGGCAGCGTAATCTCACACCTCGGCATGAAGTAATTATATTTACACACGTTGATATACGTAATACGAGAACGATGGTTAGAAAATACTATTCACTCGGAGTAAATACGTGTCCCTGAAGTGAAATAAGGCTAGTGTACATCGACAGGTGGAAACAAGGAACTCAGGGTTAAAAGCGCCGTATTGTGTTTGGCCAGTCAACCTGTCGGACACCTGTGCCCAACGGATTGCCTATTGCTTCAGGTAATCAGTTTGTCGCGATGCTGTTCGTACGGATCGCAGAGGGGCCACCGTACCTATGAACTTTCTTTCTTTCATCTTGTTAAAACCTCATCATGGGCGCAGAATCTTCGACAGTGGTTCAATATCCGCAATACGGCAACATAACATGAGAAACTCCAAGAAGAGGAAGGAACCTTACAGCCAGTTCCAAAGCGTATCTGCACTAATGTTGAAGGAACTCACTTTTACTGATCTCATTGATGACGATATTTAATACAGGAAATAGTATTTGTTCTGAAGAAAACGACATTTCCTTGCTACTAAAGGCAACACTAACGTATACCTATGAGTGGATAAATCGTGAATCGTACATTCATATTATTTTAGAACTGAGCTGTTCAGTAAAATGGCCCTAGTGTCTAAAATTATTTAAAAACTTGAAATGACAAGGAAATTAATAATAATTTCGTGTGGCTATTTCTAGCCGAGTGCAGCCCTTGTAAGGCAGACCCTCCGATGAGGGTGGGCGGCATCTGCCATGTGTAGGTAACTGCGTGTTATTGTGGTGGAGGATAGTGTTATGTGTGGTGTGTGAATTGCAGGGATGTTGGTGACAACACAAACACCCAGCCCCCGCACCACTGAAATTAACCAATGAAGGTTAAAATCCCCGACCCGGCCGGGAATCGAACCCGCGATCCTCTGAACAGAAGGCCAGTACGCTGACCATTCAGCCAACGAGTCGGACACAAGGAAATTAAAACTTACGTTAAAACATTGTCAGGAATATGAATAAAAGAAAGTCAGTAACGTGGTACAATTGTATAATAGATTTTTCAAAGTTAAGCAACTACACGAAATTCAATTAATGCTGCCTAGCTCCTTAGTCTCATTTACCACAATAACGTACTTCCTACATGTCTCTTCCACTCGGTGAGTAAGTACTAGCAAGATGGAAAGGATAGAGCAAGATTAGTTTAAAAAAGTCAAAAACACAGGCAGGAGGCTATTGCAGTTGGAGGTTAGTCGCTCTGTAAAACAGTAACAGCGACAGACATGTTTAATCTTATACCTTCTTAAGCTGGCTTACAGACACTAGGTTACTTATTAAAAAATGCTCAGTAGGGCACCCCCTATTTCCTATTTAATTTGTGCACGCTTTTGCTGAAACGGCCTGTATATCTGTAGACAGAAGCAGGCTTCTCCATCACAATACTGTCTTTGCTTACATTAATTTCAGGTAAAGGTACCTGTACTTAAAACTTGAGGCGATTTCCACTCTCAGCTACAAATTAAGAAAATCAACACACTCCTATAATGCTACGACGACACAAACCCTAATATCATATAGTAACAATAAGTAACACTTGAGTGTAATAATCTGATGGGACAGTGACCTTATTCACCGCCTAAGATGGCCATAAGTGCCATATTTTGCACGACTTCGGTTCTGAATGCTTCAGGCATCTCCATTACGAATGACGTATATTTTCACAATATTATATTTATAGAGTTTGAATCTATGCAGATGAGGATGATCTGGCTTTTCTTTTTCAGCTTGCCAGATATTCTTTCCTTTCGAATAATCAAACTGTATTTAATTACATGTATATGTAATTACATGTATTGCTAGTACTATTAGTTCGTCCCTCTAAATATATTCATTATAGGATCTACAACAAATGCTCTGTGAACTGGTCGAACAAATAGGACGATCTCAAAAGATCAGCTTATAATACGTTGTATCCAAACATTAAATGTATTCTTATCCATCTTCGTCAACATTTACTTGTTCTTTGACTTCATCTTTTGTCGGTCCAGTTCATTCATTGAAATGAACATCGGAATATGTGAATTTAGATAATCACCCATCATCTGCAAATAATTCTGAATACTAATACCGCATAAAAATGCACGTAACTCCTGAAAAAATTTATTAAAAAGGCGCCAAAGGACGTCCCCAAGCAACAGCAACTGCAGTTTTGTATGTAGCAAGAGACCAGTGTTCAGACAACAACGAACTGCCGGAACACACAAAATTCACAACTTGCCGGCCAACGCGGCTTTCATGGCAGATGAGAAGGACCGAGCTTGGTGATGAATAAAGGAAGATCGTATGTTGAAATTCATTTCGCTGCTTGAAGCATCAAGCACAAGCTAATGTGAAAGCAAGACTGTGTGTGCGCGAACACGTAACACAATATTTTAAATGTAATTCAATTCAGAACACTTCATGAAATGTATCTTCTACAAAACCACACTCGGCTAGCTCCTTACGAGGGAGAAAGTTATTATGAACCGAATATGAATACTACCATTTGTGGATCTGTCAACATGGATAAGAATTTCTGATTGCTGGTAATAATATACAGTCTATACTGTTTCGTTAATGAACGTGTCACTGATTCTATCAACAGACGGTTGCTTTTCAATTCTAGTAGATTCTTGGCCCATGTCAATTTCCGTAATATGTATGTAAGCTAGCATTACCGAAGTTTTGGTAGTTACAAGATGGCTTTCCGGCCCTTGTCGTAAGTTCGGGTAATGTATGGCTTGCTTCGCGAACCTATTCCGAAACACTGTTTTGTTATTGGTCTAAACGAAAGGCTGCAAGATTCGTGCTTAACGATTTCAGTCCTAGAAGTAGTGTGACAAGTATGATAGAAAAACTTGGGTGGGAGACACTGGGGACTAGAAGGAAACGAACACAGTCATGTGCCATGTGTTACACGAATAAGCCAGCTCGGGGAGAGTTGAACAGTCGACTACAAAAGCCCTGTTACGTAAGCAAGACAGATCATCCGCATAAAGTAAACGGTAGATTGCAGAAAACTATGGCAAATATTCATTTGTAAATCGGGGAAGTGATGATTGGAATGCATTGCCTGCAGCTGTCTTAGAGCCTTTTCCCAAAAAAAGGTAAGATGTTTCATCAAGAATACTCCAGCATTCTGTACATTGTCTGTATATTTCTATTTGATGGTGTAATATTTTAATGCAACGCTCAATCCACCGTATTGTAGTGTTAAAGCATCTGAATTATTTAAGGTATGTGTGAATTTGTATATCACGGTGCTGTACTGTTAAGCTAGTAGTAAGCTCAACCTACAGTATTGTTAGCCGTAGTGTTAAGGACTGGAAATACTTAAGTTGTGTGTGGATTTGTATATGATTGTGCTGGATTTAGAATGTTAAACTAGTAGTATTTCTTGTAATACTTTCTTTCCATGTAATTGTTTGCTGTACTCTTATTGTAGTAGTAGTAGTAGTAGTAGTAGTGTAATTACGTTTTAACTATTAACTTTATTATCAGATAGGCACGAATAGGTTAGAATGCAAACGTATTTGAACAAGGCGCAAGTGAAATCTAGCAACTCTACAGTTATGTCGGTGAGTTGCATAAATTTTAGGGGTTCTGATAGTTCAGATCGAGTCTATTTATGCAAATCTCACCGCAGAACCGTCATGCGGGTAACATACACTTGCGCCTTGATTACACACGTTTGCATTCTGACCTGTTTGTGCCTATAATTCCCATCTCTAATTATCACACTACTGTAAGTGATCATTGCCACCGGGATATTTCCCAAATGCGATGTATTTGTCAATAATAATAATAATAATAATAATAATAATAATAATAATGAGCCTCCGTGGCTCAGACGGCAGCGCGTCGGCCTCTCACCGCTGGATACCGTGGTTCAAATCCCGGTTACTCCATGTGAGATTTGTGCTGGACAAAGCGGAGGCTGGACAGGTTTTTCTCCGGGTACTCCGGTTTTCCCTGTCATCTTTCATTCCAGCAACACTCTCCATTCTCATTTCATTGCATCTATCAGTCATTAATAAATCACTTTGGGAGTGGCGACCCCATCGTACTAATAGCCTATATCTGCTTCATTCATTCAATCCCTGACCCGTCAATGACTGGAAAACAGGTTGTAGGTTTACATTTTTTTCAATAATAATAATAATAATAATAATAATAATAATAATAATAATAATAATAATAATAATAATAATAATAATAATAATAATAATAATGTAACGAGTAACAATCCATGAAAATGAATATCTTTGCATTGCGATTTTCATCGTTCATCAAATACTCAGAAATGTGCCACGTTCTAGCATCACAACAAAGATGTCACGGTATAAATAATTATCACTGTACCATCGATACACTATTACCCTTATTATTTTGGCTCTTCGCTTTAACATCTTGCACGTCCACGTAGACAACATATACCTTACAAAGACTCTGCGCAGAGTTAAAATAAAAAAAATCAATAAATGAAACGCGAAGAACCCCTGCAAGAGTTCGACTATATCAAATATTCCCGTGGCGAAACCGAAGATAAAAGACGCGGGTACAACAAGCTTCGAATGAAAGAGGAAGCTCACATACCAAATAGTATATGCAGAGGTACGATAAAGAAAGAAAGAAAGAAAGAAAGAAAGAAAGAAAGAAAGAAAGAAAGAAAGTTGGATCATCATTGGGAAACAGACACAAAATACCATATAGAGGCAATAAAATACGGAAAGAGAAGTAGAATTTCGCTAGCCACTGCACCTACAAGGAGCAAATAACAAGCAAGCGGCAGAGCGAGAAATAGGCACACACAAAAACATCTGTAATTGGGAATCAATAATTTATATTTCATTTCTTACTAAAATAAGTACAAATTCCTAGCACTCGCGTCACCTTGTGGTGGCAGTACGGCAGCAGAACACAAACGATAACCCAAGCGCAAACAAGCGATAACAAATGGAACATATAACAGTGTTACGCGACGCATATACTTCTGGTAACCTGTTTAGTGTCCACAGGTACAGCACATTTGCACTAGAATACAAAGCTTGTGGACAAACATTCGTGCCACGCGGGAAAGCTAAATAAAATTATAGACATTTTTTCCATCACCGCAAAACGTGTTAGTCTCATGAGGGCCGTAAACAGAATTCTGGTAATTAATTTGTTACAGCTTTGTCATTATAACATGGCAAGAGTTCAGGATAGTTCATTCATTATGTTTTTGGATAAATTATATACGTGATGTGACCTAAAATTTATCACCTGAGGGAAAAAGTTGGGCTGTTACGGTTTTACAAAATATGTTTCACGAGCCATAAGAGAATGACGCGCTCTAAAAATACAAATAGGTTAAGCCCCGACTTCGGCGAATGCCAAAACGTTACAAAATGGGAATATTTCAACGACTTAGTCCTAATTAACCTTTATCCAATGGAAGAACGATATTTCTCCTTTAATCAATCAATTAATCAATAATAATAATAATAATAATAATAATAATAATAATAATAATAATAATAATAATAAAAATGGCAATAACAACAATATGTTCCGAAATAACTACACAGTCTACTTTCATGAAATAATTTCCATCGGGTCACAACTGGAGACTACCGAGCTCGATAGCTGCAGTCGCTTAAGTGCGGCCAGTATCCAGTATTCGGGAGATAGTGGGTTCGAATCCCACTGTCGGCAGCCTTGAAGATGGTTTTCCGTGGTTTCCCATTTTCACACCAGGCAAATGCTGGGGCTGTACCTTAATTAAGGCCACGGCCGCTTCCTTCCCACTTCCAGCCCTCTCCCGTCCCATCGTCGCCATAAGACCTATCTGTGTCGGTGCGACGTAAAACAAATAGAAAAAAATAAAATAAATAAATAAATAAAACCTGGAGACTATGTGACGAGCACGGGGATGAAGCTCAGTCTGACATGGCATCCATTTGTGCTAGACTTCTCTCTACCGATTCTGACATGGACTCCATTTGTGCTACCGATTTCTTCGGTCCGATCTCTCTACGATAAGTCTTGCTCTTTCATGTTAACACCATACATGTCTAGAACTAGAATCAGGGGCTGAAATGAAACGTCGTATGGCTTTTAGTGCCGGGATATCCCAGGACAGGTTCGGCTCGCCAGGTGCAGGTCTTTCTATTTGACTCCCGTAGGCGACCTGCGCGTCGTGATGAGGATGAAATGATGATGAAGACAACACACACCCCCAGCCCCCGAGCCATTGGAATTAACCAATTAAGGTTAAAATCCCCGACCCGGCTGGGAATCGAACCTGGGACCCTCTGAACCGAAGGCCAGTATGCTGACCGTTCAGCCAACGAGTCGGACACTTAGGGGCTAATAATGTCTTACATTCTGTTCTTAAAACAATAATTAGCATCATCATTACAAGTCGTTTCATTAATTTCTGTGTGTCGTGACCCCATTAATTACGTTTCTCCATCCTGGGCGGTTTTCGGCTCTTCTTAAGGTCTGCTGAAGAGGTAAAAGAGTGAACGTCTTAATTTGGTCAATGCAACTGCATGCTATCCTTCCCCATAGTCTTGTGCGTGATAGAATTCTCGAGATTTTCTTCATCACTTCTCGTGACGTGCCCAAAGAACTAAAGGATCTTCTGATTGGCGAGGGAAGAAAGACTTCAGAGATGTTGAGTTGCTCAATGATAGACATACTCTTCTTTTTTTAGTCCACTGTACACGATTCATTCTGCGCCAACACCACATCTCGGACGCATCGATGCGTTGTTTGTCTCAGGCTTCTAGGGTCCACGCTTCACAATCATAATCTTCCGAAGCACCGAGCACTTTAAACGACAATCCTAAAACAAAGACGGTCCTATTAAAAGGAATGCATATGTAGATAAGTGAATTCTATGCTAACGGTGATGGGTGTTTCTACGGGTAAACAAGGAAAATCTCAGAAATGGTGGTGGCGGCGGCAATGATTTATTAGACAGTATAGGAAACGTGCTTCTTTGGTATGGTAACGTTCTAGAATTGGTTGCTTTCGCTATCTAAGAACCCATAACTGGCGACCCTGATGCACTCTGAAGAGAATCGTTATCTCTGTCAGCGAATGAATGCCAATCGATGAGTCTGTACTGTATCAAGGAAATGAAATGGTAAGATATACCCCATGTAGGTTTCAAATCATAGTACTTCACTAAATATTATTACTCAGATCTCACTTCAATGACTAGATGATATATACTGTATAATCGAAATGAAACTGCTGAATACAGGAAACTCCATGAACGTTCCAAATTATAACAGTGGAATTTATTTTATTTTACCCAGGGCGTAAAATGAGACGCAATAAAAATATCGGATATGAAAAGAATTCGTGCTCTGTATCTCTGAATTGTTTCCATATTTTATCTATACGTATTACGGGAGGAATTTGTTCAAATTAACGTGAGGGAAGTCACAATATTTCACATGCCAAAGATCTTTGTTTCCAGTGATAACTTGATGGAATGAATTACTACATTCCTTTTCCATTGAAAATACATTCTAAGTCCGTCCAAAATGAGGGTAATTGACGTATACACTTTATATTAATCAGCATTCTTCTTCCGACTTTCCCCACAAAGCTGGGGTCGCGAGTACGAACTATGTCCCACATGTGGACCTGTCCAGGTTTTGCGGCCGGATGCCCTCCCTAACGCCAAAACTATTACGTGAATAAACAGCAAGGGCATCAGAAGAATCAAAGACGAATGAGGAGAAGGAATAATAAGATAAATATGCAACGGGGATGTTTCGTGAATATGAAGAGGAATATGTTATGACAAACACAAGCACGCAGTCTCATCCAGCCTTAGAAATTAATCATACGCAATTCAAATCACAATCCCAGCTGCGAATCGAACCCAGGTCCCTTTGAGTCGAATGCCAGTCCGCTGACCGTTCAGCCAATGAGCCGGACTATGTTAATCATTATATAGGACAGAAAAGGAATGAAAACATTCGATACAGCAAGATTTCGAATCTTATAACCTTGAATGAGTCAGACAATCTATCCAATAATTTATTGTGATATCCATGATTTCAATTTTTTAGTTATTGCAAGTTGCTTAATATCACCATGTTCCATTCACATGTTCAAAAAGAGATATAATGGCTATGGGCAGAATAAACATTTCATATTATCTGACGTTAATTTGAATAATACTCCAAATACGAAGTCTGGCCGGAAGTGAATTGGATGTTAACAGTTAATTGAGGACGAAATAAAGTAAGTAAATGTTCTTTTTTTTTTTTTTTTTTTTTTTTTTTGCTTTACGTCGCACCGACACAGATAGGTCTTATGGCGACGATGGGACAAGGAAGGGCTAGGAGTGGGAAGGAAGCGGCCGTAGCCTTAATTAAGGTACAGGCCCAGCATTTGCCTGGTGTGAAAATGGGAAACCACGAAAAACCATTTTCAGGGCTGCTGACAGTGGGGTTCGAAGCTACTATCTTCCGAATACTGGATACTGGCCGCACTTAAGCGACTACAGCTATCGAGCTCAGTAATTTTCTACTTTTAACAGTGGGCAACACAGACATACAATCGTATAAAATACAAAACATTTTACGCTCAGAGTAACATCTTCAACACATATTTCCTTGAGACTGATGTCTACATTATCTCAGGTATAAAACGTGAATAACCGAACAAGTGGCTGTGCGGTTTGACTCAAGTAGCTATCAGCTTCCATTCGGGAGATAGTTTGTTCGAACCCCACTGCCGGCAGCTCTGAAGATAGTTTTTCGTGGTTCCACATTTTCACACCAGGCAAATGCTGAGGTTGTACCTCAACTAAGGCCACGGCCGCTTCCTTCCCACTCCTAACCCTTCTAGCCCTTTCTTGTCCCATCGTCGCCATAAGACCTATCTGTGTCGGTGCAACGTAAAGCAAGTAGCAAAAAAAAAAAAAAAAGTAGAACATTTACTTACTTTATTTCGTCCTCAATTAACTCTTAACATCCAATTCACTTCCGGCCAGACTTCGTATTTGGAGTATTATTCAAATTAACGTCAGATAATATGAAATGTTTATTCTGCCCATAGCCATTATATCTCTTTTTCAACATGTGAATGGAACATGGTGATATTAAGCAACTTGCAATAACTAAAAATTGAAATCATGGATATCACAATAAATTATTGGATAGATTGTCTGACTCATTCAAGGTTAAGATTTGAAATCTTGCTATATCGAATGTTTTCATTCCTTTTCTGTCCTATATAATGATTAACATAGTCCGGCTCATTGGCTGAACGGTCAGTGGACTGGCATTCGATTCAAAGGGACCTGGGTTCGATTCGCAGCTGGGATTGTGATTTTAATTGTGTATGATTAATTTCTAAGGCTGGGTGAGACTGCGTGCTTGTGTTTGTCATAACATATTCCTCTTCATATTCACGGAACATCCCCGTTGCACTTTATCTTTTGCCGTGTCAGGAAAACACGGTGAAATTCCTTACGTTTCGCAGAGAACTTTGCTCCAAGTCTTCAAAAGAAAATCTTGGCTCTTCACAAGGAAGACTTCTCTAAAAAGTACGATATGAATGTATGAATACTTTACCGCTGGTCTATTGTAAGCGATACTCTCGTTCGTCACCAGATGGCTCACTGTGTCGTAGCCTTCCGAGTGGGAAGCAGGGAGTAACGAATACAGGAAGCTGCCCGCTACACTATTCTCTGTGGCTGCAGCTTGAAACCAACGCCCCCCCCCCCCCCCCCCTCCCGCGGTTACCAAAACATGGCAATTCTTACGTTGTGGATATATACACACTAAGACATTTTCTCGGGAGTAGGGAAACTTCGAATCGCTCAATTATGTACAATCGTTTTCAACATAACACAGCGATTAACTGTAACATTTTCTGGCAAACAGACCTATTAATGCTTTTTTACTGAGCTCTAAGGAAGCATTTCTCATGACCCGCAGCCTTAATTCTACTCTCTCGCTAGTTCACTATCGATACTATAAACCGAGTATCTTAAAAACAGGAGATGCACATCTTCACCAGATAAGGATAATAAAGATAAGGAGTAGGCTATTAATAAGGGCATACCTCAATCTGAATGTTTTAGGGGAATGCGCAAGAAATCACCAAACTGGGCATAGCAACATTGCTTACTACATATTTTGGAGTGGTGGTGGTGGTGATTATTGTTTTAATAGGACGTACAATAATCAAGTAAACCATTCTTTGATACAAGTGGAAACAATGCAGGACTCAGGTAAGGGCCCCTTGGACGCCAACCTACACTCCGAAGTTAAGAGCCCCTTAGGCCACTTGGACGCCAAACCACACTCCGAAGGTAAGACCACCTTAGGCCCCCTTAATCGCCTTTTACGACGCGTGGTGGTTATTATTGCTTTAAAAGGGAGTACAACTAGGCCACCATCCTCTCTTATCACTAACCAGAGAGAAATGAAGATATAGGCTAAAGAAAGACAAGGGCCATGAAGGGCGAGAAAATGAAAGACTCCCTAACCCTAGAATCCTCTTACAGCCTCGGGGTTGAAAAAGAACAAGAGTTGACCATCGGAGGTCGAACATGAGATTAAAATTAGCCTGGCACAAGTAAGTGGAAGCAATGCTAGTACTCAGCTAAGCGCCTCGTGGTTTCCAACCCATGCTCCCAAATTGAGAGTTCCTGGAGCCCCTTTCAGTCGCCTCTTACGAAAATCAGGGGATACCGTGGGCGTTGTTCTACTAGCCCCACCTCCACAGGGACTTTTACGACAGGCTGGAGATACCGTGGGTCTTATTCTACCGTCCTCACCCACAGGGGGATACATATTTTAGAGTGATGGTAGTGATTATTGTTTTAAGAGGAAGTACAACTGGGCAACCATCCTCTATTAACACTAGATAGAAGGAAAAATTGAAGCGATCCGACAATTCGAAAAATGAAGGTATCGGCCAAAGGAAGACAAGGGCCACGAAGGACGTGAAAATGAAAAACATCTCTAGACCTCGAGTGCTCTAATGCTGTAGGTTAGGAGGGAATGCTTCAAAACTAGTGGGTACGGCATTCTCCTTCAAAACAAATTTCTTCATGGACCGATCAAACAATTCCGGTTCGCCAGGATTTCAACGGTGACCATCTTGTCAACGCCGATGACAATGATCCATCACGTCAAATATCAACCTAAACCTACTATAGTACATACTGATTACCTGATTAGCATCTTTAGGATGAAGATCTGTAGGTAGGGTCATTAGGAGTTCAGTCAGTCGATTATGATTTCACCCACAAAGTCATATGTATCCACAGCATTAGCCTAACAACAACTCAATAAGAACAGGAAGATAAATGCTTCCACTATTGGTACTCTCAGCACTAAGCGGAACAGAATTATTAGGAATTATTAGCCCTATGGCTGGCCGCTTTTGCCGTCCCCACCTCCTCCCACCCCTCCAGAATTAACGTAGTATTCATTTTTGATGTAGGCTGAGTGAACTTCAGGGTCATGTGCCTCTCCAGAAGAGGTTTCTGAATTTTTAGACTTTCTGAGGGGGAATCAATCCCACGTCCTTCCGGGTGAACCGAGGACGCCTTTATTGCCATGGGTAGACAGCCCCTCAAAGTACCAAATGACCTGCTGAAAACATCCGCTGTCCAGTGCAGGCAGTGATAGCGAAGCAAGAGAATGTATTGTACTGAATGATATTGTGAGTGCTGAGTGAGGAAGACGGTGATTGCTGTTCAACAGTCTCGGGCGAGTGAAGTGTGTGCGTGCGGCAAGCGAGAAGAATCACCTACAAGAAACTGGGCTGCAGGTAACTCTGATGGCGGTAGCGGTAGTGGCAATACTCCTTGTGATAGGAGCTGTAGAAATTAATCCTGGACCAGTACAAGCAACTCGCTGTGAAGAAATGGAAAAGCTCAAGGAAACAGTCCGAGAGGCTTGTCAGGCTGAAAAAATGAGGAAGCTAACCCGTGAACAGTACAATCAAATAAAGGAGATAAAAAAAGTGTGTGAAAGAAGACCTAAGAATTATAACAGAAGAGGCAGTGGAGAATTCTGATGAAGTAACACTTCTAAAGGCCAAAGTGAAGGGATTAGAGAAAGAATTGAGACAAATCAAGTGGCAACAGAAAATGATCAGCCAGAAAGCAAGGTGAAAAAAAGAAATCATCTACGGCATAGCGGAGAATGAAAATGAAGATATAAATGATTTAATGACGGACACTGATAATGCACACAGACTGGGGAGAGTAAAGACCGATTAAAGTAAAGTTGGTCTCGGCTCTGATGGCGAACATCATCATATCTTCTTATAAATAAAGTTGTTCGTGTCTGTCTGTTTGTTTGTTCCACCATCACGTCGAAACGGCTGGATAGATCTCAACCAAACTTCATATTTAGAGTATACTCACCTCGGGGAAGGTTTCGATATGCATATCATTTTAAAATCTTTGAAAAGATGGGGGTTTTATAGGGAAACCACAACGGTTTTATACTATTATAGGCAAAATATCGAATTTGTCGTATAAGGACGAGACAAAGCTCAATTTAATCCTCTTGACGCAAAGAACAAAACGCGGTAAGCCCTACGGGCCCAAAAACCATGTTTTAAGGCCCTAAAACCAACCCTTACGGAGATATTGTCACCACACTACCCCTGCTCTAGGAATCGGATAAAGAAATGAACTGCCGTAACCATGGCAACGTCAGCTCCAGGATTCTAGAGCAGTGAGATTATGCCTGTACGTTTGGGCATAGCTGCCAACCAAAATTGGTACAAATAAGACTTAATATCTGGAAAAAAAATACTGTTGTGTAAGGCACTCATAGGACTCCTTTGAGCGGGGATGGAAATGGGGTGAAGTACGAGTATAAAAATCTTACTATATATAGAAATGGAAGTGTGTGTGTAAATGACACATCTCCTCCTAAACCACTGGAGCAATTTCAACCAAACTTGGTACACGTATTACTTACTATCGGGAGACGATCACTGTGGGGGGTAAGCCATCCCTAGCGCCCTTAAGGGAGTGGGTCAAGGAGGGAGGGTAGTTACAATAATAATCGAGAATAGTGTCGAATTCATAGTTTTCGGGGTCGCTGAGTTGAAAAGTAATACTCTAGAATTTCTTAAAGTCCAGCTCCCTTTTAGGTGGGGAGCAAAAGGGGGGGGGGGGGGGGTGAGATATAGAAATAATTAAAAACAGTTTCGAATCCATAGATTTCAGGGTCTCTGAGATGAATAGTATTACTCCGGATTTTTTGCAAGTCCAAGTGGGGAGCGAAGGGAGTGAGATATAAAATTAATCGAAAAACTACATATAAAAATATTATCTCCTTCTTACTATATATAAAAATTGATGTATGTGTGTGCGTGGGTGTGTGGGTGTGGGTGTGTAAATGACACATCTCCTCCTAAACCACTGGAGCAATTTCACCAAACTTGGTACACTTATCAATTAGTATCAGGAGACAAACCGCGTGAGGGTAAGACACCCCTAGCACCCTTATGGGCAGGGGGCGAGGGGGGTGGTATAAAAATAATCTAGAATATTATCGAATCCATAGTTTTTGTGGTAGCTGAAATAATTAGTGACACTCCGAATTTTTAATATTCATGTTCAGCCCCCTTTGGGGTGTGGGTGAGGGGGAGTGAGATATAACAATAATCGAAAACAGTGTCGAATCTACAGTTTTCTGGGTCACTGAGATGAATGGTGACAATCCAGATTTTATATCTCTTAGTGGTGGAGGGCGGGAGGGGGACAGTCTCATTGACAGTTTAAATACTGTTCATCGTATCTATAGTGCAACGGCTAAATACATATAGTTATCACTTATTAATTTTCGACAGGATCAAATGCTTCCCAGTCGATTCGAGCTTCCATAAGGACGAAGTTTTACTCGAAAATTAAATAATCTAAAACTTGAAATCAAACACATCTAAATAATTTTAAAACTACATAATAGATCATAACATATTAATCTGCAAGTCAAAAAGGAATTCTATAAAAATTCACATCACACATAACTAACTGGTAATGCAAATCTTAAAGGTAAATAATCAGAAACTATCCGGGCAACGCCGGGTACTACAGATAGTTTAATATAAAGTGTTTAAAAAAGGAAAACGAAATGGGTGAAAAGAGGCATTGACAAAGAGATCATCGCAAAACACCGAACCCTACGTTTCTATTTACGGAAAGCAAATAATTCTGGACTTAAGGGCCCTAGTAAGAGACATGCGCCTTACAGTAGGTGACGGAAATTGGTCGCGAACGTGGACCCCAGCTCAACTGAAGGAAATGGATAAGCAGATAAGTTCGCAGACTTAAGAAGTGCGAACGTGGACCCCAGCTCAACTGAAGGAAATGGATAAGCAGATAAGTTCGCAGACTTAAGAAGTGCGTACGGAGAAAGGAACGTGCAGGGCAGCTATGAGTGATAATTCTGCTCGCACAGCGCCAGCTGACAAGGGGGGTCAAAGCACTTCAGGGCCGGCGAACGTAAGAGGTCAGACAGCTGCATTTGCAGGAGAGACCGACGTCCGAGCAGCTGATCGTCGGCTCGACTCAAGTCCAAGGCCCAATGGAGGAGCGGAGGGCAAAAGAAAGGAAATAGCTATCAGAGGTAAAATTTGAGTTTAAAGGACTCCTGATCCAAAAAAGGATAAAGCACGCGAGGACAATATGGACAAAGAAATTACTGGTTCGCCAGAAGGCAGTATCTTAGAAGCAGAGGAAAAGGGGGTTAACAAGAAGTAAGGCTACCAATCTGACAGAGGTAAAAAACAGAATGAAAACTAGGATGTGAGAATATAGGGGGGATTTTTGAACGAGATAGGAAACTAGCAAGTGAAGCAATTAATGGCCGAAATTGACGTTATTATCACTGTGGAGAGTTAGACTGCACCAGAATATGAAATCCATGTAGACGGCTTTAAAATATACAGCAAGACAATAGATGGGAAAGGTCATCCACGGAGATATCCTGGTGGGATATGGGAGGAAATATAGGATAAAATTAAACTCATAGAAACAAAAATAGAATTTTGGGTAAAAATAAAAACTAATCGCAAGGGAGAAAGAAGCTTATGTCTAAGCCAACCTGAAAGCTCCCCATTTTCAAATAGATATTTCTTCCATGAGCTGGCAACAGAAACAGATTAAGGAATATGTATGAAGATGTAGGTATTGTACTGATGGGGATCTTCAGTGCGAGGATTGCAGACCGAAAGCCAGTGTACTGTAAAGAGGTAGAAGAAGGAGTAGTTAAAAATAGAACAAGTAAACATAAAGAATGTAACAGGTACGGCGAAATATTACTACACCTATTTGGTATTGAAGAACTGCATATCTTGAATGGCTGGTGGTCAGGCGATGAAAGGGGGTGACTTGACATGTATAAACGAAACGGGAAGAAATAATATACACTGACTGACAGAGCAAATGCAACACCAAGAAGGAGTGGTCAGAACTTTATGCCAATTGCAGGGTAGACTGACGTCACTGAGGTATGCTCATGATGTGAAATGCGCCGCTGTGCTGCGCACGTAGCGAACGATAAATGGGACACGGCGTTGGCGAATGGCCCACTTCGTACCGTGATTTCTCAGCCGACAGTCATTGTAGAACGTGTTGTCGTGTGCCACAGGACACGTGTATAGCTAAGAATGCCAGGCCGCCATCAACGGAGGCATTTCCAGCAGACAGACGACTTTACGAGGGGTATGGTGATCGGGCTGAGAAGGGCAGGTTGGTCGCTTCGTCAAATCGCAGCCGATACCCATAGGGATGTGTCCACGGTGCAGCGCCTGTGGCGAAGATGGTTGGCGCAGGGACATGTGGCACGTGCGAGGGGTCCAGGCGCAGCCCGAGTGACGTCAGCACGCGAGGATCGGCGCATCAGCCGCCAAGCGGTGGCAGCCCCGCACGCCACGTCAACCGCCATTCTTCAGCATCCGCTCCCGGCGTCCGCTCAGAAGACTACCATTGACTCCACAGCATAAACGTGCACGCCTGGCATGGTGCCGGGCTAGAGCGACTTGGATGAGGGAATGGCGGAACGTCGTGTTCTCCGATGAGTCACGCTTCTGTTCTGTCAGTGATAGTCACCGCAGACGAGTGTGGCGTCGGCGTGGATAAAGGTCAAATCCGGCAGTAACTGTGGAGCGCCCTACCGCTAGACAACGCGGCATCATGGTTTGGGGAGCTATTGCGTATGATTCCACGTCACCTCTAGTGCGTATTCAAGGCACGTTAAATGCCCACCGCTACGTGCAGCATGTGCTGCGGCCGGTGGCACTCTCGTACCTTCAGGGGCTGCCCAATGCTCTGTTTCAGCAGGATAATGCCCGCCCACACACTGCTCGCATCTCCCAACAGGCTCTACGAGGTGTACAGATGCTTCCCTGGCCAGCGTACTCTCCGGATCTCTCACCAATCGAACACGTGTGGGATCTCATTGGACGCCGTTTGCAAACTCTGCCCCAGCCTCGTACGGACGACCAACTGTGGCAAATGGTTGACAGAGAATGGAGAACCATCCCTCAGGACACCATCCGCACTCTTATTGACTCTGTACCTCGACGTGTTTCTGCGTGCATCGCCGCTCGCGGTGGTCCTACATCCTACTGAGTCGATGCCGTGCGCATTGTGTAACCTGCATATCGGTTTGAAATAAACATCAATTATTCGTCCGTACCGTCTCTGTTTTTTCCCCAACTTTCATCCCTTTCGAACCACTCCTTCTTGGTGTTGCATTTGCTCTGTCAGTCAGTGTAGATCCAGTACTATGTTCAAGGGAGGCATTACCACTCAACAAAAGGGTAATAGTTAAAGGCTGGGCAGAATCTTATCATTTACCACTAATTATGAATGTGATTGGTATGCAAAAGAGTAGAGTAAAAGTAAAAAAAAAAAAATGGAGACCAGAATATGCTAATATGAGAGATTCTGAATAAAATAGGAAACAAAAAAGTGAAATAATTAATAAAACAGTAAGGACTTATCGTGGTGATATTAAAAAGAGATTAGCCCCCAAATATTTAGTAGAGAGAAGACCACAGCAAAGACTTCAAGGATTATTTTAAAGGGAGAAGTTTTGAAATTACGAAGATAGGGATAGAATTTGCTATTGAAAATAACCAAATAGAAGAGACAACAGAGCCTATACAAAATACTATACTGCTAGTGGGACAGAAGATGCGTATACACAGGGGATAAAGCTGTCAATGAATAGTGGGTGGTACAATAAAGAATGCAGAAAGAAAAAGGGGACGAAGTAACGAAAGCATTACAATCATATAGGAAGGGAAGAGTCTTCAAACAAGAATTGAGTAGCTTTCTTGTAAATACCAATTAAGTCATTTGTAATACTTTTTTTTTTGTTTTTGTGTTAAAATGCTTGTTAGAATGACGTGCCCATGCTCCGCTATAAGAACATTCCTAAATGCGCGATGACTTAGGTGCGTTTTGGAAACAAGTGCGTATTAATTTTGCCCCTTGGGGGGCCTGAACCGTTGAAAAGATATTTCCTCAATTTTAGTTAAATGTCGTATATAGGCTATCAATACCTCCTGGATGCAGTTAAAACAACATTCTTAAAAGCAAAATATGATTTTTACTCCTGTAAAGTTACTAACAAAGACTTAGGTGGAGTTTAGAAGAAAGCTCCTCAATTCTGGGCGTCCGAGGTATCGTAAACGCTAAAACGACGATTTTGAGGTTTTTATTGTGTACCACTTGTTTTCGTCCTGAAGATAAATTATGTGATCCTATCTTCTGTGCAAGGAGTACCCACTGATAAAACAATGGTACGTGATCATACGACAGTTCATCCTTATGCCGTGCATCGCTCTCCTGATCATTTTAGCTTCTACGATAGTGTACCATATTCAGAACTGTCGATTCGATCTGCCTTAAACGTAGCGCAAAATACGCGCCTCGGCAGCTTTTTTCTGAGTTCCTGTAAAGTTAGAAAAATGTCACGACAGTTTACCTCTGACGTACAGACCTGCATTCTGTAGTAAACGGAAAGAGTTAGATAACTATTGGTAAATCCAAAGTACGGATGGCAAAAGAAATGATGTGACCAACTAAACAGAGATTCTAAGGACAGTAAGAAAGTGTGGAATAGAATAAGACAAATATGCAACGAAAGGAAAAGCACTACACAAATGTGAATATAAGTCATGGTAAATGGATCGTACATTTTAGACGGCTATTAAATGGGGAGGATAGCTGAAAACTTAATATAGAGGACTGGGATTTCTAGGAGATTGGAGTGCAACCTGCTTGCTTTAGACGAAGAAATTTCAGTTGGTGAAGTAAAGGACATAATATACAAGGGAAAGCAGGAGCAATTTCAGGTATCAATAATTAATTTTGGAAGGAAGTAAGTAAGAATATCTTTTCCTCGAAAGGAAAGTGAAAATATTCAACAAGGTAGGACTATTTGAAGGAGCAAGTGTATCAAAATCATAGCAGAAGGGAGTCATGAGCCCTATATACAGTATAAGAAACGGGGTGAAAGATCAAATCCAAGTAACTATACAGGGATAACGTTACTAGATCCACTAAGTAAGATATATGCATGAATACTGGCAAAAAAAGACTGAAGAACCGGGCAGATGAATGATCGGTCCAGTCGAGACTAATCAGGATTTAGAAAGGGAATGAGGACAAGTAATAATAACAAAACAATAATGGATAAATGCATGAACATGTACATCACGGCAATCGATTTAGAGAAAACTAGAAAAATATAAGTTCGGAATATCGATGAAAATTATAAAGCAACTGAAAACACGTAGATATTCGGAATTTAAATGGTCTACCAAAGTGAAAGATAGGGTTAGTAGAGGGAGAGAGGGATTTCAAAACCCGAGTCTCAAACAGGGTTGCATATTGTCACCAATGTTAATTTTATTAATTATATCCTTCAATCGGAATGTTTTGACAAAGGAACTTCTCCATGTCTCGAAAACCAAGATATTCCAGGCGTGATCTTGGCAGACGATATCCTTCTACTCACATTAACTTATGTAAGGATGTAAAATAGTATTAATGAGATCATAAATAATTGCAACAAGTAGAATCTAAAAAGTAATCCACAGAAAACAAGTTACGGCGTCTACAAGGGGTGCCACACACTCAAGAACTGAACAGTGGTGGATGGGTAAGATAAAACTAGAAGTGATTAAAAAATATTACCTGCACACAATTAAGCAGCAATGGGATATGGACAGACCAGATATAGAGAATGAAAATGAAGGGAATAATAATTGTCTGGCTAGTATAAAAAATACTGAGAAGGAAGATGCCGAACATCGAATATAAAATTCAGAAAAATGTATCTGATTTTGTATTTAGAACGAAGTTAATGTATGAGCAGAAATTTGGGGAGTAGATGGATGGAACTGTAGCATTAGATATATCCCTAAGTAAATCTGTCAAAACAATAATGGGATTGCCGATCTGTATTGCGAATAGTAGAGTGAGAATGATGCGTGAAGGTGTGAGTATACGGGCAGATATTTTTAAACGAGTAGTTAAATATTTGTTGAGGCTAATGACGTGAAATTCTAAGGATAGCATAGCAGTACCAAATGAAAAATCAAAACAAGAGTTAGTGGGTGGATGGGGTAAATAAACTACTTGATGACATAGGAATGGGGTAACACTGGGAAAGAGATTTATTAAGGGATGATATGGGTTTCTGTAAGAAGGTAGCCCAATGAGTGAAAGGTACTGAAAGACAAACTATAAGGACAGAATGTAATATCAAGAGAACACTTGCAGAATTTTATAAAATAAGAGAGTAAGGACTGATAAGTTGATAAAAACTGAAACGAGAGGGGTGATTTGGTAGCTGATAGGGGTATATAATAAAGATATAAGGCAAAACCTTGGGGAAAATCGCTAAATTTTATCCAATAAAAACGAAAATGAACCTGAACTTAACAATCTTGTTAAGTTATTAAACAGAGCATGAAAGACACAAGGGAGAACAACAAAATTATGTACCAGCACGATAAGAGAAATGTGGGAAAATAAATCTAAAGAAAATGGAAGCGGAGGAGATGCATATAGGTAGGTAATCGTAAGGATATGCATGTGGGGGTATCCTACAATCTATGACTAGGAAGTATCTCAAATGCCAAGGTTATATAATCACTAATTAATGATACGTCCAAGGAATATTTATAGGATATATTGTATGCCAGCCCCGCGGTGTAGAGGTAGTGTGACTGCTTCTCACGCGGAGGCCCCGGGTTCGATTTCCGACCAAGTCAGGGAATTTTACCACAATCTGACGTCTGGTTTGAGGTCCACTCAGCCTACGTGATTACAACTGAGGAGCTGTCTGACGGTGAAATTGCGGCCCCGGTCCAGAAAGCCAAGAATAACGGCCGTGAGGATTCGTCGTGCTGACCACATGACACTCGTAATCTGCCGGCCTTCGAGCTGAGCAGCGGTCACTTGGTAGGCCCAGGCCCTTCGGGGATGTTGCGCCATGGGGTTTGGTTTGGTCTCGATATACTGCATATTTTGTAATATTTTCTTAGTTGGATTATCGTTAATATTGTGTATTAGAAAAGCTAACTGGGTGTATTAATTATGATTGCAATAAATGAATACTCTCTTCCCAGTTGGTGCTCATCCGTGACTGGGAGAGAAGAGTATTCTATTCATTCATTCATTCATTCATCCATTCATCCATCCATTCATCCAACACTACAGTCTGTTCACCTGCTAAGGTGGCATTAGTAGTTTTCATTTGTGCCCACGAGATTAGACTCCTTACCTGAAATGTTATCGTACCGGCTTTAGGTTCACAGGGTCCTGAGTTCGATTCACTGTCGGGCAGACGATTTGAGCGGCGTCTGATTAATTGCTCTGTCTCGGGAACTGAATGTTTGGGTTCGTTTTACATGGCATTTCGTACATACACAACACAATAACACTACCCCAATCACCACGAAGATACCCAATAATGAGTATATCCTTCCACATAGAGTTGACGTCAAGAACGACAATCCGAACGACTAAATCCATCCCAATTAACTTGCAAAAATGACAGGAAGAAGAAGAAGAAAATTTATATGCACGTAACAGAGAACACATACGAGCAGTCGAACAATCAGTACGATAAACAGTAAGATACGTAATGTTCTACGAGTTATGGTCCTCTTATCATATTCTTCACACATATTGATTAACAACCATATCAAATGCTAATGTATCTCGCTCTGAACGATCTTTATAACATGTGGAAGATGCCTCCCCTAAAATTAGCTGACCCTCCAATCACTTTTTCCAGTACCATCCATCGGCGAACCGTTTAACTAAGTCCTCGGACGATTAATTTTTGCCCTGATACTCAGCCTGCTACTAGGCCTTCGAACTACGATCTGTGTTACCAATATGCATGGTCCGCTATCACCTACGATCTGTGTGCCACTAAAGAACGAATGCCCGAACGTTTAAGGGAGAAATATTATTTTAATGGTTGGTATCCTCTTATATTCATAAGTTGACACTAAATGTGCCCAGTCAGCAGCCAGCTTGCTATACATCAAAGGATCGGTCAGTTGGCTTGTCGTCTTCTTGGTTCGCTACCGGTGGAGTAAAAACCTGTCTACGTCGGGTAGCTCGCAGCTGGGCAAGTTAGCCGTAAGGCTTCAGCACAGTCGGTGGAAGGTGCTAATGCGTATGAGAACAATGACATTTCCTACTTAACAAAAATCATGTAGGCTCTCATTCAAGTTATTTAACATATTTCAGGGCTAATGTAGGTGCCAATATTTGGCTTCATGTGTGTTCAACCTCGTTTCCCCTTTATCAATTTCACTGCGACTAGGATTATTCCAAAACTGCATCTTCTTTAAATGTTTATTAGTGTAGGTTTTCCTCCCCCTCGTCGTCGTCGTCGTCGTCGTCGTCGTCGTCGTCGTCGTAGTAGTAGTAGTAGTAGTAGTATGGGCTCATCCTCTGCATCAATGGGTATTATTGCCCAATGAGATCTTTCTATCATTCCGGGATTGTAATGTATCTCATATCCCCCATCCTGTTTGTGTTGCTGGCATTCTCGACATTTAAATATCTGCATTTGATTTTATGAAAAATTTGCTTGTCGAATTTTGTAGTGTTAGCTCTGCTCCTGTTTGGCCGACTTTGAATGTTGTATCGAATTTACCCTTGCGTCTCTGACGAATGGGTAACGAACACTAACCTTGTACAGACCTTGTACCTGAATGAATCAAGCCAATGTGGCCTGTTATGAAATAGGAACTTAAATTATGTCTTGCTACTTTCTTCTAGCGCTCCGAGAACACCAATTTTGTTAATTATTTCATATACGCTACTTATTTCTATTGTTATTTATCTTATGTTCAATTATTTACTCTTGTTATTTAATTATTAAACAAAAAAATGAGAGAAAAGTAAAACGCACAAAAAGTGAAATGATAGCTCAAACTTGATATCAATTTTTCCACTGCCTTGATACTCTTTTCTTCTGTCACATCAGCCGCTTCTTATAAATAATAATAATTTAGTGATATGCCCAGATCAGTCTTTGATGAGATACTAGACTAGAACCTTTTTATTTTCATCGGAAAAAAGGTAAGCGAGCTTGTAGTTTTACGAGACTGTGATCATAGCCCGCGGGACCTCCATTATTACATGAAATGTAAACACCAGGAACGTAACTTCTCATTTTAAAAAATCCGCATGCAGTGGCAGGAATTCGAACCACGGCTGCCTTGGTGATGAGCCAGGCATAATGTTACTCGGCTATCAAACTCCTCCGGTTTAGTAATAGCATTCCTTATGTAAGCAGCCCCAATAATGAATGGTGCGAAAGTCTTGCGTGTGAGATCAGTAGCGGCTATTAGGAGAGGAGAGGGGGGGGGGGGAGCAACTCCCCCACTTTTTGGAGAAAATATTACATTTTATTCGAATTTTTGCCGGATGAAACCAGGAATTAAAGGAATTATTTTTAAAAGCAACTTGTACAAGCCCTGTTGTCTTATCACTTAATTCTTTCCTTTATTTTCTTTAATTATTAACAAAATGATTAGCGGAAATCGCACAAAATGTCGTTCGTCGCGGCCAACAGATATGTTTAGCGTCACAAGAAGTAGTGGACACTTTGCACGTGTTGTAAAGAAGGGTGTGTATGATTTACACCGGTATACATATACAGTGGCTCAAAAAAGTATTGATCTGCCCATAGCCGAGGTATAAACGGAACAGTATAGTACAAATAATGGTACATATAATGGAATTACACGTATCTAGGCATGTAGGACAGTCAAGTACATCAGTAGGTTGAATTTGGATCCAAGGAAATTCACGCTGTTTGCAAACGGACCAGTAATACAACGGCGTGCGTCATTACACGCCACAGAAGTATTGGTCTAGTAAACAATATCATCGTGACATCGTGCTGTCTGCCGCAACTCGGGCTCATTATATCTGTGCTGACATGTTGGAATATAATATTCAGCATTGTTTCCACGTTCAGCTAGCAATGGAAAGGAAAATGAACGAAACAACTGTGGAAGAAAGGAGGACCGCAGTGCGACTATTTCAAAAAGGTAAATTCTTCAAGGTCATAAGTGAAATTAATGGAAGAGCTGTTACAACTGTTAAAAATATTGTGTACAGGTACAAAAGAACAAAGACAATAGAAAATAGACCAAGAAGTGGACGCCCCTCGAAGTTATCAGTAGAAGACAAACCGCAAATTGTACGTGAAGTTGTCCAAAATCCTCAACTAAGTGCGCCGAAGATAACTACTGCATTACAACAAGATGTAGAAGTGCAAGCGTCATCTGAAACCATTCGAAATGTGCTACGCGGAAGAGGATATGTGGGCAGAACAGCCCATAGAAAGCCGTAGAGCAGTAAGGCTAACAGGAATAAGATGTTTGCATACGCTAAAGAGCACAAAAATTACAGGTATGAGGACTGGAAGACATTTTTACCGATGAGAGTAAATTTACCTTCTTCAGGTCAAACGTACGAGTGATTGTGTGGAGAAAAACGAATTCTGAACTTGAAGAGAAGAACCTGACAACTACTGTGAAACCGCTACTGATGGTGTAGGATTGCATGAGTGCGAATGGTGTAGGTGAATTAGCCTTTATTGAAGGGTCTATGGATCACAAATCATACATGAACATCCTCAAGACACACATGAACATCCTCAAGACACATCCTCCATCAAGTGCAAAAAATGGGACTCTCAGCAAAGTATACGTTTACGCAGGATAACGATCCCAAACACACAGCCCTGAACAGGAAGCTATGGCTGCTATATAATACACCTCGTTGGATAGAAACTCCACCACAATCTCCCGACATCAACCCCATCGAGAATTTGTGGCACTATTTGGAGCAAAACGTGAGAAAGCATGCAATATCCCACAAAGCTGACCTAAAAGAAGTCTTACTCACCGAATGGAATAACATACCAAAGAAAACTACGGAAACCTTGGTACGATCGATGCCAAATAGGTTAGATGATATTATAAAGAGCAAAGGATAACCTACCAAGTACTGAAACGTTCACGAAGGATCAAGAAACTGCGTTATGTTAATTCAGACCAATACTTTTTTGGTGGCAAGTGAAAATGATTGTTTTAAGTTATGGTTTTTAGTTACATGAACATGGAAGAATTACGTTTTTTACAATGCACATGTTTCACAAGATGATAAATAATCAAGGATTCTAGTATATGTCAATTTTATCATCATTCCATTCGATTCCTCGTCCCCACATGTAGCATATCTCGACAGACTAATACTTTTTTGAGCCACTGTATATTGCCAAGGCTATGGACACTGAGGTATGATTCACCCGCTTGCCGTGCTCATTCGTCAGTCTGGCATTTTTCTCTTTAGTGTCTGTTCTTAGTGTGTAGTTAAATACTAAATGATTTTAACTGTATGATCACGCTTTGCCTTTCTGTCGAAATTCGCTCAGAGAGCATTATAAAACTTACCATTTTGTAGCTTATTTGTTTCAGTTTTGATGTACTGTATATAATCCCCCACCCGACCCGTTATATCCTACAAACCCGGGTACTGTTCACTGTCTGTTCACTTTTTTACCCCCGCAAATTTAACCCCCAATCGCCGCTACTGTGTGGGATCGTTAGGAATGTAAATTTAAGTGGGCTTGAATTACGAGGGTAGCCCAGAAGCCAATGCGCCACATTTTTCTTCAACAATTATTTATTGAACACATTGAAACTTATACACAAGGAAGAATTATGTTTCTTCTACACTCCCTATTATTCACGTTATCTCCTTCCCATTATATGGCCTTCCTCCAGTCTTGCGAATCACCTCTTCGTCATCGTGACCTTACCAGCGGAAGCAGTTGCTTTGAATTTGTCCTTCTGTGGAGAGTCAGGATGGTGCCATTCCATCGATTGCAGTTTTGTTTCGGACTCAAAATGGTGAACCTAGGTTTCATCACCCATCACAGTCCGAGACAAGAAGACTTCCCCCTCAGCTTCAAAACGTTACAGTCACTCAGAAGAAAAATGTTTTCTTCTCAGAGTTTTGTGTTCCTCCGTAAGACGGCGCAGAACCCATCTTGAACATGTTTTTGCGTAATCAAGAGCACTGATGATTACACCTACACTTCCTTTGCTGATTGACAGCTCCTGCACCAACTGCCGAGTCGTTCTGCGTCGGTCCTCGCGAATGATGAGCACATCAGCCCGCTGCATCTTGTCACGTGTGACAGCCGTGGGTCGACTGCTGATGCTCCATATACTGCACATAAACGTTTGTGAATGTTTCAAACAGTATCTTGCTCCGCAGTGAGAAATTCACTGACGATACGCTGCTTGTAACATACATCACTTCCAGACGCCATGTTGAACAATTGCTGCAAGTACGCTATCAGTCGGAGGAAGCGGGAACTTTGCGCGTGCACTCCGGAAACTTCAAAGAATTCATATCTAAAGTTTCGCATTCGAACCATTGTTGGGGTCTGAGAAAAAAAATGGTGGTGCAGTATTTTCTGGGCCACCCTCGTATGTTATAGCGACACCTCGGCTAGAGCGTCAGGTATTCATTGGTACCAACATATTCCTCATAAAGGAAAGCCGCCTTCAACCTTGCATTATACCACGAACATATACGTCTACCTCGTTTATAAAAATTTTTAACCTTAGTTCTGATTAGGATTTCCGCCGTGCAGGATATTGCCAGCTGAAGAAATAAATGCCGCCGACGCTGAAGACATTCCGTTATCTGATAGCTGTGAATATTAGACTGTGGTATTCTACAGTAAATCTGTAAAGTAAACTCGTGTCTTCATTCCGAGGTGGTCCAGCTCTCTTCAGGCACACCCCCCAATGGAACTGCAAGTACCATTTCAACCACATAACAGCCCTACTGTCAATCTTAAATTTCTGGTAGTACCGGGAGTCGAACCCAGGCCCCCGAGGACGGCAGCAAACAATACTAACCATTACGCTACGGAGCCGGACAGTGACTATGAAACGTCTGTCTGTTAACCAGCTCAAAGGTTGGCTGGATCCTCAAATAGCAGCAACAAAGGTTATGTCGTTTTAGAGAAACCAGAAAAACCCATGGCGGTGCCTTAATGAGGCGTACAAGGCATGACGGGGAGTGAGGCAGTTTGCTATTGTTTTACTCACTGGGCCAGAAAATGCTATTGCAGCAAGACTGACCCTACGACTACCACCTTTCATAACATGCAGATGCACTTATTGTGCTCGGCACGATCCAGACCACGTAGTTACAGCCATAAATGAGAGACTTCAGTGGAAGCTGCATTTTGCTCTGGCCTGTCCTAAGAGACAAATGAAAAAACACTGAATCTATCAATAAATAGCCACACACAGCTACGAAACATATCGACGGCCTAGTTCTAATACCACGTATCTGACAATGCTCTTCTTCTCCATTATTATCCTTAAGACTGGTAACGCCTCCGAGCCACATATGGATATGGAGGCTATCAGAACAATTTCGCTGTGCTCATTTTCCTTTGTGTCTGTGTAAAGGAAAATGATCCTTAAAACATTATACAGTAGGAGTGCGTAAATACGCCACGCAGACATTCCTACAGTACGGTACACTTTCTTTTACACACACGCATAGGAAAAAGAACACAATGAAATTTGTTCTGACGGACTGCATATCAATCAATATGTGGCGTAACCAGTCTTAAGGAACATAATGGATAAGAACAGTATTGTCAGACACGTGGTATTAGAACTAGGCTGTCGATATGCAACAATGAATAACGAATAATGGCTTAGTTACAATGAAGGCACAGACGGACAATATTGTAAGTTAATAGAACAGAACGGGCCAAAGTGACCATGAAGAGGAGAAAGAAGAAAAGTCTAAAGTGCCTATCCCACGAGTGTCAAAGGTTGCTCGCCGTAAGCGCAGTGCCCGTGC
Organism: Anabrus simplex; assembly: GCF_040414725.1. Taxonomy (NCBI): domain Eukaryota; kingdom Metazoa; phylum Arthropoda; class Insecta; order Orthoptera; family Tettigoniidae; genus Anabrus; species Anabrus simplex. The sequence continues at coordinate 186,256,720 of NC_090267.1, forward strand.
TAGAAATACCTGTGCACGGGGCGCAAGTCGCTTCCCCGATGTCGGCTTGTACTTCCCCACGTTGCTGACTCAGGGCTGTGCACACCTACAGGTGACAGGTTCCATTTACCTGTTTTGGTCTATAAGTAACGGTTGAAACATTCAGCTGCACAGGCTCTGGCATGTGGACTGACACATTAATTTCTTAACGTGTGTTCGTGTACTTCTGTATCAACAGGTTTGCTTGAAGAGATGCTACTTTTATCCTAGTCTATTTTCTTTTAAGTTTATAAAAAAGCGACGTTTTGCTAGAGAAGCGATATAGTAGCGACATTGTATTCGGTACTATTCTGCTTCATGACTCTTCATAGGAGAGTTGAGCAGGTTAAGCCTCAAAAAACATAAAAACAAAACACTTTTACTTCGTACTTCATTACTTAACGCAACATTGAAAGTAGATACTTAATTTTCCTGGTACACGATGTTTACAAAGCAATTTGTTCTGCACATCTCACACAAACGCCGTCTTTAACACATTTACTTATCCATGTCCTTATATGATAGAACACAGTATATGCACGTATTGCATGGACTACCATAGTTAATAACGTGTAATGTACACCTGTTTGCCTTGCGCTATCTAATAACGTCCTGGGCTAGCATTTTTTTTTTTTTTTTTTTTTACAAGTTGTTTTACGTCGCACCAAACAGATAGGACATGGCGACGATGGGATAGGAAAAGGCTAGGAGTGGAAAGGAAATGGCCGTGGCCTTAACCCTAGAATACTAACATTATTCACTAGTTGCTTAATATTAACATACGTAAAATTTACGTGCATGTACATATCTACGCTAAAACAATAAGTAATCTCCACATTGCTGCCAGAAGAAATGTATTATTTAAGAATGAAGAATGTTTACATTTCATATAACAACAGATAACTCTACAGTTCCTTACTTTTCTACCTAATAAAAATATTGATATTGTTTCGGGGTTATCTGTGGAACGCAGAGAGGATAAAGAAGGTGCGGACTGAATGGGTCTATCTACGAAAGTCAAAGATTCTTTTAAAACGTTGAAATAAATGTTATATTTCTTTTCAGAAAATCAAATTGTTAACAAAGAAAATTCTTCACTTTGTGAAAGAACACGGAATCAGGTACAATGACAATTTTGACACCAGAATAGAAAACCTGAGAATAGATAATTTACAAGTTATTTGAGCTTCAAGCTCCAAATTTATAATTTTACAACGTCGCTAATGTAGCGTTTAGTTATATAAGGAGAGATATCTGTTAATAAATAATTTTCCAGAGCACTTTTTTCCACCGTTACACATTACGGCCTTCCAAAGGCACCACTCATTATTACACAAATCTCAGAAAAGAGCTTACATTCTCTCCAAATTTTACCAAGGAGGCTGGCTCCCAATTTCTTACAGCCTACTCAAGGGAACATTACACAAACCTTACAATTTCTGGCCTCTCTAGGCAAAATGTACAATTTAGTTAACACGGGGGTATCTAGTACCCATACTGCTGGGCCTTCGTGAAAAAGAAGAACAGGTTAAATTACTGGCCCAAATTCAAAAATGTATGGAGGCGTACACTTGCGCTCCTGGAAAACCAAGTTTTAAAACCCTACTTGGGCTTTAGGGCCGATGATGCCACACTACTGGGGTGACTAGAAAGAAAGGTTAATACTTTACAGGAAGAGAAACAGTTACAAAATCGTAGACATCTCAAGATAAATTGAAGGGGAACTCGAGAGGGTACGCACTCTCTATCCCCGATTTACAGTTTAAGTCTTTATGGAATTTTACATTAGAAGTAGTTTACATTTTAGAAAACAGATGGTTACATAGTTAATAATTAGAACCTTCGCCTCGGGGAAGTTTGCGGAGATAGCTACAGACACAGAAAACTGGTGGCCATTACCTGGACGGATGTTCTACCTACCGAAGAATGAACCTAGGTCTCAGTATGTTACACCTATCTCGAAGAGATAGATGTTTGTGTTGTGCCGATACCGGTGTCTCCATCGAGACTCCTCTGTCGGCCTTTTGTGGTAGTTTTCTGTTGTGTATTTTGTTAATAAGTAATTTATCTGTTGTGTGTTAGTTTTTCGTATGTTGATTGATTTCAGTTACTGTAATTTATGTGTTCGCGCGCGCGCGCGCGCGCGCGTGTGTGTGTGTGTGTGTGTGTGTGTTTTGTGGTCACCCATCCAGTGGGTGACCACTCCCAATGTTGCTTAACTGTGTGTAGTGTATCTGTGTGTGGTAGTGTTTTGTGAATGTGTCAGGTGCCTGGGGCAAGATGCTCATTCTGTGACATGGCTAGCACAGTTGTTGTGTGTACGATGTTGCTCACCCTGTCAGTAACCAGGGCCTGCGTAGCTTGGTGTTGCTTTCGGAGATCTGCAACGCTACATCGTACTTAGGTTCGCAGCTTGCTATTTTTGTATATTAAAATAACAGCGATTGCGGGTGTTATTGAAGAATCAGCATTTAGGTGTTGAATTTGGAAAAATCAGCATCTGTAATGTGCAGTTGTTGGCACACCGCCTCGGCTGTACCCTAGTTCAGTGGTTTGGGAAGCGAGGATTTAGTCTTGGTATCTGGGAAAGGAGGTATTCTTGGCGGGGCGTGAGATACTTGGTGATGAGGTGTGAGTTTCTTGGAGGGAATGTCTTGGATTCAGGGGCTCAGCTACTCAATCCACCGAGTTGACACTGAATTATGAGAGATTAGTTGAAGGAGAGGATGTAGGGGTCGGGACATTGGAGGGACCGGCAGTCCAGGTTCTCGTCCAGGGAGAGTGATGTCCCTGGCCATAGGGAGAGTGAAGTCCCTAGGTTTTAACGAGAGAGGAAGGCCGGGTGGATACTCGTCCTGGGAGAGTGAGTCCTAGGCATAAGGAGAGTGAAGTCCCTATGTTTTAACGAGTGGGGAAGGTCGCAGGTACGTTGAGATTTCCCCTTGACCGGGAGGGAGGGTCCACAGTTACGGAGTGAGCCGTAAAAGTGGGGACCTGGGATGATGTACCATGGGTACTGGGTATTTCTCCATGGGCCCTGGAAAAGGGCGGGGAGGGGTACGTTTGATCGAAAGGGTCAAACGCACTTGGCGGACCAGTCAGTGGCTATCTGTTGCCTGGGTCGTGACAGGGGTAGCTTTTTTTATACGTGGTTAACGCCACAGACAAGTCACGAGCTCAGGACACCAGGAGCAGCGACGGTTAGATGTAGTGTGGCTGACTCACAGCCTACCAGATGGACTGCCGCATAGGACTCGAACCAGGAGGGCCCCGTACTGCTGTACTTGACCTGGAAGCAGCACAGGGCAGTAGACAAGTCGAGACGGCGATTTTCTTGAAGTATGCCGAAGAATGAGGCACCCCGCCTCCTGTCGTCACACACACACACACACACATTCGACAATCAATAAGACAAGGTAACTTGGAAAAGCCGCAGCTTATATACCCGAGAGGAGGGTTCGAGAAGGCTCTGGACTAAATCCGGACACACCCTCTCATTTTTATTGGCAGAATTAAAAGTTACAAGAAGCCTATGATTGGCTGAAAAATAATTACAGAAAATTTGTTATTGGCCAGGCTCAAAAGCTGGCGAGATGAGAAGGAAGTGTTGCAAAACTTGAAGTACCAAAATAAATTAAAGTTAATTTAGTTGAGAAAACCTATAAACACAAAACTTCCTTAAATCACTCATTCTTCCACCTTGCACCAGAGTGCATGACCTCAGTTTTTTGTAGACACATCTATGGAGAAAAGTTCAAACTTCTTGATGTACACCAAAACCAAACAAATAAATCCAATCAGTTTAGGAAACTTTAAAATAACATATTACTCAGTTATTCAGTACTGACATCTTCTGATCAATGTCCCAACTTTATGCATTAACAGTTTCACGTTTTGTTCGATAGATAGTGTTCCTTAAGGCGCTTCTTTTAAATGTGCGAGGTTGAGGTATACCTCCCGGTACAGATATCAAAGTCAAAAGTTATTTGGTCAACATTAAATTTATAATTCAAAACTCACTATTATACAAACATTTCCTGGAACGAAGCATATGATTTAATACTTCACTAAATGATGTCTTCAGAAACGTTACACCTAACACTGAGGGCACATTTTTTTTTTTTTTCTGGTGCTCACCGCAGACAGGCTTAAGTGGATCAGCTTCTACGTTCGACGTAGATCCTGGTCGGACATGAACTATGTCCTTTTTTGGGTATTTTCCTGTGTTTGAATCAGTTGGTTTTCTCCACATACGCCCATCCTTACCAAAGAGTTTATGCACATTACAATCAACAATAAGCTGTTCTAAAGGTTGAGAGACAGAAGGTGAGCTGTTTGAAGTCATTTCTGTTACCCTCTTAGTTCTATTTTGAGATTTCCCTTTCGATGGGCACTCAATTTGCTGAATTTCGACAGAAGCTCGTAAATCTGGATCACAGTCGAAATTATCTTCGGAACCACCGTCACAGGGCGAATAATTTGTATCATCATCGGAGTCTTCGTGCTCTGATTCACTTTCTAAACGGTTGTCTTCCCTGCTTTCATCTTCATCCAGCTCGTCAAGAATACGGCAAATGAACTACTCCTGTTTCTCTCCTCGTTTATCAATTGTGTCCTGGAAAGTCAGATGCCTAATAACTACAAAGCAACCATCCGGAATGAGCAACCCACCCACATATGAAAATATCCAAGTACCTGTTACATGCTGATAATACGTAACTTTTACGTACCAACAATATAGCGTTAATACTAACAATACGTAAAAAAAAGTGCAGTGACTTACAGAAAATGAACTCTCCCGGCATCCGCTCCCCACTCATGCATCTGAACGCTGTGGTGACATCAACCACACTGATCTAGAGATGGGGAGATTCTAAACGAGTGATTCATAATGAACGTATCATTGCACTGAAAGACTGAATCATAATTCAGTGAACGAAATGAATCAACACGTTTATGAATCGAAAGGTGAATCGAGAGATGGCAGCCGCAACTCATTCCTTGGTTCCTCGTTCGTTCTCATTCATATCGCCAAATCGGACATCACTATTTTCGAATCAATGACACCTTGTGAAGAACAACTCCGTTATTTTTTATTTAACCTGAACTTAAAGTTCGGTTCACAAGTCAAATACTCCTAACCTAACCTTAGAGGAATATATATATATATATATATATATATATATGTATAAGAAACTATCACGTCGTTTCAAGTCACACGCTTCACGGAACTGTAATATACACTCAACTTTCAGCTCGTTATGAAATGTTAGGTTAGTTTACTTCAACGTTCCCGTTCTCGTTCTCGATAAGTACTGTGAAGTAACGCGTGGAACATTGCCACATAAATGTTCATATCTACTATAAATTTCAAATTCGATTGTCGTATAGTTTCGAATGGTAACTACTTAAGTTTGGAAAGGATTAGCCGGACGGTTGTGTACCATTTTTCGACTGTAACCTCTCAAAAGGGTATTACTCTTGTTAAAATGCTAGCAATTACTCTGAACATTTCACTTCTTGCAACTTGTAAACTTGCAAAGCAGTAGCAGTTATAAAGAACATAACGGAATGGTTCATCTGAGTCCATTTTCGCTTTCGGCTCTCCGCCACGTGGTCATCGACTGAACGAATCATTTTGGCGAATCGTTTAAAATAAATCGGATCTTCTAAATGAATCAGATTCCCCATCTTCACACTGATCAGTGAAAGCACTGCAGTGAGGTCATCTGGCGGGGGTAAGGCGGGAAGGAGCACTGCGCAGTTATATGACGCATACATCCTTTCATCCTCATCACGACGCGCAGGTCATCTACGGATGTCAAATAAAAACGACCTGAATCTGGCGAGCCGAACTTGTCCTCGGACACTCCCGGCACTAACAGCCATACGCCATTTCATTTATTTATTTTTTACGATAATTTTAGGTATGTTAGTATTCTAGGGTTAATTAAGGTACAGCCCCACCATTTGCCTGGTGTGAAAATGGGAAACCACGGAAAACCATCTTCAGGGCTGCCGACAGTGAGGTTCGAACCCACTATCTCTCGAAGACTGGATACTGACCGCACTTAAGCGACTGCAGCTATCGATCTCGGTGGCTAGCACTTGTTAAGAACTGTTTTTCGTGCACGCAGAGTTGTCAGTTAGCTCGTGACCTTGACGTGCCTGGCCTATGCCAACAGGGAGGGGGACAGTCTCATTGACAGTTTAAATACTGTTCATCGTATCTATAGTGCAACGGCTAAATACATATAGTTATCACTTATTAATTTTCGACAGGATCAAATGCTTTCCAGTCGATTCGAGCTTCCATAAGGACGAAGTTTTACTCGAAAATTAAATAATCTAAAACTTGAAATCAAACACATCTAAATAATTTTAAAACTACATAATAGATCATAACATATTAATCTGCAAGTCAAAAAGGAATTCTATAAAAATTCACATCACACATAACTAACTGGTAATGCAAATCTTAAAGGTAAATAATCAGAAACTATCCGGGCAACGCCGGGTACTACAGATAGTTTAATATAAAGTGTTTAAAAAAGGAAAACGAAATGGGTGAAAAGAGGCATTGACAAAGAGATCATCGCAAAACACCGAACCCTACGTTTCTATTTACGGAAAGCAAATAATTCTGGACTTAAGGGCCCTAGTAAGAGACATGCGCCTTACAGTAGGTGACGGAAATTGGTCGCGAACGTGGACCCCAGCTCAACTGAAGGAAATGGATAAGCAGATAAGTTCGCAGACTTAAGAAGTGCGTACGGAGAAAGGAACGTGCAGGGCAGCTATGAGTGATAATTCTGCTCGCACAGCGCCAGCTGACAAGGGGGGTCGAAGCACTTCAGGGCCGGCGAACGTAAGAGGTCAGACAGCTGCATTTGCAGGAGAGACCGACGTCCGAGCAGCTGATCGTCGGCTCGACTCAAGTCCAAGGCCCAATGGAGGAGCGGAGGGCAAAAGAAAGGAAATAGCTATCAGAGGTAAAATTTGAGTTTAAAGGACTCCTGATCCAAAAAAGGATAAAGCACGCGAGGACAATATGGACAAAGAAATTACTGGTTCGCCAGAAGGCAGTATCTTAGAAGCAGAGGAAAAGGGGGTTAACAAGAAGTAAGGCTACCAATCTGACAGAGGTAAAAAACAGAATGAAAACTAGGATGTGAGAATATAGGGGGGATTTTTGAACGAGATAGGAAACTAGCAAGTGAAGCAATTAATGGCCGAAATTGACGTTATTATCACTGTGGAGAGTTAGACTGCACCAGAATATGAAATCCATGTAGACGGCTTTAAAATATACAGCAAGACAATAGATGGGAAAGGTCATCCACGGAGATATCCTGGTGGGATATGGGAGGAAATATAGGATAAAATTAAACTCATAGAAACAAAAATAGAATTTTGGGTAAAAATAAAAACTAATCGCAAGGGAGAAAGAAGCTTATGTCTAAGCCAACCTGAAAGCTCCCCATTTTCAAATAGATATTTCTTCCATGAGCTGGCAACAGAAACAGATTAAGGAATATGTATGAAGATGTAGGTATTGTACTGATGGGGATCTTCAGTGCGAGGATTGCAGACCGAAAGCCAGTGTACTGTAAAGAGGTAGAAGAAGGAGTAGTTAAAAATAGAACAAGTAAACATAAAGAATGTAACAGGTACGGCGAAATATTACTACACCTATTTGGTATTGAAGAACTGCATATCTTGAATGGCTGGTGGTCAGGCGATGAAAGGGGGTGACTTGACATGTATAAACGAAACGGGAAGAAATAATATACACTGACTGACAGAGCAAATGCAACACCAAGAAGGAGTGGTCAGAACTTTATGCCAATTGCAGGGTAGACTGACGTCACTGAGGTATGCTCATGATGTGAAATGCGCCGCTGTGCTGCGCACGTAGCGAACGATAAATGGGACACGGCGTTGGCGAATGGCCCACTTCGTACCGTGATTTCTCAGCCGACAGTCATTGTAGAACGTGTTGTCGTGTGCCACAGGACACGTGTATAGCTAAGAATGCCAGGCCGCCATCAACGGAGGCATTTCCAGCAGACAGACGACTTTACGAGGGGTATGGTGATCGGGCTGAGAAGGGCAGGTTGGTCGCTTCGTCAAATCGCAGCCGATACCCATAGGGATGTGTCCACGGTGCAGCGCCTGTGGCGAAGATGGTTGGCGCAGGGACATGTGGCACGTGCGAGGGGTCCAGGCGCAGCCCGAGTGACGTCAGCACGCGAGGATCGGCGCATCAGCCGCCAAGCGGTGGCAGCCCCGCACGCCACGTCAACCGCCATTCTTCAGCATGTGCAAGACACCCTGGCTGTTCCAATATCGACCAGAACAATTTCCCGTCGATTGGTTGAAGGAGGCCTGCACTCCCGGCGTCCGCTCAGAAGACTACCATTGACTCCACAGCATAAACGTGCACGCCTGGCATGGTGCCGGGCTAGAGCGACTTGGATGAGGGAATGGCGGAACGTCGTGTTCTCCGATGAGTCACGCTTCTGTTCTGTCAGTGATAGTCACCGCAGACGAGTGTGGCGTCGGCGTGGATAAAGGTCAAATCCGGCAGTAACTGTGGAGCGCCCTACCGCTAGACAACGCGGCATCATGGTTTGGGGAGCTATTGCGTATGATTCCACGTCACCTCTAGTGCGTATTCAAGGCACGTTAAATGCCCACCGCTACGTGCAGCATGTGCTGCGGCCGGTGGCACTCTCGTACCTTCAGGGGCTGCCCAATGCTCTGTTTCAGCAGGATAATGCCCGCCCACACACTGCTCGCATCTCCCAACAGGCTCTACGAGGTGTACAGATGCTTCCCTGGCCAGCGTACTCTCCGGATCTCTCACCAATCGAACACGTGTGGGATCTCATTGGACGCCGTTTGCAAACTCTGCCCCAGCCTCGTACGGACGACCAACTGTGGCAAATGGTTGACAGAGAATGGAGAACCATCCCTCAGGACACCATCCGCACTCTTATTGACTCTGTACCTCGACGTGTTTCTGCGTGCATCGCCGCTCGCGGTGGTCCTACATCCTACTGAGTCGATGCCGTGCGCATTGTGTAACCTGCATATCGGTTTGAAATAAACATCAATTATTCGTCCGTACCGTCTCTGTTTTTTCCCCAACTTTCATCCCTTTCGAACCACTCCTTCTTGGTGTTGCATTTGCTCTGTCAGTCAGTGTAGATCCAGTACTATGTTCAAGGGAGGCATTACCACTCAACAAAAGGGTAATAGTTAAAGGCTGGGCAGAATCTTATCATTTACCACTAATTATGAATGTGATTGGTATGCAAAAGAGTAGAGTAAAAGTAAAAAAAAAAAATGGAGACCAGAATATGCTAATATGAGAGATTCTGAATAAAATAGGAAACAAAAAAGTGAAATAATTAATAAAACAGTAAGGACTTATCGTGGTGATATTAAAAAGAGATTAGCCCCCAAATATTTAGTAGAGAGAAGACCACAGCAAAGACTTCAAGGATTATTTTAAAGGGAGAAGTTTTGAAATTACGAAGATAGGGATAGAATTTGCTATTGAAAATAACCAAATAGAAGAGACAACAGAGCCTATACAAAATACTATACTGCTAGTGGGACAGAAGATGCGTATACACAGGGGATAAAGCTGTCAATGAATAGTGGGTGGTACAATAAAGAATGCAGAAAGAAAAAGGGGACGAAGTAACGAAAGCATTACAATCATATAGGAAGGGAAGAGTCTTCAAACAAGAATTGAGTAGCTTTCTTGTAAATACCAATTAAGTCATTTGTAATACTTTTTTTTTTGTTTTTGTGTTAAAATGCTTGTTAGAATGACGTGCCCATGCTCCGCTATAAGAACATTCCTAAATGCGCGATGACTTAGGTGCGTTTTGGAAACAAGTGCGTATTAATTTTGCCCCTTGGGGGGCCTGAACCGTTGAAAAGATATTTCCTCAATTTTAGTTAAATGTCGTATATAGGCTACCAATACCTCCTGGATGCAGTTAAAACAACATTCATAAAAGCAAAATATGATTTTTACTCCTGTAAAGTTACTAACAAAGACTTAGGTGGAGTTTAGAAGAAAGCTCCTCAATTCTGGGCGTCCGAGGTATCGTAAACGCTAAAACGACGATTTTGAGGTTTTTATTGTGTACCACTTGTTTTCGTCCTGAAGATAAATTATGTGATCCTATCTTCTGTGCAAGGAGTACCCACTGATAAAACAATGGTACGTGATCATACGACAGTTCATCCTTATGCCGTGCATCGCTCTCCTGATCATTTTAGCTTCTACGATAGTGTACCATATTCAGAACTGTCGATTCGATCTGCCTTAAACGTAGCGCAAAATACGCGCCTCGGCAGCTTTTTTCTGAGTTCCTGTAAAGTTAGAAAAATGTCACGACAGTTTACCTCTGACGTACAGACCTGCATTCTGTAGTAAACGGAAAGAGTTAGATAACTGTTGGTAAATCCAAAGTACGGATGGCAAAAGAAATGATGTGACCAACTAAACAGAGATTCTAAGGACAGTAAGAAAGTGTGGAATAGAATAAGACAAATATGCAACGAAAGGAAAAGCACTACACAAATGTGAATATAAGTCATGGTAAATGGATCGTACATTTTAGACGGCTATTAAATGGGGAGGATAGCTGAAAACTTAATATAGAGGACTGGGATTTCTAGGAGATTGGAGTGCAACCTGCTTGCTTTAGACGAAGAAATTTCAGTTGGTGAAGTAAAGGACATAATATACAAGGGAAAGCAGGAGCAATTTCAGGTATCAATAATTAATTTTGGAAGGAAGTAAGTAAGAATATCTTTTCCTCGAAAGGAAAGTGAAAATATTCAACAAGGTAGGACTATTTGAAGGAGCAAGTGTATCAAAATCATAGCAGAAGGGAGTCATGAGCCCTATATACAGTATAAGAAACGGGGTGAAAGATCAAATCCAAGTAACTATACAGGGATAACGTTACTAGATCCACTAAGTAAGATATATGCATGAATACTGGCAAAAAAAGACTGAAGAACCGGGCAGATGAATGATCGGTCCAGTCGAGACTAATCAGGATTTAGAAAGGGAATGAGGACAAGTAATAATAACAAAACAATAATGGATAAATGCATGAACATGTACATCACGGCAATCGATTTAGAGAAAACTAGAAAAATATAAGTTCGGAATACCGATGAAAATTATAAAGCAACTGAAAACACGTAGATATTCGGAATTTAAATGGTCTACCAAAGTGAAAGATAGGGTTAGTAGAGGGAGAGAGGGATTTCAAAACCCGAGTCTCAAACAGGGTTGCATATTGTCACCAATGTTAATTTTATTAATTATATCCTTCAATCGGAATGTTTTGACAAAGGAACTTCTCCATGTCTCGAAAACCAAGATATTCCAGGCGTGATCTTGGCAGACGATATCCTTCTACTCACATTAACTTATGTAAGGATGTAAAATAGTATTAATGAGATCATAAATAATTGCAACAAGTAGAATCTAAAAAGTAATCCACAGAAAACAAGTTACGGCGTCTACAAGGGGTGCCACACACTCAAGAACTGAACAGTGGTGGATGGGTAAGATAAAACTAGAAGTGATTAAAAAATATTACCTGCACACAATTAAGCAGCAATGGGATATGGACAGACCAGATATAGAGAATGAAAATGAAGGGAATAATAATTGTCTGGCTAGTATAAAAAATACTGAGAAGGAAGATGCCGAACATCGAATATAAAATTCAGAAAAATGTATCTGATTTTGTATTTAGAACGAAGTTAATGTATGAGCAGAAATTTGGGGAGTAGATGGATGGAACTGTAGCATTAGATATATCCCTAAGTAAATCTGTCAAAACAATAATGGGATTGCCGATCTGTATTGCGAATAGTAGAGTGAGAATGATGCGTGAAGGTGTGAGTATACGGGCAGATATTTTTAAACGAGTAGTTAAATATTTGTTGAGGCTAATGACGTGAAATTCTAAGGATAGCATAGCAGTACCAAATGAAAAATCAAAACAAGAGTTAGTGGGTGGATGGGGTAAATAAACTACTTGATGACATAGGAATGGGGTAACACTGGGAAAGAGATTTATTAAGGGATGATATGGGTTTCTGTAAGAAGGTAGCCCAATGAGTGAAAGGTACTGAAAGACAAACTATAAGGACAGAATGTAATATCAAGAGAACACTTGCAGAATTTTATAAAATAAGAGAGTAAGGACTGATAAGTTGATAAAAACTGAAACGAGAGGGGTGATTTGGTAGCTGATAGGGGTATATAATAAAGATATAAGGCAAAACCTTGGGGAAAATCGCTAAATTTTATCCAATAAAAACGAAAATGAACCTGAACTTAACAATCTTGTTAAGTTATTAAACAGAGCATGAAAGACACAAGGGAGAACAACAAAATTATGTACCAGCACGATAAGAGAAATGTGGGAAAATAAATCTAAAGAAAATGGAAGCGGAGGAGATGCATATAGGTAGGTAATCGTAAGGATATGCATGTGGGGGTATCCTACAATCTATGACTAGGAAGTATCTCAAATGCCAAGGTTATATAATCACTAATTAATGATACGTCCAAGGAATATTTATAGGATATATTGTATGCCAGCCCCGCGGTGTAGAGGTAGTGTGACTGCTTCTCACGCGGAGGCCCCGGGTTCGATTTCCGACCAAGTCAGGGAATTTTACCACAATCTGACGTCTGGTTTGAGGTCCACTCAGCCTACGTGATTACAACTGAGGAGCTGTCTGACGGTGAAATTGCGGCCCCGGTCCAGAAAGCCAAGAATAACGGCCGTGAGGATTCGTCGTGCTGACCACATGACACTCGTAATCTGCCGGCCTTCGAGCTGAGCAGCGGTCACTTGGTAGGCCCAGGCCCTTCGGGGATGTTGCGCCATGGGGTTTGGTTTGGTCTCGATATACTGCATATTTTGTAATATTTTCTTAGTTGGATTATCGTTAATATTGTGTATTAGAAAAGCTAACTGGGTGTATTAATTATGATTGCAATAAATGAATACTCTCTTCCCAGTTGGTGCTCATCCGTGACTGGGAGAGAAGAGTATTCTATTCATTCATTCATTCATTCATCCATTCATCCATCCATTCATCCAACACTACAGTCTGTTCACCTGCTAAGGTGGCATTAGTAGTTTTCATTTGTGCCCACGAGATTAGACTCCTTACCTGAAATGTTATCGTACCGGCTTTAGGTTCACAGGGTCCTGAGTTCGATTCACTGTCGGGCAGACGATTTGAGCGGCGTCTGATTAATTGCTCTGTCTCGGGAACTGAATGTTTGGGTTCGTTTTACATGGCATTTCGTACATACACAACACAATAACACTACCCCAATCACCACGAAGATACCCAATAATGAGTATATCCTTCCACATAGAGTTGACGTCAAGAACGACAATCCGAACGACTAAATCCATCCCAATTAACTTGCAAAAATGACAGGAAGAAGAAGAAGAAAATTTATATGCACGTAACAGAGAACACATACGAGCAGTCGAACAATCAGTACGATAAACAGTAAGATACGTAATGTTCTACGAGTTATGGTCCTCTTATCATATTCTTCACACATATTGATTAACAACCATATCAAATGCTAATGTATCTCGCTCTGAACGATCTTTATAACATGTGGAAGATGCCTCCCCTAAAATTAGCTGACCCTCCAATCACTTTTTCCAGTACCATCCATCGGCGAACCGTTTAACTAAGTCCTCGGACGATTAATTTTTGCCCTGATACTCAGCCTGCTACTAGGCCTTCGAACTACGATCTGTGTTACCAATATGCATGGTCCGCTATCACCTACGATCTGTGTGCCACTAAAGAACGAATGCCCGAACGTTTAAGGGAGAAATATTATTTTAATGGTTGGTATCCTCTTATATTCATAAGTTGACACTAAATGTGCCCAGTCAGCAGCCAGCTTGCTATACATCAAAGGATCGGTCAGTTGGCTTGTCGTCTTCTTGGTTCGCTACCGGTGGAGTAAAAACCTGTCTACGTCGGGTAGCTCGCAGCTGGGCAAGTTAGCCGTAAGGCTTCAGCACAGTCGGTGGAAGGTGCTAATGCGTATGAGAACAATGACATTTCCTACTTAACAAAAATCATGTAGGCTCTCATTCAAGTTATTTAACATATTTCAGGGCTAATGTAGGTGCCAATATTTGGCTTCATGTGTGTTCAACCTCGTTTCCCCTTTATCAATTTCACTGCGACTAGGATTATTCCAAAACTGCATCTTCTTTAAATGTTTATTAGTGTAGGTTTTCCTCCCCCTCGTCGTCGTCGTCGTCGTCGTCGTCGTCGTCGTCGTCGTCGTCGTCGTCGTAGTAGTAGTAGTAGTAGTAGTAGTAGTAGTAGTAGTAGTAGTATGGGCTCATCCTCTGCATCAATGGGTATTATTGCCCAATGAGATCTTTCTATCATTCCGGGATTGTAATGTATCTCATATCCCCCATCCTGTTTGTGTTGCTGGCATTCTCGACATTTAAATATCTGCATTTGATTTTATGAAAAATTTGCTTGTCGAATTTTGTAGTGTTAGCTCTGCTCCTGTTTGGCCGACTTTGAATGTTGTATCGAATTTACCCTTGCGTCTCTGACGAATGGGTAACGAACACTAACCTTGTACAGACCTTGTACCTGAATGAATCAAGCCAATGTGGCCTGTTATGAAATAGGAACTTAAATTATGTCTTGCTACTTTCTTCTAGCGCTCCGAGAACACCAATTTTGTTAATTATTTCATATACGCTACTTATTTCTATTGTTATTTATCTTATGTTCAATTATTTACTCTTGTTATTTAATTATTAAACAAAAAAATGAGAGAAAAGTAAAACGCACAAAAAGTGAAATGATAGCTCAAACTTGATATCAATTTTTCCACTGCCTTGATACTCTTTTCTTCTGTCACATCAGCCGCTTCTTATAAATAATAATAATTTAGTGATATGCCCAGATCAGTCTTTGATGAGATACTAGACTAGAACCTTTTTATTTTCATCGGAAAAAAGGTAAGCGAGCTTGTAGTTTTACGAGACTGTGATCATAGCCCGCGGGACCTCCATTATTACATGAAATGTAAACACCAGGAACGTAACTTCTCATTTTAAAAAATCCGCATGCAGTGGCAGGAATTCGAACCACGGCTGCCTTGGTGATGAGCCAGGCATAATGTTACTCGGCTATCAAACTCCTCCGGTTTAGTAATAGCATTCCTTATGTAAGCAGCCCCAATAATGAATGGTGCGAAAGTCTTGCGTGTGAGATCAGTAGCGGCTATTAGGAGAGGAGAGGGGGGGGGGAGCAACTCCCCCACTTTTTGGAGAAAATATTACATTTTATTCGAATTTTTGCCGGATGAAACCAGGAATTAAAGGAATTATTTTTAAAAGCAACTTGTACAAGCCCTGTTGTCTTATCACTTAATTCTTTCCTTTATTTTCTTTAATTATTAACAAAATGATTAGCGGAAATCGCACAAAATGTCGTTCGTCGCGGCCAACAGATATGTTTAGCGTCACAAGAAGTAGTGGACACTTTGCACGTGTTGTAAAGAAGGGTGTGTATGATTTACACCGGTATACATATACAGTGGCTCAAAAAAGTATTGATCTGCCCATAGCCGAGGTATAAACGGAACAGTATAGTACAAATAATGGTACATATAATGGAATTACACGTATCTAGGCATGTAGGACAGTCAAGTACATCAGTAGGTTGAATTTGGATCCAAGGAAATTCACGCTGTTTGCAAACGGACCAGTAATACAACGGCGTGCGTCATTACACGCCACAGAAGTATTGGTCTAGTAAACAATATCATCGTGACATCGTGCTGTCTGCCGCAACTCGGGCTCATTATATCTGTGCTGACATGTTGGAATATAATATTCAGCATTGTTTCCACGTTCAGCTAGCAATGGAAAGGAAAATGAACGAAACAACTGTGGAAGAAAGGAGGACCGCAGTGCGACTATTTCAAAAAGGTAAATTCTTCAAGGTCATAAGTGAAATTAATGGAAGAGCTGTTACAACTGTTAAAAATATTGTGTACAGGTACAAAAGAACAAAGACAATAGAAAATAGACCAAGAAGTGGACGCCCCTCGAAGTTATCAGTAGAAGACAAACCGCAAATTGTACGTGAAGTTGTCCAAAATCCTCAACTAAGTGCGCCGAAGATAACTACTGCATTACAACAAGATGTAGAAGTGCAAGCGTCATCTGAAACCATTCGAAATGTGCTACGCGGAAGAGGATATGTGGGCAGAACAGCCCATAGAAAGCCGTAGAGCAGTAAGGCTAACAGGAATAAGATGTTTGCATACGCTAAAGAGCACAAAAATTACAGGTATGAGGACTGGAAGACATTTTTACCGATGAGAGTAAATTTACCTTCTTCAGGTCAAACGTACGAGTGATTGTGTGGAGAAAAACGAATTCTGAACTTGAAGAGAAGAACCTGACAACTACTGTGAAACCGCTACTGATGGTGTAGGATTGCATGAGTGCGAATGGTGTAGGTGAATTAGCCTTTATTGAAGGGTCTATGGATCACAAATCATACATGAACATCCTCAAGACACACATGAACATCCTCAAGACACATCCTCCATCAAGTGCAAAAAATGGGACTCTCAGCAAAGTATACGTTTACGCAGGATAACGATCCCAAACACACAGCCCTGAACAGGAAGCTATGGCTGCTATATAATACACCTCGTTGGATAGAAACTCCACCACAATCTCCCGACATCAACCCCATCGAGAATTTGTGGCACTATTTGGAGCAAAACGTGAGAAAGCATGCAATATCCCACAAAGCTGACCTAAAAGAAGTCTTACTCACCGAATGGAATAACATACCAAAGAAAACTACGGAAACCTTGGTACGATCGATGCCAAATAGGTTAGATGATATTATAAAGAGCAAAGGATAACCTACCAAGTACTGAAACGTTCACGAAGGATCAAGAAACTGCGTTATGTTAATTCAGACCAATACTTTTTTGGTGGCAAGTGAAAATGATTGTTTTAAGTTATGGTTTTTAGTTACATGAACATGGAAGAATTACGTTTTTTACAATGCACATGTTTCACAAGATGATAAATAATCAAGGATTCTAGTATATGTCAATTTTATCATCATTCCATTCGATTCCTCGTCCCCACATGTAGCATATCTCGACAGACTAATACTTTTTTGAGCCACTGTATATTGCCAAGGCTATGGACACTGAGGTATGATTCACCCGCTTGCCGTGCTCATTCGTCAGTCTGGCATTTTTCTCTTTAGTGTCTGTTCTTAGTGTGTAGTTAAATACTAAATGATTTTAACTGTATGATCACGCTTTGCCTTTCTGTCGAAATTCGCTCAGAGAGCATTATAAAACTTACCATTTTGTAGCTTATTTGTTTCAGTTTTGATGTACTGTATATAATCCCCCACCCGACCCGTTATATCCTACAAACCCGGGTACTGTTCACTGTCTGTTCACTTTTTTACCCCCGCAAATTTAACCCCCAATCGCCGCTACTGTGTGGGATCGTTAGGAATGTAAATTTAAGTGGGCTTGAATTACGAGGGTAGCCCAGAAGCCAATGCGCCACATTTTTCTTCAACAATTATTTATTGAACACATTGAAACTTATACACAAGGAAGAATTATGTTTCTTCTACACTCCCTATTATTCACGTTATCTCCTTCCCATTATATGGCCTTCCTCCAGTCTTGCGAATCACCTCTTCGTCATCGTGACCTTACCAGCGGAAGCAGTTGCTTTGAATTTGTCCTTCTGTGGAGAGTCAGGATGGTGCCATTCCATCGATTGCAGTTTTGTTTCGGACTCAAAATGGTGAACCTAGGTTTCATCACCCATCACAGTCCGAGACAAGAAGACTTCCCCCTCAGCTTCAAAACGTTACAGTCACTCAGAAGAAAAATGTTTTCTTCTCAGAGTTTTGTGTTCCTCCGTAAGACGGCGCAGAACCCATCTTGAACATGTTTTTGCGTAATCAAGAGCACTGATGATTACACCTACACTTCCTTTGCTGATTGACAGCTCCTGCACCAACTGCCGAGTCGTTCTGCGTCGGTCCTCGCGAATGATGAGCACATCAGCCCGCTGCATCTTGTCACGTGTGACAGCCGTGGGTCGACTGCTGATGCTCCATATACTGCACATAAACGTTTGTGAATGTTTCAAACAGTATCTTGCTCCGCAGTGAGAAATTCACTGACGATACGCTGCTTGTAACATACATCACTTCCAGACGCCATGTTGAACAATTGCTGCAAGTACGCTATCAGTCGGAGGAAGCGGGAACTTTGCGCGTGCACTCCGGAAACTTCAAAGAATTCATATCTAAAGTTTCGCATTCGAACCATTGTTGGGGTCTGAGAAAAAAAATGGTGGTGCAGTATTTTCTGGGCCACCCTCGTATGTTATAGCGACACCTCGGCTAGAGCGTCAGGTATTCATTGGTACCAACATATTCCTCATAAAGGAAAGCCGCCTTCAACCTTGCATTATACCACGAACATATACGTCTACCTCGTTTATAAAAATTTTTAACCTTAGTTCTGATTAGGATTTCCGCCGTGCAGGATATTGCCAGCTGAAGAAATAAATGCCGCCGACGCTGAAGACATTCCGTTATCTGATAGCTGTGAATATTAGACTGTGGTATTCTACAGTAAATCTGTAAAGTAAACTCGTGTCTTCATTCCGAGGTGGTCCAGCTCTCTTCAGGCACACCCCCCAATGGAACTGCAAGTACCATTTCAACCACATAACAGCCCTACTGTCAATCTTAAATTTCTGGTAGTACCGGGAGTCGAACCCAGGCCCCCGAGGACGGCAGCAAACAATACTAACCATTACGCTACGGAGCCGGACAGTGACTATGAAACGTCTGTCTGTTAACCAGCTCAAAGGTTGGCTGGATCCTCAAATAGCAGCAACAAAGGTTATGTCGTTTTAGAGAAACCAGAAAAACCCATGGCAGTGCCTTAATGAGGCGTACAAGGCATGACGGGGAGTGAGGCAGTTTGCTATTGTTTTACTCACTGGGCCAGAAAATGCTATTGCAGCAAGACTGACCCTACGACTACCACCTTTCATAACATGCAGATGCACTTATTGTGCTCGGCACGATCCAGACCACGTAGTTACAGCCATAAATGAGAGACTTCAGTGGAAGCTGCATTTTGCTCTGGCCTGTCCTAAGAGACAAATGAAAAAACACTGAATCTATCAATAAATAGCCACACACAGCTACGAAACATATCGACGGCCTAGTTCTAATACCACGTATCTGACAATGCTCTTCTTCTCCATTATTATCCTTAAGACTGGTAACGCCTCCGAGCCACATATGGATATGGAGGCTATCAGAACAATTTCGCTGTGCTCATTTTCCTTTGTGTCTGTGTAAAGGAAAATGATCCTTAAAACATTATACAGTAGGAGTGCGTAAATACGCCACGCAGACATTCCTACAGTACGGTACACTTTCTTTTACACACACGCATAGGAAAAAGAACACAATGAAATTTGTTCTGACGGACTGCATATCAATCAATATGTGGCGTAACCAGTCTTAAGGAACATAATGGATAAGAACAGTATTGTCAGACACGTGGTATTAGAACTAGGCTGTCGATATGCAACAATGAATAACGAATAATGGCTTAGTTACAATGAAGGCACAGACGGACAATATTGTAAGTTAATAGAACAGAACGGGCCAAAGTGACCATGAAGAGGAGAAAGAAGAAAAGTCTAAAGTGCCTATCCCACGAGTGTCAAAGGTTGCTCGCCGTAAGCGCAGTGCCCGTGCTAGAAATACCTGTGCACGGGGCGCAAGTCGCTTCCCCGATGTCGGCTTGTACTTCCCCACGTTGCTGACTCAGGGCTGTGCACACCTACAGGTGACAGGTTCCATTTACCTGTTTTGGTCTATAAGTAACGGTTGAAACATTCAGCTGCACAGGCTCTGGCATGTGGACTGACACATTAATTTCTTAACGTGTGTTCGTGTACTTCTGTATCAACAGGTTTGCTTGAAGAGATGCTACTTTTATCATAGTCTATTTTCTTTTAAGTTTATAAAAAAGCGACGTTTTGCTAGAGAAGCGATATAGTAGCGACATTGTATTCGGTACTATTCTGCTTCATGACTCTTCATAGGAGAGTTGAGCAGGTTAAGCCTCAAAAAACATAAAAACAAAACACTTTTACTTCGTACTTCATTACTTAACGCAACATTGAAAGTAGATACTTAATTTTCCTGGTACACGATGTTTACAAAGCAATTTGTTCTGCACATCTCACACAAACGCCGTCTTTAACACATTTACTTATCCATGTCCTTATATGATAGAACACAGTATATGCACGTATTGCATGGACTACCATAGTTAATAACGTGTAATGTACACCTGTTTGCCTTGCGCTATCTAATAACGTCCTGGGCTAGCATTTTTTTTTTTTTTTTTTTTTTTTACAAGTTGTTTTACGTCGCACCAAACAGATAGGACATGGCGACGATGGGATAGGAAAAGGCTAGGAGTGGAAAGGAAATGGCCGTGGCCTTAACCCTAGAATACTAACATTATTCACTAGTTGCTTAATATTAACATACGTAAAATTTACGTGCATGTACATATCTACGCTAAAACAATAAGTAATCTCCACATTGCTGCCAGAAGAAATGTATTATTTAAGAATGAAGAATGTTTACATTTCATATAACAACAGATAACTCTACAGTTCCTTACTTTTCTACCTAATAAAAATATTGATATTGTTTCGGGGTTATCTGTGGAACGCAGAGAGGATAAAGAAGGTGCGGACTGAATGGGTCTATCTACGAAAGTCAAAGATTCTTTTAAAACGTTGAAATAAATGTTATATTTCTTTTCAGAAAATCAAATTGTTAACAAAGAAAATTCTTCACTTTGTGAAAGAACACGGAATCAGGTACAATGACAATTTTGACACCAGAATAGAAAACCTGAGAATAGATAATTTACAAGTTATTTGAGCTTCAAGCTCCAAATTTATAATTTTACAACGTCGCTAATGTAGCGTTTAGTTATATAAGGAGAGATATCTGTTAATAAATAATTTTCCAGAGCACTTTTTTCCACCGTTACACATTACGGCCTTCCAAAGGCACCACTCATTATTACACAAATCTCAGAAAAGAGCTTACATTCTCTCCAAATTTTACCAAGGAGGCTGGCTCCCAATTTCTTACAGCCTACTCAAGGGAACATTACACAAACCTTACAATTTCTGGCCTCTCTAGGCAAAATGTACAATTTAGTTAACACGGGGGTATCTAGTACCCATACTGCTGGGCCTTCGTGAAAAAGAAGAACAGGTTAAATTACTGGCCCAAATTCAAAAATGTATGGAGGCGTACACTTGCGCTCCTGGAAAACCAAGTTTTAAAACCCTACTTGGGCTTTAGGGCCGATGATGCCACACTACTGGGGTGACTAGAAAGAAAGGTTAATACTTTACAGGAAGAGAAACAGTTACAAAATCGTAGACATCTCAAGATAAATTGAAGGGGAACTCGAGAGGGTACGCACTCTCTATCCCCGATTTACAGTTTAAGTCTTTATGGAATTTTACATTAGAAGTAGTTTACATTTTAGAAAACAGATGGTTACATAGTTAATAATTAGAACCTTCGCCTCGGGGAAGTTTGCGGAGATAGCTACAGACACAGAAAACTGGTGGCCATTACCTGGACGGATGTTCTACCTACCGAAGAATGAACCTAGGTCTCAGTATGTTACACCTATCTCGAAGAGATAGATGTTTGTGTTGTGCCGATACCGGTGTCTCCATCGAGACTCCTCTGTCGGCCTTTTGTGGTAGTTTTCTGTTGTGTATTTTGTTAATAAGTAATTTATCTGTTGTGTGTTAGTTTTTCGTATGTTGATTGATTTCAGTTACTGTAATTTATGTGTTCGCGCGCGCGCGCGCGCGCGTGTGTGTGTGTGTGTGTGTGTGTGTGTGTTTTGTGGTCACCCATCCAGTGGGTGACCACTCCCAATGTTGCTTAACTGTGTGTAGTGTATCTGTGTGTGGTAGTGTTTTGTGAATGTGTCAGGTGCCTGGGGCAAGATGCTCATTCTGTGACATGGCTAGCACAGTTGTTGTGTGTACGATGTTGCTCACCCTGTCAGTAACCAGGGCCTGCGTAGCTTGGTGTTGCTTTCGGAGATCTGCAACGCTACATCGTACTTAGGTTCGCAGCTTGCTATTTTTGTATATTAAAATAACAGCGATTGCGGGTGTTATTGAAGAATCAGCATTTAGGTGTTGAATTTGGAAAAATCAGCATCTGTAATGTGCAGTTGTTGGCACACCGCCTCGGCTGTACCCTAGTTCAGTGGTTTGGGAAGCGAGGATTTAGTCTTGGTATCTGGGAAAGGAGGTATTCTTGGCGGGGCGTGAGATACTTGGTGATGAGGTGTGAGTTTCTTGGAGGGAATGTCTTGGATTCAGGGGCTCAGCTACTCAATCCACCGAGTTGACACTGAATTATGAGAGATTAGTTGAAGGAGAGGATGTAGGGGTCGGGACATTGGAGGGACCGGCAGTCCAGGTTCTCGTCCAGGGAGAGTGATGTCCCTGGCCATAGGGAGAGTGAAGTCCCTAGGTTTTAACGAGAGAGGAAGGCCGGGTGGATACTCGTCCTGGGAGAGTGAGTCCTAGGCATAAGGAGAGTGAAGTCCCTATGTTTTAACGAGTGGGGAAGGTCGCAGGTACGTTGAGATTTCCCCTTGACCGGGAGGGAGGGTCCACAGTTACGGAGTGAGCCGTAAAAGTGGGGACCTGGGATGATGTACCATGGGTACTGGGTATTTCTCCATGGGCCCTGGAAAAGGGCGGGGAGGGGTACGTTTGATCGAAAGGGTCAAACGCACTTGGCGGACCAGTCAGTGGCTATCTGTTGCCTGGGTCGTGACAGGGGTAGCTTTTTTTATACGTGGTTAACGCCACAGACAAGTCACGAGCTCAGGACACCAGGAGCAGCGACGGTTAGATGTAGTGTGGCTGACTCACAGCCTACCAGATGGACTGCCGCATAGGACTCGAACCAGGAGGGCCCCGTACTGCTGTACTTGACCTGGAAGCAGCACAGGGCAGTAGACAAGTCGAGACAGCGATTTTCTTGAAGTATGCCGAAGAATGAGGCACCCCGCCTCCTGTCGTCACACACACACACACACACACACATTCGACAATCAATAAGACAAGGTAACTTGGAAAAGCCGCAGCTTATATACCCGAGAGGAGGGTTCGAGAAGGCTCTGGACTAAATCCGGACACACCCTCTCATTTTTATTGGCAGAATTAAAAGTTACAAGAAGCCTATGATTGGCTGAAAAATAATTACAGAAAATTTGTTATTGGCCAGGCTCAAAAGCTGGCGGGATGAGAAGGAAGTGTTGCAAAACTTGAAGTACCAAAATAAATTAAAGTTAATTTAGTTGAGAAAACCTATAAACACAAAACTTCCTTAAATCACTCATTCTTCCACCTTGCACCAGAGTGCATGACCTCAGTTTTTTGTAGACACATCTATGGAGAAAAGTTCAAACTTCTTGATGTACACCAAAACCAAACAAATAAATCCAATCAGTTTAGGAAACTTTAAAATAACATATTACTCAGTTATTCAGTACTGACATCTTCTGATCAATGTCCCAACTTTATGCATTAACAGTTTCACGTTTTGTTCGATAGATAGTGTTCCTTAAGGCGCTTCTTTTAAATGTGCGAGGTTGAGGTATACCTCCCGGTACAGATATCAAAGTCAAAAGTTATTTGGTCAACATTAAATTTATAATTCAAAACTCACTATTATACAAACATTTCCTGGAACGAAGCATATGATTTAATACTTCACTAAATGATGTCTTCAGAAACGTTACACCTAACACTGAGGGCACATTTTTTTTTTTTTTCTGGTGCTCACCGCAGACAGGCTTAAGTGGATCAGCTTCTACGTTCGACGTAGATCCTGGTCGGACATGAACTATGTCCTTTTTTGGGTATTTTCCTGTGTTTGAATCAGTTGGTTTTCTCCACATACGCACATCCTTACCAAAGAGTTTATGCACATTACAATCAACAATAAGCTGTTCTAAAGGTTGAGAGACAGAAGGTGAGCTGTTTGAAGTCATTTCTGTTACCCTCTTAGTTCTATTTTGAGATTTCCCTTTCGATGGGCACTCAATTTGCTGAATTTCGACAGAAGCTCGTAAATCTGGATCACAGTCGAAATTATCTTCGGAACCACCGTCACAGGGCGAATAATTTGTATCATCATCGGAGTCTTCGTGCTCTGATTCACTTTCTAAACGGTTGTCTTCCCTGCTTTCATCTTCATCCAGCTCGTCAAGAATACGGCAAATGAACTACTCCTGTTTCTCTCCTCGTTTATCAATTGTGTCCTGGAAAGTCAGATGCCTAATAACTACAAAGCAACCATCCGGAAATAGCAACCCACCCACATATGAAAATATCCAAGTACCTGTTACATGCTGATAATACGTAACTTTTACGTACCAACAATATAGCGTTAACACTAACAATACGTAAAAAAAAGTGCAGTGACTTACAGAAAATGAACTCTCCCGGCATCCGCTCCCCACTCATGCATCTGAACGCTGTGGTGACATCAACCACACTGATCTAGAGATGGGGAGATTCTAAACGAGTGATTCATAATGAACGTATCATTGCACTGAAAGACTGAATCATAATTCAGTGAACGAAATGAATCAACACGTTTATGAATCGAAAGGTGAATCGAGAGATGGCAGCCGCAACTCATTCCTTGGTTCCTCGTTCGTTCTCATTCATATCGCCAAATCGGACATCACTATTTTCGAATCAATGACACCTTGTGAAGAACAACTCCGTTATTTTTTATTTAACCTGAACTTAAAGTTCGGTTCACAAGTCAAATACTCCTAACCTAACCTTAGAGGAATATATATATATATATATATATATATATGTATAAGAAACTATCACGTCGTTTCAAGTCACACGCTTCACGGAACTGTAATATACACTCAACTTTCAGCTCGTTATGAAATGTTAGGTTAGTTTACTTCAACGTTCCCGTTCTCGTTCTCGATAAGTACTGTGAAGTAACGCGTGGAACATTGCCACATAAATGTTCATATCTACTATAAATTTCAAATTCGATTGTCGTATAGTTTCGAATGGTAACTACTTAAGTTTGGAAAGGATTAGCCGGACGGTTGTGTACCATTTTTCGACTGTAACCTCTCAAAAGGGTATTACTCTTGTTAAAATGCTAGCAATTACTCTGAACATTTCACTTCTTGCAACTTGTAAACTTGCAAAGCAGTAGCAGTTATAAAGAACATAACGGAATGGTTCATCTGAGTCCATTTTCGCTTTCGGCTCTCCGTCACGTGGTCATCGACTGAACGAATCATTTTGGCGAATCGTTTAAAATAAATCGGATCTTCTAAATGAATCAGATTCCCCATCTTCACACTGATCAGTGAAAGCACTGCAGTGAGGTCATCTGGCGGGGGTAAGGCGGGAAGGAGCACTGCGCAGTTATATGACGCATACATCCTTTCATCCTCATCACGACGCGCAGGTCATCTACGGATGTCAAATAAAAACGACCTGAATCTGGCGAGCCGAACTTGTCCTCGGACACTCCCGGCACTAACAGCCATACGCCATTTCATTTATTTATTTTTTACGATAATTTTAGGTATGTTAGTATTCTAGGGTTAATTAAGGTACAGCCCCACCATTTGCCTGGTGTGAAAATGGGAAACCACGGAAAACCATCTTCAGGGCTGCCGACAGTGAGGTTCGAACCCACTATCTCTCGAAGACTGGATACTGGCCGCACTTAAGCGACTGCAGCTATCGATCTCGGTGGCTAGCACTTGTTAAGAACTGTTTTTCGTGCACGCAGAGTTGTCAGTTAGCTCGTGACCTTGACGTGCCTGGCCTATGCCAACAGTGGGCGATGCTTAGTAGAACTGTGCCAGACAGAAAGAGCATCATTTAGAAAATTGGGCAATCACGAGGAAATATACAAAAACTACTGATTATTATTTCTAAATGAAGTAGTGCACAGTATTGTAGTTGTATGAGCCAAAACTCAATAATGATGTTATTGACTTTACGTCCCACTCTACTTATACGGTTTTCGGAGACGCCGGGGTGCCAGAATTTCACCACGCGAGAGTTCTTTTACGTACCAGTTAATCTACCGACACGAGGCTGACGTACCTGAACAACCTTCAAATACCACCGGACTGAGCCAGGATAGAACCGCTAAGTTGAGCTCAGAAGGCCAGCACAGTACCGTCTGAGCTACTCAGCCCGGTCACAAACTTTTTTAATGAAATTTAATGAGATATTTTATGTCATACTGCGCTTCAATGTCAGGCTTAAAAGTAAAGTACAGTCGCACAAAAAACAATGAGCGCAAGATATCGTATGTTCCTCGCACTTAATATTTTATCAGAATTATTGTTAATTATTAAACTTGAATTCGCATCCCATGTAGAGACAAACACGGTGGATACCAACAACAAGAACAACAACAACAAAATTTAAAATTAATAATAATAATAATAATAATAATAATAATAATAATAATAAAGCATTTTTTTCTAAATTCTAAATTCTCCTTCCTCCTGTAACATTCTCCACCTCACTCCAGCGATAGCATAAAAATAACCATTACAATAACAATATTATAAGGACACAATTTTTCTTTTTCAAGTCCCTTGAATGTCGTTATAGCCAAGTTCTACTCTTATAGGTGAAGTAATTTTTAAAATCGATTCTGTAGTTTTTGTAAATTTTTCCTCTTTATAATAATAGTATGGAAGTATAGATTACATCCCTACACATACGGTTGCCGTCAGGAAGGACATCCAGCCGTAAAACAGGGTTAAATCCTCATGTGCGACACAGTTCGTAGCCGCAACCTCACAGGTGTGGGTAAAGCGATAGAAGAAGATACTCATTTTTAAAAATTCACACGCTTTTTTATTTTCACTCCCTAAGAAGTGGATTTTCCAAAAAGAGTGTGTTCACTTTAAAAGAGATTCCAAGTACCAATTTTAAAGACTGTAACATCTTCATTTTTTGAGATATATATATATATATATCCTCATATAAATAATTCAACTCCTTCCTCACTTCTTTTCACACACACACACACCGCCCCCTTAAGTGGATTTTGTGAAAACGAATATTTGTGTTCTTTTATATTTAAAGGGGATTCCAAATATCAATTTTCAATCCTGTAACATGTTAAGGTTTCGGGATTTATTGTAGATAATTTCGCTGCTGTAGAATCCTGCAGCTGACGTTGCCATGGTTACGGCAGTTCATTACTTTATCCGATTCCTAGAGCAGGGGTAGTGTGGTGCCAATATCTCCGTAACGGTTGGTTTCGGGGCCTTAAAACATGGTTTTCGGGCCCCTAGGGCTTACCGAGTTTTGTTCTTTGCGTCAATAGGATTAAATTGAGCTTTGTCTCGTTCTTATACGACAAATTCAATATTTTGCCTATATTAGCCTATTATTTTTATATCCCCCCCCCCCCCGTGCTCCCCCACCACGAATTGTTTTGAAAATGAAATACAGCCCATGTTACTCACTCGCAATGTAGCTTTCTACAGGTGAAGTAATTTTTAAAACCGGTTCAGTAGTTTTTGAGCTTATTCGTTACAAACACATTTTTCCTCTTTATAATATTAGTATGGAAAGTATGGATAATAAATTCTGGCTCGGAAAGGAAAGCAACGGCTAACTGCCGCACCGAATTTCCCTATAATGGCTCTTCAATGATCTCGAGCTTGATATGGCAGCTGATGACAGAGTTGTTCGCAATCCAATCAGCTTTGTGTGGTCGAGGAATCAACTGCCATACAATTTACACGATACTGTTGGGTAAATGTGATAAAATATTGATACTTCATGGAAAAAAGGAACAAACACTTACGTGGAATTGGAGATCCATCTATATTATACTGTTATATGTTTCACTCTTAACAAGACGAGGGAAGAGAATGATGCCACAAATTTTCCATCAGACATCTCGGAATAATTTCATCAAATAGAAGCACCCGATTTCTTACCTGAAAAGAGAAAGAACATGTACTAATTAATTGAAGGCAGGTGGACGGATGGTTACAAATCACATGCCCATTAAAGGTGAAACTGGACGAGATGACTATTTACACGGTATCCACCTTTAAACTGATAAAGTGTGTGTTACCCAAATGAATGGCATACAGCGGTTTTAGAAGTATTTTAAATATCTTTTAATTCCTTATTCCTATAATAATAATAATAATAATAATAATAATAATAATAATAATAATAATAATAATAAAATTAATCATCATCATCATCATCATGACCTTTTTACAATCGGCACTTTGCATATATTAAGCCCAGACTCCTGGTCCGATGCCTTCCCTGTCGCAACCTTATGTGGAGGGATGTATTCACTATTGCGCTTTTCTGTTATGGTTTGTAGTATGATGAGTTACACGTAAAAGAAGATGAATATTAAGTCGAACACAATACCCAGTCCCCGAGGTCAGGCGCAACTAAAATCCCCGGCCCGACAGGTAATTAAAGCCGGGGCCCTCGGAACCGAAGGCTGACCATTCATGAAAAAGCAACATCATAATAATAATAATAATAATAATAATAATAATAATAATAATAATAATAATAATTGTACCGGGAGGTACACCTCTAAGCCGCACATTTAAATCTTGCGCCCAAAAGAACTCCTCTTCTGGAGGAACAGTGAACTTGAAACTACATCTACTTAAACCGTTACTCAGAAGATGTCCCTACAGAAATCTAATGAAATTTTGTTATTTTTGAAGTTTCATGTACTGTATGATATTCTATGTGTTTTGTTTATCATTTATCAAGAAGTTTGGACCTTCTGCAACAGATGTCACTACAAAAACTATGATCATGCGCCCTGGTGCGAAGTGGATGAACTTTGATTTAAAGAAGTTTTGTATTCTTAAGTTTTTCTAACTAAATTATGTTCATTCATTTTTTGGGTTGGCAATATTGATCTTTTCCTTCCGCTAGTTTTGAATTTAGCCAATCCCTAATTTCTGTAATTAAATTTCGGCCTATCACAGGCTGCTTCTTCGATTTTGTATGTAACTTTAAGGTAACCAATAAAGTGAGAGGGTGTGGCTTGATTATTCATGAAAGGTCTCGAACTTTCCCCGAGGGTTTATAAACTGCGGATTTTCACGTCTCTCGGCCATTTGATCGTCATCTAACTTAGTGTGTGCGTCAAGCAGGAGGCGGGAAGCGTCTCTTCATCTGGCAGCCGTTCTTCAGCAAGGTATTGGCCGTTTAACATCTTTATTTCTTGCTAGCTCCGCAGTTTAACCCGAGGGATAGGTCCGAAACTTTAAAGATGTAACCTACTTTCTGTAAATGTAACTTCTGCCGGCTTATGTAATAACTTTGTAAATTACGGAGATAGTGCTCCATTGTATTGAGGGATTTCTGCCCTTGTATAATTTTGTGTCTTTGTAAATCTTTCAAAAACGGAGAGCACGTTAGCTCTTTTTCAAGTGTTGTAAAAGTGCCTCTATGAGGCTTGATTTTGTAAATTACGGAGATAGTGCTCCATATAATTTTGTGTCTTTTTAAATCTTGAGCTGAGTGCTCAATAATTGTGAAGCGAGGGGGCTGGAAGCCCTGATTACTAAACAGTCACTAAATTTTGGATTTTCTTGCTTTGTCCAAACTTTGTCATGGTACCTGATATGTCATTGTTATCTCACTAACTGAAAAGTGGTTAAAGTTCTGTTGTTGATTTCTGAAATCCTAAAGAAATATAACCTTTGTTAACGTTTTAATCAATTCATGAATTTGTAGTTAGACCCATTCACCCCGGCACCTTCGTTCACCTCTGCTGGTCCACGGGTAACCCCATAACAACAACAACAATAATAATAATATTTGCTTTACGTCCCACAAACTACTTTTACGATTTTCGGAGATGCTGATGTGCCGGAATGTAGTCCCGCAGGAGACCTCCTACGAGCCAGTAAATATACCGACACGAGGCTGACGTATTTGAGCACATTCGATTACCACCAGGCTGAGCCAGGATCGTATCTGCCAAGTTGGGGTCAGAAGGCCAGCGCCTTAACCATCTGAGCCACTCAGCCCGGCAGACAAAGTAAGACAAGAAAAACAGACTGGCAAATAGCCGGACAATAACAGCAGTTGTAATAAATTTTAAGATAATTCAGAGTGTCAAAATTTCGTTCCGCTGGAGTTCTTTGACGCGCTGGGAACAAACGATACGAAGAGATCGAATTTAAATACCTTCTAATGCTACTGATCTGAGCCGGAATGAAAATCGTGATAGGGAAGGAAAATAACTAACCAACTGCGCCACTGGGTCAGCAAAAGATGAATTTAACCAAAATAAACGCAAATGGAAATGAAGAGCATGGATTGCATGGACAGTAGAAGAAAGCCTTTCCCATCAAATAAGGAGGTATTCAAATGGATGCAGTCCCCGACGTTGCCCTGCCTTCTATATTGACGTGGTCACATCAACAGATTTTTAAATATCACAATGGGTACCCAGTATAAAATGTGTTGAAAGTTCTGAGGCAACATGGTCAGTTGTGCACAAAGTTAACGAATGCACAATTTGAGCCAGCGAAACGAAGACAGGCGTGACAAAAATAACATTCAATAACGAGTTTATAATAAACTTCCCGGCTAAGTGTACGGCTATACTCGGCGGTACGTGGTGTCCGATGACAGCCGGCACTTTCTGTTGTGTACCGACTCCTTGAGCTCGCTACAATCTATTGACGTATGTTTTCCTCGGCACCCTCTGGTGCAGCGGATCCACGACCTGCTAGCCCGGTGTTGGGGTGCTAGCACCAGAATCACGTTCTTGTGGCTCCCAAACCACATGGGTGTGGAGGTAAACGAGTTAGCTGATAGGGATGCCAAGGAGGCGGTCACTTTGTGCCCCTCCCCGTTGCCTTACAAAGTTCCAGCTAATGATATTCGTTTTCAGCCGAGACATTTGGTTATGTTCCACTGGGAGATGGAGTGGCAGCCCACCCCTCTTCCAAATAAGCTGAGAGCGATAAAAGGAATTGCGAAAATTTGGAAGACTTCCTTTCATGTTTGTCGGAGAGAAGCAGTGGTATTATGTCGTCTTCGGACAAGGGCAGAAGCACCCGATCCCTACCCCCGCGGTGTGTACTTAACGGCGGTCATCTTATCGTGGTACACATCCTTACGGAGTGCGTGGACCTGGCCGATCTGTGCCGTAGTCTACAACTTGCGAGTACCATCTCCCTCATCCTACGAGATGACAAGCAGTCAGTAGACTTCATCATCCATTTTATGAGAGATAGTGGCCTATTATCGCGTATAATAGTGAGTTTGTTATCTGCTTCTAATCTTATTTTATTCTTAATTAAATTTTATTCCGTTGACACTGTTTTAGTTTATTCTGTGTATTTTTTTTATATGTTTTTACCGAGCTCGATAGCTGCAGTCGTTTAAGTGCGGCCAGTATCCAGTAATCGGGAGATAGTGGGTTCGAACCCCACTGTCGGCAGTCATGAAGATGTTTTCCGTGGTTTCCCATTTTCACACCAGGCAAATGCTGAGGCTGTACCTTAATTAAGGCCACGGGCGCTTCCTTCCCATTCCTAGGCCTTTCCTATCCCATCGTCGCCATAAGACATATCTGTGTCGGTGCGACGTAAAGCAAATAGCAAAAAATATGTTTTTTAACTTTTAACTTGAATGACATATACGATTGCACTGGAAGACAATGCCTTATTTTACCTTAATCTATTTTCTCTAACATGTTATAAGAAAATAAGGCATCGATAGTTAGATCCACTGATTATTTAAAATTCATAATAATTTTTCATCATCATTTCTTTTAAATTCTAATCAGTGGGTACATTTTAAAATTTTAATTATCATTACCTTCCGTTCCATCTCATACCATTAGCGGACCGATGACCTAGATGTTAGGCCCTTTAAAACAAGCATCATCATAATCATCATCATCATCATGTTCAGCTGTAAAAGTCGAAATTCCCAATACAAGCACGATGGAAAGGAAGGGCCTTATTATCGCATTTCTTGGTTAGTTAATACACTACACTTGACCAATAAAGAAGTACACCTCCATGCTTTTGGCATGGGCATAAAATTATAATATTCGCTACAAATTGCCCTAAACGCACTGGTACATTCCCAACATACAGGATGTACCATAACTACACGGACAAAAAAAATCGGGAATGCTCTTTGTGTTATGTTAAGAATGATGGTGAAATCGGATTGGTGGAGAAAATGAGGAAATGAGGTTACTTTGTTGCTTCCGAGCGCGCGATTCCAATTGACGAAATCACCGTATTTTGCTATATCAGTGAGCCAGCCGCTGCCCGTTGCTGTGCGTCGGAGGAGGGAAGGGAAGGGAAGGGAAGGGAAGGGAAGGGAAGGGAAGGGAAGGGAAGGGAAGGGAAGGGAAGGGAAGGGAAGGGAAGGGGGAGACAGAGGTAATACTCGGATCATGTCGCTTCCCAGCCCCAGTAGGAAGTATACAGTTTGTTCTGCACAAAGTGACTACTATGTGAACCCCGTAGAAAGAGAAGATGAACCTGTAAGAAAATTACAGGCAGCTTTCTACGTCGTTCGCGACACACCACATATCCTGAACAGAGTGCAAAGGTCACTACTACACCGTTGTGAACTGAGCATCGAAGTAGGAAGGGGAACATATTGAAGATCTACTGTAATCAAGCCATTGGGCGTATTGTTTCCTTCGTTCAGTATTTCAATCCATTTACAATGTTGCGAATGAAGGACTACACAATCGTGAGGCGGCAGCGTTGCATAACTGCAACCAATAGCCGAGACAAGAAACAATCTGGTGTACTGTATTCTTTACTGACAAGTGTGTCTTAGTTACAGTGTGCTTTTGCACTGTGTGTATGCAATTACCGCGGTTTAATAAACGAATTGTGCATATTGGCTCTAAGAGACAAGAACAATCAGTCCTGTGCGAGTCGAACGAGAAAACTTGTGGAAACGCGCGGAACATTATCTCTGTCCCCATCACACACCACACTTCCACTCCCTCCCACCCTCCTCTTCCCTGAACCACGGCAACAGCTTGTGCTCTGGCATAGCAAATACGGCGAGTTCGTCCATTTGAATCGCGCGCCCGGAAGTAACAAAGTAACCGCATTTTCTCCGCCAATCCGATTGCACCATCATTCTTAACAGAACACGAAGAGCATCCCTGATTTTTTTATTTTTTGGCGGTATATTTCTGATACATCCTGTATAAAACTACAAGAGTTTACTGGCAAAGTGTGTATTCAACAAATGTAGACAGAGTAAGACAAGAAATTGACTAGGGCGAAAAGCTGGTACGGTAATTCATGACTGAAAAAGACTAAAGAGCTTGAATACTTCAATATTCGCAATCGGTGAAATAAAATGATGGTTCCCTTCTGGGAACATAGTTTTTGAAGGAATGTTTTTCTATGTTCAAAAAAAAAAAAGTTTGGATACTCTGGTTTAGTATACTTTTCATTTTGC
The DNA here is from genome assembly GCF_040414725.1 of Anabrus simplex. Taxonomy (NCBI): domain Eukaryota; kingdom Metazoa; phylum Arthropoda; class Insecta; order Orthoptera; family Tettigoniidae; genus Anabrus; species Anabrus simplex. The sequence continues at coordinate 186,290,520 of NC_090267.1, forward strand.
TATTTGTGTTACGTGCATTATACATTACGAAGAGTATATACAATGTCAGGCTATGCAAAAGCAACAAAAGTACTAAGTTGGTAATATAGGATTTTGAACAAGATTATTGTTCATTGTGTGGCAGATCAATACCGTGTATGGCCACCTCGGGCATCCGTGAACAAGACGAGGCATACTCAACATACTCATGTCCGACGAATAAGCCGGCCACATCATTCATAGCATACCATGCGTCTCAAGGAACTGATTGACCACTCTGGCTAGATGGGCACGAATATCACAGCCGTCGTCCACAGCGGCAACAAATCCTGTAACCGCATGCCGGGCTGAGTATCTCAGACGGTTGAGGCGCTGGCTTTCTAACCCCTACTTGACAGGTTCGATCTTGGCTCAATCCGGTGGTATTTGAGGGTGCTCAAATACATCAGCCTCGTGTCGATAGATTTAGTGGCACGTAAACGAACTCCTGCGGGACAAAATTCCGCCACCTGGCGTCCCTGAAAACCGTACAAAAGTATTATCCGCACACTTTATCTTGGTGCATTTGTGTACGGGGGTGAGGAGTAAGGAGGGAGCTGTCCCGGTATCAATAGTGCTGCCTGGAGCTGCCAACTGAATGAAAATCAAATCTGAATTGAATCGAGAATATGATCGATCGATATGAAATTTCTAAACCGTTATCATCTTAAGCCAACAACTGTGTCACATACACATTATATAACATTATAAAACATTTCTCGATGCGAATCTTGTTCCTAGCATCAATTCTATACTTTGGCTTTGTTGTGTAAACAACAACAGTACTAGTGCGTAAAGTGTACGCCAGATGTCGCACAATGATGCTTAAGCGATTCATAGTTTGTGTTTCAAAAGTTGCCAGTACGAATCTCGAAGATCGCCGAGGTCGACCGATTCAGCACTAGGGTGTAAATGCACCAAGATAAAGTGTGCGGATAATAGTTAGAGGGACGTAAAAAGACGTTATTATTGTTGTAACTGCACGCTGAAGGATGTCTCTGTATCCAAGACTAGTCATGACACCTAGGATAGGAATTACAGGCGTACGTATAGAAAGCGTGACGGAACCCTCTTGCAGCTGTTTAGTTTTGACTTGGGCCGAAATGTGTGCTGACTTGGGTTCTTGACTGTACAAGGAATGTTGGGATACGTGACATGTCTTTGGTATGACTAAATATCATAAACAAACTCCAACTGCTTCGTTCGTTCGTTCGTTCGTTCGTTCGTTCGTTCGTTCGTTCGTTCGTTCGTTCGTTCATTGTCTTTCTCTAGTCGCCTTGAAGTTCGCCTGTTAACAGACCTGCAAGTGACAATAAATGACTAATCTTTGTATGTGGAAGGTATGGAAATAAATAAAACAGTTTGTATGAACGCAGGTTTTCGTGGCTCAATGTATTAAATAAATATAATTATCTGGATTAAAGACACTAATTTATTACTAAAACAAAGCCGAGATTTCCGCCAAATTACATCGGTCTTCATCAGGACATGTGAAGTTCTGCTTCTGACAGTGATCAGAGAAATTCTTGAAAGAACGTGGAAGTCATGACCATACTATTCACGGCCTCCTCACTAACTAGACTCAGGTATTATCGCGCTGTGCCATGGCGGTGTTATGCATGTATTTAGGGAGAACAAGTCTCAATGTATTTGATCATTTGAAGCCGTCTTCCCTGTTGAAGTTATTTGGACGCAGTTCTAACTCTATGGGTTCCGCGAATGGTTATTCGCTAATATTGTAAATATTTAACTACAGTATATTATACCCAATGTATTGAAAAGGATAGATATGTTAACATAATACAATATGCCTGATACCTGGCACCAGAACCCCTAGTCACAGGTTAATGAGGGATTTTCTCTTGTGACAACTACCGACATATTGACCTTTGTTCTTTCCTTTCAATTAATTCCGGGCAGCAGTCAGTCAGGCTTAGGTCAGATTTACGGCTTTATGGCCCTTTATTTGGACATTACCAGCAAAATTACCCGCATTGCCATACGGTTTGCATTCGCCAAGACACTAACTTCGCGGATATCCGTGCAGGGTTCTAGCGTTAAGCGTGAAATTCAGTTGTAGTAGTTGTTGCTGTTATTAAAATCTCAGTTTCGGTATAAAGTGTTTGACGTAAATTCACAATAGAACCATCGGTATATCTCTTCAATGCGTACAGCCAGAAGGCCTTGAACAGAAACGTCATTCCAGTGGCGGAAACATTCAACCGCAGGATCAGAAGAGCTGACCCTGAGTAATACTTGGGTGTCCATTGTGGGCACACATACGGCCAGGAAAGACGACGAAGAAGAATACGCAACGTCATTCTACAATCTACGACATTACTGGCTACAGTAACTACTCCGAGTCACAAAGCTATTCCAGCAATTAACTGCAACACTATCTTTGATTTTACGCGGAAAAAATATTAGGAGCATCTTACCATTAAGTTTAAGACATGCTAATTGATCATTCACCTATGTTTCATTTAAATCTGTCGGGTCCAATCCAAATACCTCCCTCGTTAGCAAAATTAATGTGTTATATATTTGATATGCACGAAATGGGGACATTGTGTGAAATACTGCAGACCAAGGACCAGAGTAACATACAATCTATATATATAAAATAAGAGTTTTGTCTGTACGTTGCTCAGAATTTAGAAAGGATGGTATTTCTGTATCGGTCGTGTCCACAGTAGCAAGGAAATGCACTTTTTATTTTTCCGTAATGTCTGTCTGTCTGTCTGTCTGTCCGTCTGTCCGTCCGTCCGTCTGTCTGTACACGTATCACGAGAAAATGGCTGAAGAGAATTTAATGAAAATCGGTATGTAAAGTCGGGAAATAAGTCGCTACAATCTAGGCTATGAAAAATCTTATTCACGCCGAGAGAAATGGTAGTTTAGGGGAAGGCCTAAAATTTAATTCTCAAATATTTATGTTAATAGTGGTCCTATCTTAATTAAAATCGGCATGAAAAGTGAAAAAATAAATCGCTACAATCTAGGCCATAAATAATATTTTTCACGCTGAAGGAAATGGTAGTTTAGGGGAAGGCCTAAAATTAAATTATCAAAGTTTTATGTTATTAGTGGTCCTATCTTAATAAAAATCGGTATGCAAAGTCGGGAAATAAGTCGCTATAATCTAGGCCATAAATAGTTTTATTCACGGTGAGTAGAATGGTAGTTTAGGGAAAGGCTTAAAATTTTATGATCAAATATTTGTGTTATTAGTGGCCCTATCGACAAATACTACATTACTAAAGTTATACAGTATTAAATTTCCGATCATTTATGTCTCATACATTTTTACCGTACCGGCTATGATGACAGAGATATTCATGAATTTGGATTTTTGTCGCTAAGTCCATATCAGCGCAGTCACGAGAAAATGGGTAGACAGAATTTTATGAAAATCGTTATGTAAAGTCGGGGAATAAAGAACTACAGTCTACGCGAGAATATAAATAATTTCGTAAGACGCCCTAATATCAGAGAGTTGAAAGAAAACTAAATGTGAAGGCCTACAATACAGAAAGCTCATAACATTGAACAACACTAACATTACATTGACCATTGTTTGTTGTGATGTGCTTTGTGTCTTCTGTTGCCAGTCATTTCCGATAGATGGGATTACTGCTGTATACCGAACATTTTTTTAAATTTGCTTTACGTCGCACTGACACAGATAGGTATTATGGCGGCGATGGGATAGGAAAAGGCTAGGAGTGGAAAGGAAGCGGCCCTGGTGTTAATTACGGTACAGCCCCAGCATTTGACTGGTGTGAAAACGGGAGACCACGGAAAACCACCTTCAGGGCTGTCGACAGTGGTTTTCGAACCCACTGCCTCCCGAATACAAACTCTCAGCTGCGCGCCCCTAACCGCACGGCCAACTCGCCCGGTCGTATCGAGTATAGACTAACAGCCTGCTGAATATTGGCGCGAAATAGCTGGGGAGTTAGATAACTTTCTTCTTAAACATGCCATTCCTCTGGTTCATACATTTTCTGATACCACTGGTACATAACACACTGGTTCATCATAGCATTCGAGCTATTCAATTCCTGCCCTGAGGCACTGGTTGGAATGAGCCGTGTGTATATTTAACGGAACAATGGCAGAGGGGTCTTCACGGCTGTCTGCGGCCTGCTCATACAGCACTGGAACGTTGGACTGTTAGATCGGCATCGTAGTACTGTTCGTTACAAGTGAGAAAATGTGTGGTTTTTCATTTGAGCGAGTATTTTATATGATAACATTGCTTTTAATCCCTACACTCCTACTGTCGTTTTTGTAATGGCCTAAGTTACCTAACTGTAGTTAGGAAAACCACAAAGACAGTCTTTCTCAGAATCCCGTAGCGAAGCACGGGTACATCAGCTAGTATCAAATAAATCCAAGCGAAACTAGATAGTGCAAGGTGACACGTCGCACAGCTGCATGGATTGCTGTTTTTGGGACGGATAAACTGATATCAGAAAAAAAAATCAACCAGTCTATCATACACAAGAAACACAAAGATTTCAGGATGTTGGTATCAGAAATCAATTCAAGAAATCCAAGCATCGTGCGTCATAACCTGAAAGCTTTACGTCGCACCGACACAGATAGGTCTTATGACGGTGATGGGATAGGAAGGGGCTGGGAGTTGGAAGGAAGCGGCCGTGGCCTTAATTAAGGTACAGCCCCAGCATTTGCCTGGTGTGAAAATGGGAAACAAGGAAAATCCATCTTTAGGGCTATCGACAGTGGGATTCGAACCCACTATCTCCCGGATGCAAGCTCACAGCCGCGCGCTCCTAACCGCACGGCTAACTCTCCCGGTAACCTGAAAATGTGAACATTGTCATACTCCACGTCGGCAGTCAGTTTCTACAGCATTCATTTTGGGATGTGTATTTCGAAAGTTCTTGATGCTAGCCAGATCATCAGTAACCACTGGGAGCACTTAACCTTCACTATAGAATATAAGTAGTTTGACTGTAAAATGAGCTTTATCGCGGTTACACCCTAATTAGACGTTCAGGAAAAAAACGTCTCAGCGAATATAAATTCAAATTTGAATTGGGAAATGTGCCCCAGAATTTGCCAGCACATTTTCTCAAATGAATGCAGAAAAAACACATTCAGGGTGGGCATTTCAAGTAACCGAACCCGAAAAATCTTTCATTCTCATATTTTTCAATTTGTAAAAAAGATACTAATTGGTATATTTTGAAAGCATTCATAAAAAAATCCATGAAAATATAAAAATGTTGTCCTCGACGCTTTGTCAGGATTGCATCGGTATACACATGCACAGTAATTTTTAAGAATGAATAAAGTTAACTCCCTGCAAACGCCCTGTTACAGAAATAGAGAATGCAGTAAAACAGGTCGCTAGTGAAAAATGAACATCCAAACAAAAACTGAAAAGTAATTAGTTCAGGATAAAGACGAAAATTGCAACAGGGAGTGAGAGAAAGAACTAAATATAAACTACACGACATCCCTTGAGAATGAACAAGCCGCATGCAAGGTTCTCGGGTCATCATAGAAAGAAAAAAAATGGGATCTTGTTTGGTAGCAAATGATGCGGGAATGGAATACACAACTGTAGTACGGAGTTCAAGCGAAGCATACAGCGGCAGTCCGACAGATGACAGTAACGGACTATGTACTGCAGATGCTTTTTTAAATAGGCCTAAAATAACATCCTCAACGATGATGATGCTTGTTTAAAGGGGCCTGACATCTAGGTCATCGGCCCCTAAACATCCTCAACTAGTAGGTCTATGTATGGACTGTATGGATATCATTTACACTATCAATCAAATCGGTCATACATCAACGAATTTATGATAAACACGGCAGCACATTACAGGATGTCCATATGTCTCATGTTTGCACCATAAAGCTGTCCGACTCGTTGGCTGAATGGTCAGCATACTGGCCTTCAGTTCAAAGGGTCCCGAGTTCGATTCCCGTTACTGTTACTGTACATCACTTCATTAGTTAATTACAATGGCCCGGGGGCTGGGTGTTTGTGCTGTCCTCAACATCCCTGCAACTCACACACCACACATAACACGTAGTTACCTACACATGGCAGATGCCGCCCACCCTCATCGGAGGGTCTGCCTTACAAGGGCTGCACTCGGCTAGAAATAGACACACGAAATTATTATTAACCATAAAGCTTAGATGACTGCAACAAATCACTCAAAGTACACTGGACGAAACCAACTTGGGCCAAATATAAAATAATAATGAACTGACAGTGGAATCAATACTGATTGCCGGGCTGAGTGGCTCAGATGGTTGAGGCGCTGGCCTTCTGACCCCAACTTGGCAGGTTCGATCCTGGCTCAGTACCGTGGTATTTGAAGGTGCTCAAATACGTCAGCCTCGTGTCCATAGATTTACTGGCACGTAAAAGAACTCATGCGATACAAAATTCCGGCACCTCGGCGTCTCCGAAAACCGTAAAAGTAGTTAGTGGGACGCAAGACAAATAACATTATTATGTATTACCACCACCACCAAGAACAAAGACGTTGACATCACAGCCCTACGAAAGCCTCTTCTCAGTCAACTTAGACTAGCTTCAGTTAAATGAACCTCGAGTTTGGACAGCTGCCAAGAAATCGAGATCACTCACGCACCACCACTTGAGGAATGCAGATACCGTATACTCGATGTTCCGCGGACCTTAAACATCCCAAAACCAACAGCCATAACGGACAAAATATAGACACTAATCGTGAACATTTTCACTATTATGAGTGGATCCGGTTATATACTTTAAAAAGTCAGCAAAGGTTAAAGACTGCTACAGATCTCAGGTCCTCAATATAACCGAAAACACCCATTTGTCTGTACCCGAACGCACGAGGACCATTAATACGACCAGCCGGACTACAGTATGTTTGGAATCCATAAAATTTTGTATATATAAAATTCAACAGAAATTAAAATTATATTTCCATCTATAAACTCTCGTTCAAATCTTCAAAATGACGCACAACGTGCTACCATAAAGTTAAGAACAGGACTGTACAAACCGTGAACGTCCCTACAACTCCATCCGATTCCCCTAAAATGTCTAGCAACAAAATACTGAGTATGTTGCAGGCCATTACTTTATAAAACAAGCTTGCAGTTTTACGTGGCCGTTGATGTCGTAGTCACAGCCATGGACCTCCAATTTTACGCGAAATCTAGACCACTACGACACGAATTTCCATTTCAAAAGCAAGCAAGTCTGTAGTTTTGAGTGACCGTTGATATTGTAATGTTAGCGACATACCTACAGCTGTACATGCAATCTAAACCACATTTCAAAAATCCCATGTGCATTAACCGGGAAACGACCCGCGGCGGCCTTGGCGAGAAACAGTGACACGTCACTGAGCTTCACGCCCCCTACTTCAATTTTAATACTACCGTGAAAGGACTTAAAGAGCTTAAGAACAACATGGATGCGATCATTTTGTTTTGGAAGGTATTATTGTACCAATAAACCGACTGACATGTGTATAAGAACACAATGAGGTGCACCATCCACCCTCTTGCTGAGCTAGCTAGCATTAGGAACTCTAAACATACACGATATATTATGCTAATTTCCTTAGACATTAAACTGAAATTAAAACAGTTATTGTCTTAGAAGGGCCGAAAGTGAGATTTTACGTAAGATCAGATATGTTTACAGAACGAAAACGTTCGCCTGTGTACAGAACAATATTTTATTTCAAATATATTGAAATTAATATACAACTTTCTTCAGCATATTGAAGATACTCCTGGGGTCGCTGGAGCCACCTAGGCTCATTTTAGTTTTGGCCACATGATTCTTGACATGAAAATCTCAACCCAGGATCCACCGGGATTCGAACCTTGGCCTTCCAGGTGGGAACCCAGCAGCTAAGCCTATGAGCTAATCACGCTCTCCTATTAGATTTAATATATTTGTATCTAAATAATACTAATGTGAACAGATTGCGCTCAGTTCAGGGCCCAACACGATATCATCTGTGAAAGAATTTTTATAATTCAAGAATCAGTCAATATATTTACTTTAAGCAGTACACCATCACGCAAGGATTTAAAGTAACTGTTTTACATGCATTGAAGGTACTTTCCACGTTATTTTGAAGAACGCCTGCCTGTTAATTCTGCAGTCCGAAGGCTGACTGGATTCTCAAACAACTCCAAAGATTACGCTGTTGTAAGGAAACCACGAAAACCGATGAGTACACCATAATGAGCCGTACAAGGCATGGTCAGGTAGTTTATCATTACTTTCCTCACTAGGCCAGAAAGAGCTATTGCAGTACGGCTGGCCGTATAAGTAGCACCTTTCCTAACATCAACTTGCACTAGTCGTGGTCTGCACCCCCGTATGGGTGGAGGCGGTAGAATACATCAACCATGCCCCCTGTCTGTCATAAAAGACGACTAGAAGTGGGACCAGGGGTTCTGAATTTGGGAGCGTGAGTTGGTGACCACGGTTCCCTTGGGTGAGCGCAGCACTGTTTGCGCTTACTTGCGACATGCTCCTCGCTTTCATCTTCCATAATCGATCTCCCTTGGTCAACTTTTGTTCTCTTCCGACCCCGACGGTATTAGGTTTGCGAAGCCTAGGGAGTCGTATGTTCACGTCCTTCATGGCCCTTCCCTTTCTTAAACCCCTCGGCTCGGGCGCTGAATATTTGCGCTGACCCAACATTCCTGCAACACGCACATCACACACAACACTATCCACGATCAAACTGACACGCAATTTTCCATAAAGGGCAGACGCCGTCCATGCTCTTGATAGGTCTATCTTACAAGGACTGCACCAGATTAGCGATAGCCACATGAAAAAAAAAAAGTGTTGAAAATCATAAATGCTTCCATAGAACATAGGTAATTTGTGGAAATGCAAATGATCTCCGTTTTCTTCTGTTACGATACGCTGAATGATGCACTGAATTCTAGTAGTTGTAAGATTCTTCATGTGATCACAAGACGTGCCGACAATTTATCCTCAAACGAAATCCATCGTCACAGGTCTCCTGATATTTTGTGGTAACTTGCTGAAATAAATCAGAGGATAATTTCTTTTTTCCATTGTTAAAAATGTGTACATCTATGATAATAGGGTCTACCGTAATTGCAAATGTACTTCATTTTCACTTTGGTACGTTGTTCGCATGACGATCAAGGAAAGAGTCTACATACAGTGCAGTGAATTGGCCATATTTTAAAGTCCTTAGGTGTGTGTGTGTGTGTCAGAGAGGGTGAGAGAGCAAATGAAAGGCCCAGCCATAAACCAAGCAAGTAACTGTAATATCTTGCAAACTATAGGAAAACGTGTGTTTGTGGACAATATATTTAACCGACAAGTCTGGTCAAGATAACTGATATTTTAGGGCTATGTGAATTGCGATGTAAATGCGATGGAAAAATCGGTAAAATCTCTGTATAACAATATCTGATCAAAAGTATACGGACACCTACAGAAAAGTATCTTCACAGCTGCCGACTGTGGGCTTCAAACATACCATCTCGCGAAAACAAGCCCATAACTACTTGACTCAAACTGCGAAGACAACTCGCTCGGTTCATTGTAATTTATCGTGATCCTTGTAAATGTAGATTCCTACGACTGGCTAAAGAAGATCGTATTGGTAAATATGTGCAGACAACAGGGCAAACACACGCACATACTGCTGCATGGTTATCCTCCGAGAATGCCCAATGCAGAAAACGCCGATATAAGTACCAGGTTTAGTAGAACTTGGATATTATTTATAGTGTTATGTACCATCGCGTTTAAATTTTAAAGACAGTCTGGTGATTTGGGGACCAGAACAGACTAACTTTTGCAAGAGCGGAAGGGTATGGTTTCCAAGATCCGGTTGACTGACAGAGCAAGACCACTCAGGAAAACGAATGAGTTGTAACTACATCCGGAACAAGAGCAGGGAATGCCAAGCTGTTCCTCATGAGACGATGAATTAAAAGTTTACGAGGAACACGAACTAGAACAGATTTGCGCAAGTATTACAAGTATTTAATACGGCGGTCTCCTGCAACCGATAACTGTGCTCGCGTAGTCAACACAATAATAAACATATTTAAATACTTATTCAATGTTAAAATAATAATGTACGCGCTTAATCCCTTGAATGCTGATCCTTGGGATAAGAGAAATTTCCTCTCTAAATGAGTGAATCAAGTCGGACGATAACGTATTATAAATATATTTTTCATTCACATATTAGTGTCGTTTCATTGTTATAAAAACCGTATTCTACTTATGTTTTCATGGAAACTGTTTATTTTTTATACATAGAATATACATTTCCATTTATTTAGGAACAACCTCCTGTATTTACAGGCTGCCACTAAGAACAAGGTAGAACATATAACATTGTCTGTACAGTGCCGTTAATAGAAGAAAACTCTAAATTATAAAGAAACAACATAACTAGTGCGGCATTTCAGTGTTGTAGAGGTGGTGTCTCAGGATCTTGATGGAGCCTCGGGGGATAAGAGTAACAATTTCGTGGATAAGCTTGATTGGAAGTTGGAAGCGCTTCCACGTGGCGACGAAGTGGCGAGATACGGTACCACGAGCTCCGACCATTATCCCTATTACTTCAATTTCCTGCAGGTGGTTTTTAGATTTATAGTAAGGGATAGTGGGTTTGTATTTTGTAATCTTTTCTAGATTGACCTACCCTGGCTGACCCTTATGGTGCTCGAACCTGACAGTCGGATCTAAGATGAATCCCTGAGAACCGTTTTCTTCAAAGGCTATGATTCAGTTCTCTGCGAACTACCGTTTACGGCCAGTCCGTGTCTCCTCAGGTACACTGAATCCCTTCTTTCTCATTTCTTCGTCAATGAACGGTCTGATCTAGTGGTGCCGCGTGTTTCTCAGGAGCCCCCCGCGTCTGCAGAATCCCAGGACATGAACACGAGTTTCTTTATCTCCGTGACAATGCAGACAGAGGTTGTTGTCCAAGGTTCTGCCCGGCACCGAGCGCACCGCAGAAACATTAGCAGACATCTTGATAGCCTCTCTCCACTCGTTACAAGACAGACCGGTATGATCTCGCACCCAAGAGTTTGCTGGTGTATACTCTTTGTGAAGTTGTACTCCAAGTCCTTTTTTACGGAAGGAGGAGGACTGTGTTGGAACAAGCACACAGGCCTCCTATCTAATAATCCGTTTCAATAACTTATCAATAACTTGGTTTTAGAAATCTACAGTAAATCAAATATTCCCATATCGTGCCCAACAGGTAGCACTGACAAAATAAAAAGTAGAAAAATGTATGTATTTCTGTCGAAAATACCAAGTAGTCTGTCTCATGTTTGCACCATAAAGCTTAGATGACTGCAACAAATCACTCAATGGACGAAACCAACTTGGTCCAAATATAAAATAATAATGAACTGACAGTGGAATCAAAACTGATTGCCGCGCAGAGTGGCTTAGATGGTTGAGGCGTTGGCCTTCTGACCCCAACTTAGCAGATTCAATCCTGGCTCGGTCCTGTGGTATTTGAAGGTGCTTAAATATGTCAGCCTCGTGTCGGTAGATTTACTGACACGAAAAATAACTCCTGCGGGACTAAATTGCGGCACTCCAGTGTCTCCGAAAACCGTAAAAATAGTTTGTGGGACGTAAAGCAAATAACATTCTAATTTATTAAACTGTGAGCTCGAGCGGAGTGTCCACGCGTGTGTGTTACGGTTATGGAGCCAAGTTCTGCATTCGGGAGACAGACGAGTGGGTTCGAAACCCCAGCGTTGGCTGTCCTGAGAATTGTTTTCTGCGGTTTCCCTTTTTCACTTCCAGGCAAATGCCGGGAGAGTCAAGTCACAGCAGTGAGGTGAAAGGAATGTGCTGACTCATCATCGTTCATTTCATCCTCATTGGCTCCTCAACTGAAGTCGGCATCACGAACGACATTCGGCCGTAAAACCATGCCATATAATTTCATCTCACCTCATCCCCGACCCTGTATCAAGAAACGGGACAAAGGGGTAGACATACATTTATTTATTTATTTATTTATTTATTTATTTATTTATTTATTTATTTATTTATTTATTTATTTATTTATTTATTTATTTATTTATTTATTTATTAGCTGAAGTATCTGTGCTTCGCAACGGGACATAAATAAATCACAATGTGAAGGTGACAGATAAAATAATATTAAAGCCAGCTCACTGAACACCTGCCCAACCCAACGGCAAGTGCACGGCCGGCAGGTACGCGTGGAGGGGATAGGCGAGGTGCGGCGCGGAGGCCGTTTTTTATAGCACAAATTTAGGTTTTACTCGCTAAACGTTGGAGATACACGAAAAGTGGTAAGGACCTTTTGTATAGGAAATTAAATTTTAAACCTCGTATATGCCATCAAAAGTGTGCTATTTCTTAGCGTTCTCTTTTTTATTTTTAATGGAATTATGAACGTTTCAAACCAAAGGGTGTAGTGACGTCACTAAAATGGTCGCCATCTTTAAATAGTGTAAAATATCGAAATCAACAGTAGCCTGTTGTAAATAAGCTATATTCATGCAAAATCTCATGTAAATCGGACCAGTGGTTCTTGCGTGATTGAGTAACACACAGACACTCACCATTTAATGTTTATACATTAGTATAGACTTATTTATCGCATGACTTTTAGCGCCGGAAGTGTTAGAGAACATGTTCTGTTCGCCTGGTACAAGTTTTTCTATTTGATGCCCATGGGCGATCTGTGCCTCTGGATGTGGGATAATGATCAGGTAAGGAGAGGGTGAAACCCGGTCTCTGCACTCTTCTGTCGAATAATACCAAGGAGTCTGCTCAAGGAATAACGTCCCCATCCGACGGACGCACCAACACTTGCTGAAACGTGAAAACTGAATCTTACACTGATGGTAGCTGGTAGCAATGACATGAATGAATGAAAAATGACTCTTCAAGAGTAGTATTAGCGGTATATCAAATTCTTCTTATTGTTATTCTTTTCCCACCGCTTTTCCCATACCTGTGGGGTCGCGGATGCGAACTGTGTCGGGCATGTGGATTTGGCCCTGTTTTACGGCCGGATGCCCTTCCTAACGCCAACCATATATGCAGGGATGAAATCACTATTGCATGTTTCTCTGGTGGTTGGTAGTGTAGTGTGCTGTGTGAAGATGAAGGGAGAGTGTTGGGACGAACACAAACACCCAGTCCCCGAGACAGAAGAATTAATAAGAAGCGATTAAAATCGCCGACCCGGCCGGGAATCGAACCTGGGACCCTCTGAAATGAAGGCCAGTACGCTGACCATTAAGTCAACGAGTCGGACAATTAGCGGTATATGAAATATGAAGAATAAAGATTAGCGTTTCTATAAAAAGGAAAGGTTGCTGAAATTATTCCGCTGCCTATTGCCGACAGCACTAATCCATTCGCAAAGTATTAAAGTTACAAAAGCTGTGAAAATACTCTCATTAAACCGAATGTCATCACTCATCAGTATCAGAGCATCCATTACGAAGTAAAACGTACGCTCTCTCTCACTCCCACATATATCAACTAAAAATCGAACAGTTTTTACACACAAACCAATCTACACGAATGTTTTAGCTTTTCCTTTCGTGCCATAAAACGCCTCGAGAAAGAACAACAAATCTGGACTAAAAGAAATCAAGTTTTGTAAGACGCTACGCAGCCAGACTTAAGTTCTAATAACAGTGATATGCGTTTCAGTGTTTTTCTAGTACAAGGGAAAATATCACTGATTCTTGTTAACATAGGTGCCCTGAATCTATATCTGTGTTCACATTTTCTGTATCACGCTATATTTTTTTTTGGTAATTTTGAAAAGAAAAACGAAAACGTCACAAATGGGCGAAATTTATCATTTTGAAAAATACATATAATTTAATAAAACAATATATATACCTGCAATGACTGCTTAGGTACTGAGGGATGTAGAAACCAATTCTGTATTCAGATTTTCTCTATCGTGTCCCGTTTTGTATAATTTTTAGAAATAAGAACGAAAAACTTCAAGATTTGAACAATAATTTCAATAACGTCAAATATATTTTTTAAACGTGTTTTAACACCGCGATATAAAATTTGAGTGTATAAAACTAACTATAAAACACTGAATTATATTAATAAAACATTCTTACAGCCATTCAGATGTACAAATTGTCGGTCGAAAAATTGCGCTATTTTGATGTCCTGCTGTGATTTTGAGGTGTAGGCCTACTCCTCTTTAAGCACCAGCAATAATCCGCTAACATTGCTTCATTCCACTTGCCTTGGTATCTTACTGCCATCATTTTAATATCTTGATGAAATATCTCACCCTGCTTCTCACTCAATGCACCAAGATTTTTAGGGAAGTAGTCAGTATGGTTGTGTAGAAAATAAAGTTTCACACTCATATTACAACCTAGAGATTTTAAGTTAGCTAACATTTCCTCGGCAATTTCCTTGAAATTTTCAGATTTCCTGTTACCTAGGGAGTTTTTTTGTCAAGCTTTTAAATGAACGCCATGCAGATTTTTCTGTTTCATTCATTGACGACTGAAAATTTGGATCCCTCATTAGGTCGTGTATCTCTGGTCCATCAAATACACCAGCTTTAATTTTTGCTTACTTTTTTCCCTCGAAAATTTCAGTTTTAAATTAACAAAAGAACAACATATTTTCTGAACACAATTTACTGCGCTGGGTATATGACACACTAACTACATGAATACACAATTATGGCTAATACAAATCAGTTTCAAGGAATGGCATACATACAAACGTAGAATTTTTTTTCAAGTTTCCTTGCAATATTAAGCAAGACAAAAATAACTGTAGGATACTTTGTTCATAATTTTTAATTTCAGTAGTTTTATAATATTTTTGTGATTCCATTATGTCTAAATTACCATCTTTAACGCAATGATAATAGTATAATTGATGTAAAGATATACATTATTTTCAGTATTTAGACATTTTCATGAATTTCAAAAAATGTTATCAGTGTAATCACTAAAGAAACAAGAAGCCATGTATTCTCCGAACATAACGACTTACACAAATCTATAAAAATATAGATCTATCCCAAAAATTCAGCCACCTCGGCGTCTCCGAAGACCACAAAATTATTATTATTATTATTATTATTATTATTATTATTATTATTATTATTATTATTATTTACTGCTTTAGAGACGCCACTTGGAGGCAAGTCTATTAGAGAACGTGGCTTGCTGTAATTTCAGTAATACAACTTCAGTGTGCACATAACGTATGTCTCAATAAAAGAGAAGGCTGCTAGAAAGCTGAATAAGAAAATGATGGAAATAATGGTTCTTGTGCGGGCTCTTCAAAACAAGCAAGCTAGCAAGCAACGGCAGTAGCTGGAGTGGGCTTATGTGAAAGAATGGTATGTTCCTTCGGTATTGGCAAGCGAAAAGGATAACGAAGTATGTCAGTAACCAAAGGAAAATAAGAGACATGTTAAATAAAAAGAGCCCGTGTCGGTAGATTTACTTGCACGTAAAAGAACTCCTGCGGGACTAAATTCCGGTACCTCGGCGTCTCCGAAAACCGTAAAAAGTAGTTAGTGGGACGTAAAGCAAATAACATCAATTAATTAAATAAAAAGAGCAACGTGGCTGTGAAAAGGTAACACACGATAAGACGGTGAATAGACAGAAGCACGAGAGCACAGATCAAAAAAGGACAATGAAATGACATGAAATTCAGAGGAAAATGTAATTTGTAACTGGAGAACAATTCTGAGAAAGAGAGAGACGTGTGGAGTGGGGGGAGGGGCGGTGGTGTAAACGATCGAAAACTGGCCTTCTGATCTCAAGCTGGCGGGTTCGATTCCGGCTCAGTATGGTGGTATATGAAAGTGCTCAAACAAATCAACATCGTGACGGTAGATTTACTGGCACGTAATAAGATCACCTGTGGGTAAAATTCCGGCACATCAATGTTTAAAAACCGTAAAATAAGGTAGTGGAACGTAAAAAAATCATCATTCAGTCATACTCCCCTCCCTGATATATTCTGCAAAGGTCCGGAGGCTAAGGTCCATGCTCTGAAATTTATAAGGTGCTGGAGTGAGTAAGGAAAAGCCAGGGAACGATAATCGCTGTCGCCACTGAAAATCGCCATGCCAGAGATAAAACTATTCAACTTACTTACGCAAACGTGTCTCACAGCCGTCTCCACACGGCTGAGTCTGCCTGGTGCTACAAATCTATATCAAGAAAAATAATACTATATCATTAAGCAGGGCCTGTGACATCGTGGACCGGCTCCTTGCCTGAATGGCCACCGTAGAGACCTTCTGTTCATAGGGTCCCGGGTTCGATTCCTAGCCGGGCCGAAGATTTTGGCCGCGTTTGGCTAATTCCTTTAGCTTGGGAGTTGGGTGTTCGTGATCGTCTTCAGACCCACCACGCATAATTATGCATATCGACTCTGAAGCTTGCATCTGGCTGTAGAAACAATTTAGGGACGTAATTTAATAAATAGCAGATAGACAACATTTTGGTACTAGTGCAACCATATACACCGTACAACTGCGGTTATGTGAACGAATCGTATCCATGAAATTTCATTGTAATTTTTAACTTAAATGAAGGATAATAATTACTTCCACACAAATCAACAGTAAAATTAGCGGAAAATTAATAAATACCATTATTACTAGAGAAATATACTGATACGTAACTACGGCGACTATTTCGCTGTAGACACGACTCTCTTCTGCGGCATTCCGCTTCGCGTACCGTCTTTTGTTTCCTTCTTGATGTCCTGGGCTAGCACCGATGAATAGAAGTGCTGTGTCTGTGAAATCTATCTTTGTTCATCATGACTAGCTCGGGCAGCTCAGATGGGACAATAGAGGTGGGAAGAATATCGTAAACAACACAAAAATTATTTTTATTGGAAGAAAAATAGCATGATCCCTGGACCAATAATGATATTAAATAATGAGTACGGCCCGGATTCATATGTACCAAAAGTTCCAAAAATATGCATGCAAATATGCACTAAAAATGTTGAAAATATGCACGAAAATATGCACTAAGAATAAAACAAAATACACTTACCAAACGCATTATTTAATTTTAACTCCGTGTTAAATTGATAAACATATTTCATTCCTTGCAAAATGATGCATGATAGGTTATCTACAGTTTTTTCAATGTTTTCAGGAATGAATGACTTTTTGTTGTCGGACAGAATTAATTTTATACGCTGAAAATTATTGTTCTACGTCGACGGACGTAACTGGGTAATACTTATACACTGGCACCGACTGCCTGATTCCACTTACGTACTTGCTTATGGATTGAATCTATTTCAGTCCTGGGTTTGAGTCCAACACCGCACTGAATTTCCTTTTAACTTTTTCTACAGTTCCACCAGGGACACCATTTAAGAACTAATGGGGTTTTAAATTAACCGAAGGGATTCTTGTAGGGATGCACCGCGAGTTTCTAGGCCCTTAATCGCCTTCGAAAGTGACGAATAATGCACATAGACGAAATTGATATCTTTATAATACAGTTTCAGATTCAAATACGCACTTTGCTTCACGAACACACGCAGCATGGCTATCATCAATACTTTTAACTACATCTTTCACTTTATTAAAGTTCTCCTGGTAAACGATATTGCGGATAACTAAGTTCCCCATCTTGTGAGAACAGGTTCCGGCGGAAGAGAAACCTGAGGCAGATGAGTACATGAGCCGGTGCTTTTAGGAACAGTTTTTTCCCCACATGAAACTACTGTGTTGACAGATGGAAAGAGGGTACGTATCTTTTCTGCAATACGATGCAATCCATGGGCCAAACATCAGACATTGATGCGATTAGGAAAAAATACTCGAAGAGACTGACCAGCTTTCATCACATTATATGAAGCTCCATCTGTGACTAAAAGGCGCACTTTGTAACAATTACTCTCCGATTCACTAGGGCACAGAAGTCGCAGGGAATCGTTAACAAATCTTGCAACTGTAGCGTGGTTGGATTTTTGTAGCACTTTGCACGAAAGTAAATGAGGTGTAGGCCTATATAGGCTGTTCCAAAAAATGTGAGAAGTAATAAACACGTGGAGAGTCCACCCTGAAACAATACAGAACGTACCTACCAATGTACGTCCTATGGCCGGTCGGTATTTTTCTTCGTTCGGGGCGTCGACCCATGTGGATCTTTTGCCCCTACTGGCACTATATTGTATGAACCTGCGTGTAATTGGAATGGCGGTAGTGTGGAATGTTGTGTGTGAGGAAAGGAAGATTAAGGACGTCACAAACACCCAGTCTCCAGGCCAGGGATATTATTCATTACAATTTTAAAATCCTGACCCGGCCGGGAATCGAACCCGGGGCGCCGGGTGACAGGCGGACGCGTTGCCCCCTACACCGCGGGGCCGGACTGGCCGGTCGTTTACGAGTTACACCTTTTTATTTTCAGGGTTATGCTTGTTTATGTTGCCAGTTAGATTGGAGGACATACTTCGAATTTACTAGGAATTCTGTCTTAAGGCCACGGATCATTTAATTTACCATCTAATGATTACCAGTTCGGTGATGCATGTTCTCCCACATGGCCAAGATTCTCTCATCGATATAATGTTATGTACGATTACTCACACCACTAGAAAATATGCTTTCAGCAACCGAAAAAACAATACAGTTAGGTTTTATGGACGATGGGATAGGGAAGGCCTAGGAGTGAGGAAGGAAGTGGCCGTGGCCGTGGCCTGAATTAAGGTACAACCCCAGCATATGCCTGGTGTGAAAATAAGAAACCACGGAAAACCCTCTTCAGGGTTTGGTGACAGTGGGACTCGAACCCACTATCTCTCGGATGCAAGTTCACAGCTGCGCGCCCCTAACCACACAGCCAATAGGCCGCTGAAAACTACAGTCATTATCGTTTGCATTCTCTGGTCTCACGGCAAATGAGCTGTCTTACGGTTGTAGAGGTAAGCGACTAAATTAAAATAACCTTAGAAAATACACAAGCGCAACGTCTAAGAATCGATCAATGCGACTAAGGTTGTCGTTTGTATTTTCTTTTTCTTCTTTCTGCGCAGGTGTATTCGGCTTTTCTGGTCGCCCTCCTCTAGCAGCGTCTATCTTCGGCTCTATTTACATCGAAAAAGGTGTTGTCCGAATTCTTTCTAACACCGTTCTACATTTTGCTTTGGGTCAACCTAGAGCCGGTAGACCATCTACTACAAACCTCTCCCCTGAGTCACATATTCATCTGGTCGTCGTTGAAAGAAGTGACCGAACAATCTTAAACGGCATTCTCTCAATTTCTCTGACAATGAGATCAGTGTTACTGTCAGTTTTTCGGATGGCGTCATTCCGAATTTTATCCAGCCCGGTCACTCCACTAGCCCGTCCTAGCATCTTCATCTCAGCTTCATGAAGTTTCTGTTCGTTTCCTCTGTAGCCCAACATTCCGAGCCATGAAGATGACTGGACGGACAACCGTTTTATAAATTTTACCATTCGGGTAGAATGCGACCTTCTTATCACATAAAACTCCTGTAGTTCTCCGCCACTTCGCCCAGCCACTGTTTATCCGATTGTATCCCTTTTGACGTTTGAATTATCCTGAAGTCCGGCTCCATGGCTAAATGGTTAGCGTGCTGGCCTTTGGTTCAGAGGGTCCCGGCCGGGTCGGTGATTTTAACTTTCACTGGGTAATTCCGATAGATTCGGGTGCTGGGTGTGTGTGATATCTTCATCATTAGAATTTATCATACGTAGGGCTCTATCCTCACAGAGCGCAGGTCGCCAATACAGCGTGAACTCGAAAAACCTGTAACCAGGCATCTTCGAAGTACTGAAGTACTGATCCAAGATATTTAAAAATACTGGTTGCCGTTACCTCTTCATTTCAAATGCATAATCCTTCATAGCGGTCCACGTATTCTGTGTTCTGCTAATCGTAACCCATTTCGTCCGGAACACATCTTTGCCAGGTGTTCAGCTTCTCAGGTTGTTGTTAGTATGATACAGAATGGATCACCCTGTAAAAATATGAATACAAAGTTAAAATCAGCACTCCATACTCTTCTAAATAACGATCTATTCTGAAATGAGCGCTTCATGTGAGGTAGGTAGCTTTCCAACGACAGGCAAGGTCACTGTCGCCACATTGGCTGTCTGGTGAGCTGGGCTGTGCTATGATTCATCGTCCTTCCCACTTGCATTCACGAAGTACAGAACCCGCTATGAATACATTACCGTCAACCTGCTCCCCTTTACTCCTACCTGCAGCGATGTTCTGACAGCTGTCACGGCTCAATTCCCGCTCTGCCCAACTCCACACTCCACGAGATATGAGGGATTAAAACCGAAGTATATACAATATTTATATAGTAGCA
This sequence comes from Anabrus simplex, assembly GCF_040414725.1. NCBI lineage: Eukaryota > Metazoa > Arthropoda > Insecta > Orthoptera > Tettigoniidae > Anabrus > Anabrus simplex. The sequence goes on from NC_090267.1 coordinate 186,310,945, forward strand.
TCCAGTGCAACTACCATTTTTTGAGGAAGATGACAATCGCCGGGCTGAGTGACTCAGACGGTTGAGGTGCTGACCTTCTGACCCCAACATGGCAGGCTCGATCCTGTGGTATTTGAGGGTGTTCAAATATGTCCAGTAGATTTACTGGCACGTTGAAGAAGAACTGCGGGACTAAATTACGGCACGTCGGCGTCACTGAAAACCTTAAAAGTAGTTGGGGGGAGGTAAAAATATTAGTTATTATTATTATTATTATTATTATTATTATTATTATTATTATTATTATTATTATTATTATCATCATCATCATCACCATACGATGACACTCCCATTTTCACGACCAAAGGCGATAATAATAATAATAATAATAATAATAATAATAATAATAATAATAATAATAATAATAATAATAATAATAATTGCTGTCGATTTCAAGGTAAGCTGGAGTGCCGGAATCTCCAGCGGATTTCCAACGGTTTCGAATCCATAACACCGAGCTCGATAGCTGCAGTCGCTTAAGTGCGGCCAGTATCCTGTAATCGGGAGATAGTGGGTTCGAGCCCCACTGTCGGCAGCCCTGAAGATGGTTTCCGTGGTTTCCCATTTTCACACCAGGCAAATGCCGGGGCTGTACCTTAATTAAGGCCACGGCCGCTTCCTTCCAATTCCTAGGTCTTTCCTATCCCATTGTCGCCGTAAGACATATCTGTGTCGGTGCGACGTAAAGCAAAAAAAATATATATATATATCCATAACACTGATTAAGATAAGCGAAAACCTACCTAACTGTGCTACTCACCCACAGAAATAAAATTAATATTTAAGGTACAGTTCTCTTTCGAAGTTGCAAATAGAGTTTTATTTTTCTTTAGCGATTTACACTCACACCAACACATACAGCTTTTTGTGACGCTGAAATGGGAAACGGTTGGGACCGTGGTTTTAAGTAAGGTAAACCGTACTTACGGTGTCAACTGGTGTCAAAGGGGAAAACCAAGGCCAAACACCTTCATGGCTGCCCAAAACATGCCATCTCCCGAATGTAAGTTTACACCGAGGTACATGACCCGTACCATGTAATCAACTCGCTCGGTTAATAAAACAGAAAAATACGAATTCTAAATAAATCATTTAAAACATGTTTAAACCTTTGTTCCAGCACATTCGTATACTGATAAACTGTTGTACGAAACATCTCTCTCTCCATGCTTCTCTACGTGCAGTTGCACCACGTGTGTATCGTTAATTGGCAGCTGTATAAAGCAATCAGAGTATCAGAGCAATTTGTCACGCCTAACGTTATAACGAAATATAGAAAAGAAATAATATATACCAAACAAATTGATACAGAAATTCACCTAGTGATAGACAAGCTTTCATCAGTTGAAGAACTACTACAAACTGTTGTCAAGTACATATGTGTATATCAGAAGGTTCTATCCTATGAAAGTTACAATAATAAAAATAATGTTATTTGCTTTACGTCCCACTAACTACTTTTACGGTTTTCGGAGACTTCGAGGTGCCGGAATTTTGCCTCGCAGGAGTTCTGTTATGTGCCAGTAAATCTACCGACACGAGGCTGACGTGTTTGAGCACCTTCAAATACCACCGGCCTGAGCCAGGATCGAACATGCCGAGTTCGGGTCAGAAGGCCAGCGCCTTCTACTAAACCTACATATTTTTGACGATTCTGCCAGTGTCCGTCAACAGTTAACAAGCTTTTTCGCGTTACCAAGAAAACTCTCCTCCGTGAGCGACCAACGTATACTTTAGGCCAGGGCCTCTCAAATGTCCAAAATCTCACGCGTGCAAATCGAGGCGCAAGAGCTCCGTGCACTGTGCATCGGTCCCGCTCGGCTCGGCTCGGACCAACGCTTCGTCTCTGGGCTACTCGGCTAAGCTCGGCTCAACTCGGCTCGGATTTGGGGTGCTACGAAGCAAGTGAGGAAGAGGGAGACAGGGGGAGCGAGCGAGACAGGCGCGGGGAAAAAGAGAGACAGCGCTATTGCTCCAAATCGAGGAGTGGGGGTCTGCACTCTGGTCAACCAAGCGAAGTCGTCTTTTGCACCGTGCACTGTGCATGCAGCAGGCGCATGCAACCTGAGAGGCCCTGCGTTTTAGACGTACGAAATGGAAGATAAGAAATTAAATTAGTAGTTTGGTGCTGAGAATTTGTGACCTAAATGTAGCTTCGTGGTGGCGTTCATATAAATCACTGTGCTGGTTTGGGTTGGAATACTATTCTGGACATTTCATTAGAATATCTGTCCGGCTCCATGGCTAAATGGTTAGCGTGCTGGCCTTTGGTCCAGAGGGTCCCGGGTTTGATATCCGGCCGAGTGGGGGATTTTAACCTTCATTGCTTAATTCCAATGGCTCGGTCGGACTCGTTGGCTGAACGGTCAGCGTACTGGCCTTCGGTTCAGAGGGTCCCGGGTTAGATTCCAGGCCGGGTCGGGGATTTTAACCTTAATTGGTTAATTCCTACGTCACGGGGGCTGGGTGTATGTGTCGTCTTCATCATCATCATCTCATCCTCATCAAGACGCGCAGATCGCCTACGGGCGTCAAACAGAAAGACCTGCACTTGGCGAGCCGAACCCGTCCTGGGATATCCCGGCACTAAAAGCCATACGACATTCATTCATTCCATTGACTCGGGGGCTGGGAATGTGGGTGTGTGCTATCTTCAGCGCAGGTCGCCTATGAGGCGTCAACTAGAAAGACCTGTATCCGGGCTCTTCGGAGACCACACGACAAAAATCTTCATTATGATTACTGTGTGATATCTGAAGCCATTTCTTTCCAGTTTCCATCCAGTTAATTTATTACCGTTAGGTTCTTCATCCTGCAGAAAATAAGCATGAATAAATATATTTGTAAATCACTTGAAAAAGAAACCATAACAGAATTATACCTGAAAAGGAATAATCTATGCCAGAGTGGAGAGAAGTGGGAACTTCATTAAGATAAGTTCCAAATTTCACGTTTTTAAGGATTTAAACAAAAATAAACGTTAATGTTACATTTCTAATACTGTTGGGTGTGATCTGATAGAATCTGATGAATGTTCTTTCAAGAACGGAACATGTCAGTATATTTAAGTAAGTTGCGTCTTTTTTCAGGTATAATTCTGTTACCATGTTGTTGTTGTTTGAGTCATAAGGCCATAGACTGGTTTGCTACAGCACTCCATAACATCCTATCCTGTGCTAACCTTTTCATTTCTTCGTAACTACTACATCTTAAATCTGCTTGTCATATTCGTACCTTGGTCTTCCCCTACCGTTCTTTCCACCCGCACTTCCTCAAAAACCACCTGTACAAGTCCTGGGTGTCTTACGATGTGCCCTATCATTCTATCTCTTCTTCTGGTCAAACTTAGCCAAATCGATCTCCTCTCACCAATTCCATGCAGTATTTCATTTGCGATTCAATCTATCCATCTCACCTTCAGCATTCTTCTGTAACACCATATTTCAAAAGATTATATCCTCTTTCTTTCTGAGCTACTTATCGTCCACGTTTCACTTCCATACAATGCCACACTCCAAACGAAAGTCTTCAAAAACATTTTTTTCTAATTCCTATACCAATGTTCGAGGTGAACAAATTTTTTTTCTTAAGAAATGTCTTCCTTGCTTGTGCCTGTCTGCATTTTATGTCCTCCTTACTTCTACCATCATTAATTATTTTATTTTACTACCCAAGTAACAATACTCATCTACTTTCTTTAAGACTTCATTTCCTAATCTAATATTCCCTGCATCACCTCACTGTTCGATCGCACTCCATTACTTTTGTTTTGGACTTCTTTACCATACGTTTTCTTTTTCAGGTACTTTTATATTTTCTCATTTTTTCATTGTGTTTTTTACAACCTGCTTTACGTCGCACCGACACAGATCGGTCTTGTGGTAGGAGTGGGAAGGAAGCTATCGTGGTCTTAGTTACGGTACAGTCACAGCATTTTACTGGTGTGAAAATGGGGAAGCACGGAAAACCATCTTCAGGGCTGCCAACAGTGGGGTTCCAACCGACTATCACCGACCTCGATAGCGGCAGTCGCATAAGTGCGGCCAGTATCCAGTAATCGGGAGATAGTGGGTTCGAGCCCCACTGTTGGCAGCCCTGAAGATGGTTTTCCATGGTTTCCCATTGTTTCCCATTTTCACACCAGGCAAATGCCGGGGCTGTACCTTAATTAAGGCCACGGCCGCTTCCTTCCACTTCCTAGGCCTTTCCTATCCCATCATCGCCATAAGACCTATCACTGTCGGTGCGACGTAAAGCAAAATAGCAAAAATAGCAACCGATTATCTCCCAAATGCAAGCTGATAGCTATGTGACTCAAACCTTGCGGCCACTAGCTCTGAAATCTATTTATTCAAAATTAGTTTCGGCAGGCTGAAGAACCTAACAATTATACATTTGTCTTTATTATGCATTGTAGCTTTTTCACCTAGCCCATGTGTTTTCTACGAAGTTCAAGCCTGGGGTTAGGAGAGCAGTTCTTCTGACAAGGAGATCTTGCTAATGTGTCTCCATAGATTTGATCCATTTTCAATTCACGTAGAGACCATGGCGAGAGCTTTCGCCATGTCAAATTTTAACACGGAACCTCCAAACAATTCCGAGAAAATTGTATTTGAATATTTCGAGATAACTTCACAAGATCAGCACGTGACACCTTCCCACAATCAACGGTCAGCGCAACGGACAAGCTTTCCGCTTCACAAAATCGTAATTCACGGATGAACCCCCTCCGCAGTGTTTCGTGGATTTAACATTAATATTGTAAGTTATATGCATTACAAGCATATTAAAGTTAAGAGCAGTAATATGTATTTAACAATACTGGTTGAATAATATATGTGTATTGTTTCACTGTACGAAATCGGATGTTACGTATTGAAAATATGAGCACCTTACCGTTAAACGCAGGCCACACGGTTGAGGAGCTGCATGTCTGCCTTTCACACGGAGGCCCCGGTTCGATTCCCGGCCAGGTCCAAGATCTGGGGCTCACTCGAGGTCCACTCAGTCTTCGTGAATACAACTGAGGAGCTATCTGATGGTGGGCTGTGCAGCGGTCGCTTGGTAGGCCACGGCCCTTCAGGGCTGTAGCGCCATGGGATTTGTTTTATATTTATTTCTTATCACAACAATCTTAGACCAAACCCCAAGAAAACTGTTGTGTCTACCTTCCACTTGCGGAATAGAAGTGCTGGGTACAAACCAACCATACCATTCAAAGGAGAGAATCTACAGTATTGTAGTAACCCAAAATACCTGGGAGTCACCCTGGACAGGTCCTTGACCTACAAGAATCACCTCTATAATGTGTCAGCCAAGATCAAGACCAGAAATAACATCCTCCAAAAGCTGGCAGGTACATTCTGGGGTGCTAATGCTCAAGTCCTGAGATCCACTGCTCTTGCACTCTCTTATTCCGTCGTTGAATATTGCTGCTCTACCTGGCTAAACAGTGCTCACACTGGATTAGTAGACATCCAGCTGAACCAAGCAATGCGTATCATTACAGGATGCATCCAACCAACTAACACACACTGGCTTCCCACCCTAAGCACATACCACCTCCATCCCTAAGAAGATCACAGTCACTGCTTAACTTGTGGAAGAAAATTGAAAACAATCCTCACCTCCCTCTTCATTCTGACATAGCAGCTTCCCCAGCTAAATGACTGAAATCCAGACACCCTTCTTGGCGTACTGCAATGAATTTACAGGACACCTCCTTTAATGTATCGGACGCCTGGAAAGAACAATGGCAACAGCAATCCGCATTACCACATCACCACATCATTGAGAACCCATGCAAGTGCCCAGATGGTTTTTCTCTTCCCAGACGGCAGTGGAGGATGCTAAATCGAATTAGGACCGGCCAAGGTAGATGTGGAGCCACTCTCTTCAAATGGGGATGGAAGACATCACCGCAATGTGACTGCGGACAAGGGGAACAGACAGTGGAACACCTTGCATTTGAGTGTCCTTTGCGTAGTTACAGAGGCTCTATTGAGGACTTAAACTGTGTCTCAAACGAAGCTCTTCTCTGGCTATTAAATTTTGACATGGAACTTTCGTTATGAACTTGAGATGGTAGTTGTATATATTGTAAATAATATTGTATTCATCATACGCTAAATAATAAATAATAAATAAATAATTGTTAAACGTCAGTTGTTTTCAATAACTATGTACGTTCAGCTATAATTGAGGATTGCGAGTTCAAAAATGTAACACCCAGCAGCCTTTGAGCCTTTTATGTTTGGGTAAATGATTGTAACTATAGCATTCACAACATATTTTCCACAAGTCTCCGTCGATATATTTGTTATCCGTCATTCATGCTACGGTGTGCATCATTGTAAGAGTTGTGTTGCAACTACGGAATCGCTACATGAACCAAGGTGGTACTGACAAAAAAGAGCGGTCATTTATAAGCTAAGTCACCTAATTCACCGAACAAAGGCCACGTTTTCGCAAGGAATTTTCAAATTGTCCATCGCAAAGTACACTTAGTTCACATTCATGAAGAGTTTTCTGTCACTACAAAGTCCGGCTGCAAACCACACGTATCATACCATATTACAAAATATCGTTGCAGATAGTCGATAGTGAACAATTGAATGTATTCGAATTGTGGAGAATACCGCGGGCCTGTGAAAAACAGCAACAAACAAAAACACTGCAGAGGCGATATTCGATCTGTGAATCACGAGTTTGTGAAGCAGAAGACTGGCTCGCTGCATTTGTGCGTTCATTGCGAGAAGGTGTTGCACGCTGATCTTTTCTTCCCTGGTGATTTAACGACGCTCTAACACATCGAAGGTTTTCGGCGACGCAAGGAAGGGAAAGATGGCGGTCGGGGCCTTAATATTTGCCTAGAATGACAATGGGAAACAACGGAAAACCATCTTCAGGGCTGCCGACAGTGGTATTCGAACCATGCTGATCTTGTGAACCAGTCTCAAATTAAAATTCCTATTTTTCCCAGAACTGGGTAATAGTTGCAACTTTGTAATTTGAACCAATGAAAGTTCTTGCCATAACATGCACGCATATTGAAAATAGGGCACGTTCGCAAGGTTTTATAAGTCCAGCTCAGAAAACCATGCCTGCGTTCTATGCTGATGTGGTTGTGCGGGGGAAGTCATACTGCAACAGTATCAATCTAGATAAGATAGCCGCTCTAACTCGGAACCATAATATTCACACAAGATATGTGGATACAGAGCCAATGCGAGGAGAACATCTATCTGATGTATTCTATTTCTATAGAAATATCCATCCTCAACAGGACAAAGAGACATATGGCCATGTCGGACTGGTCAGCTGACTATTTGAAAGAAGTTATTTTATGATCGCAATTGTGATTTAAACTTAGGTCGACAAATGTGCAGTAATGAACTACGTGCAAACGAAGAGGGCAACTTTGCCGTAAAAGGAGCCCAGTTCCATGTAATCGCCGGCGGATTGTGTCCGAGCACTTGGGATAATGGATGTCTTGCTTGAACTCCACTGAGTTTAAGAACAAGCTTCGCTGTGAGGTTCGTCTGCCCATACATAATATCACTTAATTCTACATTTTAGTGTTATACCAAAATTAACAGAAAAGCATATACCAGACACCTACTACAACGCTGATACATTTCGGGTAGGGCTATATTTCGGTAAATTCTGTGTCTCGTGGTGGTCTCCAAACATTTCCAGTTGGTACCTCCCTTTATAAGTTCTCCACCGAGCTCGATAGCTGCAGTCGCTTAAGTGCGGCCAGTATCTAGTATTCGGGAGATAGTTGGTTCGAACCCCACTGTCGGCAGCCCTGAAGATGGTTTTCCGTGGTTTCCCATGTTCACACCAGGTAAATGCTGGGGCTGTACCTTAATTAAGGCCACGGCCGCTTCCTTCCCAGTCCTCGCCCTTTCCTGTCCCATCGTCGCCGTAAGACCTATCTGTGTCGGTGCGACGTAAAACCAATACCAAATGTATATTTAAGTTCTGCAAATCCCATGCCCTTCATATCGTTATTTTAACACTTGTTTCTCAGAAAAACACATGAGAATAATGTAGAGTAAATGAGATTTCAAAATTAGCATAGCAGTAACTAATTTTAACAAGATCTAGGAATGCGGCTGCAATAAGAATGTCACATGAAATGCATACGCCAACAAAATGCCAATATCAAGCTGCTGCTTCAAATTCGAAGTGTTGGCCTGAAGAGAAATTAAAATAAACATGTAACTAATTATGTATTTATATAAATTCATCCATCTAAGGTGTATGTTCTGTGTATGTTGTCTGCGCCCCCTTGAAAATCACTCTCTCAAGTGTCGCGCCCCTCCCCCCAGTTTGGTAAGCTGTTTTAACGTTTTAATTTAAGTTACAGGAGAGTTATATAACTAACTAGAATTCTGTCATGGTTATTCCCATGCCCAGCAGTAGATCAATATAACCAAACTTCTAGGTGAGAGAGCACGCTAATATTATAGGAACACTGGTGTTAATCCTTCTTCCTCCCTTTAGGTACACCGCGAATGGAGAGTTACATCAATAAGCTCTTCAGTGGTGGCCAGCTTAAGATGGCAACGACATCACACAAAGGCCCTAGCTTTGTCCTTTCTCTCAGCTCTCAGCGTCTGTGACGTCAGCAGTGACTTAATTAAGCTAACCAACGTCATGAAGCAGGTCGCCACAACAACACACTGGAGACAGAAAGGACTTTTCAAATTAGAAGAACAACTATCTTCTTAATCAAAACATTTCTAGCCTCGTATTCAATCTTTATTTCAATTCACCATAAATGAGACTTCCAGACAAAATTATAGTGTTCTCGGCCTTACAAAATCATGAGTAAAATTCTTACGAGAAACGGCTCACCGCACTACCGACACGTGTACTGCATTGCGGACAGGATCCATGCTAGACATCATCTGATAGTGTTTTACTCTCAAATCATATGCACACGAACTCAAAATGAATATTATTCACCTTCTATTTTCAACACAACAGGCACATCGAAACACACTTCGATGGACACTTACCACAACGCTGATAAATTATCTTCAACTTCATACGTGACTTCTTAAAGTTCACAAGAGTATCAGACAACAGTAGCAGTTTCCAAGGTTCAAGGTTTGAAATACAGTAATGGCAACTGTGAGGTATCCAACAATTGGATGAAAAGAGCAACTTATACTGGAAAGCAAAGGCAGCGGTCGTGGGCTTAAAGTGAAAATGGCAAACCACGGGAAACCATCTTCAGGGCTACCAATGGTATGGTTCGAACCTACCATCTCCTGAAGGCAATCCTTTACCTGTAACCTACGGCGATATAAAGGTGTTAAAGCACACATTTTATCATAGTGTATTTATGGATTCAGTATAGCGAATGCCTAGCTGTCAGAAGAAGATAAAGAAATTCTGTCTGTCAACAGCTAGCTCATGTTTCATACGTAGCGCGAATCGAACAGGGTATTCCCCAGGTGGCAAATGAAGCACGTTTAAATACATCTTTTCGAGAAGTTCTTAACGGTTCCGAGTTTTAGAGATGGACAACTTAGTAGAACAACCCTGTATATGGTTACTTTTTTTTTTTTTACAATTTGCTTTACGTCGCACCGACACAGATAGGTTTTATCGCGACGATGGAATAGGAAAGGCCTAGGAGTGGGAAGGAAGCGGCCGTGGCCTTAATTAAGGAACAGTCCCTGCATTTGCCTGGTGTGAAAATGGGAAACCACGGAAAACCATCTTCAGGGCTGCCAACAGTGGGGTTCGAACCCACTATCTCCCGGATACAAGCTCAGCTGCGCGCCCCTAACCCCACGACCAACACGCCCAGTGTATATATGTGGTTATGTGGTTACTAATCCAACATCACAACAACACAAGTAGAGACGGGTCGCACACTCATTTGTCATAACACTGGTAAAAAAGGATGGCTAATAAAATAAAAGAACACAACTTCCATGCTGGATAGACAGAACACAAGATCAGAGAGAAAGATAATTCCGAAATAACAGGGAGATTCTTTCCGACGTAACTTCCAAAGGAATTCTATTCGCAAATCAGACTGGTCTGTGTATTTACTATAAAATTTAAACAGAATGATTCGTTCGTCAAGAAAAGCATCATACCCAGATATTACACCAGGGCAAATCTCATTTCTCTTTTTGCAATTCGATAAATTTTCCCTATCAAGAATGTACTGACTGGTGTGAGTACGTAAATATAGTCACTAACAATGAATGACGATGTTTCGTTTGATACTCTAGATTATATTGCGATAATAGAAATGGCCTGATATTTCTGAAGAAATCAGTTCAAATAATTCGTGCGCATACCCATGATACTCCACTTTTCGGAGTGGCTAATGAAGAAATGGCTCATATGCAGGATTAAACTCTCATCACCCTCCACAACAATAAACGAGACGAGCGGCTCACAAGCAAAATGCCATAATTAGCAAAATGTAATTCATACGTACAAACGAGTAACGGCTGTATGCACACCAGTATGGTATTATCAGTGCTATCTATCTATCTATCTATCTATCTATCTATCTATCTATGTGTATTCGCGCATCACGAGAAAATGACAAAACAGAATTTGATTAAAATCGTTATGTAACGTCGGGGAATAAGGCACTACACTTTAGGCTATAAATAATAATAATAATAAATAACTGTATTCACGATTAGTGAAATGATAGTTTAGTAGAAGGCCTAAAATGTTATCCTCATTCATTCATGTTGTTGGTGTCCTATGGATAAATACTACATAACAAAAGTTGTATCGTCATTGCACCTAGAAAAACCGCTGTGTAATATTGGAACTCTGACCAGACATGTTTTCTCCTTTACAGTAAGGTTCAGTATTGCATGAACCATATCAACGAATTTTCGTTCGAAGGGATACATGTGCTACGGGTCAGTATTTCTCGCCTCAACACTGTCAAATAACGGAATTTCGAGGCGCAACAATGATATATAGAATACACCGTACTGGCTATGATAATGGAGATATTAATGAATTTAGACTTTCGTTGCTTAGTCCATATCAACGCCGAGCCGATAATATGGAAATATTGTTCAATCGCCTTAACTAGCGATGGTGGCGATTTCTGTCGTGATTGTCTTAAGGTGAAAAGACGCGTGGCACAACCTATTATCGACAAGGAACATTGTTAAGATGACTATCAACATGAGAAAAAACCCGTGAAGGAACGATTGCTTGAAGAATAAAACAAGAGGGGAGTCATGAAAGGAGGGAGGAGGACCTACTTCATATTGGATGCCCAAATAACACAGAGTCGGATGAAAACTAAATGTGAAGGCCTACAATATCGAAAGCTCTTAAAATTGATCAATAATAACATGACATTGACTATAGTTCGTTATAATGCGCTGTATCTCTTCTACTAACACTCGTCTATCTCCAATAGATGGAATTACTGCTGCGTACCGCGTGAGCTAAGAGAGTTACTTAACCGAGTATAACAGACTGCCTGAATATTGGCATGAAATAGCACGCAATCCTTTGGTTCATACATTTCCTGATAACTGGTAAGTGACTTACTGGTACATCTCATTCTCATACTTTCACTCTTGTTGCGAATCAGATTTATTTTCTCCATTTGCCTCAACCACCAACATGGCCAACCTGAGCACATGTTTAACAACCTTCCAAATACACTAGTGTCCAAAAGTTAAGTATAATCACTAAACGAGGCCATACCGCCTGATAGGAATGTCAGACGGATTGCTGAACAAAGAGAAGCTGTATCACACACAATATGTCACACAACTTGCCCCCCCCCCCAAAAAAAAAACAGTGTCAAAAAGGTTCTGGATAGCTAAGGTACACCTTTGACAACAACGAACAAAACTTGGTAATGTCTTCCACAACAAAATATGCTGTTAATAGGGTTATGGTTACCCCTAACGACCACACATGCTTCGCAGCGACGTGGCATGCTCTCTATCAGATGGTCCAAGTGCTCTTGTAACAGTCGATCCCATTCCTCCGAAAGGGCAATGCGAAGAAGGTTTTGCAGAGTCCTTGATGGAGACTGACCGGATGCAATTCGACTCACCAATGCATCCCAGGCATATTGTATAGGATTCATTCCGCAGACCTCGCCGGCCAGTCCATGCGATGAATGTCTTCCCCAGCCAGTAATTCATCCACCAGAGAAGCCCGGTGCGGTCGGGTACCATCGTACATTAAGAGAAAGTCGCGACCAACCGCACCTCTGAAGAGTCGAACATGTGGTCTCAGTACCTCATCCCTGTATCTCCGAGCGTTAACACTGTTCCTCGGACCACCCATAAAAATGTGCAGGTCTGTACGGCCATTCAACATGATGCCGCCCCACACTATGACGCCACCACGACAATACTGGTCCCGTTCAACGATGTTCCTGTGGTTGTATCGGCTACCCGGTTCTCTGCAGATTAATGCGCGACGGGAATCGTTCTGCAAACTGAAGCGGGATCCGTCTGTGAAGAGCACATGCCTCCATGCATTCATGATCCAGTTTCGATGTTGACGGCTCCCACAGTAAACGGGTCCGCCTCTGTGCTGGAATCGGGCAAACAGCCCTGCTGTTCTGAGCTTCCGGTACACAGTTTGCCGGGAAACGGCAACCCCTGAGATGGCTACAAGCTCCGCCGACAATTGTCTTGCAGGTGCACTCCGATTTCGTCGGGCGGTTAAGGACAAATATCGGTCCTGCTGTGGGGTGGTTGGTTACCCTTGGTCAACTTGGTACTGGCCTACGACTAACATTTCCTGTGTCTCAAAATCGTCTCCAAAGGCTGGAAATGACACTTTGTGACACCTACAATGATACGGCGACTTCGGTCTCTGTCTGGCCTGCTTCCAGGCGGCCGAGAATTCTAGCCTGCAAAACGAGGTCCAAATAGCGTCGTTGTGCCATTGTGTTGTCACGTTAACACGAGGCTACACTCCGCACAATATAACAGGACAAACACGACTGATGGAATATGGGGCGCAGGCACTGACTGTGTTTACCTTGCGGTTACGCCGCTAGTCAAAGCACGGAACATTCCTTTCCTACACAGAGCGAACACGTAAGGTTGCTAGGTGCATATGTCGTACGATTTGCGGTCTACTTCCTGTAACCCTGCTTACTCGTAACTTAACTTTTGGACACTAGTGTAGTTGGGGATGTGTGGGATCTGGTAAATGCAGCACGGGTGAAAATTAAGGAAGCGGATATTGTTATCACTGGAATACTGTGGAGGAGGGATACTGACTGGAAGGCGATTGGGGATTTGAATGAGACTATGGAGTGGGTATGTGGGAAACTGGGAGTGAAATTTCTAGATCCTAATGGGTGGGTGGGAGTCAGGGATCTGCGCTCAAGATGGCCTTCACTTAAACCGCAGGGTACATGTAAGTTAGGAAATTTGTTTAGAAGGGATATAGGAGGTACATTCAGGGAAACGGAGTGGCCTAGGGAGCGGTGATAAGGGCACAGGGAACTCGACGTCAAATAAGGGTGACATAAAAATGTTGGTGCTCAACTGTAGAAGTATTGTAAAGAAAGGAATAGGATTAAGCAATTTAATAGATATACACTTAACAGATATTGTACCGTAATAGGAGTTTAATCATGGCTGAGAAATGATATAATGGATGCAGAATTATTCTCACGGAACTGGGGTGTGTATCGTAGAGATAGGAATGGTAGGAGGGGAAGTATTCATTCTGGTGACATAAGAATTTGTAAGCTACCAAAAAGTTGAAGATGATAAACATGAAATTCTAGGTGTAAGATTCATCTCTAAAGATAATAGGCAAATTGATACCTTTGGAGTGAACAGATCGGGAAAGGATAGTGCTGACGCTGATCCGAATTATTTGATAAGATAATCAGCTATGTTGGAAACGATATGGAAAAGAATGTTATAGTAGCAGGTGATCTCAATTTACCAAATGGCAATTGGGAAGGTAATGTGAACGACAGGAAGCATGAACAACAAATGGCAAATAAGTTAATATGGGAAGGACAGCTGATTCAAAAAGTGATGAAACCAACTAGAGAGAAGAATATCCTGGATGTGGTGCTGGTAAAACCAGATGAGCTCTATAGAGAAACCGAAGTAATAGATGGTATTAGTGATCACGAAGCTGTTTTTGTCGTGGTTAAAAATAAATGTGAAAGAAAGAAAGAAAGAAAGAAAGAAAGAAAGAAAGAAAGAAAGAAAGAAAGAAAGGTATTAAAATTAGGACTATCAGGCAGTACCATATGGCTGATAAAACAGGCATGAGGGAGCTTTTAAAAAGTAACTATGATCGGTGAAAAACGGTAAATAAAAATGTAAACAGACTCTGGGATGGGTTTAAAGCAATTGTTGAGGAATGTGAAAATAGGTTTGTACCTTTAAAGGTGGTAAAGAATGGTAAAGATCAACTAGCATATATTATAACAGAGAAGTAAAGAGACTAAGGAAGAGGTGCAGGTTGGAAAGAAATAGAGCTAGAAATGGCTGTGGAAGTAAGGAGAAATTGAAGGAACTTACTAGGAAATTGAATCTAGCAAAGAAGTCGGCCAAGGATAACATGATGGTAAGCATAATTGGTGGTCATACAAATTTTAGTGAAAAATGGAAGCGTAAGTATAGGTACTTTGAGGCAGAAAAAGGTTCCAAGAAGGACATTCCAGGAATCATTAGTGAACAAGGGGAGTATGTACGCGAGGATCTTCAAAAGGCTGAAGTATTCAGTCAGCAGTATGTAAAGATTGCTGGTAGAAGGATAATGCCCAGATAGAGGAGGTGACTAATACTAAAGAAGTATTCAAATTTACCTATGACAGCAATGACATTTACAGTAAAACTAGAAAAGCGGCTGGAATTGATAAGATTTCTGGGGATATACTAAAGGCAATGGGTTTGGATATACTACCATATCTGTAGTACTTATTTGATTATTGTTTGCATGAAGGAGCTATGCCAAATGAATGGAGAGTTGCTATAGTAGTCCCCGTGTATAAAGGAAAGGGTGATAGACATAAAGCTGAATATTACAAGCCAGTCAGTAGGTAGGTATTTAAAAATTAAATTTTAGTCGCCTTCCCCTAAACTACAATTTCATCCAGGGTGAATAAAATTGTTTATAGCTTAGACTGTAGTTTCTTATTCCCCCGACTCTATATACCGTTTTTCATTAAATTCTGTTAACCCATCTTCTCGTGGCTCGGCATTGATTTGGACTTTGCAACAAATTTCATGAATATCTGTGTTATAGCCAGTACGGGGAAAATGTATGAGACATAAATGATCGGAAATTTAATTCTATACAACTTTTCTTATGTAGTATTTATCGATAGGACCACTGTTAATATAAATATTTGAGAATTAAATTATGGGCTTTCCCCTAAACTACCATTTCACTCAGCGTGCATAAAATAATTTATAGCCTAGATTGTAGTGGCTCATCCCCCGACTTTACATACAGATTTTCATTAAATTCTCTTCAGCCGTTTTCTCGTGATGCGTGTACAGACAGACATATATTAAGGAAAACGTAAAAAGTGCATGTCCTTGTTAATGCGGACATGGCCGACACAGAAATACCATTCTTTTCAAATTCTGAGCAATGTACAGACAAAACTCTTATTTTATATACATATATATTACTGAAAGCTGACTTAACGTAAGAGACTTATCAATGCCTGATGATTCACTGGCAGGTAATTCCGGAGAAAATATAGCAAACATGAAACAAATAGATCCAGTAAAATGGACGAACTGAAAAAGCTTTTTTTCAGTAAACTCTTTAAATAAAGAGGAAAGACAGTACCTATTTATCAGAATTAACTCATGTTCTATGCCTTTCTTCAAAACGCTATAAAATGCTAACTGTGCAAATCAAAACGCTAAAAATTACCACCCCTAAGCACGGCTGAACATAGCGAAGGTGGTTCTGCCTAGCCGAGGCGATAAAGGCCTCCTCGGTTCGCTCGGAAGGACTTGGTTCGATTCCCCATCAGGAAGTAGGCTCTTTTTTGCGAGCCATTCAGTCCTAAATCTTATCAGAAGAGAAAAAGCTCGGGGGGATGAAGGTATCGGTAAACGAAAGGACCCTGCAAGGCGTGAGAATGAAATATTTCCCTGGGCCTCGCTAACCTAATAACGACCAGGCCGGAGTAGAAAACTCTCTCTCTCTCTCTCTCTCTCTCTCTCTCTCTCTCTCTCTCTCTCTCCTGGTATCGGCAGAGAGCGAGTTGGATGCACGGTTCGGGTCACGTAGCTGTGAGCTTGCATTCGGGAGCTGGAGGGTTCTAACTCACCGTCATCAGTCCTGAAGATGGTTTTCAGTGGTCTCGCATTTTCACACCAGTTAAATTCCCATTCCTAACTCTGCCCTATCCCATTATCGCCAAAAGATATGTTTGAGTGCGACATAAAGCCAATAGAAAAAAAATGGTATCAAGTGGGGTGGCCCGTTATCTCCACCCAATCTCCACCTTACAATTCGTAAGGTAAGTAGAGAAATTGTCGGGTGGTTGCATTTGGACACAGTTATTATTGTGTAGAGGAGCACAGCCGTCCCTCGTAACACGAACAGCATGTTTTCTCGAAAATACCTACACCAAGTTATTATTTACAAATAATTGAAAATTGGTATCAAAGTATATACTGGTCCTATATGTTCCTGTTAGTGTTTCTTCCGGAAAACTATCATTTTCGAAACTAAATCTTAAAAACAACCGCCTACGAAATGCTATGGCCCCACAACAGAGCCGGCGAAATGAGCCACCTCAGCATCGCATGTGGCATCCACTGATGTCACTGAAATCATCAATACCTTTGCATACCACAAAACACGCCATGTAGTCTAGTTGAGTCATATTTAAAAATGTAAAACCAACAGATGCAAAACACACTAATTAGCTTTGTAATTTTACACTGAGTCCTTGGTATATATTAAACGGATATAGATTGCATTACAGTTATGCTATAGTTAAATTTATATGTTATATCATTCCTTTGAGGGACCAATTTTGTTTCCTGCAGGCGGGCCCCTAACATATTCGTCACGCCTCTGCTAACGGTTGGTATACGTGTTTACAGTACTTCACCCAACAGCCGACTCGTTGGCTGAACGGTCAGCGTACTGGCCTTCGGTTCAGAGGGTCGCCGGTTCGATTCCCGGCCGGGTCGGGGATTTTAACCTTACTTAGTTAATTCCATTGGCACGGGGGCTGGGTGTATGTGTTGTCTTCATCATCATTTCATCCTCATCACGACGCGCAGGTCGCCTACGGGAGTCAAATAGAAAGACCTGCACCTGGCGAGCTGAACCCGTCCTGGGATGTCCCCGGCACTAAAAGCCATACGACATTTCATTTTCATTTCACCTAACAGAGACGTCGATCAATCACTATTAGTTCCTTTTCAACATAGTAACCAAACCTTACATTAAACAATGTTTGAAACTGTAACTACCATCTTAGCGACGGTGACTTCCAAAGAAAGAAATTTGATGAAAGCCTTCAGACCATCATATTCCGAATTCAAAGTGGGTTTTTTTTTTTTTTTTTTTACAATTGGCTTTACGTCGCACCGACACAAATAGGTCTTATGGCGACGATGGGATAGGAAAGGTCTACGAGTGGGGTTGGAACCCACTATTTCCCGGATGCAAGCTCACAGATGCGCGGCCCTGACCGCACGGCCAACTCGCCCGGTGGATTCAAAGTTATAGCCTTGTTTCTCCACTAACTACGTTTGATTACACGAGTCTTGTACTGTAAGCTACGGCTCATCCATGAATGATGCGATTCACAGCTCCCAACGGGCAGTGAACACACAAGGCACAGTATCCCATTCTATAGTAGCGTCTTGGGACTAGCTTTAATCACCACGCACACGATACCCCTGCCCCACTTCAACCAACTTCCGCAGCTTACGTGATCTCTTATCGACCAAAACATCGCTCTTCTGACTCCACAATTTATCTTTCACTAATGCACACTTCAGACTACATTGCATCTAATTACTTAAGTCAGTAGCTGGGCTATCTACAATAAACCCATTTAAATAGTATAGATATATCCAGCTCTTACTTGCGTGTGTTTACATAATATTGTTTCTGCGTTTAGGCAAAGTTATCTTCTTCTTCTTGTCTTGTCCATTTGCCAACTACTTGATATCAACACTACAAGTCAATTTGACCCGGTTTTACAGCCAGCTGTCCTTCCTAAAGCCAATCTTATGTGGAAGGATGTATTAATTATTGTATGTCTCTGAAGAGGCATACTAAGAAAATGAGACTTGAGGTTGTTTCCCGTTGCTTTCCTCACCGGTCCAGAAGTGCTGTTACATATCACCTGCTAAGCCTACCGAAAAGCATACACCAACCGATCCTATACGCGATACTTCTACATCATTCATCACGAGGACTGGAATGGTGTTACAGTACCTGTAATAGGCCTACTCACACATCAGTCACTTTCATATCGTCAAAGCCAAGGGACTGAGACAGAAAATGAAAGTAACAGACTTGATGTAGCCCATACCAGAAGACACACTGTGATGTGCATGTAAATGCATGCTTATTTTAAAGAGTCGTATTTAACAAATTGTTACATAGTTTTACATTCAGAAAGGCAATCAAATAAGAATAACCATATTTTGCTGTTTTTCGTACAAACATACAATTTAGCAAATACATTTTCCATTTCAAGTTCTTGTGGCTTATCCCCTTCCGTGACGGGGCACGTAATTAATTAATTAATTAATCAATAATTTGCAAACTACAGTATAGTCTAACTGTTGAAGGAGACTAGGACCTATGATTTTCTACTTTTATGCATTTAAGAAATTTGTATTCGGTTCTTGTTATTACAACACCGAGAAGTTTTTCTTGAAATTCAAGATACATTTGAATCTAAACGTAATGGCAGGATTGGGAAAATTATAACTTTTTATTGTAATGTGTATTTTTAAGCCCCATCTTGGCAAATGTATTCATCTGTAGACTAGAACACTTTTTTAGGATATTTATTTCCTAGGTTGTAATATTCTTCGGTCCAGAGGATGCACTTTGTAAAGAAGGAGCAAAGAAATACTCCAGAGATCTGGTCTGCAGGAGAGCCTGATGTTTACGGTAAAATAACACATCCTTGCCGGCCTCAGGCCATTGAGAAGCTACTAGGGGTCTGCCTCTCGTGGATTCCATGGTAGTGGTGACAGATGTGGAAGACAAGCTAAACGCAACACCCACTGGAAGATTTTGTGAACAATTCAGAACGGTGTGCCAGAAAATTTGTATGTTGCTCGCACTTAATATCATATAAAATGTAATTTTAATTATTATCAAAATATAATTCAACTCCAATGTAGATACAAACCCTGTGGATATCCACAAACAAACATTAGATCTGTAAGTTCAATTGTTTTTGAAGCTCTCTGCGAGGAACTTGTACAGTACCATGCCCACATTCTTTTTTTGAGCGACTGTATATCCAGAAATTTGCTTCTAACGGGGCAGGAGACTGGACCGAATAATGGAGAACTTTCAAGAGTTCCTTTATTTAAGTCTGCCTCAAGCTGTTGAAACGTTTTCAGCATACAATTTTGCATTTACTGAAAAACGGCGTTCCTTAAGAACCGAAACCTTGGACAAAATCTTGTAGTCTATTCGTATTTGAACTATGCAAAAAGTTCTTATTTACCGGTATATTATTGTAAATTGTTATTAAACAGAAATAGTGTTTTATAGTAAACATTAAGGTTAGAATAATTTGAATTTGAATATCTAGGACCTATATTCATGTTTGTGGGTTACTGTAGTCACGTCCTAGTTCGTGAACCATGGGCAACGGCTGGGTGGCCTAGTAAGTGGTCCTGAGAGTCGGGATACCAATTGCTGTGGAATGGGAGTGGGCATCTCGGACATATTCTGAGTCGTGGCCCTCCTTGTGCTCAGGCGGCTAGGGCTATACAATTCACCGGTGGTCCATAACCCGTTAGAGAAGAGATCCTCACTTGGACTATGTGCAAGTAGAGCAGCATCCTGCTTCATGAATTTACCGAGCTCAGAACACTTTCAGCAAGCCTCGGACCTATGGGAGCAATGGAGTCCCACTCCCATTTGACAGGCGAGGGACTCCTTGGAAACAACTTGGCGAACGAAATGGAATTCGATGGGGAGCTATCAATATTAATGGGGCTTATGGAAGAAAGAAAGTAGAACTGGCTGAGTCAGCAAAGAGGATGCATCTGGATGTGCTAGGAGTAAGTGATATTCGGGTAAGGGGAGATAATGAGGAAGAGATAGGAGATTATAAAGTGTACTTGACGGGTGTTAGAAAGGGAAGGGCAGAGTCTGGGGTAGGGCTCTTTATCAGGAATACCATTGCACGCAACATAGTTTCTGTTAGGCACGTAAATGAGCGAATGATGTGGGTAGATTCGTCATTTGGAGGAATTAGGACAAGAATTGTGTCCGTGTATTCATCATGTGAGGGTGCAGATGAGGATGAAGTTGACAAGTTTTATGAAGCATTGAGTGACATCGTGGTCAGGGTCAACAGCAAGGATAGAATAGTGCTAATGGGCGATTTCAATGCGAGAGTTAGGAATAGAACTGAAGGATACGAAAGGGTGATTGGTAAATGTGGGGAAGATATGGAAGCTAATGGGAATGGGAAGCGTTTGCTGGACTTCTGTGCTAGTATGGGTTTAGCAGTTACGAATACATTCTTCAAGCATAAGGCTATTCACCGCTACACATGGGAGGCTAGGGGTACCAGATCCATAATAGACTATATCTTAACAGACTTTGAATTCAGGAAATCTATTAGGAATGTACGAGTTTTTCGCGGATTTTTCGATGATACAGACCACTATCTGATCTGTAGTGAACTAAGTATATCTAGGCCTAGGGTAGAGAAAGTGAAATCTGTCTGCAAACGAATAAGGGTAGAAAATCTCCAGGACGAGGAAATTAGACAGAAGTACATGGATATGATTAGTGAGAAGTTTCGAACAGTAGACAGTAAGCAGGTTCAGGATATAGAAAGTGAATGGGTGGCATACAGGGATGCTGTAATAGAAACAGCAAGGGAATACCTAGGAACAACTGTGTGTAAAGATGGGAAAAGGCGAACATCTTGGTGGAATGATGAAGCGAGAGCAGCCTGTAAACGTAAAAAGAAGGCTTATCAGAAATGGCTCCAAACAAGGGCCAAGGCAGACAGGGATTGATACGTAGATGAAAGAAACAGAGCGAAACAAATAGTTGTTGAATCCAAAAAGAAGTCATGGGAAGATTTTGGTAATAACCTAGAAAGGCTAGGTCAAGCAGCAGGGAAACCTTTCTGGACAGTAATAAAGAATCTTAGGAAGGGAGGGAAAAAGGAAATGAACAGTGTTTTGAGTAATTCAGGTGAACTCATAATAGTTCCCAGGGAATCACTGGAGAGGTGGAGGGAATATTTTGAACATCTTCTCAATGTAAAAGGAAATCATCATGGTGGTGTTGCAAACAGCCAAACTCATGGGGAGGAGGAAAAGGATGTTGGTGAAATTATGCTTGAGGAAGTGGAAAGGATAGTAAATAAACTCCATTGTCATAAGGCAGCAGGAATAAATGAAATTAGACCTGAAATGGTGAAGTACAGTGGGAAGGCAGGGATGAAATGGCTTCATAGAGTAGTCAAATTAGCGTGGAGTGTTGGTAAGGTACCTTCAGATTGGACAAAAGCAGTAATTGCACCTACCTATAAGCAAGGGAACAGGAAGGATTGCAACAACTATCGAGGTATCTCATTGATTAGTATACCAGGCAAAGTATTCACTGGCATCCTGGAAGGGAGGGTGCGATCAGTCGTTGAGAGGAAGTTGGATGAAAACCAGTGTGGTTTCAGACCACAGAGAGACTGTCAGGATCAGATTTTCAGTATGCGCCAGGTAATTGAAAAATGCTACGAGAGGAATAGGCAGTTGTGTTTATGTTTCGTAGATCTAGAGAAAGCATACGACAGGATACCGAGGGGGACTATGGAATTAAAGGTAGATTATTAAAATCAATCAAAGGCATTTATGTTGACAATTGGGGTTCAGTGAGAATTGATGGTAGAATGAGTTCTTGGTTCAGGGTACTTACAGGAGTTAGACAAGGCTGTAATCTTTCACCTTTGCTGTTCGTAGTTTACATGGATCATCTGCTGAAAGGTATAAAATGGCAGGGAGGGATTTATTTTGGTGGAAATGTAGTAAGCAGTTTGGCCTATGCTGACGACTTGGTCTTAATGGCAGATTGTGCCGAAAGCCTGCAGTCTAATAGCTTGGAACTTGAAAATAGGTGCAATGAGTATGGTATGAAAATTAGCCTCTCGAAGACTAAATTGATGTCAGTAGATAAGAAATTCAACAGAATCGAATGTCAGATTGGTGATACAAAGCTAGAACAGGTCGATAATTTCAAGTATTTAGGTTGTGTGTTCTCCCAGGATGGTAATATAGTAAGTGAGATTGAATCAAGGTGTAGTAAAGCTAATGCAGTGAGCTCGCAGTTGCGATCAGCAGTAGTCTGTAAGAAGGAAGTTAGCTCTCAGACGAAACTATCTTTACATCGGTCTGTTTTCAGACCAACTTTGCTTTACGGGAGCGAAAGCTGGGTGGACTCAGGATATCTTATTCTTAAGTTAGAAGTAACAGACATGAAATTAGCGAGAATGATTACTGGTACAAACAGGTGGGGACAATGGCAGGAGGGTATTCGGAATGAGGAGATAAAGGCTAATTTAGGAATGAACTCGATGGATGAAGCTGTACGCATAAACCGGCTTCGGTGGTGGGGTCATGTGAGGCGAATGGAGGAGGATAGGTTACCTAGGAGAATAATGGACTCTGTTATGGAGGGTAAGAGAAGTAGAGGGAGACCAAGACGACGATGGTTAGACTCGGTTTTTAACGATTTAAAGATAAGAGGTATAGAACTAAATGAGGCCACAACACTAGTTACAAATCGAGGATTGTGGCGACGTTTAGTAAATTCTCAAAGGCTTACAGACTGAACGCTGAAAGGCACAACAGTCTATAATGATAATGTATGTATGTATGTATGTATGTATGTATGTATGTATGTATGTATGTATGTATGTATGTATGTATGTATGTATGTATGTATATTTCTACGTTATACTGCAATTAATCGTTATCGTTTAAAATTTTGCTACAGAGCTTTACAAAATGTTTAATTTTAATTTTCAATGCATATCTAAGTGGTAACTTGTAAGGTTTTTAGTGCATAGTTGCATGCATATTTTGGACATTTTTACTGAGTATAAATCCTCGGTCTAGTAATGTGCTGTGTGTATATGAGGAGGTGTGTTTTAAAACGAACATAAGCTCCCAGTCCCGGCCAAACGCGACAAAAATCGCCAGCCTGGCCAGGAATCGAACCCGCGACTTTCTGAACTGAAGACCACTACGCTGTCCATTCACCCAAGGAGCTTAAATAATAATAATAATAATAATAATAATAATAATAATAATAATAATAATAATCATCATCATCATCATCATCATCATCATCCCGAGGGGGTTTTCCTGTTCCTCTATCGGGCGCGTCCCAGGTTACGGTTGGGGGGGGGGGGGAGGAGACTCGCCGGACTTGTCCGGAGGGTCTGCGGGGAATACAATACCTCTCGCAGACCAAAAACAGGTACAGCCAGAAAACATCATAACGCAACCTCTAAGGCTCAACACCTTAGTTGTACCAATAAGGTTGACGAAGGTCAACCTCCCCATTTTCTTCAACTTACTAGCATGATGGAAACGTTAGTTCAGGACACTACTACACCAGGCCCTAGTATTCATAGCAGTGGCGGCGCGTTATATATGTTCAGTGGTTCAGTGAACCCCTAGAAATACGGTAGATTACTTTTAGTAAAATGGTTAATCAAGAGCCTATTCCTTTAATTAACTCATTATATTCGCTCCCGTAGCGGTGATTTTGACACCAACACTGGTTGCTCTCCGGAACCAGCGAAGAGGTTCAATTTCAGGACTGCTGGCGCGGGCTGTGCTTGGCGAGGGGCTGTGAGGAGCGAGAAAAACATAGCCCAGGAACCGCTGGCGAGTGGACCAGCGACAGACACGAGCAGCCCCGAAATTAGCGGAAGCACTGTCACAGCGCGCGGTTAAAATTTGCAGTAAGTGGTAGGTTTTGAAGGGATTTTAATTTCATGATTTTACGATTCTGAGGTAATTAACCGCAATGAGCCAGAATATTTTGGTAATAACGATTTGTATAGCATCAACAGGCGTGCGTAGCCTACGTTTGTACAATTCATTAAACTTGGCATGAGTAATACGCGTTTATTGAAAGGTAAACAGCAAAGCACGTTAACACGCAAATAACAGTAGTCTGCCTAACACACTCTTGAAGCAGTTATTCCTACGCAAGCAAGTCTTCAAAATCAGAGGAATTTGGATCAGCTTAAAGTAATTGCACCTTATATTCCCTGTCTTTCATTCTTCATTGTTTGGTAACTTCGAGCTGAAGCTGTATGCCTTCAAAGGAAAGTCGTGCTGCCAATCAAGCAATTTTACACCTGTGTAACTATCAAGTGACAATAAATCTGAACATGTTATTTTCCACAGCAGTGAATCCCCAGACGTTTCATCCACGCGCCGCCACTGATTCATAGTAGTCTTTCTCGGTCATCGGTTTCTGGGGGACCGAGAACATAATGCGGGAATGGATCGGAGCTTTCCAAATATTTTCGTCCAAAGCGCAAACATTTCATTGGCACCTTAAACATCAATACTCTTCTTAAGACTGGAAAGCTACAACTAACAAACATACTAGATAAATTCAACGTCCAAATTTTAGAACTCCAAGAAACCAGGTACGCTGATTAAAATCATTTCGATTCAGACAGTTACAGAATTCACAAAGGTAAACCAGCAATCTCCCTGCCTAACAAGCCAGATCAGTTTGGTACTGCGTTTGGAGTGAGAAAAAAATCTTACAAACTCAGTACTGAACTTCATGTCACCTTCTGAAAGAATTTCATTACTGTCAACTAAGTCAGGAAACAAAGCCTATACTCTAATCAATGTGCATGCACCTACAAACAACTACAATCAAAAAGATCCACAGAAAGTAGACGACTTCTGAGAACAACTAGAAGAAGCTACAGCATGATGTTAAAATTTTAATATCATATGAAAAACCCAGTACATGGAAGGAGCCTCTCGGTTTCTAGATGGTCAAGCTATGATGACTAAATATAGACAAATATCCCAAGTAAATCAATTCAAATACCTTGGAGAAATCATTCAGCCTCCTGGATTAAATCATGAAGGAAATAAGGAGAGAATTGTTAAATTACAGAAAGCATATCGAATCACTTTGAACACATATAACAAAACGTCGTCATCTCGGAAAACAAACCCCATGGCACTACAGCCTTTGAAGGGCCTTGGCCTACCAAGTGACCGCTGCTCAACCCGAAGGCCTGCAGATTACGAGGTGCCGTGTGGTCAGCACGACGAATCCTCTCGGCCGTTATTCTTGGCTTTCTAGACCGGGGCCGTTATCTCGCCGTCAGATAGCTCCTCAGTTCTAATCACGTAGGCTGAGTGGACCTCGAACCAGACCTCAAGTCCACCGAGCTCGATAGCTGCAGTCGCTTAAGTGCGGCCAGTATCCAGTATTCGGGAGATAGTAGGTTCGAACCCCACTGTCGGCAGCCCTGAAAATGGTTTTCCGTGGTTTCCCATTTTCACACCAGGCAAATGCTGGGGCTGTACCTTAATTAAGGCCACGGCCGCTTCCTTCCCACTCCTAGCCCTTTCCTGTCCCATCGTCGCCGTAAGACCTATCTGTGTCGGTGCGACGTAAAACAACTAGCAAAAAAAAAGACCTCAAGTCCAGGTAAAAATCCCTGACCTGGCCGGGAATCGAACCCGGGGCCTCCGGGTAAGAGGCAGGCACGCTACTCCTACACCACGGGACCGGCATAAGACATTATAATACAGTAATAAAACCTGAAGCATTATACACATCGGAAACCTTAAATCACTGGCGGTAGATCACTCATAAAATAGAGAAGCAAGAAAGAAAAATTTTACGGAAAATTTTCGGCCCAGTCTGCACAGAGGGAGTATGGATGAGAAGGAAATTTCATGAAATTTATTGCCATACTGAAAAAATCTCAAGACACTATCAGGAAAAGGAGGTCGAAATACCATGTTCACATTTTCAGAATGAACCATGATATACTGACCAAAAGAATTCTAAATGTTGCCCTCACACTGAAAGTCAAGAACAACCGGCTAAATGAAATAGAATCAGATCTTCAGGAAATCAGCATTAACCAGGAAGCTGTGAAGAACCGATCTGCTTACAGAACACTGTTTAATAATCAGTTTCACGGAGCCAAAAGCTAGAACTAATAAAACCTGGACAGAAGAACGTAAGAAGAATTTCTGTGAGAGGATGAAGAGATTTTGGAAAAAGAAGAAAGCAGAATCATCAGCTAAATAAGTTCAAGCGTTAAAATAATAATAATAATAATAATAATAATAATAATAATAATAATAATAATAATTTTACGTCCCATTAATTACTCGTACTTTTGCGGTTTTCGGAGTTGCCGGAATTTTGTCCCGATGGAGTTCTTTTACGTGCCGGTAAATCTACCGATACGGAGCTGACGTATTTGAACACCTTCAAATGGCACCGGACTGAGGCAGTATCGAACCTGCCTACCTGGAATGAGAAAGCCAGCGCCTTAACCGTCTGAGCCGCTCAGCCCGGCACAAATATAATACTCCTATACCGAGTAAAAAATAAATAAAAGTATTCGTATTCACCACTGACCGCGAAAGATCCTACAATGGATGGGCTCGTGTAGTTTTCTGGGGGGAAAGCAGAAGAAGCAGGAATAAACTGGCCACCGTACAGTATGTAAACTGATGATGATTACTGCTGTGTTAAGGGGCGTAACATCTAGGCCACTGTAGCAAACGGTAACTTAGGAAATAGTCCTAGGAATCTGAAAACTATTCTGAACAGAAAGACGGTATGTGTAAACGGAGTAATTGTAACGTAAAATCGGATATTGGGGTAGACTGCTTGATCGATACCAACCCTCTATCACAGATATAGTGATTCTAGGAATATGATTCATCTATTTACTGAAATGAGCTATTGGGACTGTGAATAAACTACACGACAGATTATACGACGATTCGTGAAGGAAACTTCTGTATTTTTATAAACAGCATTTGATTCATTGCTACCAAAGGATTACCATCATATCTGAACGACGTAATTATGTTAATGCCACAGGAGAACCGATGTTTAGACTCGGTTTCTAATTATTTAAGAATAAGAGGTACAGAACTAAACGAGGCCAAAGAATTACTTACAAATATACGATTATGGCGGCGTTCAGTAAAATCACAGACGCTTGCAGACTGAAGGCTGAAATATATATATCATATTTACAGTGGTGGTGGTGATTATTGTTTTAAGAGGAACTACAACTAGGCAACCATCCTCTATGTAACACTCAAAAAAAAAAAAAAAAAAAATGGATTGGATCCCACACTTCGAAAAATGAAGGTACCGGCCAAAGAAAGACAAGGGCCACAGAGGGTGTGAAAATGAAAGACTCCCTAGCCCTCGGAAACCTTATAGTGTCGGGGTCGGAAAAGAAGAAAAGTTGGCCAAGGAAGGTCGGATAGATGAATGAAAGTGAGGAGTCTGACACAAGTAAGTGGAAGCAATGCCAGGACTCAGATAAGGGCCCCGTGGTTGCCAATCCACGCTTCAAAGTTCAGAACCCTGGGGCTACCATATCTACAATTGCCTTTACGTCGCACCGTCACACATAGGTCTTATGGCGACGATGGTACAGAAAACGGCTACGAGAGGCAAGGATGCAGCCGTGGCCTTAAATAAGGTGTGAAAATGGGGAAACCACGGAAAACCATCTTCAGGACAGCCTACAGTGGGGTTCGAACCCTCTCTCTCTCTCTCTCTCTTTCGAGTACTGACTGGAAAATGGTCCAACTTAAGGGACTGCAGCTAACAAGATCGTTAAATGGCTGAAAGAACAGTCTGTAATGAAGACGTACGTATGATGATGTATGATGTACTTCGTATTTATCTCGGATTAGGTATACACAAGTCGAAAATAGGTTCAGTTCAATTTCTGCCTGGGTGTAAATTTAAACATCGCGGGAAAACGGCTGGACAGAATTTCTCGAAACTCGGTATTTAATCATCAGAAGAGTGAACTAGGTTGCGTATTATTTGATATTACACAGTGGCAGACCAAAGCAAGAAATATCCAATTTCTCTGTCATTAGCTGTATCAAAAACTATATAAAAGTTGTATACATTATTCTATAATTCGCGATCGTTTATGATTTATAATAATAATAATAATAATAATAATAATAATAATAATAATAATAATAATAATAATAATAATAATAATAATGAAATTAAATGTCGTATGGCTTTTAGTGCCGGGATAACCCAGGAGGGGTTCGGCTCGCCAGGTGCAGGTCTTTCTATTTGACACCCGTAGGTGACCTGCGCGTCATGATGAGGATGAAATGATGATGAAGACAGCACACACACCCAGCCCCCGTGCCATTGGAATCAACCAATTAAGGTTAAAATCCCCGACCCGGCCGGGAATCGAACCCGGGGCCCTCTGAACCGAAGGCCAGTACGCTGACCGTTCAGCCAACGAGTCGGAAATAATAATAATAATAATAATAATAATAATAATAATAATAATAATAATAATAATAATAATAATAATAATAATAATAATGAAAATCCACAGCGTGTTTCCAGTCATTCGACCGGGTCAGGAATAAAATGAATGAAGTCCCATCTAGCGACGAGGATGGCAACTGTGCCGGCTGCCGAAGCCTGTCGCACTCCTCTGGAAGAATAATCAATGAATGACAGATGAAATGTAATAATATTGGGAGAGTGTTTATGGAATGAAAAATAACAGGGAAAACCAGAATACCCGGAGAAAAACCTGCCCCGCCTCCGCTTTGTCCAGCACAAATCTCACATGGAGTGACCGGGATTTGAACCACGGAACCCAGCGGTGAGAGACCAGCGCGCTGCCGCCTGAACCACGGAGGCTGCAATAATAATAATAATAATAATAATAATAATAATAATAATAATAATAATAATAATAATAATAATAATAATAATAATAATAATAATAATATATTCGCGATTATTACATTTTTCAGAAACTTGCAAATATCTCCTGAGAGATTAGTTCCATCTAAAAGTATACACAACAAGAATATATATTTAAGTCTTTCTTAATAATAATAACGTTATTTGCTCTACGTCCCACTAACTACTTTTTTACGGTTTTCGGAGACGCCGAGGTGCCGGAATTTAGTCCGGTAAGAGTTCTTTAACGTGCCAGTAAATCTATCGACACGAGGTAGACGTGTCTGAGCACCTTCAAATACCACCGGACTGAGCCAGAATCGAACCTGCCAAGTTGGGGTCAGTAGCCCAGCGCCTCAACCGTCTGAGCCACTCAGCCCGGCTAAATCTCTTTTACCATGCGAGCTATAATAACGGCGATATTCATGAATTTAGGTTTTCATTGTATAGTCCATCAATAGCGAGTATCGCTGAAGTGGAAACAAAATACTGTTCAGCCATCACACTAACGAACTACCTGGCGATGAAGGTGGTGGTTGTGATTGTTTTATACGCTGTAAATCATGTTGTTACTATCCCTTAATATAATCAGGAAGATAACGAAAACGCTATCGAAGTGAGAAAAACATGACGGAACGATCACTCGAAGGAGGAGGGGAAAAGGAATCATTAAAAAAACGGGGGAGGGGGAGGTGAAAGCCTAGGCTTCACACTGCAATATAACTGAGCCGAAAGAAAACAAAATCTGATGGCCTGTAATGTCTCTAGTCCCTGAAACGTATCCACAACAACATTACCCTGACAGAATATTTTTGTTAGTCGAAGTGTGTTTGTCTCTTCTGCCACAAATCGTCTACGCTAAATGGCATTATTGCTGCAATTAAACAAAAACTAATCAGTCAACGAGTACTACAGCTAGTGACAACAGCTTGTAAATGTGGCAGAAACACAAGAAACTGAAGGTTTTTCTGTCCGGTGTATTTTATTTGCTTATATAGGGTGTTTAAAAAGTATGATGTATTCGTCAAAACGAGAATAAATGTTCCTATAATAATAGGTCCGGAGATGAATAACTATTAAGATATGGGCCAATCTGTTTTCTGATACCCATCTGTCTGTTATGTACACACTACAGGAAGTCCCCATGTGGTTAACAAACATCCTTACACTACTTCAGCACTTCTTTTTTCAATGAATCACGAACTTTCGCTATCACACGTGGCTGCGCTCGGATTCAGTCACATGCATTGGACACAAGCTCCAGTAAAGTGTGCATATTGTCGATGGGTAGCGCATACATCAATGTCTTTGAATATCCCCACAGCCAGAAATCTAACGGATTCAGGTCAGATGAACGAGGAAGCGATGCTACTGAATCTCCTCAACCAACCCATTGTCCATGAAACGTATGGATTACGTACTGTCACACACTGCTGCATAAACCACATCCGTTGTCTTCCTGCAAGTGTAACATTCTCCAATAGCACCGGTGAGTCATCGCACAGAAATCGGTGATATACAGCACCTGTCAATCTGTTTGGTAAAGTTTACGGCCGCATGAGTCTGTCACCCTTAATTCAGGCCCACGCATTGATCCAGAAGCGAATCTCATGTCCAAACTCCATGATATCGAGGATTTGCATCTGCCCACACTTGTGTATTGTGGAAATTTACTATGCCATTTCTTGAGAATCCTGCCTCTACTGTAAATACAATGCAGGCTGTGAACTGCGGATCTTCAGCACTCTGGCCTAGAAGCCATTGGCAGAATGGCAGAATTGGCAGCATGATAAAGGATAAAGCAACTGCTCTTGCAGAACTGACCACGCAAGAGTGTGGTTGATAACTATAGGAGCTGCAATTCTTCCCACACTCCTTTCAGGATCATGTTCTACGTGTTTCTGCACCCGCTCCTCCATCTCTGGCGTGCGAACTGTGCGAAGCCTACCGTGATCCACTGTCCTTTCTGCGAATGATCCCATGTCTGCACGTCGTTGGAAGAGCCTCCTGAACATTTTTGGAAATGGAATATAGCGTTGTGGATGATGTTTGGCGTACATGATATGCCGATTACTGTCACTGGCTAACTCGTAACTGAATATCATGTCTGCCATTTCGCTCGTGGAAAAGGACGACTTCATTTCACTGTTTACGTTGTTCACACTGCATTGACAGCACAACCTTAACTGACTAAAGTAGGAGACTGTTATAATGCTATGACTGGTACCAGCACCACCATCAGTGCACTGGAAATACAATCAATTAGAAACGAGCAATAAACTTCAATAGGAAGACAGCCTACATCACTGAATACTACACATAATCGTCATAAGTACAACGACCCATATCTCAACAGGTATTGGTTTCCGGACATATCATAGGCACATTGTCCGGCTCCATGGCTAAATGGTTAGCGTGCTGACCTTTGGTCAAAGGGGTCCCGGGTTCGATTCCCGGCAGGGACAGGAATTTAACCATTATTGGTTAATTTCGCTGGCATGGGGGCTGGGTGTATGTATTGTCTTCATCATTTCATCCTCATCACGCCGCGCAGGTCGCCTACGGGAGTCAAACTGAAAGACCTGCACTTGGCGAGCCAAACATATCCCCGGTACTAAAAGCCATACGGCATTTCTCCATAGGCACATTTATTCGAGTTTTGACCAATAGCATCTCCTGTACGAATATGGGACACTTTTAAAAACTTTACTTTCTAGTTTTTCTATGAATGCATTTCTATTTTAAAATGATGACCAATTAATAAGTACATACTGTTCTTAACTTCAGCAAGGTAACACCGAATACAACCTTTCTTACTACCCTAACGGGAGCATAGGTCCGATCCTCAACACCATTTCCACCCACGCAACTTATGTACAGGAAATATACGGAAATAAAGAATAAAAAAGAAAACACTCCTATGCACAAAGTTTAAGACAAAGGCTACAGTCCAAGAAGATGTCCATACCCCTGTAAGTGTACACTAAAATTATAGAGCATCCAACCATAACGTGGCTAGCTGCAATGGAGATATGCCTGCTGCGCTCCGGTGGTCTAAATCCACTCCTCTGACTCTCTCCATGGCGTGCACAACCGGAACGGAAGTCAATGCACTTCAAGGTGACTCCATCCGCTTCCGGTCACTGCATCATCATTAAATATTATGGTCAGGGTCCATCTCGCTCGCTGCTAGCAACATTATGCCATAAATGATGCTTGGGTGAAAATTCGTACGGAATGGCCCATT
Organism: Anabrus simplex; assembly: GCF_040414725.1. Taxonomy (NCBI): domain Eukaryota; kingdom Metazoa; phylum Arthropoda; class Insecta; order Orthoptera; family Tettigoniidae; genus Anabrus; species Anabrus simplex. The sequence goes on from NC_090267.1 coordinate 186,343,439, forward strand.
TTTAAGCAGAGACGAAGAGAAATATGTTGATGGGATTTAAGTACATCCAGCCTCTACTCGAACGTCCATGCATAAATGTTACGGATAATTCCATCGGAACAGTAAACAAGTGTTAACATACATTTTTAAATCACGGGCAACGCATGCAAATGTATTACACAAATGCAAGCATTTATTTATATCAGTGTACTAAAAATGCAGATAAAAACATACATAATTAAAGAACTCGACCGTGTGTATTTAAATATTTTGTAACCTCATCTTGTATATAGCCTACTGTATATATATTTGTACAACTAGCAGTAGAAACTCTCAGTAATGGAAAGTGGTATTTGGTGGTGACAAGAAACAAAGAAAGATGTTATTGGTTTTACGTCCCACTAACTACTTTGTTACGGTTTTCGGATACACCACGGTGCCGGAATTTTGTCCTGCAATTCCTTGATGTGGCAGGAAATCTACTGACACGAGCCTGACTTATTCCGAGCTACTTATACCACCGGACTGAGTCAGGATCGAACCCACCTAACTTGAGCTCAGAAGGCCAGTGCTCAAGAAAGAAAGAAATGCCTAGCTCAACTATTAGAAGTAAGCTCTCGCTGGGAACGTTCCGACGGCGATGGACAACGTATTACAGCCGTAGCATGAACAGCTATTTACTAATGCGTTCAACATTCTGAGGCTGCGTACATCTTCGGTGTTCAAAATGTATCTCATATACACATACACACATTAGATAGTTGCTAGAATCGAATCAAACACCACGTCTCGCGATTCACACTCCCAAATATTTCAGCTAAACATACTTTGAGAGCAGAATAGTAAAGGATATCACAGCCATTAAAACGCAATGAAGTGCTTGGAACTTACCTCCGCATTGTGCATCGCCCCTAAATGAGGGAAGGAACAAACCACCACCACCACCACCACCAGTGTACAGCGCACTTTGTGTTCTGCAGGGACACATCTACGCCTGACAACTCCATAATTACGTTCTTGAAGACAGGCACTAAGTCATGCTTGTCTGTACCGCAAGCAGTCTAGGAAATAAAAATTACGCACTTCCCACTTGAGCAACAACGACATTTGGAGACCACTTTAACAGAGCGCCTTTCTATAAACTATCATCAATGTGAAGTTATTCCAGGAAGCAACGCCAAGAACTTCTGTATTCACCTCGAAAGAGCGTGGAATGTGAAGGGAAATTATAAGCCCGATAATCGTAACATACATCTCTCTAGCGCTCTCACTGTCTGATGTACCGTAGAGAGTTCTGTTTTAAATGCTATCAGGTAGGATAAATAATGTGACGAAAAAAGACCAATTACTGGTGGTGATTTTAAGAGGACAAACTAAAATTTTATCGGCTTCCGATAATTGGAAAGTCACTGTTATATAAATACTGTTCATTACATCAAAAGAATTATCTCAGTGTTCGGAGTAAAAAAGGATCAAGGCAAATAGGCAGGAAAAGAAGATACTTTAGGAAAATGGTAATAGAAATAAAAGCTCAGGGCTCTAATTAACTGCCATGAATTCTATTACGGTAAATTTACCCGCTTAGCGTGGGTCATCTCCGATGAAGCTGTATCCTTTCTCGCGGTCTTTTCCATCAAGATCAACCATGGAATCTCAGCGCATTGAAGTTCACAATCGTCGTGTAACGGATCGCACTATTAACTGCCGTTCTCGAAGGCCCGGGTTCGATTCCCAGTATTGCCAGAAATTTAAGATGGGCAGGAGGGCTGGTGTGTGGGGTGTACGTGAAAAGAGCTACACCACCACGGGGCGATGACCGCATTAAAATGTTAACTAGGACTCAACAGACTCCATCGCCTGAGGCGAGTTTTCTGTAGTCTATTTCAATTCCATCCTAAATCCAATTTAGTTATAAATGCACTCTCTTAAGCAGGCATAACTTGAACACAAGTTAAGAAACTCACACAGAGTTTTAAAGTGCGCGGTACTGTTTCATTATGAAGTCCGAAGTCCCTAAAATTGACACAACAAAGACGACGACAAGCCGAGGACATTGTGTATCTGAATATCTAGTAATGCCACACCAGCATCAAATGACGAGGAGGAGGAGGAGGAGGAGGAGGAAGATAAAAGGGGGAAGACGACGGCCTGCGAATGTGGGTAACAGATCAAAATATATTCGTTACAGAATAGGTAAGAAATAATCTCAGTACAAAAGAGAGAAAAATAAGCAGAAAGAGGACAAAAGTCCGAATATTTATCGAGGAGACACGTCACCCTTGCACAACAAGTAGTTGGAGTGACCCTCAGCAACCACGAGGCGGCAGACCTAGACATAGCAACAAGCCAACACTGGCACGAGGCCACGTGGCAGCGTCGCGCTTTCGTTTTCACTTTTTGTTTCAATAATAGTACCCGTCTGCCACCGAAGCACAGTAAATTAGCGGCATCAATAAACAAGCTATTCACAGTGACGCTAAGAACAAACGTTAACCAAGCTCTGCATCTGAAACATAATCAAGTTGAAAGCCTTATTTTACAACAAACTTCGCACTACCTTAATGAAAGCTTAGAGAAGCGCACAGACGTCACAAAATATACGTCTTTTATATGAAATGCAAGCCACGTTCAGGTTTCATTCTCCTTTTCAACAATATAGTAGCCGATGCGTCGAGTTTCTATTCAGGGCTTCATTCAATGGGACAGTTTTCTTCATCACAGATATGCAGTTGTTAATATTAGGACATGTGAATAAATCACAAACAAAATTTTCGATTCGTAAATTCCCCAACATTGCCAAGTAAACAGAGATAAAAAACGAACTTTCAGTGATGTTTCTGAATAAAGATATTAAAATACTTCTTCTCTATCCACAAGGGTTTTTTTTTTTTTTTTTTTTTTTTTGATAACGTTCGGGAAACAAACAGAAAGACTGCACAGATATGAACGCAGCAATCCTCAAGTTTCTTCGTCTCTGATGTTTCGATTCATATTAAAATCAAGAGACATGCTTAGTTATCAGCTCCATGCACACGTGTGCATATACAGTACATACTTATCAGATTGCCAGAGACGCCACTGCTCTAAAATTTCACGCTGAGAAAAGAGGATGATTTCCAGAATTAGTAAATCCACTGTCACAGTCTTTCCTATTTAAATATTTTTAAATGTCAAAACGACTGTGCTGAAATTCGTCCCCGCCATGTTAAATAATAATTTCGTGTGGCTATTTCTAGCCAAGTGCAGCCCTTGTAAGGCAGACCTACCGATGAGGGTGAGCAGCATCTGCCATGTGTAAGTAACTGCGTGTTATTGTAGTGGAGAATAGTGTTATGAGTGGCGTTTGATTTGCAGGGATGTTGGGGACAACACAAACACCCAGCCCCCGGGCCAATGGAATTAACCAATGGAGGTTAAAATCCCCGATCCGGCCGGGAATCGAACCCGGGGCCCTCTGAACCGAGGGCCAGTACGCTGACCATTAAGCCAACGAGTTGGACTCCCGCTATGTTGATTACACTCTACAAGTTTCCAACCCATTATGCTTTTAAAAACTGGGAACTAGTGTATTTAGAGCGCTATATTGTTCTCCAGTAAAGTACTTATCCTTCATCAGCCTTTTTCAACCGCTCTATCCTGCGATGTGTGCAGATACCTACTCACATCACAGTATTATATCTGGCTGAGATGTTTTCGACAACCAGCAGGCGATTTCTAACCTAACAGAAACATGTATGACGGGTCAGTATTTCGAAAGCATCCCAACAGTCGAATAAAAACAGCTGACGGCTTACTGTCGTTGAAACTCATATCACGAGATCTTTTAAGCATTAATGAACGAGTTCAGTTCAAGATTAGCATGTCATAGCATTGAATCAACCATCAGTCAGCAAACCGTGCTTATAACTACAACGTTCACGGCTAGTTTGTGCAAGTCAAGAACGAATGCTATCTAGGCGACATGCGTGCTGATTTCAAAATTTCACCACCACACTTAAAACTATGGCCAGTGTTTTTGGCAACAGAGCTAAGAAATTTTAAGTAGACGGATTAGAACGACGAGAGAGAATTTTGCAAGGTGGACATCTCATGTGTATACTGGACACTCTTACATATCGATACAGTGAGCTATCGTAAATTAGTAGAATATACATACACGAGCACCAGCCGTTGTCACCACCGATCAAATGACCTGCCTCAAGGGGTAAAAACTCAAGACAGGAGAGTTCTGAGGTTCAAATCCCGGCACTGACAGCGGCAATCGTCACATTTCTTTACCTGCGTTCTTCCAAACTCAACGAAGAAAAATGTTGGAATGGTGCTTTTATCAAGAGATCGGGTAGCCTATATAGACAGAAAACAGGAATGGGATAGGATGATCTGATGGTGTCACAATACGATTACAGAGAATGGAGTTTAAATTTTCTATATTTAAACTAAAGCTTAAACTAATTCACGGTACTGAAACACGAACATTTCAGGGATGATTTACAAAATAAAGTTGACTGCAACAAGTCATAACTTGCCGTGGAAACACAAGTTACGTATTAAGGAAATCATTCTGAGAAATTCTCTATTTTTAAAATTCAAAATATTAATCTTGGAGGAAGCAAACCTTATTTTCCTTCTGGTTTGATGAAGCACGTAACTTTGAAATTAAGAGTTTTCTTGAGAAACTTCAATCAGCCTTTATGAACAACCTACACAGGAACTTATCACACAATTGTTCCTTCAGTGTTTTTCAGCGACTTCTATTCATAGATCCTAGAAGTATGAGAGGCGGAATCCCATGTCCGTTGTCCAATAAATGGATTTTCATTGTACCAAGCGAGGTGGCCGTGCAGTTAGGGTCGCGCAGCTGTGAACTTCCATTTTGGAGATAGTGGGTTCGAATCCCTCCGTCGGCAGCCTTGAAGATAGCATCGTTTTCCTTGTTTCCCATTTCCACAGCAGGCAAATACTGGGGCTGTAACTTAAATAAGGCCACGGCCAAAGCCTTCCAAATCCTAGCCATTTCCCATCCTTCTCTCGCCGAAAACATTTGATGTGGTAGTGCGACGTTAAACAAGTAACAAAAAGAAGATTTGTTGCTCTGTACTAATAGTTTCGTTCAAAGGGACATTTCTTGTCGTTCCTAGTCCCGTTACAAACAAGCTAATACAGTATAAGTATCATAATATCACATACCACCCTACAGGTTTCATTTATGCAGCAAGTAAATGTCAGGTTGACCACGAAGCCACCAACAGTGGAAAGTGTGTTTAAGACTTAACCTTCCGTGAATAACTGGGCGCTGGGGTAGTTCGAATTTCAGAGAAAATATTTAGTCCTGCGAATTCATTAACAATACAGACAGCCTATATTTCTTGAGAGTAGCGTGCCTGCCTCTTACCCGGAGGCCCCGGGTTCGATTCCCGGCCAGGACAGGGATTTTTACCTGTACCTGAGGGCTGGTTCGAGGTCCACTCAGCCTACGTGATTAGAATTGAGGAGCTATCTGACGGTGAGATGGCGGCCCCGGTCTAGAAAGCCAAGAATAACGGCCGAGAGGATTCGTCGTGCTGACCACACGACCCCTCGTAATCTGCAGGCCTTCGGGCTGAGCAGCGGTCGCTTGGCAGGCCAAGGCCCTTCAAGGGCTGTAGTGCCATGGGGTTTGGTTTGGTTTGGTTTGGTTTCTATATTTCTTGAGAATGTAATAATCTCAACAAACACCTCTGCTGATAAAGGCGTGAAAATAATTTATAGTCTGAGAATGGGTTAGTTGATTTATAGAGCACCAGCCGCTGCAAGCAGCCTGTGTGGCTTGGCGAGCTCTGGAGCTTAATGAATAATAACAGAATGTAACTTACAGTATTACAAAGCTATTCCAAGGAATCAATAACATCTTAAATATGGTATTCTAGTGTACAGGATGAGAACATGACGTTACATATAGTCGTCAACACAAGCAGTCTTATTGATTTTATTATTGTAGTAGTGTAGGTAACAACACTACCGTACAAACTTCCAGTGACACCTACCGTGATTATTGGAACTCAGCGCAACTGACTGCCTTCACAGTATTGTGATCTTAGACGACACCTCACTACACAGAAGACACTGGAGCAATAACTGATCTGAACCACATCCTACTGTAGAGATGACCAGATAGGGTTCACACCCTTGAAACTATGACGCGAAGCAATCGTCACGTAGCGCGCGGAGCACCTGTCTGTACTGTGTTGAGCGATACCGCCACTCGCACATCACGTCTCCCATAGAAGTCATGCGTGAAAAGATTAAATATAATATTCGCACAAAACATACAAAGAATGTGCAACCATAATTCCGGTCAAGATAGGAACCGTGAAACTTTTGTGTTAAGTGAGCATGGTAAAATTTGGATACTAACTCAGAAAATTCAAAAAGCCTTTATGATACTAACAGGACTGACGTACCAGACACTGCCGTCTTCTTTGAACGAGAATGTGGCCTATCAGGTGGGTAAGTGCAATTGGTGAATAGTAGAAACAAACTTGCCCTCTCAACATTCAGCTACACAGCACATGTATTGGACTGAGCTGTTAATATAGTATGGGTACGGCATACTACAACGGAGTACATTTACAAGGTTTCCGTTGTAAAGCTGGGCCCATAACAGTTTAATTAATATTCAGAATGCTGTTGAATGTTTGAGCACAACATGACTGGGGAAGCACCCAGGGCTCGCCCAACTTGTTAATAATGAGATCATTACACCAGCCAAGCGTACACTTGCTCCATTTTTTACTCAGCACGCCCAGTGACCACAGCCCCTTTTTTCATTTACTTCCCTACCTCTCCACGAGATAACAATTATTTTTTTAGTCTGGACAAACCGCACTCACTTCTCCTAAGTATCCGCCTTTTCTCGTAACAATGCTCGAGCTCTAGGATGCAAGTTTTGGAAAGAACCATGGGGGCACAAAACTGTTCACTACATTTAAATACGGTATGTCAAATTAAACAATGGTCCGCAAGAGCCTGTCCTTAAAAATTTAAATGATCCTCTGCTAACAATGACTAGGTCACCAACGTCCAGGTTTAGATAAGGCACGTTGTTCTTGTTGTTGTTGTTGCTGTTGTTATCCTGCTATAAAAAATTCCCGTCAAATTCCAGTGAAACCGATAGATATGCGACGAAAGAGAGTATCCATTTGGTCCAGCTCCTCAAGCCTCAGTTAATTTAGTTCAAGAAATATATATCTCCACGATTAATTCTTTTATTAGAATTTCGAGACATCATTATTAGGCCTGGTTGCTTAGAATATTTAAGACTAGAACAAATATGCTTTTTTTTTTCTTTTTTTGCTTTACGTCGCACCGACACGGATAGGTCTTACGGCGACGATGGGATATCGTAAAGGCCTAGGAGTAGGAAGTCACGTAAGTTCAACTATTCCAAACATCTGATGAATTTTCGCCAACAAAGACATCATAACACTTTTAAATGTCAAACGACTGTATTCGGATGCAGTGATGCTATCTATCTCTGCACCCCGACCACCACCACGGAGAAATATTTCTGTTCTTTTGTCGAAGCATGGTTCTTTGTAGAATAGTTAGGGAAAATACATCTCTGCTGTAACATAACTCACTTCTGCATTCAGCACGAATAAACTTTTTCAGACTGACTTGTTCACTTACGTTCAACAATTTCAAACATCTGATGGAGTTTTATGCACAGATAAAAACAATTTACTGGGAACAGAAGTCCAACTGATAACTGACTGTGCCAATGAATGACGTCGGCGAGTGAAAGCTGTTCGTGATGGGTCTGCAGTACTGTATTGCGTCAGCTGGTACGGTATTTTCGAACATCACTGTCTACCTTGAGAAGGCTTACGAGAGTGCACAGAGCAAAAAATCTGGGAATGCCTTGAGAATAGATCTATGCCATGTGCTTTAATTAATACAGACAAAATGCTGTATGAACATTGCCAAGTTGTGTCCAAATAGGGGATGGATATTCGGACGGATAGTGAGACTAGGCAGAATGTACAGTAAAATCGCAATCACAAGAATTCCGGGTGAAATGATAAAGATGTTTCTATGGTTAAACATTCTGGCTATACTAGCTTTTCATAATAAAGGAAAACAATTAACTGTTATTTAATTGCGATGAAGTGTGCACGATGCAATCCCAGCCCAATATATGGCATTTAATGGTTTGATCGGCGCTGACAATAATTTCATACAAACGGTTTTCCAAACGCCCTTGCGTCTCTGATAATCATAATTATTTAATGCCATGTTTTTTACTTTGGTTTTTGAGGATTATTATTATTATTATTATTATTATTATATGCGAGATGTAGTGCTTACAGTGCACTGTGTCTTGTGGTATGGGCTATATCAAATTTGTTACTTTCATTGACCTGTCTCAGTCTCATCCTTGGCTTTGACAATATGAAAGCGACTGAGGTATGAGTGATGCTAGTAATACCATTCCTTATGCAGCCAATCCCGGTTATGAATGGTGTGAAAAAATCGCTCATGGAGTCGGTTGGTGCATGCATTTCAGTGGGCTTGGCAGACTGATGTGTAATAGCAACTGCTGGCTCGGTGAGGAAAGCAACGGGAAACTACATCACTTCTCATTTCCCTACTACGCCTCTTCAGTGATGCCTAGGCTATTTATGACAGCTATTGGCAGAGCTGCAGAGGATCAAACCAGCCTTCGGGCTGAATACCCAACATACACATTATTATTATTATTATTATTATTATTATTATTATTATTATTATTATTATTATTATTATTATTATTATAAAGAAAGGAATACGACAGGGATGTAATTTGTCACCAGTGCTGTTCAACCTGTATATTGAGAAAGGAATTGAAGAATGCAAAGAGGAAATGGAAGGGATAAAGATAAATGGAGTAGAAATCAAAATGATACGATTTGCTGATGACATAGCTGTCATAGAGGAGAACGAAGAGAAACTACAAAGTGCATTAATAAGAATGAATACGATATTGAGAGATAAGTATAACATGAAAATTAATACAAAAAAGACCGAAATTATGGTATGCAACCGCCAGCATATTGCAGTCGACATCAGAATTAGTGATATACCACTAAGGCAAGTAAATGCCTTTACCTACTTAGGAAGTAAAATCACTCCAGATGGAAAAAGTTCAGTCGACATAAAGAGCAGAATTTCCCAAGCAAAAATTGCTTTTTACAAGAAAAGGATACTACTTACATCAAGGAATTTAAATGTGGAGACCAAGAAGAGTTTTATTAAGTGCTATGTCTGGAGTGTGGCCTTGTATGATTCAGAAACGTGGACTATTAGTGCACGTGATAAGAAACGTTTGGAAGCATTTGAGATGTGGTGCTGGAGGAGGATGGAAAAGATCTCATGGACAGGAAAACTCACCAATGAAGAAGTTCTTCGACGAATAAGTGAAAAAAGAAACTTTTTAGCAACAATAAGAAAAAGAAGAGACCAGTTAATTGGCCATCTCTATAGGCACAATGGATTCATAGTTAATGTCGTAGAAGGAAAGATTCAAGGTAAAAGAGGAAGAGGAAGACCTAGACTGCAATATGCAAGACAGATCAGAGATGACGTAGGAACAGACTCATATGTGGAAATGAAGAGATTAACGGATTACAGAGAAGAGTGGAGAAGACGAATTGCTGCCAACCAATCTTAGGATTGAGGATTAAGAAGAGAAGGAGATTATTATTATTATTATTATTATTATTATTATTATTTTTATTATTATTATTATTATTATTTAACATGCCCTATACTGACGAAAATACGGGTTATTCTTTCTTACAGTGGTTGAGTGCGATCCCACTGATATGAAGTCACAGTCGAGACCGCTAACATTTCAGCCCGACCTCGCACACAAGAATCACAAAGAAACTGGAGAATTTGACCCCTCAATGAGTTGACATGCACATTACGTCTGTTGCCTTGAAGGATGCGTGTGGTTCCTCCCTTCATTCCCCTCTCCCTTCATTGTCTAGTCAGTGGGACGTGTGGGCAGGCGGGGAAGCAAGTACCTTCCCCTCCGCGTGCGTTTCGTTCATGCTAGATATTCCTCTACTTCCGTTTTCTCCACCTCCCCTCACTCTTCAGATGTGTGCATGTATTAACGCGTCTGATAAATGTAACCAATGAGAGAGTGTGTGTAAGCAGGTACCTGGTAGTTCTGAGCGCTGTACTGATTTCTTACCTGAAACGAATATTTCTGGTCACGAGATACTAAAGATTTCGAGTAAAAACAAGGCAGCGCACTATCGCCACTTTTATTCATCATTGTAATGGATGAAATAATGAAAAGAGTTAAGAGACTCAACAACAACCCTGAGTTTAAAGCCTCTGCAGATGATGTGGAGATATCGAGTGATAGTGAGGCTGATGTATAACAGAAGCTAAATGACTGGAATGCTATATTCAAGCAATTTGGTCTCAAGATAAGTAAGTCCAAAGCAACAATGTTGCCTGTTAGTCGACAGAACATTCGTACTAACATCACTCTAGAAGAATCCAAGGTTTTTTTCTTTTCTTTTTTTCACTAGTAGAGTACACAATGGAGCACGGTTTTATCATCTTTTGAGGAAACTTCTTTGGGATAAAGTTCCATTATGATCAAATTTAATGCTCTACAGGACAGGGGCGTAGCCATGGGGAGGGCGTATTACTAGGGGGTTAGAATCCCTCCCCCATGAAATTTTTACGAAAATAAAATAAACGGAAACTGGCCAAAAAAAAACAGTACTAAATAAACATTCAGAGACACTCTTGTAGAACCAGCAGATCTGTAATTCACATGTATCAGTGTCGTTATAATGACAAGTCATCCATGCACCTTCGTCGTGTTTTTTTATTTTTATTTTTATTTTTATTTTTGCTAGGGGCTTTACGTCGCGTCGACACAGATAGGTCTTATGGCGACGATGGGATAGGATAGGCCTAGGAGTTGGAAGGAAGCGGCCGTGGCCTTAATTAATGTACAGCCCCAGCATTTGCCTGGTGTGAAAATGGGAAACCACGGAAAACCATTTTCAGGGCTGCCGATAATGGGATTCGAACCTACTATCTCTCGGATGCAAGCTCACAGCCGCGCGCCTCTACGCGCACGGCCAACTCGCCCGGTCGTCGTGTTCTACCATCATTTTTAACTACCCCACTCCCCATCGGCCGATCCTGGCTATGCTACTGGTACAGGAGCTTCTTTGTACCAGTTACCACATAAGATATAGCCAAGAAACTTGTATCCAAAGGAACAGAACTATCAGGAAACTACAAGCAGTGGAAATGAAGTTATTACTAACTATGGTTCAGAAAACAAGGAGGGACAAAATAGGAAACGACGAGATACGCTGTCTTGTCCAAGTGAAAAAAAAAAAAAAAGACCCTTAGTGAGATCTGTGTCGAGGCCAGGCCGAAACAGTTCGGTCATTTCAAAAGAATGGACCCACAAAGAACAGCTAGAGTACTGTTTGAGAAGGAACTCAAAGGCAAAAGCTCAAGAGGTCGGCCACGGAAGGGATGGATCGATCGGATTAGAAATGATCTAGCTAGACGAGGTCTGGATTTATAGCAGGTTATGGAAAAATATATGTACAGTACATGGACAGAAGAAAATGGAGAGCGCTCATTCACCGCACACAGGAAACTGGAGCTGGTTCAAGATGACGACGACAACGATTATGATGATGATGTCTACCTTATTTTATGTTACAACAGAAAAACGTGCATTAATGCTTCAGACAGAGTGCTTCTGAAACGAATTTCCTAAATCTACAGGAATTTTGAGTAAAACGAAAACATTAAACCTCAACGCATTCATTACAGCCTGAGTGTTAGAGATAGGGATAGATGACCGCGCCGTCCCAAATGCCTGATTTCATATTACTCACGTTACACCACAGTTCCAATTTGTGAACATTAGTCAGCTCACAGTAGTCATCCATGCTCATGTAATACTGAATTTCACAATCGAGTGTTATCTTTACAACCACGTTAAGCCTATAAACTCCATTCAGAACACGGGAAACAGTACAAAGCATCAACTGTTTCATTATCCATACACTTTTTATGGCGTCACGAAATACATGACAAAAAGGTAATAACTGCTAGATGAAGACTAATAATGTTCTTTACCCTGATCGTTTCTTACGAGAGATAGGAGGTAATGAGGATCTATTCGAACTCTCAGCCCACACGGTGGACACGGAAAGAAGCAGAATTCTTACCGAGGCAAAATGTCTTACCTCAGAGTCTGGCATATTAAGGTGGGTGTGACAAACTACGGCCGATATTATATCCATTTACATGTAGAGGCTCTTCTCTGCCATCTTCTCTTTCAGATCTAGTTTGGTCTACTCTTGCTCTTGTTCCGATCCCCATAGTATTGAGACTCTTTAGTCTTCCACTTTCCTACTTTACGTATTACGACAACGTTCCTTAGAAATTCTTTGTACATCGACTACATGTTAACTAAATACACAGAAATCAGTACAAGGCAGACTGTGGCGAAAAGAAATCTATCAAAAGCAATTAAATGAAATAATTAACACAAATGTTTACTAATTCCTTTTACGTACCACCTGCTGATAGCTCAGTGACAATATTACTAGTTCCCCACCAATGCAACCGCTATTCGAAACTCTGTCAATGCGTAAGGATTTTCGAAATACAAAGAATCATTCCCATGATTCAGATTCTACGTAAAGAAATCCCGTGAGTGTGATTCTAACACTCTCGGAGGAAAGAACACTTACTTCAGCTGACTGCGCTAGCAAGATAAGAAGACCACTGAGAAAATACAACAATGACGAAGTAAAATAAATTTGGGATTATACTGAACTCAAATTAGAGCCTCCGTGGCTTAGGCGGTAGCACGCCGACCTCTCACCGCTGGGTTCCGTCGTTAAAATCCCGATCACTCCATTTCGGACCTATGCTGAACAAAGCGAAGGCGGGACAGGTTTTTCTCCAGGTACTCCAGTTTTCTCTGTCACCTTTCATTCGACCGACACTCTTCAATATCAATTCACTTCATCTGCCAGTCATTAATCATTGCCTCAGAGAAGTGTGACAGGCTTCGGCAGCCGGCACAGTTCATATCCTCGCTAAATGGGGACTTCATCATTGCATTCCTGGCCCGGTCGCATGACTGGAAACAGGCTGAGGATTTTCATTTTCACTAAACTCAAATAACAATTGACCGTACATCGGGTTTTATTTGGTATTGGGATACTGTACCACCTGAATTATGTTTCTCGGCAATAACGTTTGAATATAACTTACATAGCCGACGATCGATCTCCTATCAGACTACTACTATTTACATTTGGTCACTTCTTTATATGTTCATTCCTTGAAAACAGACACACATGAAGACAAACTTTCTTTGCAACAAATTAAGAATTGAAATGAAAAGTGTTCTTTGGACATTCAATACACGATGTCACTACACAATGTGTCAAACAAAGTGGACCGTGGTCAAACACCAAAATAGCTACGTGGTAGTTAAGCGTCTTAAAAAGGCATTCTGCCACCATTCGCATGGATAACAGCTTCATAATGCCTTCTCATGTTTCTGAGAGGGCGCCGCACGATTAGTTGAAACAGGCGTCTCTACATTTCCAAAAGCGCGTCTTCGAAGGCTTGTAGTGTTTGGGGTGACGAATTTCTCACTCGGATGCGTTGCTCCAGTTGGCCCTAGACTTACTCGATCAGATTCAAGTCGGGACTGCTAAATGGCTACTTCATTCGTTGCTCGCGGTGCTTTCGTAGGATTCTTTTAACAATTTGCTTTAAAAAATATAATTTGCTTTACATCAAGCGACACCGATAGGTCTTACGGAGACGACGGAATAGGCAAGGGCTACCATTTTCATCATTATTCATGTAAATTCGTGGTTATTCGTTGGGTAGAAAACGAAATAGACTTCAAGCTGAAATTCTGTGGGATATTTGCGGAATACCGTTGGGGGTTACAATCGTCTTCGAATAGCTCTAAGGGTGGTTGTTAATATTTCAACAGTTTGCGGAGTGTAACCCATTATTTCACACCGTGAAGTGTTTTCTGGGATTTACTATAATTGTTACTGTATTTCTCTTCCACTTCCCTTTTCTGCTTTAATTTCTTGCCTCTTTAGTCTTAAGTAATAACACTAAGTCATCTTAACCTAAGAATCCCTGCGCCTAAATTTATCTGTTACCGCTTTCTTAAATTCATAACTCATATCACAATTTATTGAGGGACATTTCCTTTTTGCAATACATCCATGTCGTTTTTAGTTTTAGATAGAGCTGCATTTCTCGATTATAATCAAAACCTCGATTCCAACAGGCATTAGGAAAAGGGGCCTGTCTTTATAATGAAAACTCCACATCTCTATTGTGAATGGCAGTAGACAGGTGAGCCTGCCGTTATAGTAGAAACTCCCAAACTCGATTGTGAATTGCGGTACGAAACGTGGCCTGCCATTGTCATCAAACTTCCCAACGCGCACCTTACATCGTAAACAACGTAAGGAGTCCTCCCAGTAGTGTTTCTCGGATAACGCTAAAAGACATTCAATTTAATATAATCTTACTCACTGCGTGTACAGCAATTTACGTAGAAATCTGTATACAATGTGGAACAGCGTAGCGAAGCACGGGTACATTTGCTATAAATAATTTATTTTGTCGTATCGGGCTACCAGCGGCCTGTAAACATGAACCGGCCCGACCTCGGCCGAACTGAAAGAAGTATCGTCAGAGAAGATCACATGATCCCAGTTACGATTTAATTCCATCTCGGAAAAGGCGCACCGATCGATAATCTGTTCATCGTTGAGAGACTCTTTGGCGGCAGCTTTTCTGTAATGGAGTCAGGTTTCTCGTAATCATTTACGGATCCTGTATGGACATCCAGGAAATCTGGTCACCTGCATGAGCTCTGCCGAGTTCAAGAAAAGGTTCTCCTGCGAAGTTTCAACTAATCTGTTGTCTTCTTCCCTAGTAGAACCCCGCTTTAAACCGATACCCGGTAGACGTGCAATGTCCCCTGATACCCACAACTGCTGCATCCAGCCCTAGACAAAGCGCCTCATCGAATCGCTGCCTCACGAATGCTAAAACTGCCGTGTTGGACGAGAGCCAGCACTTGCTCTCTTGACGCGTGTGAATAATGTTACGGTAATCACGAATTTTGTAGCCTGCAGCTGACCCACTGCGCTACGTGGGCGCATGCCATGTGCGTATTATTCACCGTGCTGCATGCCAGTGCAAGTCACGAGGAGAAGAGACACTGGAGAGAGAAGACTGAGTGCGACTGACAATAAGTGAGACCTATCGACCGTGTTGCTAAAAGCATCTACGCGACTGTACAAAACCGAACACAGCCGAAGTGAACTTCCTTATGTTTCACACATCAAGAGATATGGCAATTTTTAATTATTCGACTGTACAATGTAAGGATATATGAAAATACAGAATTCAGGTTTTTATATGATGATGGCATTTGTTGTTTAAAGGAGCCTATCAGCTAGGGCATTGCACCCTAATGGTACGAGGTGAACGAAATTAAACTTCATACTTCAAAATGTATCCACTGACTACAGTCTAAAACGAATGACGATGAAAAAAAAATCATGAAACAAAAACAGTCAGTGGATCCTATTCGCAATGCTTTAAGTACTGGAATGATACTTACGTAATCTAAAGGGGTCCAAAATCCAGGTCATCGGCCCCTCCTAATGGTAGTAATCACTGTTAAGCAGAACCATAGTGTTCCTCCTACAGTGGTAGGCTCATCGTGTTTCTCGCATGGTGGTACTAATCACAGATAATGTGGACCCATGGTAGGTCGCACACAGTGGCCTCACTCACAGGTAACACGAACCTATGGTATTTCGCACATAAGGGTACTACTCACAAGCAACGCAGAACCATGGTGTTCCTCACTTAGTGGAACCAATCACAGACCACGTATACTCATGGTGTTGCTCACATAGTGCTATTAATCACAGGCAATGTAGACCCGCGGTGTATGACACATTATGGAAACGCCCACAGGCAACACAAACCCATAGCGTTCCTCACATAATGGTATTACTCTAAGGCAAACACGTGATTTTTCTTACAAAGTGGTGCTAACCACAGGCAACGTAGTAGGCCCAAGGTGTTCCTTATAAAGTAGGTAACGCAGACCCATTCTGAACACAGTGGAACCGACCGGTGGAATGCACACGATGGCACTTATCACAAACAACGCCCGACCCGTAGTGTTTCTCGCATAATGGTACTGCTTCTATGTAACGTAGATAGGCTACATGGTTTTCCTCGCAAGGTGGTACTAGTCGCAAGCAATGCCGACCCATGGTGTTCCGCACGTGATGGTACTAATCACAAGTAATCACATGGTTCTGTTATCATCCCTTGGTCGCCCCTTTTAGTCACCTCTTATGACAGGCAAGAGATACCGTGGGTGTATTCTTCACCTGTGTCCCTCACACGAATGGGGTCCGGCACCATAGCTAAATGGTTAGCGTGCTGGCCTTTGGTCACAGGGGTCCCGGGTTCGATACCCGGCAGGGTCGGGAATTTTAACCTTAATTGGTTAATTTCGCTGGCACGGGGGCTGGGTGTATGTGTCGTCTTCATCAACACTGCATCCTCATCACGACGCGCAGGTCGCCTACGGGTGTCAAATCGAAGGACCTGCATCTGGCGAGCCGAACTTGTCCCCTGACACTCCCGGCACGAAAAGTCATACGCCATTTCATTGATTGTTTGGTCCACGAGAGCTATTTTGTTTCGCTCAAGTCCGCTGGCAAGCCGGTTAAGACCCCCCTATCAAGGCCAACTAGAGAGACATCTAGTGCGGCCTTGCCCCTATCCGCCACCTGGGACGCGCCACGTAGGACTCCGCCTGCTACGCCAACGTAGTAGGTTCGGTCGGTAGAAGCAGAGTGGGTCTCGGCCCTCAATTGGCCACGGATGGTCCGTGGTCCAATGGCTCTGCACTCTGACCGGCCAACCGAGCAGAGGAGGGGTGGCCGCGGCTCTACCGTGGCTCTATGCCTCTGCATTCGGGAGAGGGGTCAGGGCTGGACCTCGCGGCTGGCCCCAACCGTCGACTGTCATGAGAATGGTTTTCCGTGGTTTTCCATTCTCCTGCACTAAGGCGAACGTCGGGACAGTTCCTAGTATAGGCTACGGCCGCCAACCCTCTCACCTTCTCCGAGCATTTCCTTCACCGTCACAAATCTCCCGACCTGAGAGACGGCGTCACCGTCTAAGAGGCACGCCTCTCCCTTCAGGGGAGAAATGAAAACATTTTAGTAGTAGTAGTAGTAGTAGTAGGTTCGTGGCGAGTTTTTATACTTCAGTATCGTTTATATATGAAACTAGCATATTATGTAGTACAAAACTTTAGTCGTCTGTAAATAACGTGCATGCTAATATAACCTTTTACTGACACAAACGAGTAAATCGATGGATTCCTGTTCAGAATCACTCGTTATCATGCTATGGACAGCCTATGCAGGAACGGCAAGTGTGCAGCGATATTTTGACGTTTTGGTTTTTCATCGTGCCAAGTTTAATGCATCGATGCCTTGGAATCAAATCAATCAATCAATACTGATCTGCATTTAGGGCAGTCGCCCAGGTGGCAGATTTCCTATCTGTTGCTTTCCTAGCCTTTTCCGAAATGATTTCAAAGAAATTGGAAATTTAT
Organism: Anabrus simplex; assembly: GCF_040414725.1. Lineage (NCBI taxonomy): Eukaryota > Metazoa > Arthropoda > Insecta > Orthoptera > Tettigoniidae > Anabrus > Anabrus simplex. The sequence goes on from NC_090267.1 coordinate 186,361,146, forward strand.
TGAACATCTCCCTTGGTAAGTTATTCCAATCCCTAACTCCCCTTCCTATAAATGAATATTTGCCCCAGTTTGTCCTCTTGAATTCCAACTTTATCTTCATATTGTGATCTTTCCTACTTTTATAGACGCCATTCAAACCTATTCGTCTACTAATGTCATTCCACGCCATCTGTCCGCTGACAGCTTGGAACATACCACTTAGTCGAGCAGCTCTTCTTCTTTCTCTCAATTCTTCCCAACCCAAATATTGCAACATTTTTGTAACGCTACTCTTTTGTCGGAAATCACCCAGAACAAATCGAGCTGCTTTTCTTTGGATTTTTTCGAGTTCTTGAATCAGGTAATCCTGGTGAGGGTCCCATACACTGGAACCATACTCTAGTTGCGGTCTTACCAGAGACTTATATGCACTCTCCTTTACATCCTTACTACAACCCCTAAACACCCTCATAACCATGTGCAGAGATCGGTACCCTTTATTTACAATCCCATTTATGTGATTACCCGAGTGAAGATCTTTCCTTATATTAACACCTAGATACTTACAATGATCCCCAAAAGGAACTTTCACCCCATCAACGCAGTAATTAAAACTGAGAGGACTTTTCCTATTTGTAAAACTCACAACCTGACTTTTAGGCCCGTTTATCAACATACCATTGCCTGCTGTCCATCTCACAATATTTTCGAGGTCACGTTGCAGTTGCTCACAATCTTGTAACTTATTTATCACTCTATAGAGAATAACATCATCCGCAAAAAGCCTTACCTCCGATTCAACGTTCCATTTAAAACTGCAGAAACAAATTGCGGTTCTTTAAGTATGTAAAAGAAGCGATCAAGCTCATCTACAACAATAGGCAAATATGTTATTGTAAATAAAATGACCGGACTATTTGTTGTAATATCATAGTGGAAGCTACCTGGGAAATGAACAATCGTCGTGAAGATAGCCGCTATCATCACAAGATTAGAAAGTAGGATATCCGAAAAATATAGCCGTCTAGCTCTAAGAAAGGGCGAGAATAATGCTTTTAGCTACAAAGAGTTCAGGAAAATAAAATTTAACATAAAAATATATTATCGTAAATCCATAGTTCCTAAACCTTTTTACAGAGATGGTAAAACAAACTAAGTCTAAGAACATACAGCTAGCTCCCAAATTTTAGCTCATTTTTTGTCCAGCATGAGGAGTATTTGATGCAGCAAAGGGTTCAATTTAGCGAAAACAACACTGGGTATTTATTACAGAGCAGCCAGCGTATAATCTGCGAACGCAGCGTGGACATTCAATTTCCTGAAACAACGCACCGTATCTAGCAGAGCTGCCCGCATGGACACGCAGAATTACAATATTACCACATAAAAGTGATATACTGCGGGCTAAAAACATCTCCTTTCGGTTGTGACCAAAACAAAGACAGGGTTTATGAATTTCACAGCCGCAATCATGGATAGCCTTCTTTATGGAGTTTATTCGACAGAAACTGAACAATACAAATAGGTGTTTACAATTTTACTAAGGAAGAATTTAAGAGAGGGACGAGAGAGGCAGACGTCCTTATTTACTATAATTTATAAGAAATGCCAGACTCACAAATTTCTTCTCCCACTAAAGTTCTATAGTATACCAGTAATTTTAACATTCAGACTACCAGCGGCGTATGCTGGGATCAAGACGTGGACTACCACTAGACTTAGGTTACCCCTTTTCGATGGTTGGTTTTGAACTGCACCCAATAGTCAACGGAGAAGCCTTCTGTGTTGTCAAGGCTGCTTCACAAGCTACTGCCCTGGATTCTGCTATTATCAATACTCAACACGTGTTCAGTGGAAATGGTAGCCTAGACATTAGCAAATTAAAGTCCTCAGCACCGAGTCAGTTTATGATTCCCGTCCGCACAATGCCATGCTCCACACAAAATTCTGTGGAAATATCCTTTCAAATCTAAGGCTGAGGAGAGCAAACTATTTTCTTAAGAAAAGCCTGTGGTTCCCTACACGAACTGCTACCAGTGGTGGTGACTGTTTTAAGAGGAAGTACAACTACGCAACCATCTTATATGTAACACTACTCAGACAGAAAAAAAGTTGAAGGGATCCGACACTTCCAAAAATGAAGGTATCGGCCAAAGGAGGACAACGGCCACGAAGAGCGTGAAAATGAATGACTCCCGAGGCATCGCAACCTAATACTGTCGGGGTCGAAAAAGAAGAATAGCTGACTAAGGGAGGTCGGAAAGGATATATGAAAGTGAGGAGTCTGCCACAAGTAAGTGGAAGCAATGCATTTTTTGTAACAACTTGCTTTACGTCGCACCGACACAGATAGGTCTTATGGCGATGATGGGACAGGAAAGGACTCGAGGTGGGAAGAAAGCGGCCGTGGCCTTAACTAAGGTACAGCGCCAGCATTTGCCTGGTATGAAAAGAGGAAATCACGGAAAACCACCTTCAGGGCTGCCGACAGTGGAGTTCGAACCTACTATCTCCCGAATGCTCCCGGAAGTAATGCAAGGACTCAGCTCAGGGCCCCGTGGTCGGCAACATACGCTCCCAAGTTGAAAGCCCCTGGGACCACTTTTAGTCGCCTCTTACGACAGGCAAGGGATACCGTGGGTGTTGTTATATCGTCCTCACCCACAGGGGGGGAACTCCTACCACCAAGAGATTTCAATCGCTGCGCACTTCAACTGAACACGCGCTGCGTTGCTGCCTACTTGTTGAGTAATTAAGTCAGTGGCGGCTGGTTATTGTTCTATTGGTGGTGCTAATACATTCGAAATCTATATATAATAGTTTTGTCTGTATATTGCTCAGAATTTTAAAAAAGAATGGTATTTCTGTATCGGTCATCTCCACAGTAACAAGGAAATGCACTTTTTACTTTGTCTGTCTGTCTGTCTGTCTGTCTGTCTGTCTGTACACGCATCACGAGAAAACGGCTGAAGAGAATTTAATGATAATCGGTATGTAAAGTCTGAGAATGAGCCACTACAATCTAGGTCATAAATTCTTTTATTCACGCTGAGCGAAGTGGCAGTTTAGAGGCAGGCCTAAAATTTAATTCTCAAATATTTATTTTATTAGTGGTTCTATCGATAAATACTGCATAACTAAAGTCATATATAATTAAATTTCCGATCATTTATGTTTCATACAGTTTTACCTCACCGACAATGATAAGAGTGGTATTTGAGAGTCGGAAGAAAACTACATGAGAAGACTTACAATATGGAAAGCTCATAAAATTGATCAACAATAACATTACGTTGACTATTGTTTGTTGTGATGGTCTTTGTCTCATATGCTGCCACTCATCTCCGATTGATGGGATTACCGATGGATACCAAGTATAACACCTTGCCTGAATATTGGCGGGAAATAGCAGGGAAATAGCATACCATTCCTCTGATTCATACATTTTCTGAAACTGCTGGTACGTAACACGCTGGTTCATCACAGTATTCCAGCTATTCGATCCGTACTCTGACGCGCTCATTGGGTTGATCAATGTGCACAATTAACGGAATAATGGCCGAGACTCACTTGTGACCTGGTCTAGAATTACAATTTCGGCCTATTCCACATTATAGCACCACAATTCACTAAATAACTCCAAATTCAACCCTGAAATGAGCCGTTTCTTAAAAAAAGCTTCTTCTTCGTCGTCGTCTTCTTCACTTTTATTAAATCATTCTGCATTCATTTTATTCCAAATTAACAGCCAAGAGGCATGTTAAGATATTATAAGCCAGTGTTGTTATCTGTTGCCCTACTTGCCTCAAAAATCTCCTGAAGATAATCACAAGCCACCAGAAAGTGGCGGGAGCAAAAGAAAACTTACGTTTCACTATGAAGAAAACAGACATTTAGACTATGTTCTAGGCCTCGCAGAAAGTGTATGACGATTTAACTGTTAGTGGAAGCTCATGGAATCCTAAAAGAAGTGAATCGGAATCTGAGAGAAGTGAATCGGACTCAGAATCGGAGCAGGTAGTATGTCTACGAAAATATACTTCAGCTTCCGTTAAGTGCTCATAGATATTAATTTTTAATAATTTTCACTCGTATGCTGCTAAAGTAAATTTTAGAGAGTTGTTCATAGAAATCGGCAAACAGGCATTTCTAAGTGTTCGTGGTTTACACAATCGAATGGGCAGAGTTCGCAATAAAAAAAATAATATAAAAAAAACCGCTCAAAAGTGGCTCTTCAACTCGAAAACAAGATGAAAGAGGTGACAATACTTTTCAATAAAATATAATTATTATTGGTTACTTTGCATATTTCTTTAATCTGCTTGGTGACTGCTGACGTCATAGGTTGAAATAAATATACAATGAATGGAATTTTAGGGAAAGAAAAATATAACGGGTTGGTTTAATATTACTTTAGATATGCTTTTAGCTGAAAATGCATTTCAAAATAAATTGCTATTAATATTGGAATGATCAACAGAGTAAATAATAATAATAATAATAATAATAATCTTATTCTCTTGCAGGTAAACATGCCAATTATCCTCAGGCATATAAAGAAGACAGCAAACAAGGATCAGAGGTTTTCTTAACAGCAGTCCAAAATATACTAGTCACTACAGTAGGTCACAATCCAAGCAAACAGTACTTTGATTGTGACATGACTGTTTCTAAACTCTACAGAAAATATCTTGACTATTGCAAGAAGAAGAATATAAACATTGCATCAGAAAAAAATATCGAGGAATGTTCGACACAGAATTCAACATAGGGTTTAAAGTCCCAAAATCTGACACATGCGTTAAGTATGACCACTTTGTAAAACAGTTTAGAGGATGCTAAAGCTTTAGGTGCTTCTGAAGAAGAAATATGGAAAACTGAGGTGAAAAGAAAATTGCATCACAGTGAGGCCGATATGGGACAGGGTAAGATAAAACAGCTTAGTGAGTTGACAAAGAAAGACAGCAAGAATTATGTGATTTCAATCAATCTTCAACAGACTTTGCCTACACCTAAACTATCAGTAGGAGCTGCATTTTGCTGTAGGAAGGTCTGGACTTATAACTTTGGGATTCATGACTGCCGCAGTGGTGTCGGTTACACGTTCCTTTGGAGCAAAGATACAGCTAAAAGATGGGCAGAAGAAGAGGGAAGCTGTATTCTGAAATATCTGAAGATCGCTAATCCATCGGGCGATTATTTACACATTATAAGCGACAACTGAAAGGGACAGCGGTGGTGGTGGTGATTGAATAAGAACTGGACAATAGTTGTTTTAGAGAGAGCATTTGTGGAAAGTGAACGATTTACAAGAATAACCCATTGGTATCCACAAGTAGAACACACAATATTGCCATGCGACAGGGATTTTGGCAGGACAGAAAAGCACACCAGACTCTCCAGAAATGTTTATGATCATAACGATTGGGCCAGTGTTATTTCTGAGTCTTCTACCAAACCACCCTTTGTGGTAACAAAAATGAAGAGTGAAGACTTTAAGGATATTGAATGTCTAAAGAGCAGTATCGTCAAGAAAACGGATAGTGATAACTCTCCTGTTCGTTTCTCAAAGGCAACCTGCATCACGTTCAATGAAAATGACCCCTTTTCGTATGAAAATTGCACAGTCCTATTGTCAGTTTGAAGAACGAGAGATAAATATCAGGCGCAAAGGAATAAAATCTGATCTAAGCCCATTCAACCTTCCAGAGAAATACAGCAGGAAACTAAAAATCAATAAACAGAAACTGAAAGACATAAAATCACTTTTCAACTACATTCCAATTTCCAATCAAGGTTTTTCCAGGTACTTGAAGCCGATGACAGTGATGGAAACTGTGTGGAAAACTTGGATTAAGATCATTAAATGGAAAACTATGATTCTTAAAGTTATGTGTTGCTATGATCAGTAAATGTCAAACAGTATTTTAAAATTTATGTTGAATTAAGATCAATAAATGTAAAATTATGATATCAAAATGTATGTGTTGTAATGTATTTTAAAAGCCGTAGTATATAACATAATAGCATCTTTATAAAACTGCACCAGATATAATCATAAGCCATACGAATATGCGCAATGCTGAAAGTTAAAGAATATAAAACTATTACAATTAGCTTCTTATTGGCCCTTACCACAAACTCTTGCGTAACAAACCAAAGAAACTATTCATATTAAGATTAGACAATAATAAAGCATTTCCTGATTTTATCAAACTTTGAAAATGCTCTCCTGTAAAGAAGCATATTTGTGGTTTATGACTATCTCTGACGCAGCCCTTCAATTAAATATGTTACCTCGACAAATAAATTGTCAGAATTTCCGTATTCTACATTCCGTATTTCATTGCGTATGGATTTTTTTCCGCTAGTGTATTAAGTTACTCTATTATCCAAGAAATTAACGGGAGATATCTGGGCCTACATTTAAACAATACATCAAGGTACCAATGAGTTCCAAGGACATTTCGAAAACGCTTGAAAGTGACTGTAGTAATGAATCCATGTCAGGGGAAAGCGAATTTTGTTTACGAAAGTGCTCGGTGACGCGAAAAGTAACTTTCAGTGACATAAATGATAACCATGCTGGATGGAAGGTAGGCTCTATACAAGCCGGAACTGTGACTTGGAAATAGTATTATTTAATCAAAACATTCATTCATCCAACACCACCGTTACAAAATGACATCGGTCACGGGGATGGCCGGACAGAAACACACTGAAATGTTTCTAAGAGAAAAGGTCATCACTCGGAGAGATGTTTATTACCAAGTCCAAAAAAGATGGATTTGAAAAAGTTTACAATAATGTAAGCTACACTGACAGGCACTGCTTGTGGCACGTGACAAGGGCTAAATGAACGTTATGGCCTCCAGCAGCAAATGGGTCATTATCTGTCGTTGCCGGCGGGTAGCTAAAGTTGAGCACAACTTCGTCGTTTCCGTTGTCACAGCCATTACCCATACCCCGCCGCAAGCTGGGAATATGACCTCTGATAAAGCCCAGCCCATGCAGTTCAGGTGCTACGACAGCTACTAAGCGACCAAAACTCTGTATCACATACGTGGTAACTAGAAAGATGGCTATCATTTCCTTCAGATTACAACGAATGGCAGTGCAAGACTGTTTAGGCTACCGTAACTTTATATTAGTCGAAAATTAATCGTTTTATGATGAAACAAATCGTAAGTAGCCTTATCCGTATTTTCTGCTCGTCAAAATCCTGCACAGAGCGTTTCAAAATGGTAAATATTTTAACCCTGGAACACCACAGTGGAGTGATCATGGCACGCCTTTCTTATTTTTGCCAACGCAGTTTAGAAAAACCAACCCCATGGCACTACAGTCCTGAAGGGCCTTGGCCTAGCAAGCGACCACCGCTCAGCCCGAAGGCCTGTAGATTACGAGGTGTCGTATGGTCAGCACGACGAATCCTCTCGACCGTTATTCTTGGCTTTCTAGACCGGGACCGCTATCTCACCGTTAGATAGCTCCTCAATTCTAATCACGTAGGCTGAGTGGACCTCGAAGCAGCCCTCAGATCCAGGTAAAAATCCCTGACTTGGCCGGGAATCGAACCCGGAGCCTCCGGGTAACAGGCAGACACGATACCCCTACACCACGGAGCCAGCTCTAACGGAAATTAGAAAGATGCATTTAAGTTAGCCCTACAATGAGTCATTCTGATCTAATTCTGCCAGTTGCACGAGACATTCTGACGACAAATATAGGCCAGAGTCCAACAAACCAAGTGTGGTATTCACGACTGTGTTTTATCTGACGGGCTAGTAATTTCCTCCTGAAATTCTTGCCTGTTGTTAACGTGCTCTCTGGTTTAAGATCAGTATGATTAGAGGCATGATTTTTTCGCATTAATTTTTGAGCGATTTCGCGAGAAGGATACTAATTTTCGCGTTATTTCGCGAAACAGACATTGCCGTATCGCTTTAATGAAATTAATCATTGCTTCCTTAGTTGGTTGGCTGTGGGAAGGTCTCCAGATCCTAACCAATAGAAAAAAAAATCTTTATCAGAAAGAGATCTTAGAAAACGTAGTCTTACTATCACTGATCGTTGATTGTGGAGGTTTAATTGATAGACTGTACAAACCTGGTACATACTTTTGAAGCCATTTCCAGAGTGCAGGGTCGTCTACCTTCTCCAGCGGGATGTTGGTTTTAAGTAGCATCGCTGTTGTTTCGTGAATAAATTCTGATTATTCACTCTTAGCTTTATTTTACACATCTAATGAGAGCTCTATTGTTGCCTGCTGTTTCACTGTTGGAGTGCTAAATTTACGTCTGAATGTTCCTTATTTTTAAATCAATGTTTTGAGACAGTATATTTATTCTCCCACTCGATACGAACATTACAACGTTTACACATCAAAATACTGCTTTCCGAAACGTATAAACCTTCACTCGCAAATTGTTTAGCTCTGCTCTGCACCGTAACACTTGTCGAGTGACCCCTCTACTGTCTGTGATCATTTTCTTAATTTTACCTGACCACGAAGCCGAAATACACCAGTCAATTGTGCTGATTGTAGACGTCATTAGGGATTCCAGGATTGCACAATATCGTGAGGTGAGAGACTGGGGTGGGATCACTACCCACCACAACAACAACAACATTCCAAACATTTCGTTTGGCAAGAAGCCTGGAGCCAACCCCTTTTCTTTGATGCCATGTCTTAAAGAGATTTTCCAGAACATTAACGATAACGTATTTCTTTCATGTTGATGAATCTTTGTTCGCTCTTCCTTTTCTTTTCATACATAATCTTGGAACAGAATGTCAAGTTCGTTATTCACTACAGATTTCGCTGTAATATCGCGCTTATCGCGAAATAATTAAATTTCGCTTTAAAATGGCCTTATCGCTTTAATTTCTCCAAGACAATGTCCATATGATTCGTCAAGATATCGCAAAATCGCTTCGAAATATTTTTTGTCGCTTTTATCGTTAATGCGAAAAAATCATGCCTCTAAGTATGATGTTTAAAATGACTAGTTCCGGATGCTGTCAACAAAAAAGAGCACAAGGCAGAAATTGGAAGTTGGTGACTGTGAGAAGGACGTAAAGTGGGTAAAAAAAAAAAAAAAAATGAATACACTATGTACATCTCCTGTAACAAAACTTTAATGAAAAATCGCATGCCTTCATTATATAAGAACGTTATGCCGAGGATAAAGCATATGTACGAGTCATTGTGAGAAAATCTGTCCTTATAACCAAACAAGTCCGCCTCTGTGGTGTAGTGGTCAGTGTGATTAGCTGCCACCCCCGGAGGCCCGGGTTCGATTCCCGGCTCTGCCACGAAATTTGAAAAGTGGTACGAGGGCTGGAACGGGGTCCACTCAGTCTCGGGAGGTCAACTGAGTAGAGGTGGGTTCGATTCCCACCTCAGCCATCCTGGAAGTGTGTTTCCGTGGTTTCCCACTTTTCCTCCAGGCAAATGCCGGGATGGTACCTAACTTAAGGCCACAGCCGCTTCCTTCCCTCTTCCTTGTCTCTCCCTTCCAGTCATCCCATCCCCCACCAAGGCCCCTGTTCAGCATAGCAGGTGAGGCCACCTAGGCGAGGTACTGGTCATCCTCCCCAGTTGTATCGCCAGACCTAGAGTCTGAAGTTCCAGGACACTGCCCTTGAGGCGGTAGAGGTGGGATCCCTAGCCGAGTCCGAGGGAAAAGCCAACCCTGGAGGGTAAATAGATTAAGAAGAATAACGAAACAAAATTAAAATTACTTTCTCTCTCCAAAAAAGTAATCATACACTGTCAACCTTATGGACAGGTCTTTAGTAACACTGTAATTGAAGGAGTGAGTATTAGAAGGGTACTAAGTGTCATTTTATGAGAAATGGGATAAACACGTTTTCTTAAGTATTTTTATCAGTAAAATGTCCGACTCGTTGGCTGAACGGTCAGCGTACTGGCCTTCGGTTCAGAGGGTCCCGGGTTCGATTCCCGGTCGGGTCGGGGATTTTAACCTTAATTGGTTAATTCCAATGGCACGGGGGCTGGGTGTATGTGTTGTCTTCATCATCATTTCATCCGCATCACGACGCGCAGGTCGCCTCCGGGAGTCAAATAGAAAGATCTGCACCTGGCGAGCCGAACCCTTCCTGGGATATCCCGGCACTAAAAGCCATACGACATTTCATCAGTAAAATATGGTACACCAGTTGGTTTTACAGTCGGAACACGTATAAGCGTTTAAATAAAATATAAATTGGTTTGGAGCATTACCTGTTGTAGAAGATTAGAAGGGCACTAAACTGTAAATACCAACAAATTCATCTAAAATACAAGATCTCAAAACCCGATTAAATTTGTACCATCCAATAAGAAATTGGAATTCTGGAATGATTTATTTATAGAACAGGAAAACACGAAGAATGAGAAGCGCACAAACGCAGATGAAGACCAAAGGGAAGGCACTGAATCAATGGGAACTTGAGATATGTAAGTGCTAGAAACCTATAATAATTTGCATTATGAATGAAGTGTGCTACGAATTACAAAAGACATTGTGAACCATATGAAAAGAGAAAGTGTACAAACATTTAGACAAAGGCCATGAAGGCCCTTGGAGGAGTGGAAGGTAAAGGCTTCCATCATTGTTAACCGTGGCACGTTATGGGGTAGAGTGGTTAGCTCTACGCCCGGCCGCCTTTGCCGCCAGGAATTAACCTGATACTCATTTTTGGTGTAGGCTGAGTGAACCTCAGGGCCATATGCACCTTCGGATGTGGAAATCTCGTTTCTTAAATGTTACGACTTCCTGACGGGGATTCGAACCCACGTCCTTTCGGGCGAACCGAGCACGCCTTTACCACCTCGGCCAGGCAGCCCTTGTACAAACATTTACAAACTATAATATTTTTTCTATCTGATACAGTTAATGTTTGTATAATCCCGTAGCTGTGTAATATTCCAATTTATTTATTTCACAAAAAAACCAGTAGCATAGTTCAATAAAATATATACATGTCCTTAGGGAGATCACTTCCGGAAAAATATTGTGTCACAAATACAGAGTTTACAAACTTTTTTACACTCCTGAAAAGTTACGAAAATTCAGTTAGTACCCATCTAATACTCAATCCTTCAATGTTTACATTTTTACTTTGTATACATTGCCCTTGAGTCTCCTATGACCTGAAGCCATCTTGGCATGGAGGCGACAAATTTCGCTGTCGTTTCTGGATCAGTCTCAGAGCATTATCCAATGAAATTTGTTATGAGGTCTTCCCTTCATGAACATTTACTTTTTCGTGCACCCCTCTCCAACAATGCCCCAATAGCCTATTTCCCATTGTGTTAACATCTGGTGATTGTGGAGGCATTAGCAGCTGCGCACGAACGTTGTGCAGCAACTATTCTTTCGCTATACGTGCTGGATGCTTTGGGTCATTGTCCAGTTTGAAAATAAACGATAAAAATCAACACATTCAAATTCAAGTGAATAATAATCTTCCTCGTCGGAGGAAATCGTCAACATCGTTTTCAGAACACAAGTTCGATCTTCTTAATGACTAGGAGCGAGAACGGTATTGAGGAACAAGAATGTGTTAAGTTACCAGGAGCACTTCAAAAAGGACCAAAGAAAAACGTCGCGATTTGTATAGGCTACAAAATCAGGGAGACACTTTTAGGGGACAAATACCACATAAGAAGACTGTAATGAGACAAAGATCTTCAGTAGAGAATTTCATAGCTGGGCTGAGCGGCTCAGACGGTTGAGGCGCTGGCCTTCTGACCCCAACTTGGCAGGTTCGATCCTGGCCCAGTCCGGTGGTACTTGAAGGTGCTCGAATACGTCAGCCACCTGTCGGTAGATTTACTGGCACGTAAAAGAACTCCTGCGGGAGTAAAATTCCGGCACCTCGGCGTCTCCGAAAACCGTTAAAGTAGTTAGTGGGACGTAAAGCAAATAAAATTATTATTATTATTATTAGAGAATTTCATGGAGTTGAAATGAGGTTAACAACAAAAAATCTTTTCGAAAATGGCCGCCTAACAATTTATTTTTTTATTGTTGTTTAATGTCACACTAACACACCGAAGGTTTTCGGCGACGGAAAGATGGGAAAGGGCTAGGAATGGGAATGCAGTGGCCGTGGCCGTGGCCTTAATTAAGGTACAGCCCCAGCGTTTGCCTAGTGTGAAAATTGGAACTATGAAAAAACCATCTTCAGGCTGCCACCGTCAAAAAAATCCTCGAAAGTTAGTACCTAAAACGCGCTCAACTACCCTGGTCTCTTAAGTTTCAGAAGTCCACTCATAAAAATGAGAAAATGTACATTATTTGCTTTCCATTAGAAGAAAAACAAATCCGTGGTACACACAATACATTAAGGACCTTAGCCTGCCAGGACGATTGTTGGCCAGCCAGATGAACTGAAGTACCGGGCGAGTTGGTCGTGAGGTTAAGGGCGCGGAGCTGTGAGCTTGCATCCGGAAGATAGTGGGTTCGAGCCCCACTGTCGGCAGCCCTGAAGATGGTTTTCCGTGGTTTCCCATTTTCGCGCCGGCAAATGACGGGACTTTACCGTAATTAAGGTCACGGTCGCTTCCTTACCACTGCAAGCCCTCTCCTGTCCCATCGTCGCCGTAAGACCTATCTGTGTCAGCGCAACGTAAAACGATTTGTAAGAAAAAAAAGATACTGAAGTGCCACACGGCCAACGTGATGGCATCCTCAACCAGACTACACATTAGATTTCAATCAAACTTTGAATTTATGACTTACTATCAGTAGACAAACTGCGAGGAGGTAAGGTAACCTAGAGGTGGGGTGGGAGGCGCTGAGATGTAAAAATAATCTAAAGTAGTGTCGAATCCATAGTTTTCGTGGTCGCTGAAAAGAATAGTGACACTCCGGACGTCGTTGAAGTCCATCTTCAGCCCCCATCGGCATGGAGACAAGAAGGGGTGAAAAAGAAATTGTCCAAAATAACCGAAATTGCGGATGTATGAGGGGTTTTTTTTCAAAATAGCCTTCACACAAAATTAGTACACATATGACATACTATCTGAAAAAAATAATGTTGGGTAAAACACCCCTAGCACTCCTAGCGGAGGTGGTGACATAGAAAAATAAACGAAAATTACTGATATTAATGTCGAATACCATCGTTAACGAGGTCGCTGAGTTGAACTGTGACACACTGGATGATTAAATCATACACATGGGTGTATGTGGTTACGTTCCAGAATTGCTCTCAACGAAACTTGGTATACATATGACTTAAAATCTGAAGAAAAAAAAATACTATGGAGATGAAACATACCAACCCCCACTTGGGGTGGGGAATGGGGAGGATGGATTTTACAAATAATGGGAAATAACCGATATTAATGTCAATCCATTGTTTATGTGTCGCTGAGACGAATTGTGACGCTCTGAATACCGTTAAGTCCACGTTCAGCCTCCATTGCAACAAGAGGCTGAATGGGGTTTAATAGTAAGTAGTCTAAAATGACCGAGATTAGTGTTGAATCCACTGTTTTTGGGGTCTCAAAGACAGTTGAAATCGTGTAGATCATCCGTCTTACTAACAAACGGTGTATAACTTTTATCCAAGATTTATTCACCGTTTATGTGAAATTTGTTACTAATAAACCCTGTATAAGCCTCGTGTGTATACATCTGTTATAGTTATTCATTGAATTGCTTATACAGACCAGGACCCTTGTATAAGCGTTGTATAACAGTAAGCAGCGGAAAAAGAAACGAGTGAGCAGTTCATTTTCGTGGTATTTATTGTCTGCAGTAATATAATCGTGGTGAAATATTCGACTTATCCATTTAACATTGAACATACATTGAAAGAATGGACGATAACGTTGATGATCTTCACGATATTTTAAACATAGAAGACATACACCATTCAGAGGTTATGGAGGCTAGACATCTTCGTGAAGTAAAACACTTTAAAGAGACGGAATGACAATGAATAACTATAAAATAAATGATGGTTGGGCGTATTTTTTTTGTAATAATGTGTTACTGCTTAATAGACTTTTGATATTGCGAGTTTATTATACATTACGGTATCTGCCCCTACAAAGATCTTCTTCAAATTTGAGTACCTATAAAATGGGACATATTCCTCGAGATAAAAATGGCATAACTTGAAAACCATACGTAATACGATTTTCATACTTTGTAGTTGAATACGCAGAAATATGATGCATAAACGCCTAATTGAAACTTTTTTGATCAAACCTTTCTTTTGAGCTACAAAACACTGTTTTCCTTTCTCCTGAAAAGTAAGGATTTTGGAATGTGTACACTTTTCAATTCGCCGATTCAATTAAAATTGCTTACGTTTTCCGTACTATCCCAGTTAGGAGCTATTGATCTTTTCTTAAGCCTTTCCATTTCTTTTTTTGGCGTTCATTACACAAGCAAGCTGAAGAAAAGTTGATATCAGTATAAGCCAATTTCCAGCTGTCTCACTTAGTGTTGCCACTGCCTTTTTGATATGTCGTGCTACTGTGCGACTTTCCGGAAAGTTTTACTCGTAGATAACCAGCAGAAGCGATCATAAAGGCGGTGAACGTGCGAAATACGTCAGTGAACTGCAGGAAGAGATTCCTACGCCTTGGAAAGAGTGTATACGTGCTGTATAATAATACAATGCGTATACCTCGTTTATTAGTAAGAAAAATGAAAAACGCTTATACAGGGTTTATTCACTGTATAACTAAACAAGAGTTAAACAACTGTATAAGGAAATCTATAGCGCGACGGATAAATACATGTAGTTATCACTTATTACTTCTTTGAAAGGATCAAATACTCCCCAGTCAAGCCGAGCTTCCACATGGGTTTTACTCAAAAATTAAATAATATAAAAAAATAAATCAAACACATCTCAATAATTCTAAAACTACAAAATAGATGGTAAAAATCAATATTCCAAAAAGGAATTCTATAAAAATTCACTTCACACATAACTGGTAATACTAATCTTAAAAGTAAATATTAAAAAACTAACCGGGAAACGCCGGATAATACAGCTAGTCTATATAAATAAAATCGTAACGACCATGTGTCTGTACAATGAATATTTTGGTAAAATTAGCTTTGGTGCCTGTCGGTTTGTCTGTCTCGGTTTTTATAAGTAGAAAATTACTGGATATATTTCTTCCAAATTCATAATTAGAATCTACCTCTCGTTGGGTAGGATTTAGGGCCAAATTTATTGCTAAATCCCTGAATAGACTGGCGGTTTATAGGAGGCAGTGATTTTACACTCCCACAAAATATACATGACGAACCTTAATGTATATTTGTTAAATTAGGTCTATCAAAAGACTGTATATACTAAACGGTTAAGTATATGTTATTTCCGTTATTTTATGTCGTACCTATATGTATTTGTCGTACGACTGTAAATAACGGAGATGCTTACAAAAACTTGGATTTTTAGTCTAAGTCCCGTGGAATACTTTGTGCATGTCAGTTAAAGGTGGGTTAACGGGAAGAACTAAAGAGCCATTTTAGTCTTCAGCCACAGCGCCACTTCAATGCTCATAGAAACAACAATATATCGTCGCTGCCGGGACAAAACCTCCTATGTGAAATATTTTAGCTTAGAACTTTGGCCGGTAAGGTTCTATCATCTAAGGTGCAATGTTGTGTGAAGATGGTCAAGGCATTCCCGCTCTTCATAATGTATGTGCTGCGGGTCAGTATATCTCCAAATATATTATCACATAGGAGATTTTGTCCCGGCAACGACGATATACCCAAGAACTTCGCACAACTTCCGACCAGGAACTGTACCGTACAATAAACCCTGTAATCGTCCTCATTCTATCTCTACTTACTCATTTTTAACGTACTTCACGATAATGCCACCTGCTTTCGTCGAAAAATATGAATTTAACATGCCGTATTAAACGTTTGAATACAGGCATGTAACTTCGCATAAATTCATGAAGGAAACGTGTAATCCACTGCGAATTCCCATGCGAAAAACGGGCACAACTGCTAGTCTATCTATATAAATAAATTAAGAGTTTTGTCTGTACATTGCTCAGAATTTGAAAAGAATGGTATTTCTGTATCGACCATGTCCACAGTAACAAGAAAATCCAGTTTTTACTTTTCCGTAATTTCTGTCTGTCTGTCTGTCTATCTGTCTGTCTGTCTGTCTGTCTGTATGTATGTACACGCATCACGAGAGAACGGCTGAAGAGAATTTAATACCCCGACAAACTGGGTAAACAGAATTTAATGAAAATCGGTATATAGAGTCGGGAAATAAGAAACTACAGTTTAAGCTATAAACAATGTTATTCACCCTGGGTGAAATGGTAGTTTAGGGGAAGGCACCTAAAATTTAATTTTTAAATACCTATGTTCTTGGTCCTATGGAAAAGTACTACATAACAAAAATTATAGAGAATATAATTTCCGATCATTTATGTTTTATTCAGTTTTACCGTACCGACTATGATAAGAGTGGTATTTGAAAACCAGAAGACAATTAATAGTGTGACGGCCTACAATATCCAAAGCGCGTAACATTGATCAACAATAACATTACACTGACCGTTGTTTGTTGTACTGTTCTTTGTCTCTTATGCTGACATTCAACTCCGATAGATGGGATTACTGCTGCGTACCGCGTATAACAGCCTAACTGAATATTGGCGGGTAATAGCTGAGGAGTTAGATAACTTTCTTCTTTAGCATGCCAATCCTCTGGTTCATACATTTTCTGATACTGCTGGTACGTAACACACTGGTTCATCATAGTATGCCAGCTATTCGATACCTACTCTGACGCGCTGTTTTGAATGAGCAGTGTGCGCACTTAAGTCAGAGGCTGTTAGTAGTAGTAGTAGTAGTAGTAGTAGTAGTAGTAGTAGTATGAACTGGTCTGGAATTACAATTTACCCCTATTCCAAATTATAGTACCACAATTCACTAAACAACTCAAAATTCAACCTTGAAAAGAGCCGTTTCTTAGGAAAAGCTTCTTCCTCTTCACTTTCATTAAATCTACATTCATTTTATTCCAAATTAGCAGCGAAGATGTGGTTTCTTCTCTGGCTTGGAGGAAAAATTGCCTCCACGTCAGATAGTTCTTTCCCCGCCAGTGTAGTGAATTGAGATTTTCCGACTCATCGGGTACTCCCAGGAAGCCGATAAGAAAGCGGGCATAGTTTTTGCCCTGGAACTATCCACTATTTGAACACACACACACACACACACACCCGCCGAAAAAAGGACGAAGATTGTTCAAGGATCACGGATGTCTGTGTCTTGGTCATTCCAGCTCTGTAGCTTTGGACTGTTAGTTCGGCAGCATAGTACTGTTCGTTAAAAGTGGAAAAATGTGTGGTTTTTCATTTGATCGAGTATTTCATATGAAGGCATTGCTTTTAATCGCGCCATTCCTACCGACGTCATTGTAATGACCCATGTTCATTTCAGTTGGGAAAACCATTAAGAGAGTCTTTCTGATAATCTATAAAGGCAGGCGGAGAGTGAGTGTCCATTATAATGAAAATTCCCCAACCTGATTGTGACTGACGGTAGGCAAGGTGGCCTACCATTACAATGAAAATTCCGTAACCCAGTCTTGATATGAGAAAAGGCGTTGGTGACTTGCCCGTCGTGTTTCAGGGCAACGTTAAGAGCTATGCAACTTAATACAATCTTGCTCACAACGTTTACACTACCTAACCTAGAATTCTGTATACAATTTAGAATTCCGTAGCGAAGCACGGGTACATCAGCTAGTAATAATATATAATTAAAAAACAGCAACATTACGCCTTAACTATTGCTTGTATCGACTGTCCACACAGCACTTCTGTAGGCGAAGTAGCGTATATAGAAGGCAAGTAGCTTGTGCGCTACTTGGGAAGAACCAGAATGACAGTCACATTCTGCATAGAATAATGCCACGCGAAAGACTGGCCTGAAAATGTAGGAAAGCTGTGTATTCTTAAACGATAAAACATTATGAAGTAATAAATGATACTGCGACTAGACTGAGTGTCAACAGGAAGGTAAAAGGAAATTAAGAGGGAGACAGAGAAAATAAATTCTGAGAGAAATGTCACAAAAGGAAATAGACAAAGAAACCAAAACGGGTGACGAAGATGAATCTACAATGAGCAACTCGGCATGATTAAGCGGAAAGAGAGAACGTTAACTGTGCCTCACGAAGGGAGTGAGAAAAGAGGAGTCTTAATTGTGACGAGAATGGAATATTTCTGCTTTATTTCTCGTTTCCCATCAATTCCCTAATATTTAGTCTGATGTTCAGAATATCGGTAACTTCTCATTGCGACAAACATAACAGAAAATTTTACACCCATTACGTTTTACATTACGTTACCTCCGCGAATACAATTATGTCAGCGATCCGTAAACAACCAATAGAATTAATGAGTAGTAATTTGAATAATGCACGATAACCACAATATATTCAGCATTTTAGTCGGTGTAGTTATGAATGTTAAAGTGCTCGTATGCTGCGTACATTTTATATGTAACCTAATCAACTGAAATACCTCTAACAAATAAAACGATATCGAGAAATCTCACACACTTCGCGGCGCTACCCTAGACGCTGAAGACTAAAATATCTGATTTAAGAAGAACCCATCCCTCTTGTTTATTTTATTAGTAAGACCAGATTAACCCTATTTTCACAGATTATGGGACAAGTTAAAAAACTGAACAAATTGCAACAATATTCCCAAAACAGTGTGCATGACAAATACGTAGTTAACAGTAACAGGTTGTTATACGAATTTAGTTAACTAAATTATCCTTAACTGGATTGGCCGAACAGGACTCCTCTTTTTGTGAGGCAGAGGAAAGGAGAGAGATCAATGAGCAATTTAGTCAGTCAAAAACGTATGAAAATCCAGAATGCAGTTGTTTCAAGCTGGCGTTTGACATTTTTCTCTAATACTACACTTCAGTCTCTTTCGGTTAAAATAAAAACAGAAATATGGACAAAATTGCTACAGGCGTTCTGTAACATCCTAAACAATACTGTACAATATGCCAGATTAAACGATATAGAAAAAATATATACAATGAAAAAGCTTACGCGCAGACGAATTAATTTACTCGAATGTCAATTCGGAAACCGAAAACACTGACTTAACAGCAAGAGGATTTTTCTTATATAGTCGTTAATAAATGTTCATAAAGCTGGCGAGATGTAATGTTTACAGTGCACTATGTTTTCTGGTATGGACTAGAATAAATTTGTTACTTTCATTGCCCTGTCTCTGTCTCATCCTTGGCTTTGACAATATGAAAGTGACTGAGGTATGAGCGATGCTAGTAATACAATTCCTTATGCAGCCAGTCCCTGTTATGAATGGTATGAAAATATCGCTCATAGGGTCAGTTTGTGCATGCATTTCAATGGGCTTGGCCGACTGATATGTAATAGCAACTTCTGGCTCGGTGAGGAAAGCAACGGGAAACTACCTCACTCCTCATTTCCCTAGTGTGCCTCTTCAGTGACGCCTAGGCTTTGGAGGATCATACCAGCCTTCGGGCTGAATACCCAACATACATACATACATACAATTTCTCGAAGTATCGAGAGCGATGGAGAAGAAAGTTTCGTGGCGTGGAGGGCTCTGTTGGGTAGACTTGAAGTACTGATCGGTCATTTCATATCAAATCAAACAAATCTAGACACTTCTCATCACATCATCTCCACTCTGCAAATTACCTTCTCTGGATATAAATATCAGTAAAGTAACAGCAATGAAAAATATATTACAAATATCAATAGATCCCTAGATATGACGCAAGTAAGTGTATTTATATTTTTACATTTTTAAATCAATTATTTCTAAGTTAGGTCATGTCACTTATATTCAACAATATTTATACTGTCGTGCCCTTTTGGCCTTTCACTTAACGGAATAATAATAATAATAATAATAATAATAATAATAATAATAATAATAATAATAATAATAATTGTACCGGCTGGTACACCTCTACGACGCACATGTAAATCTTCCGCCAATAAGTACTCCTCTGAACTTTAACAACTGTATCAACTTATAAGTTTTCTCAGAAGATGGCACTACCATAAATTTTGTGATTACAAAGTTGTCAATACTGTGTGGAGTTCAACTTGCTTTGTTTTCCATTAATCAAGGAGTGTGGACATTCTCTTATAAATGTCTCTACTAAAAATCTATGATCATGCACCCTAATGCGAAGTGAAGGAACTTTTCTTGAAGATATTTTGTACTCATAAGTTTTCCTATAACTAAATTTCGTTCTTTTATTTGTGGGTTGGCAATATAAATCTTTGCTTTCCGCCAGTTTTGAACTTAGCCAATCCAGAATTTCTGTAATTAATTTTTGACCAATCGTGTCCTCCTTCTTCAATTTTGATGTGTAACTTTAGCCAGCCAATAAAGTTGAGAGGGTGTGTCTTAATTATTCATGAAAGGTCTCGAATCTTCCCTTAGTGTATAAAAACTGCTGATTTTCACGGCTCCTCGCCCCTCGAACAACATCTAGCCTAATGTATGGAATTGTAGCAGGAGGCGGGAAACGCCTCTTTCATCCGGCAGCAGCTCTTCAACAAGGTAATGGCCACTTACTTTATTTCTCGCTAGCTTAGCAGTCTAAACCGCGGGGAAGGTCCGAAACCTTTACTATGTAACCTATCTTGAAACATGTAAAATTTTGTAAAACTTCACATAACTTTAACTGTAAATCGGGGATAGAGAGTGCTTTACCCTCTCGAGCTCCCCTTCATTTTGAACTTGAGCTGACTACGTTTTCGTAACCGTTCTTCTAATCTCCCTTAATGTGTTAAATTTATTCTGTATACGAGTCACCTCCTTAGTCTGGGAATAGCTCCTGCTTCATCGGCCTAGTGCCTCTTAGGTTTTAAAAGATTTCATGTAGGAGTGCAAGTTCACGCCTCCATTCTACTTGGTTTTGCGGGCCATTAACTTAACCTTCTTTTTTTTCTTTTCCTACTAAGGCCCATTAGGTTGGGTACAAGATACCCCTGTTTCATTGTAAGTGTGCCTTAAGGGCAGTTATTAGTAAAGTCCGTTGTGGACTTTGATAGGCTTGAAAAATTGAGAGCGGGTCAGCTCTTTCTTGTATTTGGATATGTGCCTCTAGGAGGCTTGACATTGCCAGTGGGGAGCAAGTGCTCCATGCAATAAGGGGATTTCTGCCCTTTGGTAATATGTGGTTGTGAGCTGAGAGCTCAGGAATTGTAAAAGGTGGGGCTTGAAGCCCAGATCGTTAAAGTATATCTAAATCTTGGCTTTCCTGGTCTTGTACCTGATTTGTTAACTTCTTGTTATTTGTTGAATGTTCTAATTGTTAAGTTTTGCTAATTTTGAAAATATAACCTTTAATTCAATTTTAATCAATATCTCAGCTTTGTAGTTAGACCCATTCCAGCCCGCACCTTCTTTCACCTCTGCTGTTCCACGGGTAACCCCGTAACAATAATAATAATAAGAAGAAGAAGAAGAAGTTAATACGCTTTTTAAAGTGGCATTACCAAATCAGAGAAAAATTAATCAATAACCTAGTTCATATTTCTTTTTTTCCTCAAAGACTAATATTTATCCCTTCAATGCCTTGGTCCAACTCCTCAAAGGTAGTGAACAGAGCGAGTTGGCCGTGCGGTTAGGATCGCGCAGTTGTGAGCTTGCTTCGTGAGATAATGGGCTCGAACCCCACAGTCGGCAGACCTGAAGATGGTTTTCCGTAGTTTCCCATTTTTACACCAGACAAATGCTGAGGCGGTACCTTACTTATGGTCACGGCTACTTCCTCCCCACTCCTATCACATCGTCGCCATAAGACCTGTCTGTGTCGGTGCGACGTAGAGCAAAAGAAACTGTAAAAAAGAGGTAGTGAGTGTCACATGCATTTAATTAAACTTTCAGATCACCCTGTATATACTGTATTCCGGGGCTGCCTAGTCTAGGTGGCAAAGGATGGGTTCGATTCACAGCCAGGAAGTCGAAAAATGTAAGAAACGAGAGAGACAGATGGTCCTGGGGCTCTATCAGCCTACATCAAAAATGAGTACCGGGTTAATTCCTTGGGGCAAAGATGGTGAGGCATAGAAATAACCACTCTATTCCATTAAGCACCAAGGTCACGGATAGCGGAAGCCCTTACCTTCTACTTCTCCATGAACCTTCGTGAACTGAACGGAGATGGCTGAGATTGCATACATATTTGCAGATATTTTGGAAATGTAAATAAATGACAAAACCTATTCAAGATGACTTTAACTTGCTTAATATGATCCATGACAGTTTTTTAATGCCAGTAAAAAGACTATTCTCTCACTACAACCTACGAATCACGTATATTCAACTAATCGTTCATCACACGCACACATCGATCTCATTATAACGAACCATCCAGATACAGTAATTAACCATGGGTAAATCCCTGCACCATACATTTCATCCTGTGGCCTTACATACCTCTTCTTTAAAAAAAAATATATCTTCAAGTATCCAAGTAAAAACCTAAGTACATTACTGTCAGAAATTCGAAGGACATAAACTTGGATTACTTAAATTATGACGCTTACCAACAACCGTGGGACAATATTCTATAAAGAGTTTAAATTAATTGACACTAAAATTAACTTCTGAAATTCAATGGTAAATGACTTACATGTCAAATATGCCGCTTCTTGCCCATGGTTGGATGATTCAACGAAGACAATGATGGGCACCGTGACTTGTTATTTCAACGTTATAAACAAACACTATATGACACAGACTTCTAATCTTATCTCATTTTAAGAAATCGCATAAAGCAGTTAAGGTTATTTTTAAAATAGATATTTTCGTAGTTTATTTAACAACTTAAATTCTAATCGCGCATGGAACAGAGCCCTGAGATTAGGAAAACATCGACAGGCGACAAACAAATCCAAACATCTCACTTGACGAAATGAACGATTACGTACAGGCAAAGGTAAATATTCAACCTACCCTACTTAACTGTACTGTACTGTCTCACCTCCATAAATAGAGGATAATTGCCCAGTTGTACTTCCTCTTAAAACCACCACCACCTCCCTAACCTCCTGGCCATCCACACTTCACTGTGTGACAGAAATTTAGATTTAAAAGGTGTTGTACTCCATGAAATCAAAGACTGCGGGTGTACATGATATTCCTAGTATATTTAATATAACAGTATGGTTGTCGTATGAATGAGTGTCTACCTGACGACTGGTTAGATTTACAAGAGAATGTAATAGGACCAATGAAATAATGTATAATATAGCTGTAAGAAAAACACATTAGATTATTAATAATAATGTTTTAATGTTGTTAGTTTTACGTCCCACTAATTACTTTTACGGTTTTTCGGAGACGCCGAGGTGCCGGAAGTTTGTTCCTCAGGGGTTCTTTTAAGTGCCAGTAACCGAGCGAGTTGGCCATGGGGTTAAGGCCACGCAGCTGTGAGCTTGCATCCGGGAGATAGTGAATTCGAACCCTACTGTCGGCAGCTCTGAAGATGGTTTTCCATGATTTCCCATTTTTACACCAGGCAAATGCTGGGGGCTGTACCTTAACTAAGGACACGGCCGCTTCCTACCCACTCCTAGGCCGTTCCTATCCCATCGTCGCCATAAGACCTATCTGTGTCATCGCGACGTAAAACAAATTGTAAGATTAAGCGCCAGTCTACCGACACAACGCTGACGTATTTGAGCATCTTCAAATATCACCGGATTAAGCTATGATCGAACCGGCCAAGTTGGGCTCAGAAGGCCAGCGCTCTACAGTCCGCCCTACTCAGCCCGGTCAAATTAGATTATAACTAGCAAATGTACCCGTGCTTCGCTACGGTATTCTACATTGTATACGGATATCGACGTAAATACTGTGCGTGCAGCAAATGAGATTGTTTTAAAATTGCATGTCTCTTAGCCTTATCCGAGAAATAGCATGGGGAGGTCCACATACGTTGTTTCCAATGTAAAGTGAGGGTTGCGGAGTTGTGATGATAACGCCAGGCTCACTTGCCTACTGCCATTCACAATCGAGTTGGCAAGTTTACATTATAATTGCAGGCCCCAATGCCTACTGCGCGGTCACAATCGATTTGGGGAGTTTTAGTTACAATGGCAGACCCATTTCCTACTTTCAGACAGGTTACAGTTGAGGAGTTTTTATTATAATACCAGGCAACATCCCTACCACCAGTCAAAATTGAGTTGTGCAGTTATCATTATAATGACAGTCCCTTTTTACTGCTGCTAGCCAGCTTACTGCCAGTCACACGGAATTAGTGAGTTTCCATGAAAATAGCAGGCCACTATGCCTAATGCTAGTCAAATTTTAGATTGGAACATTTGTTTATAATGGCGGGCACCCTGGCCTAGAGCCAAACACAATAGAGTAGGGGACTTTCGAACAAAACTGCATGATCCCTTGCCTTCTGCAAGACAAATCGAAAAGTGAATTATTCATGAAAATGGTAGGCCTCCTTACTAATGCCAGTTACACAGGAGTTGGAGAAGGACCCCATTCCTACTGCCAGCAGTCAAAGTCGGTGTAGGGAGTACTGATTACAATAGCAGACACATCCTTTCTCGATCGCTACAAATCGACATCAATGAATATATACAGATGGACATACGAAAGTATATGAATGTCTACAATATTGCAGACCTTCATTTACAGATTAACTGCTGCTAAACGGTACGTCATATCGACAAAGGACTGTACCGTAAGGCGCAGTATTTAGCGATCTAAATGGCTGGTCCTATGATATTTTCTCGCATCTAATCTATTCATGGGTCAGATTGAATCAGAAACGTTGAATAGGTTGAAATTTGTGTAAGATTATCTTACATTGCATTACTTTTCGGATAATTATGTGACATAGCATTTGGCTCACATATGGGTACTGGGTGGGCCAATGTTCGTGTAGAGTTTGATCATACTATCTTTCCTGTAAGTGATTGAAATGATGCACATGAGAAGAAAAGGTTTAGAAATTAATTTCCATTAAGGCAGGTAGATTTCCATTAAGTTTGGTTGTGTGTATTTTGAGGGAGTGCAAAATCACGGTTTGGTTTCGTATAAACCCCCAATTAGTTCAGGGATTTAGAAACAATATTTGCCCTAAAACCTCCCCAAAGGATAGGTGGATTCTAAATATGAAGTTTGGTGGAAATATATCGAGTAGTTTTCAAGTTAGAGAAAGGCAAACAGACCAAACAAACAAACAAACTAACTAACAGACACCAAGGAAACCTACCCTTGGACAGATGGATGCTATATATAAAATTTGGTTCAAATATCTTGTTAGTTTTCAAGTTGTAAGAAGTACGCTTTACACACACCCGCTCTTGCGTTAAGTCCGCTGGGATTTGTACCGAAAACCGGTCCGTTAATGATATCTCCCTTACTAAATCCTGTTATCGAAATGAAGCACATGAGAAAAAAAGGTTTAAAAATTAATTTTCATTAAGGCAGGTTGATTTCCATTAAGTTCGGTTGTGTATACTTTGAGGGAGTGCAAAATCACGGTTTCGGTTTCGTAAATATCCCCACTCAGTTCAGGGATTTAGAAACGATATTTGCGCTAAAACCTACCCAAGGACAGGTGGATTCTAAATATGAAGTTTGGTGGAAATATATCCAGTAGTTTTCAAGTTATAGAAGGACAGACAAACAGACAAACAGACAAACAAACAGACAAACAGACACCAAAGCTAAAAATGATGCAGATGGTCATTATTACACCTGAAACGGATAACTGTACCGAAATTTCGCCAAAATAATCAATGTACAGACACACGGTCGTTACGATTTTATTTATATAGATGACGGATAAGCATGAGCACGTTGAAAAGTGCAGACATCCACTTCGAGATTCATATCTCCTAAACGGTTTATGATATTAAGAAACGGTTTGCGCCATCAGACGCCTCATTTATCGCTCTACATGTTTGTGTCTAAACCATTTCCTCGTATCTCCCATATTAAGGGGGTAATTGAGTTAAAATTTTGAATAGGGCGAAATTTGGGTGCATTTTTAACATTTTACATTACATTTTGCCTACTTATGTATAAGCTAGAATCATGAAATTTGGTACACATATGTCCCTTAATTGTGCCAATGTGCGCACACAACGTGATGATCCTATCATTGTTATAAGTGTGTCAAAGAATAAAATATACTTGTAAAAATCACCAAATTTACGAACAATCCAGAAATACGGCCAAATTTAACGTATAAGGGAGAGAGGTACGACAAAATGTCACAGGACCAAAGTTGTAGATCACTCCGAGTTGAAGGGACGTTGTGCCATCCGTTTTGTGATACGACTTACCGTTTAGCCAAAAAATAGCTCAGAAGGAATGTCTGCACAGTCATTAAAATTGCCTCCATATTTCGATATCCTTGGGGGTAAAAAGTGAAAAATTTGAACATCTTGGAATTTTCCCGTCGGTTAGGGTTCAAAAGCTATAATTTCACCAAATTTCAATTGTCTACCTCGTCTCGCAGGTTGTGCCGCCATCTTGATTTGGGGGATGGGGGATAAAAATGAGGAAATTCCCGAAAATTTTTAAGCCCACGAAACCTATAGGTTATCGTTTTGGATATACTATACGACTGTGTTCTTATACTGAGCCCAAAATTTGAGCCCCCCCAGCGTGCCCCCTTCAGGGAATTTTGAGAATTTCCGATTTTTCTAGGGATCCTGGGGTCATCAGTTTCCCTCGTACCAAGTTTCAAATTTCTGAGATTTCTGGAAGTGCCTCATTAATTCACGTCTTTTTTCATTTTTAAATATTTATATATACATCGCTCCAGCCCGACTTGCTTTTATATATATAGATGACGGATAAGCATGAGCACGTTGGAAAGTGCAGACTTCCACTTCGAGATTCATATCTCCTAAACGGTTTATGATATTACGAAACGGTTTACGCCATCAGACGCCTCATTTATCGCTCTACATGTTTGTTTCTAAACCATTTCCTCGTATCTCCCATATTAAGGGGGTAAATTGAGTTCAAATTTTGAATAGGGTGAAATTTGGGTGCATTTTTAACATTTTACATTACATTTTGCCTACTTATGTATAAGCTAGAATCATGAAATTTGGTACACATATGTCCCTTAATCGTGCCAATGTGCGCACACAACATGATGATCCTATCATTGTTATAAGTGTGTCAAAGAATAAAATATACTTGTAAAAATCACCAAATTTACGAACAATCCAGAAATACGGCCAAATTTAACGTATAAGGGAGAGAGATACGACAAAATGTCACAGGACCAAAGTTGTAGATCACTCCGAATTGAAGGGACGTTGTGCCATCCGTTTTGTGATACGACTTACCGTTTAGCCAAAAAATAGCTCAGAAGGAATGTCTGCACAGTCATTAAAATTGCCTCCATATTTCGATATCCTTGGGGGTAAAAAGTGAAAAATTTGAACATCTTGGAATTTTCCCGTCGGTTAGGGTTCAAAAGCTATAATTTCACCAAATTTCAATTGTCTACCTCGTCTCGCAGGTTGTGCCGCCATCTTGATTTGGGGGGATGGGGGATAAAAATGAGGAAATTCCCGAAAATTTTTAAGCCCACGAAACCTATAGGTTATCGTTTTGGATATACTATACGACTGTGTTCTTATACTGAGCCCAAAATTTGAGCCCCCCCAGCGTGCCCCCTTCAGGGAATTTTGAGAATTTCCGATTTTTCTAGGGATCCTGGGGTCATCAGTTTCCCTCGTACCAAGTTTCAAATTTCTGAGATTTCTGGAAGTGCCTCATTAATTCACGTCTTTTTTCATTTTTAAATATTTATATATACATCGCTCCAGCCCGACTTGCTTTTATATATATAGAAGATAGATAGATGACGGATAAGCATGAGCACGTTGGAAAGTGCAGACTTCCACTTCGAGATTCATATCTCCTAAACGGTTTATGATATTACGAAACGGTTTGCGCCATCAGACGCCTCATTTATCGCTCTACATGTTTGTTTCTAAACCAGTTCCTCGTATCTCCCATATTAAGGGGTTAAATTGAGTTCAAATTTTGAATAGGGTGAAATTTGGGTGCATTTTTAACATTTTACATTACATTTTGCCTACTTATGTATAAGCTAGAATCATGAAATTTGGTACACATATGTCCCTTAATCGTGCCAATGTGCGCACACAACATGATGATCCTATCATTGTTATAAGTGTGTCAAAGAATAAAATATACTTGTAAAAATCGCCAAATTTACGAACAATCCAGAAATACGGCCAAATTTAACGTATAAGGGAGAGAGATACGACAAAATGTCACAGGACCAAAGTTGTAGATCACTCCGAATTGAAGGGACGTTGTTCCATCCGTTTTGTGATACGACTTACCGTTTAGCCAAA
Source organism: Anabrus simplex (assembly GCF_040414725.1). Taxonomy (NCBI): domain Eukaryota; kingdom Metazoa; phylum Arthropoda; class Insecta; order Orthoptera; family Tettigoniidae; genus Anabrus; species Anabrus simplex. The sequence goes on from NC_090267.1 coordinate 186,389,565, forward strand.
AAATAGCTCAGAAGGAATGTCTGCACAGTCATTAAAATTGCCTCCATATTTCGATATCCTTGGGGGTAAAAAGTGAAAAATTTGAACATCTTGGAATTTTCCCGTCGGTTAGGGTTCAAAAGCTATAATTTCACCAAATTTCAATTGTCTACCTCGTCTCGCAGGTTGCGCCGCCATCTTGATTTGGGGGGATGGGGGATAAAAATGAGGAAATTCCCGAAAATTTTTAAGCCCACGAAACCTATAGGTTATCGTTTTGGATATACTATACGACTGTGTTCTTATACTGAGCCCAAAATTTGAGCCCCCCCAGCGTGCCCCCTTCAGGGAATTTTGAGAATTTCCGATTTTTCTAGGGATCCTGGGGTCATCAGTTTCCCTCGTACCAAGTTTCAAATTTCTGAGATTTCTGGAAGTGCCTCATTAATTCACGTCTTTTTTCATTTTTAAATATTTATATATACATCGCTCCAGCCCGACTTGCTTTTATATATATAGATGACGGATAAGCATGAGCACGTTGGAAAGTGCAGACTTCCACTTCGAGATTCATATCTCCTAAACGGTTTATGATATTACGAAACGGTTTGCGCCATCAGACGCCTCATTTATCGCTCTACATGTTTGTTTCTAAACCATTTCCTCGTATCTCCCATATTAAGGGGGTAAATTGAGTTCAAATTTTGAATAGGGTGAAATTTGGGTGCATTTTTAACATTTTACATTACATTTTGCCTACTTATGTATAAGCTAGTATCATGAAATTTGGTACACATATGTCCCTTAATCGTGCCAATGTGCGCACACAACATGATGATCCTATCATTGTTATAAGTGTGTCAAAGAATAAAATATACTTGTAAAAATCACCAAATTTACGAACAATCCAGAAATACGGCCAAATTTAACGTATAAGGGAGAGAGATACGACAAAATGTCACAGGACCAAAGTTGTAGATCACTCCGAATTGAAGGGACGTTGTGCCATCCGTTTTGTGATACGACTTACCGTTTAGCCAAAAAATAGCTCAGAAGGAATGTCTGCACAGTCATTAAAATTGCCTCCATATTTCGATATCCTTGCGGGTAAAAAGTGAAAAATTTGAACATCTTGGAATTTTCCCGTCGGTTAGGGTTCAAAAGCTATAATTTCACCAAATTTCAATTGTCTACCTCGTCTCGCAGGTTGTGCCGCCATCTTGATTTGGGGGGATGGGGGATAAAAATGAGGAAATTCCCGAAAATTTTTAAGCCCACGAAACCTATAGGTTATCGTTTTGGATATACTATACGACTGTGTTCTTATACTGAGCCCAAAATTTGAGCCCCCCCAGCGTGCCCCCTTCAGGGAATTTTGAGAATTTCCGATTTTTCTAGGGATCCTGGGGTCATCAGTTTCCCTCGTACCAAGTTTCAAATTTCTGAGATTTCTGGAAGTGCCTCATTAATTCACGTCTTTTTTCATTTTTAAATATTAATATATACATCGCTCCATACCGACTTGCTTTTATATATATAGATGACGGATAAGCATGAGCACGTTGGAAAGTGCAGACTTCCACTTCGAGATCCATATCTCCTAAACGGTTTATAATATTACGAAACGGTTTGCGCCATCAGACGCCTCATTTATCGCTCTACATGTTTGTTTCTAAACCATTTCCTCGTATCTCCCATATTAAGGGGGTAAATTGAGTTCAAATTTTGAATAGGGTGAAATTTGGGTGCATTTTTAACATTTTACATTACATTTTGCCTACTTATGTATAAGCTAGAATCATGAAATTTGGTACACATATGTCCCTTAATCGTGCCAATGTGCGCACACAACATGATGATCCTATCATTGTTATAAGTGTGTCAAAGAATAAAATATACTTGTAAAAATCACCAAATTTACGAACAATCCAGAAATACGGCCAAATTTAACGTATAAGGGAGAGAGATACGACAAAATGTCACAGGACCAAAGTTGTAGATCACTCCGAATTGAAGCGACGTTGTGCCATCCGTTTTGTGATACGACTTACCGTTTAGCCAAAAAATAGCTCAGAAGGAATGTCTGCACAGTCATTAAAATTGCCTCCATATTTCGATATCCTTGGGGGTAAAAAGTGAAAAATTTGAACATCTTGGAATTTTCCCGTCGGTTAGGGTTCAAAAGCTATAATTTCACCAAATTTCAATTGTCTACCTCGTCTCGCAGGTTGTGCCGCCATCTTGATTTGGGGGGATGGGGGATAAAAATGAGGAAATTCCCGAAAATTTTTAAGCCCACGAAACCTATAGGTTATCGTTTTGGATATACTATACGACTGTGTTCTTATACTGAGCCCAAAATTTGAGCCCCCCCAGCGTGCCCCCTTCAGGGAATTTTGAGAATTTCCGATTTTTCTAGGGATCCTGGGGTCATCAGTTTCCCTCGTACCAAGTTTCAAATTTCTGAGATTTCTGGAAGTGCCTCATTAATTCACGTCTTTTTTCATTTTTAAATATTTATATATACATCGCTCCAGCCCGACTTGCTTTTATATATATAGATAGATGACGGATAAGCATGAGCACGTTGGAAAGTGCAGACTTCCACTTCGAGATTCATATCTCCTAAACGGTTTATGATATTACGAAACGGTTTGCGCCATCGGACGCCTCATTTATCGCTCTACATGTTTGTTTCTAAACCAGTTCCTCGTATCTCCCATATTAAGGGGTTAAATTGAGTTCAAATTTTGAATAGGGTGAAATTTGGGTGCATTTTTAACATTTTACATTACATTTTGCCTACTTATGTATAAGCTAGAATCATGAAATTTGGTACACATATGTCCCTTAATCGTGCCAATGTGCGCACACAACATGATGATCCTATCATTGTTATAAGTGTGTCAAAGAATAAAATATACTTGTAAAAATCACCAAATTTACGAACAATCCAGAAATACGGCCAAATTTAACGTATAAGGGAGAGAGATACGACAAAATGTCACAGGACCAAAGTTGTAGATCACTCCGAATTGAAGGGACGTTGTTCCATCCGTTTTGTGATACGACTTACCGTTTAGCCAAAAAATAGCTCAGAAGGAATGTCTGCACAGTCATTAAAATTGCCTCCATATTTCGATATCCTTGGGGGTAAAAAGTGAAAAATTTGAACATCTTGGAATTTTCCCGTCGGTTAGGGTTCAAAAGCTATAATTTCACCAAATTTCAATTGTCTACCTCGTCTCGCAGGTTGTGCCGCCATCTTGATTTGGGGGGATGGGGGATAAAAATGAGGAAATTCCCGAAAATTTTTAAGCCCACGAAACCTATAGGTTATCGTTTTGGATATACTATACGACTGTGTTCTTATACTGAGCCCAAAATTTGAGCCCCCCCAGCGTGCCCCCTTCAGGGAATTTTGAGAATTTCCGATTTTTCTAGGGATCCTGGGGTCATCAGTTTCCCTCGTACCAAGTTTCAAATTTCTGAGATTTCTGGAAGTGCCTCATTAATTCACGTCTTTTTTCATTTTTAAATATTTATATATACATCGCTCCAGCCCGACTTGCTTTTATATATATAGATAGATGACGGATAAGCATGAGCACGTTGGAAAGTGCAGACTTCCACTTCGAGATTCATATCTCCTAAACGGTTTATGATATTACGAAACGGTTTGCGCCATCAGACGCCTCATTTATCGCTCTACATGTTTGTTTCTAAACCAGTTCCTCGTATCTCCCATATTAAGGGGTTAAATTGAGTTCAAATTTTGAATAGGGTGAAATTTGGGTGCATTTTTAACATTTTACATTACATTTTGCCTACTTATGTATAAGCTAGAATCATGAAATTTGGTACACATATGTCCCTTAATCGTGCCAATGTGCGCACACAACATGATGATCCTATCATTGTTATAAGTGTGTCAAAGAATAAAATATACTTGTAAAAATCACCAAATTTACGAACAATCCAGAAATACGGCCAAATTTAACGTATAAGGGAGAGAGATACGACAAAATGTCACAGGACCAAAGTTGTAGATCACTCCGAATTGAAGGGACGTTGTTCCATCCGTTTTGTGACACGACTTACCGTTTAGCCAAAAAATAGCTCAGAAGGAATGTCTGCACAGTCATTAAAATTGCCTCCATATTTCGATATCCTTGGGGGTAAAAAGTGAAAAATTTGAACATCTTGGAATTTTCCCGTCGGTTAGGGTTCAAAAGCTATAATTTCACCAAATTTCAATTGTCTACCTCGTCTCGCAGGTTGTGCCGCCATCTTGATTTGGGGGGATGGGGGATAAAAATGAGGAAATTCCCGAAAAGTTTTAAGCCCACGAAACCTATAGGTTATCGTTTTGGATATACTATACGACTGTGTTCTTATACTGAGCCCAAAATTTGAGCCCCCCCAGCGTGCCCCCTTCAGGGAATTTTGAGAATTTCCGATTTTTCTAGGGATCCTGGGGTCATCAGTTTCCCTCGTACCAAGTTTCAAATTTCTGAGATTTCTGGAAGTGCCTCATTAATTCACGTCTTTTTTCATTTTTAAATATTTATATATACATCGCTCCAGCCCGACTTGCTTATATATATATAGATTTATTATTTTGTGTATGTAGACTTTATTGTGTGTTTTATTTTTATTTCATTCTTAGAATTTCTTAGGATCATGCACTGCATATTTTCATTGATTGCAATATTTTATTACATTGCTGCGCTGTTTTAATTTGCTTTAATTCAAGGTTTTAAGTTTTAAATGTAACTTAAAATATGTCCGTTTTTAATATTAATTTAGTTTCTTACTTATTTAGTTAAATTTCGTTTTAATTACATCACCTTATTTTAACTACTTTAATTTATTATTTAATTTGCGATTATTAACATAACGTGGTTAAGAGTAAGGTAAGTTCTAGATCCCTACCTTCGCCACTGAGCAAGGCACTAACAAATAAATAAACAAATAGATATATAAATTTTAAACAATAGGGAACTGATATTATGTAAAATCAGTTATTCAGTATTTCAATCTGACAGAACTTTAAAATATGTTTTGTTGAAGGGAGAAATTACTTGAGTCATAACAACTATGGATAACACACTACTTCAATCCTGTAAACTAAAATTAGACATTCAATAACACTAGTGACGTCAGCGTGAACATCACTGTTTGATTTTGCATAGAATGATCCTGGTGTGAAATGATATGAACTTTTTCAGTCATGTGATCGCAGGAGTTCAGAAATTATCATTACCAGAGTGTTTTATTTGTGTGTTTTTTTATTACTAGGACACATTTTCACGGTAGTCTCTGATTACTCCACTACTGGATTAGGTAATCTTAATATCGCAAATATCTCCCACGCATAAATGATGACTTTAAACGGATTTCGTGGTCCCTTTCATTGCTTTGTTTAATGGGAATTCTCAATCTGAATTGACACCTTCTAGTTATGGAACAGCAAACCGATTAATTTTCGGAGCTTTGTAAACATGGCAACATGAAATAATTGTATGTAGCCTATACAGAGCTCTCTGACACAAGATTTCAGAAACATACCTCCATACTTTTACATGTTGATTTTACAGTCCATCTCCATTAAATACAGTCAAATCTCGATAGAACAATATTCAGGGGGCCTTAAAATTAATATTGTTATATCAGGTTTATTGGTATAATGAGGTTTTGTTAAGTATTGACTACTACAGTACTGTACCTACTGCACCGAAAAGTGCACTATATACAGTACTCTTCTGAAGAAAAAGAACATTAAAATACAATTAATTAAACACAGTTCGTTCACTGCATTTATTAGTAGAGTATCTTACTCTTTTGTACAGAAGAATTCACTTATTTTCCTTTGTTTTTTGTTTTTGTTTTTGCTAGTTGCTTTTACGTCGCACCGACACAGATAGGTCTTATGGCGACGATGGGGCATGAGTGCGAAGGAAGCGGCCGTGGCCTTAATGAATTGCCTGGTGTGAAAATGGGAAACAACGGAAAACCATTTTCAGGGCTGCCGACAGTGGGGTTCGAACCTACTATCTCCCAAATTCTGGATACTGGCCGCACTTAAGCGAATGCAGCTATCGAGCTCGGTTCTTTTTCCTTAACGACTCTCTTTTAAAGATTGTTTTTATCCTCTAACGCAACCAATTGTTCCACTGAACACTGGGGGATTGAAGATGCTACTTGCTGGATGGTTTCCAACTGTCCGATTAGTTACATCAGAGGAGGAGGATCATTCACACTTACCACATGACTGTTATCATCAGAATCGTCAACAGGCAAATTTCCCTTAACTCTACGAAATGAACGACTAATCATCTTTTCATTAATGTTACCTTGCTCCTGTAAATACAGTACGTTACTGGAGCCTTCACAGGACGTGTCTCTTCGACTACGCAGAACCACGTGGATTTTACACGATAAAAAAGCAAAGCAAAGTCATCTCCGTACAGACCATGAAGGCCCTTGGAGGGGTGGAAGGTAAAGGCTTCCACCATTCGTAACCTCGGCACGTGATGCGGTAGAGTGGTTAGCTCTACGCCTGGCCGCCTTTGCCCCCAGGAATTAACCTGGTACTCATTTTTGGTGTAGGATGAGTGAAACCTCAAGGCCATATGCATCTCCGTATGTGGAAATCTCGGTTCTTAAATTTTACGACTTCCTGAAGGGGATTCGAACCCACGTCCTTCCGGGCGAACCGAGCACGGCTTTAACGCCTCGGCCAGACAGCCCCTGGATTTCACACGATGGTGTAGAGATTTCCTCAACGGTGGACAGGACGATGTAGAACTATCAGTTGGCCAGCCAGATCTCCAGAACTTATTCCAATGGATTTTTATGTCTGGGGGAACATGAAGCACAAAGTATATCGAACTGAAGTAACCACTTCGGATGACGTCCGTGAACGTATTGTTTAAGCAGCAGAGGATATTCTGAACAACCTTGGTGTCTTGGCTCGAATGCGTCGCAACTGGATTCAAAGAAGTGAAGCCTGCAGAGAAGCCCGGGGTGATCACTTTGAACAATTGCTACGAGTTTTACTGTGGTATGTCAGATGTTACGCCATTTCTGCAACGTAATGGCTTGGGAGTACAGTACAGAACCGATATACTATTTTGAGTCTCGATAGTTCGATATTCTCATAAATCCGAGCAGAGAAATTGATGTACCGGTAACAAAAAATATAAATCGAGAGTTTCAGTGCGCGAGTGCCTTGTACGTGGCGAAAGCTGAACACAAAACACGGAAGACGTGCTTGTTAAAACGCTAGGCATTGACCTTGAACCCAGTTCGGCAGTTCCTCAATCCTACCCTGCACGTGGTTTGAGTTCTTTACGTGTGTTCGAGCAATTTATATTTTGTTTCGTATTCACTACGAGTTAAAACAGAAGATACTTTGCGTTTTTAAGGGCCGATGACCTTAAAACAGCAATCATCATCACGTATAAAAAATTCAATAAAAATATTGTTTTATATTCATCACCAATGAAATAGGAAATATAAGTTAACATTTAACTTAAGAAGGTTCCCTAGAGTGTTTTGTTAATTTACAAAAGAAAGTTTAAAATTTATTTTAGTGTAAGGCAATCTGTATGTTTTTGTTTTCTAAACTGTTGTACTGTAATGTTTAATATAGGTACATTTTTTGCACACAGCCGTTTTCATGTACGTTCGTAAATCCGTGCTTTTCTATTCGAGATAGTCTTGTTACCGTCCACCTGGAATTAGGGAGCCCCTACTGTATGTTCATTATTTTCTACAACAGAGTGTTACTAATGCGACTGTAGTTCCTACGACCACGCCACTCTCATGTCTGTGTCACTAATGTGCGCCTTGTTCGGCTCTGTCCTGCTTGACTATGTGGCTCTCGTTACCTTCTTCTTCCTCCTCTTCTACTGCAGCCTTATGTCTGTATTCTACCGACATCATCTTAACACGCAGTAGCATAATCTGCTGCGATTTGTTATTAGCACCATCATAGTAAAATGTAGGATGTAGTTGTGGCGGAATCTTCTTAGATACGTTAGACATCTGTGAACTGTGTATAATTTGATAACTCATCTGTAACCATGAAAGCGACCGTCGGCCTGGCGTTCAGGTTAACAGCTACACGTCTCCAACGTGTAACCTTGTTTATGTTCTTAGATTTCTTGATGTGTATGTTTGATGTTTATACACAAAACGAGATTACAGCAGACTCATCCCCACGAGCTTGACCTAGTTCTCGTCTTACGCATAGTAATATGTAGTTAACTACTGCGACCGATGTTGCCTCAGGTGACGTACATTTCATTTTGTTTCCTCTTAAACCACGCATATTTTACTATTTTCTTCCACGTATTTCAGCTTTTAATGACCGGATAATAATAATAATTGTACCGGGCGGTACACCTCCACTCCGCTAATTTAAAATGTGCGCCAGTTGAAACTCCTCTGCTGGAGGAAGTCTGAACTTTATCTACGCTATTAATTCTCTACTTTCTCAGATGATGTCACCACGTGGAAAATTTTGAGTTTTTGAACTGTGTCATTTTTGATGTGGTTTTGTTTCGCTTGAAGTAAACAGTGTGAACTTTCTCTTCTAGAGGACACTACTGAAGATCAACAATAGTGCAACCTAGTGCGGAGTCATAGAACTATTTTGTTGGAGAAATTTTTATTTCAAATGTTTGTTCTTTGCTAAATTTTTTTTTAGTTATTGTTTAAGTTGGCTGTATATCCCTCTCTTTCCCCTTGTTTTGCATTTAACCAATCCTGAATTTCTTTGAGTTATTTCCGACCAATCCGATGTATCTTCCCCCAACTTGGATATGTTTCTGTACCCGAGCCAATAAAAAGTTTGTGGGAGGGTGTTTTCATTCCCCTAACGCCTAGAACCTTCCGCGAGAGGATATAAACTGCTGATTTTAGGGTCTCCGGGCCACTTCTGTTCCATCTTTCAGTGTATAAAGTACATAGCAGGAGGCGGGAAGCGCCTCTTTCCTCGGTAGCGGTCATCAATAAGGTAATGGCCGATTAATAAATTCTTTCTTTGCTAGCTCAGCAGTTTAACTCTCGGGGCGGGTGCGAAGCGTTCCTCCATGTAACCTTTTCCTAAAATGTAACGATCTTTTCTTCTATTCTCTTTTAAGCTACATACTGGGATAGAGAGTGCTAACCCTCTCGAGCTCCCACTCTTATTGTTTTGAGGTGAACTTATTTTTCTCAACCTATTCTTCGATAACGTAAAACGAATTGTTCTTTTCTTAAGTCACCTCTTTAGCATGGGATTAGCCCTTGTATTAACGGCCTAGTGCCAAGTAGGTCTTAATCAAAGTGAATTAGGAGTGCAAGCTCGCCTCCTCTCAAATTGTTATTTTAGAGGTCATTTAATTAACCTGCTTTTCATTTAATAGACCTCAGTAGATTGGGTATTTTACCCCTGTGTTTATGTCCGTTGAGGACAACTTGAAGGTGGAGTTTGGTTTAAATTTTGAGAGCGAGTGGCTCTTTTGAAAATTGAATGTTGTATGCCTCGTGGAGGCTTTTCTGTGTAATTTGGAGCAAGGGCTCCTAGGTATGAAGGGGGTTTTCTGCCCCTCTGTTAAAACTCGTGTTTGGGGTAAAACTAAGCTGATTGCCCAAGCAGTGTAAAATCTGGGCGCGAAGCCCAATCCCTGTAAATATTGTAACTACCCTTTTTGATTTGCTACTTTGTACCTGCCATGCTTGTTATTTCTTTGTTTTTGAAAAGAAAATATAACCTTGTTAAATTTTAAATTAATTTTGCTTTCGTAGCTGGAGACCTATTCACACCCGCACCTTCTTTCACCTCTACCTACCACGGAAAAATCCGTAACAAGTGGTAGCAGAGCGTGGTTGAATGGGTCTCAATTTAGCCCCTTTTGACGGCTAAATATTGTTTGTTCCGAACTCTAACTATTTTCCCAGTTGCTGGAATTTTTTGAGTTTTTCAAAATTGTTCTGTCACCATGCCCGGCCCTCGCGATGTTCTCCATCTTAACTATTTGCGCAAGGAGGAGTTGATCTATGAATTGACTATTAGAAATGTACAATCTGGAGGCACGGTTGCAGTAGACACAAACAAGCTTAGAGAGTCCCTAGATTTGCCCATTTCCATCCCCAATTTGGGAGAGAAAGAAATTGACGACTCTCTTTCCACGATCACGGAGAATATTACTGGGCTAGCTTCTGTAGTTAGTTTTTTTGACGAAAATGATCCTTCTCCTAATCAAATTAAGCGTGTGCAAGCTAGGCTATATCATTTTTCGAATAGGGTTAACGATCTGTTGTCTCTAAAGTTGAATGACGTTCAGAAGAAGGAAGCTAGTACGCTGCTTGAAAATATGTCTGAATTATCTAGCAAGGTCACTCAATTGTTAACAGGGGAGGTTCCTCCCAAAAGCGATCTACCCACCACAGTGAATGCAGGTAGTGAGGAAGCGCCTCCCAAGGGAGAAGTGAATAGGATAACCGTTGCTGCTCAAACTATCCCTGCCCCATTGGACAACGAATCTGAACGTCGTGCATCATTGAGTAACATCCGTTCTGAATTAACTTCCTTGCCATTGAAACCTTTACCTAGTATGTCACCCGGGTTTAGCAGCTTGCCTCATCCATTGGCAATGTTGCTCAGAGGTATCTCTAAGTTTTCCGTTAATACCACCAGTGATGTAATTTCTTTTTTAAGATTTCTAGTTGAATTTCAGGATCATGCCCTTGTGTTTTCTCTTTCTCCATGTCAAATTTTGCAAATTATCTATCCGTATGCTATTGGTATTCTCTCAGATAAAATCGTAAGAGCCATTGCCGAGCAATCATCTATTGAGGATTTCCATGCCCATTTGCTAGCTAACTTCATCCCGGCTAGGGCCAGGTCCTCCCTTATTCAGAAGTACTATTACCGTGTACAACGCTTGGATGAAAACTTGGCTGATTTCATCCAGGATATTAAGTTTTATACTAGGGTGTTTGCTCTTCATTTCCCTGAGGATCAGATTGTACAAGCTATTGTGGAAGGGATTTCACCACCCTACAGGTCATATTTGTGTTTCGCGGCGTGCCCGCAAACTTTCTCTGAACTTGAAGCATTGGCCGTCTCAGCGGAAGGAGTTAGATACGCCGATTCTTTGCGTGTCGCGAAAGAACCCCCGCCTTCCTTTAGTAATACTCGGCCTCCACCTCGCCGACCAGTCAATCCCCGTAAATGTTATGCTTGCGGGTCGCCTGACCATCTGCGCAACAAGTGTCCACTGATCAAGTCAAGTGGGACAAGGAATGGAGCCGGGTCATCACAAGGCTGTTTTAAATGTGGGGCTTTCTCACATATCGCCAAGAATTGTCCCAATTCGAATAGCACCCCCTCCTGCTCAACGTCTGGTGCAAATTCCACCTATGCCAATAACAAAAAGTGACGAGTGGCTTCGGCTGAGTCGACTAATCCATCTTCCCGAGACTCAGCCCCGGGTAAACAGGTTGTAACTTCAGGGAACGAGCAATTTTCAAATTCATCTTTTGAAGGTCCCAAAGAGTGTCTTAGGATTGCGGCGGATTCCCCCGCACCGGTCCCCTTTCTCAAAATTGAGTTAAATAACGAGCCTATAACAGCTCTCTTAGATTCAGGTAGTGTTTGTTCTATTATTTCGGCTGATTGGTATTCAAAATTGAAATCTGTTTGCAAGCTTCCTAACTATTGTTTGTCGGCGATCCAATACGTTTCGGCTAATTCCTCTCCATTAGAAATTCTCGGTTCCTTATATGTCAAAATTCGTATTTTTCAATTCACATGGAAAGTTAAATTGTTTGTGGCCAAGCATTTGTCTTGCCCCATTATATTGGGAGCGGACTTTATTTCTCACACTGGTCTTGTGCTCGATCTTCAGAGTAGGTCTTGCACTTTCAAATTTGCCTCTAATTGTAATATCCCTCTATTAAAGTGTAATTCTGCATCATGTTCTTCTATTTCGCCTACCCAGGATGAGATGTTGTTAGACCTTAGACATCTACCTGAGGAGCAGGCTGATAGTATTCGCAAATTGTGTCAGTCGTTTCCCGAGGTGTTCTCTGATACTCTTGGTGTTACTGACCTTATTGAATACAAAATTGAGGTCACGGATTCGATTCCCGTCCGTTTTCCACCTTATAGGCTATCTCCACCTAAAATGAAGGCTCTAAAAGAAATCATCGATCAGATGTTGAAGGACGGTATTATTAGGCCCTCTAAGTCAGCGTATTCTTCGCCTATTTTTTTAGTCCCGAAACCCCAAGGAGGCTTCAGGCCTGTCATTGATTACAGGGCTCTCAATCGGAAGGTGGTGTTACAATCTGTGCCCCTTCCCGACCATCATTCTTGTTTTTCATGGTTTCGTAAGGCCAAGTTCTTTACTATCTTGGACTTGAATCAGGCCTATAATCAAATTCCCCTTGCCGAAGAGTCTAAACATCTTACAGCGTTTGCCACGGACTGGAATTTATACGAATACAACCGCGTGCCTTTCGGGCTCCCCACCGGAGCAGCTGTACTCACTAGGCTACTAGATAGGGTCTTCTCCGACATCAAATTTGAGTACTTATATCACTACTTGGATGATGTCGTATTTTCAGAGACTTTTGAAGAACATCTAGATCATCTGCGAGAGGTTCTCGATCGCCTTCGTAAGGCTGGGTTAACTGTTAAGTTGTCCAAGGTTGCCTTTGCTAAGCCCTCTATGTCTTTCCTAGGGCATATTGTGTCACCTGATGGTGTAGCAGTCGATCATTCTAGAACACAGGCCATCCGTGATTTCAAACCTCCCAAGGACATTAAAGGTATCGCCAGGTTCATTGGTATGGTGAATTTCTTCAGGAAGTTTATTCCTAACTTCGCTAATAGAGCGGCGCCCTTAAACCTTCTTCGTAGGAAAGGCATCAAATTCGAGTGGGGACCTTCTCAACAAGCCGCTTTTGAAGACCTTAAATTAGCACTTTGTAATGCCCCTGTACTTGCTATGCCTGATTTCTCGAAGAAATTCATCGTCCAAACCGACGCGTCGTCGTCAGCGGTAGCTGCAGTCCTTCTTCAAGAGACTGAACTAGGGAGGCGCCCCATCGCCTATGCGTCTAGGACATTGTCGGCTCAAGAAGCCAAGTATTCCATCTATGAGCTCGAAGGTTTGGCAGTCTTATTCGCCTTAGAGAAGTTCCGTCTCTATCTGGAACATGTTAAATTCGACCTGGAGACAGATAATCAAGCCCTAAGCTGGGTCTTAGGTAGGCCGCGTCGTACTGGTCGTATAGCCCGTTGGGCCATCCGTATTTCTGCCTTCCAGTTTGATGTTAGACATATCAGAGGTACCGAAAATGTTGTTGCTGATGGACTCAGCCGTATGTTTTCTAACGACGTCGAGACCCACGAACCGGTCGACAGTTCATCACCTTCCGAGTCCATACTATCTAAGGTTAATGCCATCCTAACAGATGCCCCCATGCTCTTTAGGGATATCGAGAAATACCAACGTGAAGATCCGACGCTGGCTCCGATAATGGAAACCCTTTCTTCTGGGGAACATGTTGTCCCTTATGTTCTGAGGAATGGTGTTCTATGTTGCCCTTCGAGGCATGATAAGATGATGAAGGTTGTTGTTCCAGCGGTTCTTGTACCTATGATCTTCAAGTATTATCATGAGACCCCATTAGGAGGGCATCTTGGTATCTTTAAAACTCGTGAAAAGATTCGTGAAATGTTCATCTGGAAAGGTATGGACGGTGAAATCCGTGAACTAGTAAAGGCTTGTAAATCCTGTTTGCTTAGTAAACCGACCATGTCCACCAAGGTAGGCCTCTTGTCTTCCCAGCAAGCGTCGCGCCCCATGGAACGCCTGTATATTGATTATGTAGGACCATTCCCCCAGTCAAAGGGTAATGCCAACAAGTTCATCTTTGTGTGTGTAGATGGTTTTACCAGATTTTCTTGGTTATTTCCGACTAAGCTGGCTACCGCTCAGTCTACCATTACTTGCTTAAATTCTATTTTTGCTTCTTTTGGTCCGTGCCAATATATTGTATCTGATAATGCTAAGGCTTTTACATCTAATTTATTTCGTAAATTCTGTTTTGACTTATCCATCTCTCATGTAACTACTTCTGCTTATTACCCTCAACCATCTCTGGCTGAACGGGTTAATCGTAATCTCAGGTCCGCACTTATTGCCTATCATCATGAAGATCATTCCAGGTGGGACACGTCCCTGCATTGGTTAGCTTTTGCTTTGAATTCGGCGGTTCATGAATCTCATAAGTTCACTCCAGCTTCCTTGATGTTCAAGTTTGTGCCCAACACGCCGCTCTCTAACCTTTGGTCTCTGAGTGACATTCTACCCGAGACAATAGATCCGGATAATATTAAAGATCTTTGGAAGAAGGCTAAAGCCAATCTTAAGGTATCTCATGAAAAGGTTAGGGAAAAGTATGATCGTGGACGGAGACCCACCACTTTGAAGGTAGGTGACCAGGTGATGGTCAAGAATTTTGTTCCCGCGGGCAAGCTTGCCCCCAGATTTCATGGGCCATGCATCATTCTCGATTTTCTTACTCCGGTTACATTGTTAGTAAGCAATCCAGCCACCGAGAAGATATTTAGGGTTCACCTGTCCCAGGTGAAACCGGTGTAAATTTTGTTTCAACTTGCTTCATATAATTTGATAGGAATATGAAGGTTATATTTTTTTTTTGTGAGTTCCACTCTTAAGGCTTTCTGCTCCTTCTATTATATTTCTCTATATTTAAGCATTTCTTGTAAACCTCCCCCGATTTGTTAAACTGCCATCCTGTCCTTGCCACGGCCATTACCACGCTCCCGTCTCCTGCTCCACTACACACAGTGGCTGGCTTAGATGAAATGCCATGGATATCTGCACGCCGCTGGCCCCTCAATCTCTCTACATGCCTGTGCCCTCCAAAGAAACATGATGGTCCAACACAATTCTGCCGCCTAGCTTTAATGTTTCAGTGCCCCCGCAGCCGCGCGGCGCTGTGCCGCGGCTGGGTTCGAGGACGGGCCCCCTCGGCCCCAGCGAGGACGACATGTGCACGGCGAGCCGGAGCTCTCCTCCCGGCCAAGGCTGATGTGCGGCGCACGACCTGCTACTTGCCCGCAGCCTGTATATGTTCTCCGCGGGCGCGGCGTGTTTCAACACCTCTGCTCCCCTCATAGTGCGGGCGAGCGGTATCTCAGGGTACTTGAGGGGTCCGAGCGGCCTCCTTTGGACGCAAGCTGCAACGGCCGGTCTGGCCATCCAACTTCATTAACATCAACTACATGGACAGTTACGATAAGCAATGACTACACTCGGGAATTCAACAGCAATATTTGGTGGACATTGCAAAATTTTTCATCACTTTTAAGTATTAAA
Source organism: Anabrus simplex (assembly GCF_040414725.1). Classification (NCBI taxonomy): domain Eukaryota; kingdom Metazoa; phylum Arthropoda; class Insecta; order Orthoptera; family Tettigoniidae; genus Anabrus; species Anabrus simplex. Next base: position 186,404,954 of record NC_090267.1, read on the forward strand.
AGTCCATCTTCGGAATTCTACTTCGACAAACTTAAAAACTTTACTTCACCTGCAACAACAAAATTTTGAAACTGAATCAAACCAAATTAAGAAAATCTTATAAATATTTTTTTTTTGGCAATTAATCTCCATATCTACATCAAAACTTGGACCTTGTTTTCAAACAATTTCATGTGTCACCCCGGGAGGAACTTTTGGGGGGGGGGAGGTCTGTACCGGGCGGTACACCTCCACTCCGCTAATTTAAAATGTGCGCCAGTTGAAACTCCTCTGCTGGAGGAAGTCTGAACTTTATCTACGCTATTAATTCTCTACTTTCTCAGAAGATGTCACCACGTGGAAAATTTTGAGTTTTTGAACTGTGTCATTTTTGATGTGGTTTTGTTTCGCTTGAAGTAAGCAGTGTGAACTTTCTCTTCTAGAGGACACTACTGAAGATCAACAATAGTGCAACCTAGTGCGGAGTCAAAGAACTATTTTGTTGGAGAAATTTTTATTTCAAATGTTTGTTCTTTGCTAATTTTTTTTTAGTTATTGTTTAAGTTGGCTGTATACCCCTCTCTTTCCCCTTGTTTTGCATTTAACCAATCCTGAATTTCTTTGAGTTATTTCCGACCAATCCGATGTATCTTCCCCCAACTTGGATATGTTTCTGTACCCGAGCCAATAAAAAGTTTGTGGGAGGGTGTTTTCATTCCCCTAACGCCTAGAACCTTCCGCGAGAGGATATAAACTGCTGATTTTAGGGTCTCCGGGCCACTTCTGTTCCATCTTTCAGTGTATAAAGTACATAGTAGGAGGCGGGAAGCGCCTCTTTCCTCGGCAGCGGTCATCAATAAGGTAATGGCCGATTAATAAATTCTTTCTTTGCTAGCTCAGCAGTTTAACTCTCGGGGCGGGTGCGAAGCGTTCCTCCATGTAACCTTTTCCTAAAATGTAACGATCTTTTCTTCTATTCTTTTAAGCTACATACTGGGATAGAGAGTGCTAACCCTCTCGAGCTCCCACTCTTATTGTTTTGAGGTGAACTTTTTTTTCTCAACCTATTCTTCGATAACGTAAAACAAATTGTTCTTTTCTTAAGTCACCTCTTTAGCATGGGATTAGCCCTTGTATTAACGGCCTAGTGCCAAGTAGGTCTTAATCAAAGTGAATTAGGAGTGCAAGCTCGCCTCCTCTCAAATTGTTATTTTAGAGGTCATTTAATTAACCTGCTTTTCATTTAATAGACCTCAGTAGATTGGGTATTTTACCCCTGTGTTTATGTCCGTTGAGGACAACTTGAAGGTGGAGTTTGGTTTAAATTTTGAGAGCGAGTGGCTCTTTTGAAAATTGAATGTTGTATGCCTCGTGGAGGCTTTTCTGTGTAATTTGGAGCAAGGGCTCCTAGGTATGAAGGGGGTTTTCTGCCCCTCTGTTAAAACTCGTGTTTGGGGTAAAACTGAGCTGATTGCCCAAGCAGTGTAAAATCTGGGCGCGAAGCCCAATCCCTGTAAATATTGTAACTACCCTTTTTGATTTGCTACTTTGTACCTGCCATGCTTGTTATTTCTTTGTTTTTGAAAAGAAAATATAACCTTGTTAAATTTTAAATTAATTTTGCTTTCGTAGCTGGAGACCTATTCACACCCGCACCTTCTTTCACCTCTACCTACCACGGAAAAATCCGTAACAATAATAATAATAATAATAATAATAACGTTAAGTGCTTTACGTCCCACTAACTACTTCTACGGTTTTCTGAGACGCTGAGGTGCCCGAATTTAGTCCCGCAGGAGTTCTTTTTATGCACCAGCAAATCTACCGACACGAGGCTGACGTACAGTATTTGAGCACCTACAAATACCACCGGACTGGACCAGGTTCGAACCTGTGAAGTTGGAGCCAAAAGGCCGACACCTCAACCGTCTGAGCCACTCAGCCGAAAGGAGGTACGAAATGTAGGTACGTTTAATTTATATAGTTGTATATCATGTCCGTTATTCCTTTGAAACTAAACGTTCAATGTGTTTCGATAATTCAATTTCGATGCTACTCATTTGGACATCCTATCCCATGACTGCTTTCGTTGGCGTAAGGAACTGCCATCTTTCTTCTACCTTTACGCAATGCACAACGGGGATCGTACCGTATTTCACGTCCCGGCGCGCCTATCCCAACCAATAATTATATCACACGCTCGTACAGGTCCCGCACCGATACAGGTTTTCAGGTCATTCCCATTCTCACTAGACCACGGGGCTGATGACCACAGATATCCGAATCCCCTAAAGGACGTAACAGCAAATGAACCAGTATTAACGCTGAGAATTCGATACATCTCCAGGGTCCGAAACCGATGAGCAGGGTTGTCTGAAGCCCCTAAGATGGAAACTAAATACTAACAACAACAAAACCGGGCCGATGACCTCGATGTTAGGCCCCTTTAAACAACAAGCATCATCATCATCAACAACAAAACCAGTCTGGCGAGAATGTAACGTAACATGGCATACACTACTGTAGTAGCTGCTTTAAGCTGTTATCGTAGTTCAGTTGCTCTTAAACATAAAACCAGTTTGACAAGTATGTTACGTAACATCTCGTGCATTGCATAGGTAGCGTTCAGCGGTTACTACAGTACATTTGCTCGTAAACATAAACAGAAACCAGTTTGGCACGGATGGTGCGTGACTCGCCTGTTATCAAAGGGAAGCTATTCATTCACAAGAACAAGGCATACTACCTATCCTGAAAACATCGTATCTCTTTGCTCTCGAAAATAACTTCCGAGGATTACTAAAAGTTTGATATATAGTGGTTCGTCACATCGTTCTCTATTGCTAGAAGAAATATCGGCAGGTTTACCCCTAACACTCCGTATATTAATATAATGGAAATTGCACATATCTAGGTTATGTTAGCCGGGCGTTCTGTAAAAACGGCAGGGCGGTCCGCCCATTAGGAACGTTCTGGGGAGACACTGGAATATGTCAATCATAATATCTCATACGGTGAAAATGCATGAGACACAGTAAATGATCGGGAGTGGCCTTTCCTGTAACTTTTGTTATGTACACGTTTGAGATAAAACAGATATTTTCTGGGATATTTGGAAATTTGTGAAATATAATATACTCGTGAAAGTCTCTTATTTTTCCTTACACGGTAATATCACACGAAACGTAAAAGATCGGCAATTATATTCTAAACAACTTTCGTTGTGTACAGGTTATCGATACGGCGAATATTAACGGCGAAATCTGACATTTACTGCATTGGCCTCTATAAAATATTACTAACCCATTTTATTATTATTGTTACCATTATAATGCATTAGACAACTCTACTCGTTGCTGGGAGCGACCTTATAAACGTGCTACTTTCAGAGCTGAAAACAAGCAATTGTCCAATTTCATTTTCAAACAATTTCCAGATCTGTTTCTGCATTCATAAGCACAACAGCCTGGCGTAAATTTCTTCAAAACTCAGACCTCCGTGTTTAATAAAAACATATTTTCGGTTGTATTAAGATTAAAACAGGTAGCGTGTACTTCGATGAAATTGCATAAAGAGTGATCTTACCCTGGCGGAATACATACATTTAAATCAGCTGACGGGACACTTGGCTAAAACATGGCGGAGCCAATCAGAATGAAGCACTCGTTGGCCACACTGTTCCATTCCTGACCCGGTCGAATGAATGGAAACAGGCTCTGGATTTTCATTTTATTTTCATTAAGTCTGGAGAGTGAGCTGAGACTTGTTTCCTGGGTTACCGACTCTGCTATCTCAGCAGACGCCGCACACGAAGAGAACAATGAGACGCACAGACGGAATAGTTGATGTGGGCTAGTTTCAACAGAAAATGCGATGAAAACTTCTACGAAATGGACACACACAGAATCTGTATCATAATCTAATTTCTCGTATTTGAGAATACTTGGTGGCAATTAACGCCTCTTTCCAAGTATTAGAATTCTCGATAAAGCATTTTCTCTATTCCAAAGTTCAACAATATTGATTCCAGCCTCCTCTCAAATTTACGTCGACTCTTACCACCAGTCAATAAACACATCTTCTTCAAGATACCGAAATAATTAAAAATAAATATATTTACAGAAGTATACCACGGAGACAATAGTGAAGTGCTGTGTTAGGCCAGCTGGAAGAACAAGAAGAATTTCCAACTCATTAAATTACAGATCAAGGGCATTCACATCGGTAGTATCATCATCGAGGGATGACAACAAATTTTGGTACCTTATGACTTTTAGTTCCAGGAGTGTTCGAGGACATACACGGCTCGCTTGGTACTGGACTTTATATTTGACACCCAGGGGCAACATGAGGGCCTGTATGTGGGATGATAATGAAGTAGAGTCTCTGCCATGTAAGCTTATACACTAAGGGTACAATCTTAATCTTTCTACCCTCTTAATACCGAAGTTATTTTCTAACTGTGGGTTCGATTCAGTGTGACAGGCCATACAGTTTAGGGACCCGACTTGCCGATGCGACATCTAATAGTTGCTGTTAATCTTACAGACTGGCACTATGTCGTCACGATTTTTTTCTTGACTTGCGAGATTATACAATTTGCTTTACGTCGCATCGACACATATAAGTCATATGGCGACGATGGGATAGGAAAGGGCTAGGAGTGGGGAGGAGGACTGCCGACAGTGGGGTTCGAACCCACTATCTCCCGGATGCAAGCTCACAGCTGCGCGCCCCTAACCGCACAGCCAACTCGCCCGGTCCGAGATTATACGTACCGCCATTGCCGTATTGTGAAAATCACTAGTGTTACATTTGCAGGTATAAGTTTAAAAAAATTTCTGTAGGATTGTAAATCTGTTTGGGTAATACCAGGTAAGTAGAATTGTGGCATGTTCCAATAAGGCATTCAATGACGTGGTTGGTGTTAAATGACTAATGCAGCATTTTATTAATACGGTATTATACCGTCCAATTCGTACGTGTTGAATTTAATATTAGGATGTCTAAGAAGCAAGAAAAATCTGCAAGAATTACTCCGAAAAGGAAAGCAACGTTACTTCCTCTATAAAGATCAGTTCAGTTGAAAGGAAAGATTTCGTTATCAACCTAACCTAGCTTTGTCTTGTCACGAATTTGGTACGGTTTGCAGACTTATCCTTTGTGTATTCTTATTGACTTACGGCATATGTGCATGTAATATATTTGCTTGTGTGTATTATTACAGCGGGGTTTCAGTTCAGTCCGACAAGTAATAGGAAATTTCAAGAAGGTGGTTGAATTATTTACACCAAACAAACACGGAAGAATACATCAAAATAAAGGCAGAAATATATAGCATTACAATGAGTGAGGGTGAGAGAGAGAGAGAGAGAGAGTTTATTTCCTTAGTTCCTCAACGAGTTTCTAAACCGACTTAATTATGAATATCTTGACTGATCATTTACGTGGGTACGGCTGATACTTACACTGAGGTTAGTTTGTTGATGGTTATGTCTAGTGATTTCAATATATAACTAGCCAAGTTGGCAGCAGTGATGAGCCATTAACAAAAGAGAATAGTGCGGCGATATTTGCTTTTTTTACGTGCCGAGCACTACAGGTAGAGGATGAAACGCAGTATCGGTACATAGCCAACTCCTGTGGAATAACACCAAGATGTCTGCTCAAGACTTAACATCACCATCTGACGGACGAATCACTATCAACAGCATCACAGGCCCTAACTCCATGTGTACTCCCCGGAGGGATTTTGGAACTGAATCCAGGCTTTTGGTACGCAATCTAGTAGTAATCAGAAATGTTATACCACCGCCTCTCCTGGACTGACGGCCAACATTCTGATGATGAAAATTTCTTCCACCAACGGGACACGAATCGGCAAACCACGGTGTCAGACCATAGACACTTGACGCCTTTACGATCATGGTCACCAATTGGGCTACACCAGATGTTAAGGATATCATTTGACTTCCATCATCTGGGAGCAAAGGCACTGACACTAATTACGTATGCCGTATATAATTAATTTTCCACAAATACAGCCGATATATCTTTTCAGTTAATTATATATTACATAACGGCACTATACTAACAAGTGATTATTTTTCCTGGTCTTTTCCCAGTTACTTGGCTCCTGAAAAACATGTGGCCTTGCCTAGTTTTATGGTCGAATTCCCTTCCTGACGCTAACGTTATGTGGGAGGATGTATTTAGTACTGAGTGCTTCTGAGGTGGCCTATAGTGTGTCGTGTGTAAATGAAGAGGTGCATATTAAAACAAATACGAACACCTGCTCCTTGTACCTCAGTAATTAGCCAGACGCGACTAAAATCCTTGGCCCGGTCGGGAATCAAAACCGGGGACCAATGAACTGAAGGGCGTTGCGGTGACCAGTCAGTCAAGGAGCCGAACTATACCTTCTTTTCCTTATTCTTCTGCTGCTGCTGTCACCCTTGTCCAGGAAGCTCCTGGGTCGGGCAGTGGATCACTGCCCTCCAACCATTACTCGCATGTCCCTGAAGACACAAGAGACGCGCATCGCTTCTGGTGTACTCCCCAGCTCTTTGTACTAATGTACATTAACCAATTTTAATTCTTTGATGAATGTGCAATTATGACACTGCCATGAGCCATGCTCGGACGTGATTTTTATGAGCCTATTTGGCTACGGCGCTCACTCCCCTCGATATGCGCAGTACTGCAATTTAACGTCTGCATATTGTAAGCCAGGAGCCTTAAATTATTTTTACATGGGGTCCAGATTGATGGTAATATTGCAATAAAGGAGGTTTGGGGTCCAAATATTTGGTTCAGTATGACAAGTACTTGTCTTGCTTACAGCGATTGGTTACTCCGTGTAATTACAGAAAAAACTGTGTAATAAGCATCGATTAACATTGTACTTCCAAGTATTTTTTTTTTTTAATTTCAACCAGTGGAGTGTTCACATAAAGTAACATTTATTTTAGATCGGTAATATACATTCAGTGACAATATGCAGGTTTGAAAAGTAATTCACCGAGCGAGTTGGCAGTGCTGCTATGGTCGCGTAGCTGTCAGCTTGCATTCGGGAGATGGTGGTTTCGAATTCCACCGTCGGCAGCCCTGGAGATTTTCCATGCTTTCTCATTTTCACACTAGGTAAATGCTGGGGCTTTACCTTAATTAAAGCCACAGCCACTATCTTCAAAAGCCTAGCCCTTTCCCATCCTTGCGTCACCGAAAATATTCGATGTTAGTGAGACGTTAAGCCACTAACAAAAGAAATATACAATTTACCCCTTCAGCGCATCAGTGAGAGAAATGACATGTCTCGCTTTGTAAAATCTTCTCCAAGTCTGGGGTGTACGAAGTTCTAACAATGGTTACGCAGTCCCTGAAGTAACCATGAGCTACTCTGTATCTGCAAGTGTTTTTCACAAAATTCATGTTAGAAATCATACATACTTATGTCGACCCCAACACTGTCAACACATGTTTCAAAAACTTGAACAAGTTCGTGTATCTCTTTCAAGAGAGAGATCCAAAACGACACATCAATTTTCTCTGTCCTTTCTTTTGCCATCAGCAGCATTGTGCCTTGTCAAAGTTCTTCAATTTCATTGCTTTGGTACACCATTCTCCTCGAGGACCGATGGAAGAGAGTTTCATGACAGCTGAAACATATCTTTCAATTTGTTGAAATACATGAATCGTTCATCAAATTCTCTGTCTTTGGTGAGTACAAAAATAATGACAATTTTCACAACAAACTTTAGTTGCAAGATACCGAACGAAGGTTGGGAAAATGAATTGCCGGTATTTCCTCCTTCAAGTCTTGAATAAAGGGATCTAAGTTAACTCGAAAGAGTCAAATAGCACCTGCATTCCATGTACCAATTTTCCCGGTCCCTGTAAAAATAGTGGTAAAATTTGCCACTCAAGAAAGAAACCTGCTGGACTGATTTGTCGTTGAGGAAGTTGATGAATTGACGTTTCTGGTTACTATCTTAAAAAACACACCCATTGGGAGAACTTCCGATATCATCCTTCAGTTCAAAGAGTCTGGAAAGAGTGTTTTCTTTTTCGCTAAGCTAGCGAACATTGTTGTGAAGCAAACCATTTGTGTGCATGGCACAAAGCTACTCGAGGTAGGTTCTGAAAAGGCTGTGTGTCATTGACGATCTCTCACGTAAAATATTAACGATATGAGTGACTGTACTCATAACATTAGAGAACTCAGGAGACAGCTTACTGCGATTTGGTGAATTATGCAGCAGGAAAACTCAAAATTACTATTTTGATCTCTAATATGACGTACCAGGCCTCTCGTATCTCCCACCATGGTACGAGCACCATCTGTTGCCATCGATAACAGAGTTTTTCCACTTGATGTCATACTCGGACACAATGACGCATAGTACCCGACGCATGTCCTCCGAACGACTGTTTTGAAACCCAACAATTCTTCCATAAATCTAACACCATGACAGAAACGAATATATACCTAACTGAAGATACGTCCAGAGCCACAGAGTAAGCAGACACATCCCTCATCTTCTGCTTGAGCTTAGTAAGAATATCCATTGATAACTCTACCTTGCGCACATTTCTAGCAGCAGAGAGCAGTATACTTTTCACGACCTGAATCACTTTCGCATCCCTTGGGAATGACGTACTGACCGTTTCAACAAGACACTCTTTCACAGTTTAAGAGCTATCAAATGAGTATTTTCCCAACCTAAAATCCAGGATACTTTTAAAGACGCCTTTTTTGCCTTCTCCAGCTTTGTGTAACTCGTCTCGCGTATTTTTGACCGGCCTCTAACTTTTAACTGTTTAACCGTCCAGTTTCTTGTATCACTGCCAAATGGAAATTATTGGCCGTAACTGAAATGATTACTGCTGATATACCGCTTTAAATTCCCACTCTTAATCAAAGCAACTGTCTGACTGCATATGAAACATGTCAGTTTTGCTTCTGTACATTCAGAAAACAAAGAAGAATTGCAGTTCTCATTCAGGATCGAAGATGCTATTTTCAGTGGTTTCTTTACATCTCTTGTAGTCGCTCATCACGCATCAATTCACCGAGATAATTGAAACCTTACACAGATGTATAAAAAACACGTTTTTTAAAAATTCGTACGCGAAGCAAGCAGCAGCTAACTAACAACTGAGGCAGCGAAGGGACCGCAGACTAGAGAAAAATCAAAATAAACACTCACTGTCACCTGTGGAGCAAATAGGGAACCTATTCATTGTCGTATTTTCAAAATTTGGTATTGCCATTTGTGGATTAAACTGGGGTTTAGACCAAGGAATGTGTAAGTCGTACAATACTCTCCAAGATACTTTTACTGTTTTAACTGTAATTTGTTTCACTTTCTTACTCTTGACATCGTATACGTCCGGGTCAGGACCGAGGTCCGCTATTTGAAGACTCTTGAGTCTAAGCGATGATCTTCAGAATCAGCAGACTCTCGAAGGGTCGGATATACTGTCTGGTCACTCATAAACGCCAATAAACTCGTAATTGTGCGAAAGCAACATTAACAGCACATAAACAAGTAAGTCACTCACTCAAAAAGAAGACTGGGAAACTACATATTGTTTCGTTAATCACTACATTCAAATGCGTTGATTGTAAATATTATCTCCCTACTACCTAAACATACTTTCCGTCCGTATCCTCACTTCCACCGACAGCTGAAGTTTGCTCCTCAGATGCGACTTAGCCTACACGTTCTCTGACACTTTGGTTTTCCATTACCTTTTACACATCGTGAAGGCACAATGAGCTCTTATAGCCAATGCTTTCTTTATTCAACAATAAAGCTCGCGGTTGTCGAAGATATCGTTTTTCAAATTTAGCTGAACAAAATTATAATAAGCAGTTTTGTAGGGCATTCGATGGAGAACACGATGGCTAGCACGAAAAATAGGTAACGGTTTTATACATAATTAGTAATGAATGTTAAGTTTTCTTTGAAACTAACATGTTAACACCTTTCTTGTTCAAAGTAACAAGGGAGTGGCAGCGCGGTTTGGGCCATGCAACAGTCAGCTTGCATTCGGGAGATAGTGGGTTCAAATAACACTGTCGGCAGCTCTGAATATGGTTTTTTGTGGTTTTCCGTTTTCACACCAGGTAAATGCTGGGGCTGTGCCTTCATTGAGGCCACGGTCGCTTCCTTTCCACTCCTAGGCATTTCCTATCCCATCGTCGCAATAAGACCTATGCGTGCCGGTGCGACATAAAGCAAATTTTATTCAGTATTCTATATTGTCATAGGTAAATCTTAGAGTTTATGGATATAGTGAATTTAAGCGCATTACTATTTTTAAATATCTCCAAGTATGAGTAAAGATACTTCTCATTAGTGTAATAGAAAATATCGCCGCTGACCAGTTTGTCATGTATAAGCCACAATAAAACTTCCAGTAACAAAGTTGTGGAGAAAATGACGAAAAATATGTTTTATCTTTCGATTAAGGTCCCCACCACAAACCTGCAGCGCGCGTGAGAAGACATTTACGTATATGTCAGGGTCGGGCGGCACTCTGCCTGGCTAGCTGCAACGTTCTGCGTGTTCACTGACTCCTCTGCGGGAGCCTATGGTCTTTTATTGGCTGTATTCAAGAAAAAAAAAAATGATTGAAATTGACATTCATCAGGTCATTCAATAAATAAACTAATTCTTTTCCGTGGTTTCCCGTTTTCGCACAAGGCAAATGCTGGGGCTAAACTTTAATTAAGGCCACGGCCTCTACCTTTCCAATACCGATCCTCTCCTTTCCCATAGCAGCCGAAAACCGTCAGAAGTTTATGTGACGTCGAAGAAATAGTAACAAAAACTGCAATATATCGTATGTATGTATGTATGTATGTATGTATGGGCGGACGGACGGACGGACGGACGGATGGTGGGTATTCAAGCCCGAATGCTGATTTGATCCTCAACAGTTCCATCATCAGCCATCATCAGTTATTATAGATGGCCTAGGTGTTACTGAAGAGGCATTCCACGGAAAGGAGTAGTGAGGTAGTTTCTCACTGCTTTCCTCACAGAGCCAGAAGTCTGCCAAGCCCACTGAAATGCGCGCACTAACCGAGCCTTTGAGTGACATTTTCCACACCATTCATAACAGAGACTGGCTGCGTAAGGATCACTCATACTTCAGTCACTTCTATTTCGTCAAAGGCAAGGAAGAAATTTATTTATTTATTTATTTATTTATTTATTTATTTATTTATTCTTTACATCGCACCAACACAGGTAGGTCTTATGGCGACGATGGGACGGTTACGTGCCAGATGCGACCGTGCCGGATGCGACCAGGCCATTATCGTGCCAATAGCGACCGAGTTTATAAGCATCGTGCCGCATGCGACCCATCTATCACTTACAATTGATCTGCATTAAGGGCTGTCACCAAGTGGCAGATTGCTTATGAGTAGCTAACTTGGTCTTTTCTAAAATAAAGGCCTGATACCGTGGTTAGCAGGTTCGAGTACCGTTGGTCGAAAGAAAAATATAATAATGCTGCTGGCTTTACGTCCCAGTAACTACTTTTATGGTTTAAGAGGACGCCGAGGTGCTGGAATTTAGTCCCGCAGGACTTATTTTACGTACCAGTAAATTCACCGACACAAAGCTGACGTATTTGAGCACGTTCAAATACCACCGGACTGAGCCAGAATCGAACCTGCCAAGTTGGAGTCGGAAGACCAGCATCTCAACCGTCTGAGCCACTTAGCCTGGTTGAAAAAAAAAATCATCAGAATGTTGGCCGGCAGGGTAGGAAAGTTGGTGTTAGACAGTTTCTAATCACTAGATTGGATGCCAAAAGCCTGGATTCAAATCCAAACCTTTTCGCAGTGTTCAAATGGAGTGAGGGGATATGATGCTGTTGATGGTGGTTCGGCCGTCGGATGGCGACGTAAAGCATTGAGCAGACCCCTTGGTATTATTCGAGAGGAGTAGGCTACGTGCCGAAACCGGGTTTAATCTCTCCCTACTTCATTATCATAATCACACATCCAGACGCGCAGGCCGCCAACGGGTGTCAGGTGGTTTTTTTGTTTTTTTTGTTTTTTTTTTGCTAGTGGCATTACGTCGCACCGACACAGACAGGTCTTAGGGCGACGATGGGATAGGCAAAGGCTAGGAATGGGAAGGAAGCGGCCCTGGTCTTAATTAAAGTACAGCCCCAGCATTTGCCTGGTGTGAAAATGGGAAACCACGGAAAACCATCTTCAAGGCTACCGACAGTAGGATTCGAACCCACTATCTCCCGGATGCAAGCTCAGGGCCGCGCGCCTCTAACCGCATGGCCAACTCGTCCGGTGGGAAAAGACGTAAACGCATCACCATGTTTCATGTTGTAAAACGAGTTTCCCACGTGTTATGTAAAGTTGGGTCAGTAGCTGCTTATAGGACTTGTTAAAATGGCATTGCACTTCGTTTAGCTTACCTTATCTTGGGTGATGACACAACTTATCAGATGACAATTTGCTCGTCAACGCCGGTCGCATCCGGCACGGTTACAGATTATGCGGTCGCTAGTGGCACGGGTCGCATGCGGCACGGTCGCATCTGCCACGCCACCGATGGGACAGGAAAGGCCTAGGAATAGGATGGAAGCGGCCGTGGCCTTAAGGTACAGCCCCAGCATTTGGCTGGTGTGAAAATGGGAAACCACGATAACCATCTTCAGGGCTACCGACAGTGGAGTTCGCACCCATTATCTCCCGGATGCGAGCTCACAGCTGCGCGCTTCTAACCGCACGGCCAACTCGCCCAGTAAGGAAGAGACTAAGACAGGTCAATGAAAGTAACAAATTTTATCCAAACCCATACCAGAAGACAGAGTGTACTGTAAATACTAGGTCTCGTCAGCAAAGGCACCAGTGCACTGTAAGAGAATTATTAATCACTTGAATCTGATAATTCATTAGCAATATTCTTACCGTAAGCAGCACAGATGTGGTCGTAAATACTCGAATATTCTACAGGACCGACGGCATTGGTACTGGCTCTCCACAACGTTCTTTCTGACTTTAGAGTAATTAAAACAACGTAGGGCCTACGCTTTTTTTTCCAGGTGAGTTGTTAAAAAAAAAAAAAAAAAAAGCAAGCAAATCTGAAGTTTCCATGGCTGTTGACAACGTGCACAGACAGGGGCCCTTTAGTTTCGACATGAAATCCGAGTGAGAGAGTCGTGATTTTTTAATTTAAAAATCCTACACGCTGATGGATGCAACATTCTTTTTTTTTTTTCATTTACCCATTGCCTCTACCCAGGGTAGTTTCCATATATAGCTGCGATAGTACAGAAGCTCCTGAGGTATGGGTGGTGCTGCGTAATTTCATTCAGTGCAAGAATAGTGTGTGTGAAATATGTTACTAATAAGACCACTGGTGCAACAATGAGTGAAGAAGTAACAGCTGAAAAATCATAATTGTCTTTTGAAGTTTGGTCTCATTACAGCAATATGTTAGGTGTTAGAAGTTCCGTTATAGCCACTTAACCGTAGGTGGTCTTTTTTTCCTTTTTATTACAATTCGCTTTACGCAGTGGCGTATACTGAGGGCTACCAAGGCTATCGGTGAAGCCCAAACCTCAACTGAGAATGATGGAAGTCTAAAGCACACATTATAATGTAAGCATCTGACACAATGTTCCATTTACAAAACTTGAAAGAAGTGCGAAAAAACGTCGCACGTATTTCTGAGAGCAAGGCATCGGAGATTGTTGCAGCCCAAACTCTCGTCCCTCATCCCTCGACTATCAAGTGGCTTGCTGCTGTATATCGGATTAGGAGAGGGGACGAGGTATAGGTGTGCTAGGCTTCGGTCCGTCAGATCGCCCACCCCATACGTTACTCATCGAATATACTTCCTGAGAGCATGGCATCGGAGATTGTTGCAGCCCAGACTCTCGTCCCTCATCCCTCGACTAGCAAGTGGCTTGCTGCTGTATATCGTTGTTTTGTTGGTTGAATCGAACCCGTGATCATGGGTCGGACACCACCACTGATCTCCCGAGGAAACTAATTAACCAGTGAACGATGGATACGGGCGCTGTAAAATTCAATATGTTTCTATAATAATAATAATAATAATAATAATAATAATAATAATAATAATAATAATAATAATAATAATGGTGCATGGCATCTGTATAGGCTTGATGGTGACCTAATGAGGATAAAATGAATGGCGAAGACGTCATAAACACCCAGTCACCAAACCAGGGGATTTAACAGTATGTGGGGGTTGATTCTGAGAATTGAACCGGGGCCATCGGACCAAAGGCAAGCATTCTATCCATTCAGCCACAAAGCAGGACTTTAATTTGCTAAACCTTCGGTTATAATCCACTGATCAGGGGTTGAGCATTAGCAGTAACACCCACGTCTTGATCCCAGCATACGCCACTGCCTTTACGTCGCACCGACATAGATAGGCCTTATCGCCTTATTGGGACGATGGATAGGCAATGCCTCTCGGATGCAAGCTCACAGTAGCGCGCCCCTAACAGCACAGGCAACTCTCCCGGTGGTCATTTTTTGTAGACCCATTCAGTCTCTAGACTGATGACTTACGTATCAAACAAAAACACCTTAGAATCTAAACGTGATATCACTGAAATGTAACAATAAAGACTGAACTGTACTCGGAAACTGCAGTAGATTACACGAGGGGACTGTGGAAGGGGCGTGATAGCCGAGTAGCATCGCCACGAGATTTCCACCAGGGCAACCGCAGTTCAAATCCTGGTCAAAGCATGAGGGATTTTTGAACGGAAAAGTCTAGTCCCATGGTTTAGATTCCACACAAAACTGGTTGAGACTGTTTTAACCCTGGAACACCACAGAGGGGTTTCAGCGATCCTATGGGAAACATATTATCGATTTTTTTAATATATATATATGAGCCTGTAGCTATTGACTCATGTTTGTAAACTGAGTAATTAGTAATTACCTTGTCGCACTCTGATAGCGTCATTCAGATCTGTCAGTGAAAGCAGACATCCGTGGGAGATAAGTAAATATAGCGCAGGGTCATGGAAACCCCATTGTAGTATTACGGTTGTCTTTTCCTGGTGTGTGTGCCTTCCTGCTGCAATTCGTGCTATATGTCACCAAACTGACACGTGCTTCCTTAGTGCTAGAGACAGTGTTTAAAATGACTAATTCCAATGAAGGACTATCAGATTGTAGCATTATAGGTGGGCCGGCATAAGGTTGCACTTGACAGTTGTAAGTCATGTTGGCACCACTACAAAAGTGAAATGAAGAACGTCACCCGTCAATCAGAATCACCAATCCATAACTTTTTATGTCAGATACAGTTGCGCATTTTATTCATGTTAATTCGTATTTAATTTCGTATAGTGTTCATAATATTTTATTTGCCTACACAAATATGAGCATTTAAAATATATTATAAGGTTTAAACGAGCTACAAAACAAATACGAATTATTTTCAGTTGATTGTTGTTGGCAATATAGGTAGTATAGTGGTGCCATCTATAAGTAGCTTGACTACTGTATTGAAGTGTTGCCGTTTTGTCTGTCGCCGCTAGCACGTGGTCGGGTGTGATTCCCGCGTTTATGAAAGTTTTGTTTTCATTTTGAGAAAATTGTGAAATTTTATTTTAACGAATGCAGTGCGATGTCTCGGAAATGACAACATAGTCATGAAGCGCGAAGTGATAATCCTTTGAGCCGCGGAGTGTCCCTTAATAGTCAGCCATTAGAATTAGTGCGGAGAACTCGTGAGTTTTGCGAGAGGGAGACGAAATTCGTACGTTTGTATAGCCGTCTCTCCGTTCCTGTAGATCATGTTGTGGATCGCATATCTCAAACATTAGGGCTTTCAAAGCGTACTGTCATTCAAACAGGTGTTCGCCTCCAAGAACAGAAGGAAAAAGTGACTGGGGTACATAGCAATAGCGAAAACGGGGCTGATAGTAGGGACTTGTTTCACAGCACTCCGGGAAAGAAACGAATTAAGCTAGCTCCTGTAATAGGAATTAATTCTTTCCAGGCTGATGCAATACGAAGACACGAGTACGATTTTTACAGCTCAAAGTCCCATCTGTCATTGTTATGGACAATGCACGTTACCACTCCGTAATAATGGACAAGACCCCTTCTTCGAGCGCCCGTAAAGAACTGTAAGTGGAATGGCTGCAGTAAAGAAATATCCCAGCGCATATGTGTACGACTAAATTAGTCGACACCGGGCGAGTTGGCCGTGCGGTTAGGGGCGCGCAGCTGTGAGCTCGCATCCGGGAGATAGATGGTTCGAATTCCACTGTCGACAGCCCTGAAGATGGTTTTCCGTGGTTTCCCATTTTCACTCCAGGCAAATGCTGGGGGTGTACCTTAATTAAGACAACGGTCGCTTCCTTCCCATTCCTAGGCCTTTCCTGTCCCATCGTCGCTATAAAACCTATCTATGTCGGTGCGATGTAAAGCAAATAGCAAAAAAAAAAAAAAAAAGTCGACGAGGTAGCGAAGGAACAAGGGCACGAGGTTATTAGGTTGCCGCCGTACCACTGTCACTTCAACCTCATTGAGTTGGTACGGTATGGGGTGAAGTAAAACATTACGTACGCACTTATAACACGTCCTTCACAGTTACTGAAGTGGAAGGACTGTTCCGGGAGAGTATTGCTCCAATGGATGCGGCTTTGTGCAGGAAGAAATTTAGCCATGTCGCAGCATTCATTAATTCGGCAATGGCAATACATGGCATCATCAGTGACTCTCAGGAGTTGATGATCTGCCTAGACGATGATGACAGTGACAACGAAGGCGACGGTAGTGATGGCGGGGAACTGGAGGGTATCGAGCCTCTGCCTTTGTGAATCAGGTATGAAAATAAGGTTTCTGAAATTTCGTAAATTTTATAGAATTTACTTGAAACATTTTGTGTCAGCACCGGTGTATATTATTCTAACATTTATTGGTGAAGGTGTATATGAAGTGAGATCCTTGTCGGCCGATTTCTTCCGTGTTTTCTAACATTGCGACAATAAGAACTTCGTAGTATATTTATCTCGTATAATTTTGTGTGATGAATAATCGGCGAGTTGAAAGTTCAATTTTTGTCGGCAGATTTCATTTGTATTGTGTATCATCGCGATGACATTAAAAACATTTCTCCCATGTTTTTAAAAACACATGTGTCGTGCAATCAGCTGTTGTTACAGCGGCAACATCGCTTCGTGCGCCATTGCAGTGTGACCAACATTGTGCGCAGCTGTCAAGTGCAACCTTACGCCGGCCCACCTATAGGGAATTATAAGAAGACAGTGACAGTGAGCAGGATATCGGTGGTGATTCAGACTTTGAATCTGACAATGTGTTCGAGGACAGTGAACACGAAAGTGAATTCAATGTTGAGTATGAAAGTAACACCGAAGTTGAAGATGAGGTACCGGGTTCAAGTCGCAATGTATCCAGCCTGAAGGGGAAAGATGGGCACCGTTGGACTTCAGACACTCCGGAGGAAAGAGGTCGACCAGTGAGTAAAAATATTCTCCGAATACATCTTCCTGGTGCAAAAGGTGCTGCAAGAAATGTATAAAGTCATCTTGAAGCTTGGTCATTGTCGATAGACGATAATAACCTCTATCTACTCGCGTCTCACACTAACAAAAAATACTTCGTGTGTTATCAACAGTTAATCAACAAAGCTATATGAAAGAGACCAGTATTAGTAAAATAAAGACACTCTTGGGGCTATTGTACACTACATATTAGGGACTTGTTCTAATACCAAAGATCTCTGGTCTGTCACATATGGGGACGGCATATTTCGTGCGACAATGTCAGAACAAAGATTTCTATTCCTTCTTTATTGTTTGCGCTTTGATAGCAAAGAGGACCGGGATGAAAGGAAAAAGACAGACAAATTGGCTGCAATAAGAGAAGTATGGGACTGCTTTGTTGAAAATTGTAAAACTTATTACACCCCGTATGAATATTGTACCGTGGATGAACAGCTCATGGGATTCCGTGGCAAATGTAGCTTCCGAATTTACATAGGTTCAAAACCTGATAAGTACGGAATAAAGGTACTCATGCTGAATGATGTTAGAACATCCTACATGATGAATAAAATGTCAGATATAGGAAAAGTTCAGTGCGATAAAAATGAATCTGTGCCTACTTACTGTGTTCGCAAACTGAGCCTATTCATTCTTCTAACAGGAACGTAACGGTCGACAACTGGTTCGCATCAGTTCTACTTGCTGACATGCTCCTGAATTAGAGGTGTACAAACTCCGCATTTAACTTGCCCATGCTTACCTAGAGAGCAGGCTAGCCGCACGTAAACAACAGTACAGGCAGACTGTTGCACTCCTGGCCAGGTCAAGTTCAGCCCAACTTGGGCAGGCCCACTGATCTCTATACCTGGATGGCTGGTAGCTTGCGTAGCAGTAAGCCGAATAGAAGATGACTGGCGTGGTAAGATGGCAGCGAGCGCATGGTGCAGTAGACCACGAGGAGCGCGCTTGCTTTGTTTATGCTTAGTTCAGTGACGCCAGGCCTCTTGATTGTAGTTTCACGAGTGTTCTGTGCTGTGTTATTGCAAAGTAAATAGTAGTGTATTTTACGAATTTAGGTTCGTTGCCTTGTAGTATGCTTGTGAATTACAAGATTAAATTTAAATATGTATGTGTTTATCTGAAATATGAATGAAGAAACATTCTACGGGGTATTAACATACCGCAGTATTCAGCTTATGGATGTACAAACAGAACCGATCAGCAGAAGGAGAAATCATTTCATCGGGGAGTTTTAATAATAGTGTTATTTGCTTTACGTCCCACTAACTACTTTTTTAAGGTCTTCGGAGACGCCGACGTGCCGGAATTTAGTCCCGCAGGAGTTCTTTTACGTGCCAGTAAATCTACCGACACGGGGCTGTCGTATTTGAGCACCTTCAAATACCACCGGACTGAGCCAGGATCGAACCTGCCAAGTTGGGGTTAGAACGCCAGCGCCTTAACCGTCTGAGCCACTCACCCCGGCTCGGGGAGTTTTATACTGTACATAAGAATCTTCCTAGGGTAGTGTTTTGAGTTTTAGGTTTATTGTATCTTATTTCGCATATTCCGGGAGCAAAATGGCAATTAATTTTTGTAGGTTTCCTTTCTCGAGACCCGAACATCTAAGATCATCGATTAGGAGTATCAGGCGGGAGAATTGGGAGACTTCTAAAACAGCTGTTCTCTGCTCGGATCACTTAGAGGAAGACTGTTTTGATAGAAATGGACAAACTGTACACCTTAGAAGTGATGTACAGCCAACTGTTTTCAATTTTGCTGAACATTAACTGCAAGTAAAGATTTACTTTTTTTTTCTTTTTTTTTTTTTTCTCATAATTAAACTGACGGTTTCGAT
This sequence comes from Anabrus simplex, assembly GCF_040414725.1. NCBI lineage: Eukaryota > Metazoa > Arthropoda > Insecta > Orthoptera > Tettigoniidae > Anabrus > Anabrus simplex. The sequence continues at coordinate 186,424,344 of NC_090267.1, forward strand.
GAAATAATTGACGTGACCTTATAACAATCTTAGAAAATGAAGTCTGGAGGAATTCTAGACCTTATTTACATCAGTAATAATTATGGGTTTCAGACACTGGAGTGGTGGGAGAAGGGAAAGTGTGGTGGGTGTTTGGGGCTATTCCATTATACTATTCGTGGTATTTGGGACTCTTAACTGGTGTTACATATTTCTGATGACTATCAATATCGCTTTGCTAGCTGAATTTAATTAAAGAGGTCTGTAATAGTACATTATTTGAGCTACGTATATAGGTACATCATTTTAAGAATGCATAATTTCGTGGCATACATGTATACAATTTACAGCAATGTTTCCAGAAACTGGTTTTCACTCGTATTGTGTTACCGATCGCTAATTGCATATATTCAGCACCTAAGTTAATATTTGCCGGCCGTTATTATACACTCATTTTTATTGCTATCCCGGAGATTTACTGACCTCGGAATGACGTGTCAGTGATCCCAATGTCCTTATGCTTTGAGTGAACATGTCTCTATATTTTTAATTATTCCAATGCGCCATTAATTGCGACTTAAAATTGACTATATTATCATTGCTTCCCCATAAGGAGAGCTCGAGGTTGGGTACGCCAACATGGCGAACCGCGCGTTCAACTTGGCGTACTTTCTCCTGCAGCGGAGACCTGCCATCAGCGATCCATGTATAGAGATCAGTGGGCAGGCCACAGGTTAGCTTGCTTGCTTGCTTTCTTCTTCCTTCTGCGTTATTCTATGTTTGCTCGTTCATTGTGCTGATGTGAGACTCGCGTGAATGCATACAGGAAAGGGGTTGTTACATGCCAGAATTTATATAGGATTCGTCAACACAAATATTATTTTATATGGTTATTTAGTATTATGTTAATCATTACAAAGTTATTTCGTAATTCAGACGTCTTATGTAACTAATTAACAAATAATATTTATTTCTGTCAAAAATAGTTACTTAATAAAACGTAGGTTCTCTGAACAAAAATATTTGAATATTTAAATAAACACAATGACAGTTTATGGAAATATGACCATAAAAATAATGTATTATTTATAATTCGAGAAAATTAGAAGCAAAGATATACATAATGCAGACACAGGTCATAAATATCTTTAAAATATTAATTATATAGATAACTTTTTGAAATACATTTAATAATTTAGAAACCCCTTCCCCACAAAACCAAAATAAATAATTACAAAACTAATTATTTTAGAAGTGTAATTTTACCACTTTCTCTCTTAGTTTGTGGTCACCTCATACTGTGCATACTGCATACCACTATTTAATACATGGACACATTATCGTTTGTGTGTATTACTATGAGGTCATTAAGTCTTTGCGTATCAAGACGGGAACGTTTTTCGCTGATTAAATTTCCGGAGCAGCTGAAGACCCTCTCGCTGGAGGCACTCGTAGCGGGTATGTTAAGCACTCTTTTCGCTACACAAGCAAGTCGGGGCAGCCTGTGCGAATTACTCTTCCACCACCGCAGTATATTTTCGTCATTAATAAACCCTTCTTGCAAGTACCTACTGACCTCATCATGTAACATTGGCGAATTTTCTGCCCAATCGTCAAATTTCGCTTTCTTACGTAGCACTGAATTTTCTTCATTTGAAGAAGATGGGACTTCTTGTCTATTTTGATTGGGTAGCTGGTCTGAAAATATGTATGCCCAAGTTATTGATATTTAATGCTAATGTTAGAATATTAAAAATATCCAATTTACATAGGTACAATAATAATAATAATAATAATGAAGAAATAACCACAGAATCTTACCTTCAGCACACATTTGTCGAGCTGCCTCAAAAACAGACATTAGTTCTACTGCATTTAGTTTCTTTAACGTGCGATATTTAGGCACCAAAAATGTTGCAATTTTATGTAACATATTGACTTCCATTTTCTGCTCCAGGAAAACACCACCGGTTTGTTTGAAAAGCTTCAAGTACTGAAAATTCATTTAGTATGAAAACATTTTTACATTGATATATCAGGAGACTCGTATTAAAATTTAAAAGAAAGGAAATATTACCTGTTCATCGTCATCCTGTGGAGTACAATGGGCTTTTAAGGCATAAAACCACGGAAGGACCAGATGTAAAGTCGGCTCCTCATCACCCTCAAAGATCAATTGTGGCTTCCTTAAATGGCTTAAGAAATGTTATAAGCAGGCCAGTAATGTCCTGATCATAACCGAGCATTTTATCAGAGGCACCCTCCTTCTCTAAAACAGTTCTCACAGCATCTATCTGGGAGTGAACTGATTGCAGCATGTCAAAATAACTGTTCCACCGAGTAGATACATACGGTTTCGAAGATGATTGTAACCTCACACATAGGCCTCTTCTCTTAAAGTACGAAACCAGAGATTTCACTGAATGGATAACAGCTAACACATTAGGAACACTTTCTTTCAAAAAGGGTTCGCTCAGAACATGCTTCAAGACCGTATTAATAACATGAGCTATGCATGGATGACGTTTGTATATGCTGAGGGCCTTAACCATATTGCTTCCCTGGTCTGTTACAAATGTAATTTTGCAAATATCTTCATGAGAAACGCCATGTCCTTTCAAACGATCTTCTAATTCACTGCGAATATTTTCACCAGTTTTTGGACAGTCAGGGAAGGCCGAACACGTTAATACATACTTATCGAGAGACCAATCTGCATTTATATAGTGCATTGTGACAGACATATAATGCACACCCGTGTAATTATCTGTCCACAGGTCAGTGGTACTCGCACAGATACCAGATTTAATAGCATGTACTATGTCGGGAAGCGTTTTACTGCGCACTTTGTCCGCGAAAGTTTGTACCTTCCTAGCAACTGTGACTCGAGAGGGTATATTATTTTTAATATCCACTGAGCCATACTTTTTACCAATTTCTATCAGCGTTTGCCCTAAATTTAAAAATCCTTCACCCTCAATAGTTATAAACGGTCTCAAGTCCTTGGCGCACATTTCCACGCACTTGTCAGTCACCAAGTCCTTGTCCTCTTTCAAAATAATTTTAGACTCTGGAAAATTTGGGTCAAATTTGCAGACATGTCGCAACATACTTGAGATCCCTGAATGGGTGCTGAGTAGCTTTTTGCAAATATTGCATTGCGAGTAACCTGGCTTATTTGACACCTGTTCATAAACACATGAAAATTTTTCCCATGCTAGACTTGAGCCCTGTTTTGTGGCTAGAATAAATTCACCACTTTTTAATTTTTCTTCGATTTCCTTTACGGTTGACTTGTTCATTTTCCTGCTGGTTGCACCTCGAACTACAACAGAGCTGCACCCGACGGAATACGTAGCTACACTAACATATAACGGCACATTCACGTCGCATCGATAACAAACTTCACGTTCACTATTGTCAAGTCCGGCAGTCCGAACGGGTCCCAGGCAACCTGTCAGGCTTAGGGAAACCCAGGTTTTGGTTTGCTATGACTAGCGCGCTCAGTACGCGTGCACTCTTGCTTCGCCGACTCTCAAGCTAAGCTGCTTTGCTTGTTGCAGAGCAGCTTGGGGCAGGCAAGCCTGAAGTACAATTTGTACACCTTTATCCTGAATCAGTATAGTCTCCCAATGGTGAGAATGCTAAGGAAAAATAAGAAAGAAATCCCACCAAGTTTTCTCACCAAAAAACCTACAGGTCCATCTAGATTTGCATTCGATCGTCAGAAAACACTTGTGTCGTATTCACCTAAACAAAACAAGTTGGTAATTTTATTATCAACTATGCATCATGATAATTCCGTGAATGAAACCTCAAATAAACCAGTCATGATTCATACATGCAGTGAAACTGAAGGTGGCACTGACACCTTTGATCAACTGTGTAAGGCATACTCTACCTGTAGAAGAACAAAGCGGTGGTCACTTCTTGTCATGTTCGGAATCTTAGACGCCGGTGGAGTCAATTCCTTTATTCTTGCCAATTCGGGATTGCAACAAGGAAGGAGGAATTGTAGACAGTTTTTGAAAGACCTAGGCATGTCACTTATTGGGCCTCACCTTCACAATCGGCTCTGTATACCTACAGTTCAGAGCTATATAAAGAAAACAATTGCTCAAATTTTGAACATTGAAGTGATTAATCAAGTGCTTATCCAACGTGATGATCGTAGGAAGCTTCGATGTGCCATCTGTTCAAGGCAGAATGACAGAAAAACCAACTCATTTTGCTCGCAGTGTGCGAAACCATTCTGCCAGAGTCATGATGTCATGGTATGTGTCGATTGCGAACATCTCCTGTGAAGCACTTTGTGACCTCTCACTAAGGTGAACTATTCAGTGCTATTAATTTGGAGTGACTGTTTTATAACAGTTTAGTATCTTTACTGCAAAAATGCTCCAAATATTGACAAAAATTACCCATTGTCCCATCAAGAAATGTGTATTTATGTATCTCTGCAATTTTCAGGCTGTAACTGCTTTCATTGTAATCATAATTTAATTAATTAAAATTTGTAAGCGCTAGAGACCATAATAGTCATTAACCGGTGTCCTCTAACTATACAGTAGACAGCTTGAATAAGAGCAAGTGCTAAAATTCAAAGGATATGATATGAATGACTACAATATGATTGGGTCAAGCAGACCCCAGGGTGGTATTTGTGTTTTCTAAGTGTGGCATTCCAGGGTTAAGAGGAAGTACAGTCGAGCAACCATTTTCTCTTAACAATAACCAGGAGGGAAAGTTCCAATCCTAAGAATGAGTGTACCGGTAAAAGAAAGGGAATGGCCCCGAAGAGCATGAAAATGACTCCCTAGGTTTCACAAACCTAATACCATCAGTGTCGGGAAATAAAACAAGACTTGAATGAAGGGGATCGGATAAGAAAGATGAAAGAGAGGAGTGTGTCACGAGCAAATGGAAGCAATGTCACACTCAGAGAGCGAGATTCTGTCACCAACACACGCTCCCAAGTGGAGAGCCCTGGTGAATTTATTATAAATATCCACCGCACATATAGAACCTTTTACGACAGACAGAGGATACCGTGGATATTTTCTACCACCCACACCCACAAGAGGGGACTCGGAAGGTGATTCAGGCGGTTGTAGTGGCGTTTGTTGCCCGAGCGAGTTCCTTGCTAAATTCCCATAAAGGTGGCCGCGGTCTGATTCGTGGTCAATTTATACGACGTTTTGGAAATGAAAAGTCACGTTCATGAGATTCGAATTCCCTACAAAACAGTATAATCGTGGTATTTGATCGTACGATCATCAATCACACAAAATACTAAGTTTGCTATGTGCTTTACTCCTTCTAGGGGACTTGTAACCGCTATCAATGAAATGAAATGGCGTATGGCTTTTGGTGCCGGGTGTGTCCGAGGACAAGTTCGGCTCGCCAGATGAAGGTCTTTTCTTTTATTTGACTCCCGTAGGCGACCTGCACGTCGTGATGAGGAGGAAATGACCGGTATTGATAACGAAAGCTAAAGGAAGCAACGCACAGTTTAGCAAAACGATTACCAGTATACGAGGTATCCTTAGCAGGCGGGGGCGGTAGAATACACCCACGGTAACCCCTTGTATGCGGCCAACGGCGACTAAAAAGGGTTACTTCCGGATGCTGTCAAATTAAGGGCATGGGTTGGCGAGCACGGGACCTCTAGCTGAGTCCGTTCTTCCTTCCTTTACTTATGTCAAGACTTTCACCTTTCTTGTCCCACCTCCCTTAATGAATTCCTATTCTCTACCGAACTCGATGTTATTAGGTTTGGGAAGCCTAGGAAGTTTCTCATTTTCCCGCTCTTCACAGTCCTTCCGTTTCTTTTGTCAAAACTCCAATTCTTTCAAGGATCGGACCTCTTTCATTTTTTCCCTCTTAAAACATTAATACCACCACCATCAGCTTCGTGAGGTGTGATACTGAATGGCATTTTTTAGGAGATAATACGTATGGGTTACTAAATTGCACTCGAACGATGCGATTATCCTCCCTCTATTACCATACAGAATTGTTCTGTGTCGGGCTGAAAATGTATTGGAATTAATTCGCTTGTAATTTGACAGTGGGACTAATAATTTTTTTTAATGTAGCATCTCCAAAGAATATAATCCACGTAGTTTATAAGAAAAGTGGATGATAGATAAATAAGTTTTAACTAAACACACACAATTTCTCTCTCTCTCTCTCTCTCTCTCTCTCTCTCTCTCTCTCACATTACAAAACTTGGGTTAGTTTATCTGCGTATAAACAAGGGATCTCTATTAAAAGCAAACCAATTAGATTGAAACCTAAACATCTTATTGCCTTCACTGTCAGAAAGACGTATCAGAAGGTGGTAGTGATTGTTGTTTTAAGAGGAACTGCAACTACGGAACCATTCTCTCTCGGTGGAATGAGAAGGTGAAATAAGCAGTGAAAGAAAATTAAAAAAACATGTCAATAATGGAATAGAGATTTTTAAAAAGAAAGCAAAAGGAAGCATCTTGAAAATAAAATGAAATGTAAGAAATTGGTAAGAGAAGAAAATTTGGGAAGAATTTACACATTAGATGGGAACGGATGGAGCTGGCAGTAAAAGAATGGTGTATGGAATTATACGAATGGATTATAACACATCCAGAAGAAAAGAAGAGAAGATGGAAGGAATATTTTGATAAGCTGTTAAGTGTGAGAAATTGTGCAGTAGAGAGTACTACGGGGTGATGTCTCAACAGTACAAGAGATGTGAGAAATGAAGTCGGAATAGAAAATCTAAATGAGAGAACTAGTATTAATAAACCAAGACAGTTTGGACATGTAAAGAGAATGGAGGAAAAAAGAACACCAAAACAGATGATGGAGATGAAGTTCGAGGGAAAGAGAGTGAGAGGGAGACAAGGTGGATCGATTCAATAAACAGGAATGCAAGAAGAAACTGGACTGGGACAAAATGATGGAAGAGGAATGGTGGAAGAAGAGAGGAAGGTAGAGAAGTGCCACAAGTGTTCTGACCAGGCACGAGCTGAATAAGGGGAAAGGAGGATGCTGATGACTTGTTTATAGACAATATGAAATTATGCTGCAATTTTCATTTTGGACTGTGATTGAACCTAGTGCGGTTGAATACCTCTACGTTACATTTTATTCGAAATGTGTATTATTATCGAGAATCACGCCACAGTGTGTATAACAGTATAATTTCAATTGCTGTAATTAAGTTTCATATCAAGCAATTATTACTTTATGTGATCATTAACTGGGTGTAACTATGTAATTAAACTTCAGGTAAGTACTAAAACTGTATACTGATTCATATATGTATAGGTAATTTTACGAATAATTCGGCATTCGACTGTTACGTTCCTATCAATAGCGCAGGTTTAAATTAAACAAGCCATTGAACTAGTGACAAGAGTGTTATTTTTATACATTGTGAAACTATCTGGCATATTAAGAAAAACAATTTGCAGGTTTCGAACTGTACATTTTACAGTACTTAAAAAATACAGAGTAATTTTAAGAAACCGACGACTTCCCCATTTAGTGTTTAAAAGTAATGTTTTACAAGGATTAATACTGTAATACAGAACATTTCACAAGTAGTACCCACTAAGAACTAGTTTTATTCTTACGGAAATGCCATAAAAATGTCTCCATTAGTAACAAGACATCCCGTCAACAAATCAGATTTGTAAACGTCTCATAAATACTGTTCGCAAATGATTGCACATGCCTCTGAAGAGTATGTGTACACTAATTATGGCTCGGTACACCAGACTGACGTTAACAGGATTTGGACACGGTACAGCTGCGGAATTCCGATCACGATCATCCTTGCTTTGAAGAGGAAGATTTAAAAGAATCATTATCTTCAAAGCGAGAATAAAGGGGAAGAAGAAATGAGGCTACAACTTTCCGCAATGAAAGCAGATTTAATTTTTTAAACTTTTTTATAACCAAACTGATTGTCTTCATTTTTTCTTAATTCTGTGCAATTTAAAAAAATAAAAATGTAATATTTTGACAATATATGTGCATTATTAACCGTCTCTATTTATGGTTATACACCTTACTAAATGTTTTATTGTTATTATTATTATTATTATTATTACAAAATAAAGAAATGCATTACAGTGTACAGCAGCAGCATCAGCAGCAGCAGCAGCAGCAGCAGCAGCAGTAGTAGTAGTAACATAGATTAAAAGGGGTCCCGCAATTAAAATACTTAAACAATAGTCGCTTGCCCCAATGTAACATGGAGGACCTAGTGAAGGCAATATTCAATGGCCGTGACATCGCTAAATACTGATCACCTCTTGTTCGAGAAATCTTCAAATTTCTATACTAATGGTTGTCATTTAAAAGCATCTGTACGAAATGTCTATGTGTGTACGTTTTTCATCCTTCCCTGTACCATTTTTCTTGTAAAGAAATATGCTGTTCCTGACACGACTAAATGCATTCAAAATATACGCCCCAGTCTTGCTCTCAAAGGTTTCAAAGGCAGATAACGTAATTTAGAAATTCTTTAGAGGTATCAGGAAAACAGACTACAAGTTTAGAAAATGCAATCTACCATTCCTGGTATGGGCTCAATCAATATATTTCTTTCATTTTTCTGCCTGTCTCATCTTTGGCTTTGAGTATATAAAAGTGACCGAGGAATGAGAATCACCAGTAATACCATTCCTTGTGCAGCTACAGTAGTCCCTGTGACAAATGGTGTAAAAATATTGCTCACAGATCGATTGGTGCAAACACTTCAGCGGAGTTGGCATACTGATGTGTAACAGCATATTCTGGCTCGGTGAAGAAAGCAACGGGAAACTACATCACTACTCATTTCCCTAGTATGCTTCTTCAGTGACGACTAGACTACCTATGAAAGATGATGACGAATGACGATAGATCTGTTGTTGATCCAACCAGCCTAACCGACCGACCGCCGACCAATCAACCAACCAACCTACATACATTACATAGTCTACTTAGGTACCACAGTAGTTCTTCTAATTGACGGTTTTACCTTCTTATCAAGCCCGCCTGGTGGCCATGATCGTTGAGGCATCGAGTCTATACGGTCTGACACTGGTTAGCCGGTTCGAGTTCCGTAGGTCGAAAAATGTATTGTACTAATTATGATTATGTTATTTGCTTTAAGTCCCACTAACTACTTTTACGGTTTTCGGAGACGCCCCGCAGGAGTTCTTTATGTGCCAGTAAATATATCCACACGAGGCTGACGTATTTGAGCACCTTCAAATACCACCGGACTGAGCCAGGATCGAACCCGCCAAGTTAGGGTCAGAAGGCCAGCGCCTCAACCGTCAGAGTCACTCAGTCCGGCATTGTCGTTGTACTAATTAGTATTATAATGATGTTATTGGCGGTTGTAAGTCCCAGAAACAATTATAACATTTTTCGGAAACGCCGATGTGCCGCAGTTTTGTCCCATAGGAGTTTACTGATAAATCTAATGACACGAGACCGATGTATCTGAGCACCTTCAAGTATTACCGGACTGAGCCGGGATCAAACCCACCAACTTGGGCTCAGTCACTCAACCCGGTACCGTTATGGTTTTAAAATATGCGACGAAATATGGGGAAAGAAATTTGATGCAGAACACGGAGCATTAAAAATGGATGTGTGCTTTAACTTTCCCATGAACTTGAGCGATAATCATACCAACATTACCGTATACGTACAGAAATTGCTATGAAGTAAACAATTTATGCTGGGGCCAAGCACGGCGCTTGTGTGTTCAGTGAACCCCCTAGAAACAGAAACCCCCTAGAAACTTCCAGTTAAATGGTTTTCCTTTAATTAACACCGTATATCCACGCACGCAGCGATAATTTTGACATCAACGATGGGTTTCTATCGGGAACCGGCGAAGAGGTTCAATTTCTGAGCGGAGGGCGTGGGGCCATGGAACGTAAGGAGAAAGACCGGGAACATAGCCCATATTATCGCTGATGAATGGACCAGTGACAGACAGGAACGATACATCGGGCAACCCCGAAATTAGCCGAAGTACTGTCTCGAAACGCGCGGTTAAAATTTGCGCCATGTGATAAGTTTTGAAGGAATTTTAATTTCACGATTTTGCGTTTTTTATGTAATTAACGGAAATGAACCAGAATATTTTGGTAACTACGATGTGCATAGCATCAATGGTATAAAGTTTATGTAATTAATGTAAACTTTTAGTGTTTTACGAAAAGTAAATAAAATGCGCCATAAATAACAGTAGTCTGCCTAACCCTTTCTTGAAGCGGTTATTTCAACGCCAGCAACGTCTTCAACATCAGCCGAAACTGTATCAGCTTAAAGTATTTACACCTTATATGCTCTCTTTTTCATTTCTCATTGTTTTGGCAACTTCAAGCTGCAGCTGTGTGCCTACAAAGGACAGCCCCGTTGCTAATCAAACAATATAATTAATTTACACCTATGTAAACATCAAGTAACAATAAATTTGAACATGTTACTTTCCAAAGCAGTGAACCCCCACGCGCCGCCACTGGCTGGGGTATCTGTATAATTCGCACAAACGGCTATTATTATTTTTTTCTATCGTGGAAGCCTTGTAATTTTAACCTTCATATCACGATGATTTAGAGCAGCAGTCCCCTATACATCATGGCCCTCCTTGAGGACAAAGAGCTTCCGGTGCATGACCGCTGTATAATGCCTCCACTTTAAATCAGGCAGGTCCCCAGCCTTGCCTGATCAATAATGTTGCTTTGCTTTTATGTGCGGCGGTAGCAGAAAGCAGGCAGGCATGCAGACCAGCATATCATGCGGGAAACAATAGCCAAATTGCGATTAGCTTGCCGGCCAGTCAATACTACTGTACAGTTCAATTTAAAGCTATCTGATGCATACCACTCTCCTAAAAGTAGCCAACGGCTTCATAATCAACGCAAACTCGACCGGTGCTTCCAACGAGGCGGATACACACTACATTATTTATTAGCGGCGCCAAGACGACGGCTACCACATGTCTCGCACACACGTGGATTCTATTTACTGCCAAGACATAATTTTCATGTATTAAAGCTTCCTGTGTTAGCAAACATTTTCAGAATATCAAATCAGAAAACCTAATGTATCGACGGAATTGTGGTAAATCTTTGCAGTTCATATATTAAAAAATTGCACGTAGATCTTGAATAGAATTATTCATTTTTTAATACGCAGACAAACCTTCAAATAAGGAGAGATGGTGGCAAAATAAAGCATTTTAAGCCCTTCGAACTGATGCTGTATTACTAGTAACCTACGGATATTTTCTAAAATGCCTGGTTGTTTCTGTCAAATTATGATGAATGGCACTTGTTAGTGCCTAAAAATGCCTATTTCAACCGTTAGCGCCTATTTTAGGATAAATGCCTATTTAAGAGCCTAAACCGTTACTATTTACCTTTCAAATCTTATTTTAATTTACCTTTTGCTTTGACGTATCTCGTTGTTCGGCAGAGAATATAGCCCAATCACTCTCTGTGAGGCTGAGAAGACATTCTCTCGATTGTAATATCTTGCATGAGACGAGGAATAAATTTACAAGAGAAAACCATGAAAAATATGCAGTAATCAACTGTAATGTAGCAGTAAAGTAAGTTGAATCACTACAGATCAATAACATACTGGCACTTCCAAATACAGTAAAACCTCTAATTAACATTGTTCAGGAGAAACTGTAAAATAGTTAAGTAGTTAATATGAAGTCCGGCACCTCGGCTGAGTGGTCAGCGCCGAGACCTTCCGTTCAGAGTGTACAGAGTTCGATTCCCGGCCGGTTCGGAGATTTTAACCGTGTCTCGTTAATTCCTCTGATTCGGGGAACTGGGTGTTGGTGTTTGTGCCAACACATTCCCCTTCATATACATACAACGCTATCAACCACTACTTAGACAGTGAATATCCCTCTGCACACAGTTGCGTCAGGAAGGGCATCCGACCGTAAAACGTGAGCAAGTCAACATATGCCTCTCGAATTCACACCCGCGACCCAATAAGGCGTGGGGAAGGTGGAAGAAGGTTACAAGTTTATACACATTTTTCATTTTGATAGTGGCTACTTGAACCTCTTCAATGCCTATTTCGGCCACCTAAAACAGGATTTTAAATGCCTAAATATCAGCTTAATTATTAGTTACTGTCATTTGGTTCGTGCCGATATAACCCTCGTTTTACCATTCACCTAACAATTGAGCCCAATATTTCATTCCAGCTCACAGAGTGGGAGAACTGTAGGCCTACTCATCGTAAAACCAGAGTTACGATTATATAATAATAATAATAATAATAATAATAATAATAATAATAATAATAATAATAATAATAATAATAATAATATTGCCTCGGTACCGTGTGCAGACATTTCAATTTGGCACCATCTGGCTGTCTGCTCGTCAATTTCGACGTTCCGTTTTACTCTAGGCCCACTTGATGGCAGACCGAGTAAACCGAAACTCTCTTGGCCGTCTATGGCTGAGATTTAATGGATTTTTTCGGGTAAACACCATGTCACCAGAGATCTTTTATATGCCGACATCGTACGACATGGAGTGTCGAATAGACTTTTCTTCCTCCCTTCAAAAATCCGACTACCTCTGCCGGGTTTGAACCCGCTATCTTGGGATCCGGAGGCCGACACCCTACCACTGATCCACAGAGGCAGCTATACGTTTATAAATAAAGACTAGCAACCCACCCCGGCTCCGCACGGGAGAAGTTATGAATGTAAGGTGACCGACTACTTTTAACCGAAGACTTATAATATTTCCTTGTATACGATACTAGTCTTTTTCTTCCGGTAATGAACACGGAAAGATGTTGTTTTGATGCAGCCTACCACACGAGAGGGACACGTAAAGCACTCCGGGAGAAAAACGCTCTCCACTGAGATCAACTCCAGCCACGTCCGACTCGTTGGCTGAACGGTCAGCGTACTGGCCTTCGGTTCAGAGGGTCCCGGGTTCGATTCCCGGCCGGATCGGGGATTTTAACCTTAATTGGTTAATTCCAATGGCACGGGGGCTGGGTGTATGTGTTGTCTTCATCACCATTTCATCCTCATCACGACACGCAGGTCGCCTACGGGAATCAAATAGAAAGACCTGCACCTGGCGAGCCGAACTCGTCCTGGGATATCCCGGCACTAAAAGCCATACGCCATTTTAACTCCAGCCACGCTGTGTGTCTGACCCTGTGCTCTGTTTATTGTTGTGCCAAAGCAAAGTCTTACCGGGAATTGGACTCATTTCGAAATCAAAAGGCAAATCTGAAGGAATCATAGGGATTCTCGGAATTAAGACAGTTTCTTCTATGCCACAGCCAGTTAAAATATTAGCTTCGATCAAATTGTTTTTAAAAGTTGTCACAACCAATCGCGTCCCACTGCATAACCAAGACTTTCAATATGAGCTTGTATGGTGGCAATTTGAAGGATGTAAAGAATTCAGAAATTCTACAGAGTAATGAACAGCTTCTTCACTATCGACTGAGTAATATGCTTCAACCTGGGCAGTGAATTTCGAGAAGAGATTACTTCCTTTGTTTGCCTTTGTGAAGTCATTTTTTCTTTCTCTGTCCTGTGTCACTCTAGACTCTTTTTGTTGGTTAGTTTCATTGTTACGTGGTAAACACACATTTCACGAATGCAATGTACTGCGACCTATATTAGCTTTCCGTCTCGGCATGAAGGGTTATCATAGAATTTTTAGTCCGGCTCCATGGCTAAATGGTTAGCATGCTGGTCTTTGGTCCAAGGGGTCCTGAGTTCGATTTTCGGACGGGTTGGGGATTTTAACTTTCCTTGGTTAATTCCTTTTCCTAGGGGCTGGGGTGTTTGTGCCATATTCATGATCAGAATTCGTCTTAGGTAGGGCTCCATCCTCAAAGACGCAGAGGTCGCCTATAGGGAGTCAACTCGAAAGACATGCACCAGGCCTCTCCGGAGACCACATGCCTTGTTATAGATTTTATATACATAACGAAAAGTCACTGGAAAACTATTTATTGAATCGTAACATGTTCATAGACAATTTTAAAGAAGTCGATGAGCAGGAAATTCACAGCAAAACTACAAACAAACAAACAAACAAACACACCAACCTCTCTCTCGAATCTCAACTCTACCGTGTAGCCTGTGAAAGGAAATGTTCACAGACGGAATGAAGAAAAGCCAAGGTGCACCTAATTACCACGAAAACACACACACACCCTCAACTCGACTGTATAGCCTGCGGAACGAAATGTTCACAGACTGAATGAATAAAAGCCAAGGTTATCATATTACCACGGAAACTCTAAAAGAAAGTATGGAACAAAATGTTCACAGAAGGAATACAGAAAATACTAGGTGAATCGAATTAATAGCGAAAACTGGCAACACACACACACTTCTCTGAAGCCTTATCCCAACCGTTAGCTACTGGCCGAAGCAGTTGATATCTCCAAAAGTATAGATGAAAATTACGTACTCTAAACGACATTTTAATCTACATTAGTTATTTGGGGTGATTAAACAATTTACTTTGATAAGGATTAACTGACTAATTCAAAAATATGTTTTAAAATTTGGCGTTTATAACTACAAGCTGGAACATAAAAACAGTTACTTTTGGCCATGCATTAAGGATATATTTATGCTGTTGAGGAATTTTTCAGTAGAATTTGTTATGCTGAACAATTCTTACCCTCACAGTATAGATGTTTCAACAGTTTCGCCAACGTAAGCTAAGAAAAAAAAGACGTACGGACGACAGTTTTTTCTCAGACCTGCTTGACTAAAATCGTTACATTTCCATATCCCAGGGATACACAAACTGTGACACGTGTCTAGCGACTGTGGGGAGCATATCTAAATCTGTCGTGTCACTGACTTCCTTGTGCCAAGCACCTCTCTTTCATATTTCATATCTGATCTTCTGTGGTCAAATCCAAGCTTCTCAATCACATGGATGAGAATATCAGCCAGCATGATTATGATTAAGATAAAGACGATTATGATGATTTCGTATGACTATTACAAACGGATACGACTCCTGTAAGGCAGACCCTTCGAAGAGAGGGCAGGGTCTGACGTGAATACTTTTATTACTACTTTTAAGGATCTTGTAAATTACCGTATGGAATCACAGAAACAGACATTCAACTCCAAGCACCACTCAAATACAAACTTCATCAAGAAGAAATCACACTCCGAAAGGATGAAAACCTGGTGGGCCTTCATAATAATAATAATAATAATAATAATTATTATTATTATTATTATTATTATTATTATTATTATTATTATTATTATTATTATTATTTCTTCAACGATATTCGTCCTGTTGGCAGGGTCCGCTACATGGACTCATCGTCTCCATTGAGTTCTGTCCTGGGCGATGTCAGGGTGGAGAATGACGCCCTTCAGATCATTGTGAAGGGTATCGGTTCATTGCTGTTTTAGTCGTCCTTCTGGTCTCCTACTGGCGACTTCTAATACGTAAACCGTCTTCGCGATAGTGTCGGCGCCTGCCCTTAGTACATGCCCAAACCATCGTGGACGACTCTCGCGCATTTTTTTCTTTTCTTGAATCGGTACAACGCCAAATCTCTTCCTGATGGATTCATTGGAGATGCGATCCAATTTAGTGACACCAGCTGCCCACCTCAGCATCTTAGTCTCCATGACGCCCAGTCGACGCTCTGTCTCAGTCGTAGTCCGCCAACATTCGCAACCATACAGTGCAACAGGTGGGATGACAGTGAGATTTTTGATTTGAGGTTATCTTTCATCCACCGGTCGCAAGTGACCCCGGTTGTTCTCCATTTCATCCAGGCTGCGGATATCCTTGCATTGACCTCTTCGACAAGTCGGCCATCATCAGTGATCGTGGAGCCAAGATACTTTAATACTGTAACTCGCGGCAGTTTCTCATCGTCTACCTGAATGGTTCCGATTTCTTGTGGATTTGACGTCATATATTCACTCTTGTTTTTATTTACCGTATTGTGCCAGCCGACCGCTCCATTCTTGGGTTTGGCATTGCAGGTCAACCTGGGTCTCACAGGCTGAGATGAATCGTCTGCGTAGAGAATCCATGGCAAAGAACGGAACAGGTCTGCTGTTACAGTATCTATCGCTAGAATGAACAAGAGCGGTGACAGCGCTGAACCTTGGTGAACGCCGCCGATGATGGGAAAGTCACTGGATGCTCCTGCGGCGGCCTGAACACATCTCCGTGGGTCTACGTAAAGCAGCTGAACCCAGTTGACATGGTATTCTGGTATGCCATGCTTTCGTAGTGCTAGTCATATGAGGTCATGCAGTACGCGATCAAAGGCCTTCTTAGTGCCCAGGAAAGCTAGGTGAATCTGCTTGTTCTTCTAACGATGCTTTTCAACCAAGAACCCGTTCGAATAACTTATCGCGTGACACAAAGATCGAATCGGTCGGTAATCAGCGCATTCAGCTGGCCTCCCCTTCTTTTTGAAGATGGATACGGTGATGCTCCGTTGTCAATCGCTCGGTATTCGACCCTCTTTAATGAACTGCTTGAAGAGTCGTGCTACCTATTCTACAGCATCCCACTGTTGAAAGGACCAGAGTTCTGTTGGAAGATCGTCTGGACCAGTAGCTTTTCTCGGCTTCATTTCTTTCCAAGCAGCCTTGACCTCTTCGGTATCAATGTCTCAGACACAACAGCAGTGACTGGGATTGGTGGATGGGGAAATTCCTCAGTTGAGATCTTCTTGAAGTACGAGTAGCTCAACCAGCGGAGAAAATGAAAACATCTTAGCGATAGACAGCCAAGGAATCGAGAGAACAAACTTGATTAAGGGAGGTCGGACAGTTGAAAAATAAAGATGAGTCAAGCAAAGATTCGCAAACACGTCTCATCAGGTTTGAGCCCTCCTGAGCAACGATAGAGCGCACGAGAGGACAGAAAATTATGCATCACCGAGTGTTGTTATGAAACAGGTTTCTTCCAAACTTACCACAGGAACAGCTACCGCATCAGTTACACAGCTCTCCAACAAGAACTTACCTGAAATGTGAGAGAACAAGTAAATTAAATACTGTACTAGGACACAAATTTTAATTCAAATGAAAATGATAACTAAATAAGATAACCACATTCTACCTCATCACAATTTGTTTCCACAATATTAATCAGAAAGGATACTACACAGTAGTGCCTATATGTAGAAAAGGAGATTTAAAATACTGAATATTGCCGACTTGATAAAAACCCATTCTGATCTTTTACATTTGTTTAAATGCGGCAAACGTGCCGCAGGTATATCGAAACTATGACGACACCGTAGTATGTATGTATGTATTTATTATTATTATTATTATTATTATTATTATTATTATTATTATTATTATTATTATTATTATTATTATTATTTAGGTTCATGTTATGGTTCATGTTTGTGGGTTACTGTAGTCACGTCCTAGTTCGTGAACCATGGGCAACGGCTGAGTGGCCTAGTAAGTGGTCCTGAGAGTCGGGATACCAGTTGCTATGGAATGGGAGTGGGCATCTCTGACATATTCTGAGTCGTGGCCCTCCTTGTGCTCAGGCGGCTAGGACTATACAATTCACCGGTGGTCCATAACCCGTTAGAGGAGAGATCCTCACTTGGACTATGTGCAAGTAGGGCAGCATCCTGCTTCATGAATTTACCGAGCTCAGAACACTTTAAGCAAGCCTCGGACCTATGGGAGTAATGGAGTCCCACTCCCATTTGACAGGCGAGGGACTCCTTCGAAACAACTTGGCGAACGAAATGGAATTCGATGGGGAGCTATCAATATTAATGGGGCTTATGGAAGAAAGAAGGTAGAACTGGCTGAGTCAGCAAAGAGGATGCATCTGGATGTGCTAGGAGTAAGTGATATTCGAGTAAGGGGAGATAAGGAGGAAGAGATAGGAGATTATAAAGTGTACTTGACGGGTGTTAGAAAGGGAAGGGCAGAGTCTGGGGTAGGGCTCTTTATCAGGAATACCATTGCACGCAACATACTTTCTGTTAGGCACGTAAATGAGCGAATGATGTGGGTAGATTTGTCAGTGGGAGGAATTAGGACAAGAATTGTGTCCGTGTATTCACCATGTGAGGGTGCAGATGAGGATGAAGTTGACAAGTTTTATGAAGCATTGAGTGACATCGTGGTCAGCCAGGGTCAACAGCAAGGATAGAATAGTGCTAATGGGCGATTTCAATGCGAGAGTTGGGAAAGGAACTGAAGGATACGAAAGGGTGATTGGTAAATGTGGGGAAGATATGGAAGCTAATGGGAATGGGAAGCGTTTGCTGGACTTCTGTGCTAGTATGGGTTTAGCTGTTAAGAATACATTATTCAAGCATAAGGCTATTCACCGCTACACATGGGAGGCTAGGGGTACCAGATCCGTAATAGACTATATCTTAACAGACTTTGAATTCAGGAAATCTTTTAGATATGTACGAGTTTTTCGGGGATTTTTCGATGATACAGACCACTATCTGATCTGTAGTGAACTAAGTATCTCTAGGCCTAGGGTAGAGAAAGTGAAATCTGTCTGCAAACGAATAAGGGTAGAAAATCTCCAGGACGAGGAAATTAGACAGAAGACATTGATATGATTAGTGAGAAGTTTCGAACAGTAGACAGGAAGCAGGTTCAGGATATAGAAAGTGAATGGGTGGCATACAGGGATGCTGTAGTAGAAACAGCAAGGGAATGCCTAGGAACAACTGTGTGTAAAGATGGGAAAAGGCGAACATCTTGGTGGAATGATGAAGTGAGAGCAGCCTGTAAACGTAAAAAGAAGGCTTATCAGAAATGGCTCCAAACAAGGGCCAAGGCAGACAGGGATTGGTACGTAGATGAAAGAAACAGAGCGAAACAAATAGTTGTTGAATCCAAAAAGAAGTCATGGGAAGATTTTGGTAATAACCTGGAAAGGCTAGGTCAAGCAGCAGGGAAACCTTTCTGGACAGTAATAAAGAATCTTAGGAAGGGAGGGAAAAAGGAAATGAACAGTGTTTTGAGTAATTCAGGTGAACTCATAATAGATCCCAGGGAATCACTGGAGAGGTGGAGGGAATATTTTGAACATCTTCTCAATGTAAAAGGAAATCATCATGGTGGTGTTGCAAACAGCCAAGCTCATGGGGAGGAGGAAAATGATGTTGGTGAAATTATGCTTGAGGAAGTGGAAAGGATAGTAAATAAACTCCATTGTCATAAGGCAGCAGGACTAGATGAAATTAGACCTGAAATGGTGAAGTATAGTGGGAAGGCAGGGATGAAATGGCTTCATAGAGTAGTAAAATTAGCGTGGAGTGTTGGTACGGTACCTTCAGATTGGACAAAAACAGTAATTGCACCTATCTATAAGCAAGGGAACAGGAAGGATTGCAATAACTACCGAGGTATCTCATTGATTAGTATACCAGGCAAAGTATTCACTGGCATCTTGGAAGGGAGGGTGCGATCAGTCGTTGAGAGGAAGTTGGATGAAAACCAGTGTGGTTTCAGACCACAGAGAGGCTGTCAGGATCAGATTTTCAGTATGCGCCAGGTAATTGAAAAATGCTACGAGAGGAATAGGCAGTTGTGTTTATGTTTCGTAGATCTAGAGAAAGCATATGACAGGGTACCGAGGGAAAAGATGTTCGCTATACTGGGGGACTATGGAATTAAAGGTAGATTATTAAAATCAATCAAAGGCATTTATGTTGACAATTGGGCTTCAGTGAGAATTGATGGTAGAATGAGTTCTTGGTTCAGGGTACTTACAGGGGTTAGACAAGGCTGTAATCTTTCACCTTTGCTGTTTATAGTTTACATGGATAATCTGCTGAAAGGTATAAAATGGCAGGGAGGGATTCAGTTAGGTGGAAATGTAGTAAGCAGTCTGGCCTATGCTGACGACTTGGTCTTAATGGCAGATTGTACCGAAAGCCTGCAGTCTAATATGTTGGTAGCCTACTTGAAAAGAGGTGCAATGAGTATGGTATGAAAATTAGCCTCTCGAAGACTAAATTGATGTCAGTAGGTAAGAAATTCAACAGAATTGAATGTCAGATTGGTGATACAAAGCTAGAACAGGTCGATAATTTCAAGTATTTAGGTTGTGTGTTTTCCCAGGATGGTAATATAGTAAGTGAGATTGAATGAAGGTGTAGTAAAGCTAATGCAGTGAGGTCGCAGTTGCGATCAGCAGTATTCTGTAAGAAGGAAGTCAGCTCCCAGACGAAACTATCTTTACATCGGTCTGTTTTCAGACCAACTTTGCTTTACGGGAGCGAAAGCTGGGTGGACTCAGAATATCTTATTCATAAGTTAGAAGTAACAGACATGAAAGTAGCAAGAATGATTGCTGGTACAAACAGGTGGGAACAATGGCAGGAGGGAACTCGGAATGATGAGATAAAGGCTAATTTAGGAATGAACTCAATGGATGAAGCTGTACGCATAAACCGGCTTCGGTGGTGGGGTCATGTGAGGCGAATGGAGGAGGATAGGTTACCTAGGAGAATAATGGACTCTGTTATGGAGGGTAAGAGAAGTAGGGGGAGACCAAGACGACGATGGTTAGACTCGGTTTCTAACGATTTAAAGATAAGAGGTATAGAACTAAATGAGGCCACAACACTAGTTGCAAATCGAGGATTGTGGCGACGTTTAGTAAATTCTCAGAGGCTTGCAGACTGAACGCTGAAAGGCATAACAGTCTATAATGATAATGTATGTATGTATGTATGTATTATTTAGGACTACGGAAAGTACCCAGATGTGTTTGCCTTCTTTCTGCTCATACTTCTTTTTCTTTTTCTCTTTCGTCCAAGATGTTCTCGTCGTTTTCTTCAGTTTGCCTTCCTGGCTAACATGCTACTTATGGTTTTCCGTGGTTTCCCATTTTCACACCAGGCAAATGCTGGGGCTGTACCTTAATTAAGGCCACGGCCGCTTCCTTCCAACTCCTAGGCCTTTCCTATCCCATCGTCGCCATAAGACCTATCTGTGTCGGTGCGACGTAAAGCTCCTAGCAACAAAAAAGAAACATGCTACTTGTGAATTTTGGATCTATCTCCTTGTTTTGGAGGTCTCGTGTAATTACTGTCAAATTAAGGAAGTTCTCGATTGCATCGATCCATTTCATAGTGCCCGTTTTGATAGAATTTGACTATTTGCTTTGTACATCTGTCAGAACTCACTGCCCGCAAAGTCCTAATCTAAATCTGCATTTTCCAAGGTCACTGTAATGTCCGAGCATTGTTTCTGAATCTGTATTGCCCGCCTGTTAGTTTTTAGTATTATTGTTATTAATATTATATATAAGCGTTTCACTGAACAATTATGAAAGTTATTAATAACGGTTAATCCTAAGCATCATTACAGAGTTGCAAAATTTTATTTTCTGTCAAGGCTTTTGGCTCTGATGGGTGATTTTAATGTATTTTTGCCTCATATTTATGAATCTGAAGTCGGATTTGTACGTACCACGTAAGGATTTTACAGAATTTCAAAGTATTTACCTACCTATAATATTTTTACAGTGAACATCTGAATTTATAAACGCCGCCACAATCCACTATGTGTGACTAGTTCTGTGGCCTCGTTTAGTTCTATCCGTGAAGTTTAGTAGCATAAAAGCAACTATAACTATGTTAAAATGAAATGAATCCGGAAAACAGGTCGTTGATACTTTGTATATCAACATATAAAATTAATTTCGACACATGTCAAGTCCAAAATACAGTACATATTGCATGTCATAAGCTCGCTTCCTTTTACTGCAAAAGTGTGATTTTCGTGATTGATGTGTCGCGACTCAAGATTGTCCTTCATATGCCAGCAATAGTAAGTTATAATCACAGCATTCCATCTGCCCTGATAACTCCTTTTTATCTTTCAGGTCCTGGTGGAACCGTTCCCTATGGCCTTCACTAAAACCTTCTTTTTCAGGAAAAAAAGTCGAGGTGTTCTGAAGGAAATAGAGCTTGATGCTCATCTCAAAACCTAAAATTGTCATAGCCATCGATATACCTAGAATTTCTTGAAATCAGGATGCTTCTAAGTTCCCCCCAAAAGCGTTTATCACATCATTGAATCCTATCGAAGCCAATATTTCCTCACAGGTCAAGAAATCCTCTAATCGTCCCTCAAATATTCCTTCTTCCAATTTACCGTGAGAGACAGACAGGAGAATTTCTGACAGAAATACTTAAAACGGTCACCACCTTTATTCAATCATTTTACGAACTGTTTCATGATCCCCATTTTAACATGGTGATATTATATGAAATATGATATATTTTCTCGTTTCACGAACACGTGCACGGCTATCCCACAGGCAGAGTAAGCAGAGATATTTTGGATAACCTGTCTTGATTTTTTTGGAGGGGGGGGGGTCCATCAATAAATAACCTCCATTCGTTCTTGCTGTAAGTAATTCCATACTTTCATACTTCTTCTTAATCCCAAATTTAATGGAGTCGGCACTTGTATGGATCTGACCTAGTTTTACAGCCGGAAGCTCTTCATGACGCCAATGTTACGTGGAGGGATGTATTCGCTATTGTGTGTTTCTGTGGTGGTTAGTAGTGTAGTGTGTTATGTGAAGTGTACTGAGACAAACACAAACACCCAGTCCCCGGAACCAGAAGGATTAACCGCATGCAGTTAAAATCCTCGGTCCGGTCGGGAATCGAATCCGGGGCCCCTCTAAACCGAAGCTAAGAAGCCGGCAATGCTGATACTACTCCTTCAATGTTATTCCAGTAAACAAGGCCATCATCAGTGAAGTACTCATGAAACTCCTTTCCTCTTGTTCGATACCAAAAGAATGTACCAGGAGCTAGCAGTCTTTTCTCATTTACACGAGAACCCAAAATTTGTGACGATTCCTGCAAGAGACCTAGATCCCTTACTACGACATTTAGATCACCTTGGGTAAACAACTTTGGTTTCAGCTCTTCTGTAGACGTCGAAAATTCAACGTAGTCTGCAGAATCAGATGATGATGATGATGACAACAACGTTTGCAGGTTTACAGGTAGTTTAGGTACAGGAATGCTGAGTCCATGTGATACAGTCCTGATGGCTGATATCACTCTTGGATATACAATACCTCGAATATTTTTCTTGTTATGGCCGTCAACGTTCACCATACAAAAATAACAATCATCGATGTGGTTTGTTTACTCTCACCACATAATCGGAATTTCAAATTCTGCTTCCCCTGGATCCATTTTCTTAAACCCGTAACACAAGCATGACATACT
This sequence comes from Anabrus simplex, assembly GCF_040414725.1. Lineage (NCBI taxonomy): Eukaryota > Metazoa > Arthropoda > Insecta > Orthoptera > Tettigoniidae > Anabrus > Anabrus simplex. The sequence goes on from NC_090267.1 coordinate 186,447,597, forward strand.
GTTTGGTGCAAACCTTTTGTCTTGTCTCCAAACTTGACACCGAAGTAAGCTCGGAATGTTTTTCCACGAATGAGATCATTTTCTCCCCCCTTCTTGATTTCAAAGTCATTGAACCGTACATGAAACAAAATGAGTTAGGATTGTTTACACACTGTCGCCTTCAGGACGTCATTTGTAGACTGGCTTAAAATGCACTTGCAAATATATTGCCTAAAGTACACTTAAAAACGAAACTAAAAGGGTTGCAGTGTTTCTGGGTGAACGTTAGACATCGACAAATATTGATCTTTCCACAACTGACGTTGACGATCACTACTGTACGGTGTCTTATATCGGCTACTGTACATTGTTACGCGCGATGTTAAAAGAAGCAAACTTACGTAATTACATTGTTCAGACCTATTTATGGCGGTGGAGATGGGGAGTACTAGAGTATCCTTCCTACTTCCCCGATCTAGAACCATGCGATTTCGATTTGATACCGAAACTGAAAGCTCCATTGCCTGGGGGACGCTTCCATACCGAGAAGACATATTCAACGCAGTGCGACGCGAGATAGCCAGATCGAACAATGGAGCAGCTGATTGTCTTGGAGACTACTTCGAAGGATTTTAATGTGTTCAAAATAGGTTAATTTGCGTGCAAATTATTGTTCTCAACATTATGGCATACGATAACATTTTCTTAATTTTACTCTTCTCCCTTGTCTGCAATACTTCCTGAGAAACTCATGTAACAGAGATGATTGGTAAAATACATTATGTATTTTCATATCAATGAAATGATTGTATATCAATGCATTTGTCTAAAATAAAATAGTTGCCATGACTTAGTAAGTGACCCAAGTATATAAAAAAAATGTGGGTGTTACAGGAAATCTGATACCATATCCACAAGCAGCTCTAAGAAATAATGTGGAAACGTCCATTTTCATGCAAAGCCCCAAAATGATGTTACCCTGTGAATTAGAAAATTAAAATACAACAGATAAAAATAACGACACTCTTATCGAATGTGTAATTTTATATTTGTTGCAGCATGATAGCCTTTGGATCTACAGTGGAAGCAAAACAAGGTCATCGCGAAATTTCAAGGTCTCGTATTCGGGACCGTGAAACAATCAAAAAATTTATACCTGTATTTGAAATACACCTTTCTGTTACACAATTGTATTCTCAAGAATTCGTGTTTTCCCGTGTTTTTCGTATTGTAATTTTGCTTCAACACTATAATATATTCGTGTTCAGAGCCAGTTGGTATACGAACTTATCTGCTTACATTTTGAAAAAGGATCTTATCACAGCCTCATGACAAAGACCAAAAGGGCGCGAAGTGTGAGGAAAGTCACCCCGGCAGGGTTTTAGTAGAGGTCGCCTTATGTCCGCAAGTCGGGGATGGATATTACAGCAGCCACTATCCATCCAGATATTCCGAACGTACTTCGGCACCATAAGCGTCCCTACTCGAGCCCATTCACCAGAGCAATCGCAAGAATGAAATTTCATCATGGTTGTTTCCCTCAGCACCTAAACAAAATCCGAGTACTACGATCTCCCTTCTCTTCGTGTTCAGCTGATACAGATGCAGATCTTAATCACATATTCTTTGGATGTCCACACCACATTGTTCGCACACAAAATGTACTGTCATTGGGATACCAATTACTACCTATCCTTTCGTCAATTCTCCATAAAAGTGACCAATCTGCCTACTTTGAGTTAAATGCATTTCTTTCTGACATTTGACTGCGAATCTAAAACCTTCATCTAGCATCGATCCTACCCAACCAGAACTACAACACTCCTACCTCCTTCTGTTCCATGGCCTACTAATATGTACCACTCGAAGTCATGAAGAGGCTTATGAAGAGAAGATGAATTCATCTCTCCTGCATCCGAGCAGCAAATGAAATAAATAAATGTATATGCCTACGCTCCTATAAATCCTTTCCTTACATTATTCACTGACTGAGTGGAATCCGTCCCGAATGTTAAAAAAAAAAAAGTGAGAGTGCGTTAACTACTGTTGTCGCTTGGTAGGCCAAGGCCCCTCAAGGGCTGTAGTGCTATAGGGTTTGGTTTTATATATCGAAATAAAGCCCATCAAAGTGAACTTGAAACACTATATATTGGATTTTCCTTTTTAGAATAAAATCTGAAAGAGAAAATCCGCCTGATGGCTGCCAATTTTAATCTTTAGTTTTAACTCAAACCCCACTTACACCTAAACAAGAGATAGGCCTACGACACTCCCAGCACTAAAAGCCATACGCCATTTAATAATAATAATAATAATAATAATAATAATAATAATAGGAAGAATAATATGTTGTTATGCCTCCGTAGCTCAGGCGGCAGCGCGCCGGCCTCTCACCGCTGGGTTCCGTGATTCAAATCCTGGTCACTCCATGTGAGATTTGTGTTGGACAAAGCGGAAGAGGGACAGGTATTTCTCCGGGTACTCCGGTTTTCCCTGTCATCTTTCATTCCATCAACACTCTCCAATATCATTTAATTTCATCTGTCAGTCATAAATCATTTCCCCAGAGGAATGCGACAGGCTTCGGCAGCCGGCACAATTCCTATCCTCGCCGCTAGATAGGGGCTTCATTCCATTCCTGACTCGGTCGAATGACTGGAAACAGGCTGTGGATTTTCATTTTCAATAATATGTGGCTATTACTAGCCTGGTGCAGACTGTATTGGCCGTCAGCCGTATCAGCAGTTGTTGGCCTGCACGGGTAGAAGCGAGTAGTTTCTGACCCAGTTGCCTGAACGTCGTTGACAAGCCTGGATGCGTTAGTCCATACCGTTTGTATAATCAACAAAGTTTGAACGAGATCTTATAGTGGATTTCCGTGAGGTCGAATGGTTATACTGGAGAACAACGCTACCCGTAGGATGAGAAGTGTTAACATTGCATTGTGGTTGGTATTGGTTTAAGAGGAAGTACAAGGCAACCACCCGCTCTTAATTCTAACCATGAAAAACGAAGGGCCACGAAGGGCATGAAAGTTAAAAAGACTCCTACGGCACACCAATCGAACACCGTTAGTCTGAAGAGAACAGATGTATGGCACACTACACTGAATTTTCAGATATATCACCTGGCACAAAGCCATTTTAATTTTGCAGTAGCGAGAAGGTTGGACATCGGGATTTGTGTACTTGAAATTTTCACTACAAAACTGAGAATCAAACATGGGAAGTCAAGAAGCTAATAGTATCGGTTTTTAGGAAAATAAAAGACACTCACGTCTTCAATAATTATGTGTTATTGTGAGGCTGTGTCTACTGTGGTCTAATTTACTCTCGTACATCACGAACTTAATGGAGAAAAGTAATCCCCACAGATATCTTGCATAGATTGGTCTTCAGGTGTCTACTGTATATAAATGCCACAAGAATATACTCTGTGGCATGCATGCCGACAGTTTGGATGGAAGTCAGGTATTTATAGTACTGCATGATCGTCGGGTGTTGACTGGCCTAATGAACTGGCTGGAATGTCACACGATTGTATCGGCAATTTCAGTACAACACGATATGCTACATGTAACGTGTAAGATGAAGTGCAATGCATTTTCTTCCTAATAACTTGCTTTTCAGCGTGACTTAGCCTGTCATGAAGAAGAGTGTAGGTTATACAAGTTTTCGAGTGACCTAATTCGCGGAGAAACACGTATTCGAGCCATGGTCCGAGAATATAATGTACGGAATTTATACACTTGCAAATGTTAAATAACAAGTAACGGAACTTAATTAAATGCAATATATTATATTCAAGTGTGATGATATACTCCCAGCCGGGTCGGGGATTTTAACATTATTTGGTTAATTCCTCTGGCTCGAGGGCTGGGTGTTTGTGCCGTCATCAACATTAGAATTCATTTTAGGTGTCCGACTCCATGGCTAAATGGTTATCTTTGGTCCCAGGGGTCCGGGTTCGATTTCCGACAGGGTCGGGAATTTTAACCATAAGTGGTTAATTCCGCTGGCACGGGGGTTGGGTGTACATGTCGTCTTCATCATAATTTTATCCTCATTACGACGCGCGGGTCGCCTATAGCCGCCAATTCAAAAGACCTGTACCTGGCAAGCCGAACTTGCCCTCGGGTTCCCGGCACTAAAAGCCGTACGCCATTTCATTTTTTTCATTTTAGGTAGGGCCCTATTCTCACAAACTCGCAGGTCAACTAGAAAGAACTTATTATTATTATTATTATTATTATTATTATTATTATTATTATTATTATTATTATTATTATTGTTGTTAAAAGTAAGTTGGTTTTAATCGTATTAATTTTCCCATATGTCTGTTTGGACATCCCCTAAGGGGTGCCTATTGCGGTGCCAGTACCAGTGCGCTATGTAGCGCTCCTCACCTGGCCTGTTGTAGAAAATAAGGTATAAAAATAATAAGTATATGAGAATTGATAATAATAATAATAATAATAATAATAATAATAATAATAATAATAATAATAATAATAATAATAATAAAAAGAAAAATTGTGAAGTTTTTAAACTGTAATTGATTGCGGTTATGTGGGAATATGGTAAAACGCAACATTATCCGCAGAGTGCCATGGCTTTGTGGGAATATATCTAAATTGGTGTGATCCAGCGGCAGGGGCCGAGTCCGGATGGTGACCCATCCAAGCTCTGACCACGCCCGATGTTTCTTAACTGTATCGGACCCTGTCGCTGGGTTGTAAGCTAGAATAGGATGCTATTCTTGTGTGTCGGTTGTTTGTGACACTTGTAATTTAGATTGACAGCATTTGTTTTGCAATTAGCTTGTCGGTATTGCTCATATTGTGCTACCCGCCTCAGCGGTTCTTGGTTCGTGGCAAAGGTTACAAAAACGGTCCTTATCTTGTTGTGTGTGTATGACTGTTTAGGTTAAGTGTTGTGTGGGCGTTATGCGTTGGTGTATTTTAGTCTGGATTTTGTAGTATGTCTTTTATTAAGAATATGTATTTGGGTAAACGGTGAATTTTGTCGTGACGGTCTGGTTCGTATTGGCCTAGAGATCTGATTAATGGGTTGTTATGTTGCTGTGTTTTGTTGTAGAAGTTCGTTGCTTGGTCGAGGGCGAAGTCTAGTATGTATGGTGTTTTTGTAATGGTGTGTAGATCTGCAATGCTTGTGGTGAAGTTTTTAACTGCTAGTTTTAGTGCCCAGTTTTGTATGTACTGAAATTTTTGTATAGTAGTTCTGGAGAGAAAGCCTATTGCTGGTAGTGCGTATGTAATGATTGGTCTTATGAATGAGGTGTAGATTAGCAGTACGTTCTTTCTGGATAATGAGCTGCGGCTGTGTATGAGTGGATAGAGTGTTAGTATTTGTTGTTTGGCTCTCTTAAGTGTTTGGTTTACGTGTTCTTGTAGGTTCAATCTTGTGTCTAGTGTGACTCCTAGGTATTTGTGTTTGGGGACCCATTCTATGTTTTGATTTAGTAGTGTTAATTGTTGTTGGGGGCGTCGAATTCTGCGTGTAAAATGTACTGCTTTTGTTTTCTGTATGTTGACCTGTATTTTCCATTTGGTGAGCCAGGGTTCGAGTTGTTGTAGGTGTTCTGTGGCTAGGTCTGGGTTTCTGCTTTTGGCAAGAATTGCTGTGTCGTCGGCGTAGATGGCTGTGAGGGTGCGTGTGTTTCGTGGGATATCATTTATGTATTGTAAAAACAGGGTCGGGCCGATAATACTGCCTTGTGGCACGCCTGCCTGTATGTTTTTAAGCTGTGAGTTAGTTCCGTCTAAGTGTACGAAGAATTTTTCACGATTTCCCGCACAGTATAACTCCGTACTCCGATCTTTAAACTCGAATTTCCGGGGAGAAAAGTGCGATAAATATGCGAGTAAATACGGTATTGAAATACGTGTTCCAGATCTTTAAACAGGACATTATCCTACTATTTGCCATGAGTGAAAATGAAAACTTACAACCTGTTTTCCAGTCAGTGACCGGGTCAGGGATGGAATGAACGAAGGCACCCCGCCCCCCATCTTGCGGCGAGGATAGGAATTGTGCCGGCTGCCGAAGCCTATCGCACTCCTCTGGGGCAATGATTAATGACCAACAGATGAAATGATAGTGGAGATTGTCTCTGGAATGAAAGATGACAGGGAAAACCGGAGTACCCGGAGAAAAACCTATCCCGCCTCCGCTTTGTCCAGCACAAATCTCACATGGAGTGACTGCAATTTGAACCACGGAACCCAGCGGTGAGAGGCCGACACGCTGCCGCCTGAGCCACGGAGCCTTTTGCCATGAGTGAACACGGTAAAAAGAAGGAAACAATATACTTAAAATAGCACCCGGATCCAATTACACAGCTACTCAGTCTTATCATGGCATATGACACAGCGTGTTCAACTAACTCAACTCATTTTATCTAAGACAAATAATTAGCACTTGCATTTAAATAAGAGACAATGAAACAAGTATAAATTATTAAATAAGATACCCAAACAAACTGTAACTAGTACTATGCATGCATGCATGCATGCCGCAAAAATCCAGTAAAACTCTGTAGGTTTTTAAAAATAGGCTTTACCAACACAGATAGGTCTTATGGCGACGATGCAATAGGAATGGCCAGGAGAGGGTATGAAGCGGCCGTGGCCTTAATTAAGGTACACTCCCAGCACTTGCCTGGTGTGAAAATGGGAAACCACGAAAAACCATCTGCAGGGCTGCCGACAGTGGAGTTCGAACCCACTATCTCCCGAATGCAAGCTGATAGCTACGTGACCCAAAACCCGCAGCTAGTTTTTCGGCCCTCTGTAGTTTCAAAATGATCTTTGAGCAAGTAGTGAACTTATAATCCGTGCGAGTTTAGTCAGACAACAAAGGACTGACTGGAAATGATATAGATAAAAATACTTCCTTGACAAAAGACATTTAACTGCAAATGTAATCCTTTTGTTCTCTACAAGATCGGTAGAGAATTACTTTAAAGTTACGGGGTTTATTCAATCGCATGTTTATGCAACCTATAATACCATTCTGTCGCACAAAACAGTAACTGTCTCAGAATAATTGCATTAAATATGATCAATAAATTAACGTTTAACTATATTGATTTAAAAATAGAAAACTTCATTGTCAAATAACAGTTAATTCTATAAATGGCTGCATACTCTGGCTCTTTCTAATCCCATCGTCGCCGTAAGATGTGTCGTTGCCACGTAAAGCAAATTGTAAAAATAAAAAATAAAAAATACGGATTTGAAAGGACAGTTGGATTATTGCGCACTGAGAGAGAGGAATATGGAGACGGTACTTGAATCTGGTGGTTCAGAAAACGGTTACTTTATGATGATGATGATACTTGTTGTTTAAAGGAGCCTAACATCTAGGTCATCGGCCCCTAATGGTACGACGAAATGTAATGACAATTTAAAAGTCCAAAATCATCCATTGGCCAGAATTCAAAACGTGATGAAGAATGAATGTATGGATATGGATTTAAAACAAACGGTGGATCCGTCCCGCAATGCCCCACATTCCCAGAAACTGGCGTTAAACAATAGTAGTACTGACCAAGGGGCTGCTTATAAACCACAATACTGAATCGATGATGCTTGTAGTCTACAGGGGTCCACAATCCAGGTCATCGGCCCCTCATAATTGTACTTATCGCAAGGATAGTAGAACCATGGTATTTGTCATGTTGCAGTACTAATCAAAAGTAACGTAGACTCGCGGTATTCCACACATTATGGTACTACTCACAGGTAATGTAATGCGCACATGTAACACAGACCTACGGTGTTTCTCACATTGCAGCGCCATTTACAGGCAACGCAAACCTATGGCGTTCCTCACATAGGTGTACTGATCACAGGGACTCAATATCCCGTGGTGTTCCTCACATAGTGGGTACTAATCATAGGCAAGGCAGACCCATGGTGTCGCTCATATAGTGGTACTAATCACAGGTACTGTAAAACCCACCCTGATTACACACTGTCGCTACTAATCATAAACCTATTGTGTACCTAACATAGTGTTACTATGTGCAAGTAAAGGTGACCCATGGTTCCCCGCGTGATGGTGCTAATTACAAGTAGTCTCATGGTCCGAATACAATCATGCCTTGGTCGCCCCTTTTAGTCGCTTCTTACGATAGGCAGACGATACCGTTGGTGTATTCTTCGCCTGCGTCCCCCATCCACAGGGGGGATGTGCGTTTGGTCCGCGAGAGCTATTTTATTTCGCTCAAGTCCGCCGGCAAGCCGGTTAGAACCCCCCTATCCGCCACCTGGAACGCACCATGTGGGAGTATCACCGCTCCCCCTGTTATGCCAGCGTAGTAGGTTCGTGGAGGGTTACTTTATCTACGCAAGTAATTCTTTTGCATTTAGGCGCTCTTTAATTCCCTATCGTTTTTGTCGGGATTCGAACATACAACTCTGAACACACGATGCGAATGACCATGATTTGTAGCCAGATTGCACAACCCCAGATGTATTAATCAACCACAAACCAAAAAGCTGGCCGTGGTCATTCAACTTCGATTTTATGAGTCCTGTCATGTACGCGAACGCGCACAGCGAAGAACTGCCGCAGTTGCCTCTCATAAATAGCCGCCACGTGTTGTAAACACAAGTCCGTAGTGGTTCCACTTTACGAACCGCGAAATGAGAGTCGCTCACACTACGGTGAACGCATCGCAGTACAAGTCATTTCCAAGTGTCCTTTTACTCACTCACAACAATAAAACTGAAGTGCCTGACGAGGTATGTTTCATGTCATGGGCAAATCTGAGAGAACAAGCCTACAAAATACTGAAATACACCAACAAGTCGTAACAGTATATACGGTAAAACACTGGCGAACCAGAAACCCGAAATAGAAAGAAACAACTGTAGACTGCTGTTTAGAACTATCATCAAACTCGACCACTGATAAATGAACGTAAGAGGACTGCAGGGACCGATATTTCATGGCACGAATAGATCCAATACAGACAGTTCAAAATCAAGCAAATGAATAGAATAAGTAAACAGTTGATAGCATGTCGTTTTAAATATATTTCCATATTACGGCCATAAGCCAAACAAGGATACGAATTTCTATTTCGAGAGTTCCACATGCATTAGCTATGATTCGAACCACGAACACGTTGAAGATTAGTGTGCGCGAAGATATCACTGAACTATCGTCTTGTCTACTAAAAAACCTGATCTCAGCCCGGCCTGGGATTACTCATCTTTTATGGGCATCGAGCCTTCTCAGGAATAGCAGCAGTGAGAAGAACTAGAAGGGAACATACACATGAAGACTCGAAAAATAAATAAATAAATAAATAAATAAGTAAATAAACTACCCTACCCGTGTGGGGATTTACCGGTTACCTCCATCGGGCGCGTCCCATTGGAATTGGGGAAGCTCGCTGGCTCTGCCGCCAGCAGAGTCAGAGGGTAGTAGGGAAATAAAATAACACCGTGGAAAAAAACTGGTCCCTTGCCAGGGTTACGGCGAACACTGGTACATGACCAGAAGCCAGAAAACATCTTGAGGCAACCTCTAGGGCTAACAACCCTAGTTGTAAAAGGATGGGTACCCGTCCAAAGCAAAGTCAAGTCAAAAAGCATGATGGCACAACATTTCAAGAAACATACCCCAGAGGGTAAATCTTCGGATAAATCCCTCGTCGTGAACGCCACGGCGCACGAGTCTCGTTCGGATTCTGGGGGAGACTCGACATCATGCAAGAGACGAGTCGGAGCGTTTCGGTGTACCCCGAAGAATCAAAAACTCAGGCCAAAATCTAAAACCTTTCTAGCAACTTCTAACATAAATTCACTTACACAAACTGACAAGCTGAAAACCCTCACCAAAGCTCTTCACGAAATTCAGATATCCATAATGGCCCTACAGGAAACAAGGTACCCAGATGAAGAGATTTTTGAATCCGAAGGCTACCGATTTTTCAAGAGCAAAGCGCAAAGAGGAATCCTCAATGGAGCTGTGATGCTTAGAACCGTGTTTGCTGTTAGAACCAAGATCCTTAAATCGGTTGCAAATTTCGAACCTGTGAATGACAGATTGTCTATACACACAATTAAATGCGCGAACAAAACCTACGCCCTAGTTAACGCACATGCTCCTACAAACGATAAGAACAAGTCTGATCCAGACGAAGTTGATAATTTCTGGGACCTACTGGATGAAAAATTAAACAAAATCCCCAAACACCATGTCAAGCTTCTTTTGAGTGACTTCAGTGCCCAACTAGGTCGTGAACAGAAGTACAAGAAAGTTATAGGAAATTACCCTGATCACAAAAGAACCAATCCCAACGGCAAAAGACTGGTGTCCATTTGCGAAAATCACAACCTGCAGGTCATGTCGACCCACTTTCGCCATCTAACCAGAAAGCAAATGACTTGGCGTTCTCCCGTCCAAGCTCTCGGAGTGTTCCAAATTGATCATGTTGCAATCTCCAGAAGAAACAGCCCCGAGATTATGAATGTCAAGATAAAGAAAGGCATCAATGTGGCCTCAGACCATTATAAGTCTCTTATCAAATTCAAACCAATTCCCTCAAACACAACGAAGACAACCAAACAGATCACACGCTTCGACAATGATAAACTTCGGCAAAGGGTCGAGGAGTTCCAGGAGAAGGCTAGACCAAATGACTGTGACTTTAACAACGCCAAAAGTCTCCTTGTTGAGGCCGCCAAAGACGTTGCAGAAACCAAGAGAAGCAAAAAGCATGCCTGGTGGAATAGTACCTGCGAATCAGTCCTCCAAGAAAGACTCAATGCGTGGAAACAGTACTACTCTACGAAATCAGAAAATGATTGGAAAACCTACAAAACCCAACGTGCCCAAGCAGCTAGGGTGTTCAGAACTGAGAAACGTAAATACGAAAAATCTCTCATTGAAAAGATAGAACAAAACTTTAGGAAGAATGAAAGCAGAGAGTACTACAGAGCCTTCAAACGCAAACTCACTGGCTATAAACCACCATCTCTATCCTTTGAGCGAAAGGACGGCACACTGGCGACGTCAAATGAAGAAAATTGCACCATTCTGGTAGATTACTTCAAGAATTTACTTAATTGCTCTAAACCGCAAAGCGCCATTGAGACCAAGGAACCCTTACTCAGGTACCCAGATTCCAGACCACCCAACAGAGATGAAATAAAGCGCCACATTGCCCGTCTCAAAAATAACAAAGCGCCGGGGAAAGACTCAGTAGTAGCAGAACTATGGAAATATGCCCCAGAGGAACCACTTCATATCTTGCAAAAGCAAATAGAAGAAATTTGGAACAAGGAGACCCTGCCCGAAGATTGGAAAATGGCTTTGATCCATCCATTACACAAAAAAGGCAGCATGAAGAACATCAACAACTACAGAGGAATATCTATGCTACCCGTGACTTACAAAATTCTATCACTTGCCATCCTGGAGCGTTTGGAAGCACAAGTCGAACATGAAATAGGTGAATACCAAGGAGGGTTCAGAAAGGTCGCTCAACAGCTGAACAGATCCAAAATCTCAAAACGATCATCAGATATTGTACACTAAGGTCCAAGCAGTATGTGTCCGTCTTTGTGGACTTTAAGAAAGCGTACGACTCCATTGACCGGGAAGTCCTGCTAAACATCTTAAGTGAATTTGGAGTTGATTTGAAACTGCTGGCATTAATTAGAGCCACCCTGACCGATACAAAATCCAAGGTGAAGTTCCACGGATGTCTCTCGCATTCCTTTGACATCAAAACAGGAGTCCGACAAGGTGATGGGCTATCCCCGATACTCTTCAACTGTGTTCTTGAAAAGAACATCAGAACCTGGCGGGTGAGATTACAGGAAACCAACTGCAGTCCATTGAGAATAGGAACCAAATCCAAGGGGATCGCGACAGACTGCTTAGCATTTGCCGATGATATTGCTGTTCTCTCAAACGACATAGAAACCGCTAGAGCTCAAGCTGAAATTTGAAAGGAAATTGCCGAACAAACTGGTTTGCAGATATCGTTTGAGAAAACAGAAGTAATGACTAACATCAAAGAGGCTCCACCAAAACTCCATACAAAATACGGGGACATCACCCGAGTAGACAAATTCAAATACCTGGGTGAGATCATCATGAAAAATGGACTGGACAAAGAAGCACTTCAGGAGCGAGTACGCAAACTGGAAATGGCCTACCAAACATCCCGCACAATCCACAACAGAAAAATGCCTTTCCCAAAACACCAAGATACGTCACTATGAAACAGTTCTGAAGCCAGTAGTTCTATATGCAGCCGAAACCCCGTCTCTAAATGCCAACAAAGGACTCCCTGAAGAACTGGAGAAAAGAGAACGCAAAATTGTGAGAGGAATCTTGGGATCAAAGTACAGAAATGGAATCCATCAAAAGAGATCCAACAAGGAAGTCTACAGCAAAATAGAGAAAATTACCGACACAATCAGAAAAAGACGGGCACGATTTTACGGTCATCTGAAAAGAATGGACGGAAGAAAGTTAACTAAAGAAAATATTGACGAACGGGCTAAACCGAGACGAGCAACCGAAGAGAAGACACGGTGCCCCTTGGACAGAGGAGCGTAAGCAGGCCCACTCACAAAGAATGAGGGAAATTTGGGCTCTAAAGAAGGCCAAGTTCAGTGTCAAATGCAAGAAGACTTAACGTGGTCCTTGATGGCCCCAGCGAATTATATATATACAATTCGTATTTCTCCTGTCCATACAGTAACCATGCTGCCATCAGACTAAAGTTGTCGAAAAGGTTTTTCTCATATAACAAATGTTCTAGAACAAGAATTCGCAATTCACTCTTCGTTCATAGAACAAGCTGGCAGCACAGTACCTTCATGGGCCGCACAGCTATAAACTCGGGAGAGGGTGGGTTCGAATACTACCGTCGGCAGCAACGACGATGGTTTTCGGAAGTTTTCAATTTTTACACCAGGCAAATGCAGGAGCAGTTTCTTAATTACGGCCAAGGCTGCTACCTTCCCAATCCTAACCGTTTCTTATTTCATCGCCGCCAAAAACCTAAATGAGTTAGCGCGACGTTAAAATGTCCAATGTAATTTCATGATAAGAATGACTTCTTTTCTCCTAAATATTATTAATTATATGCGTAAGAGACACTTTAAAAAGTCCCAATACAGACAAAGTCGACGTTTGCACAGGTAAGGTACGAACAGTGCAATCCGAGTCAATGTAGGGACGCAGACACGTTCTTTGGAAACATTAGCCATACAAGCGAGCAAAATCACGTGTGATACAGAAATTTTAAAAAAAAGGAGGTAGCCTTTCGATCCGAGCTGAAATTTACAGAGGAGAATTTCACACGTTCAAGCAACCCCTGGGATAAGTCTGGTCCGAGTCTATGCAGACACATTGGCTTAAAACATTAGCCCAAATAGGGAGAATAATAATAATAATAATAATAATAATAATAATAATAATAATAATAATAATAATAATAATAATAATAATAATAATAATAATAATAATGTTATAAGCTTTACGTCCCACTAACCACTTTTACGGTTTTCGGAGACGCCGAGGTGCCAAACTTTAGTCCCACCGGAGTTCTTTTACGTGCCAGTAATCTACTAACACGAGGTTGATGTATTTGAGCACCTTCAAATATCACCGGACTGAGCCAGGATCGAACCTGCCAAGTTGGGGTCAGAAGGTCAGCGCCACAACCGTCTGAGCCACTCAGCCCGGCAGAAAAATGTGAGTAGTATGTACCGACGACTAAGAAAAGATCCTTAAAATCCTTCTGTCCAAGTGAAAAACCACTGTCGAACAGAGTCCAGTACGAATTTATGTTGATATTAAAAAAGAAAATGCACTCAAAAAGAAAAAGAAACAAGCGACAAAGCGAACAATGAAGTGACTACCCTGATAGACTAAGAGACCCAAGTAAAGCAGAAGTTGAACTATAAACCATTTTCGTATATCTCCCCAAGAAAACAGCGTTACTTGTTGGTGCAATAAAGTATAACCTACAACAGATCTGTAGTAGATGACAAAATTGTGCTGAAGGTATATCAATACAACTTGAGCGCCCTTCTATAACTAGCGATTATAGACGAATCGAATAATGCTTCTCACGCTGCTTTAAAAGGAGAAAATAAATACGGCTGCAGAATTCTTAGGAACAATTCGAAACGCTACCCACCTAACAAAAGTCATTGCCGACTTCAACTCCATTTCCTTTTAAAACTAAGTATGCATTTCACATGCGTATCATTTTCATGGCCCTTTTGTTTCAGACATCCTTTGCTGGTAAGTACAGAGCGCAAGAACTTAGCTTTTAATATTCACACCCTCCTTCCCTTTTGAAAGAGTTTCTCAATATAGCATTTTTATGTTGTAGCTGCTTTCAAAGTGAATACATACCTTGTGCTTCTCTACTTGTCTACATGAACTTCAGCTCTGCTGGCCTACAGTTAGTATGTGAGAATTCTGTTCATGTATAAATGTAGAATTTATATCTAGAGCAACAGAAGAGGACAATGAAACAACTACAATATTATTGCCACCGACAATAATTATAGCACTCGGCCCTCTCCCTAAACACGGATATTATAAAATGTCAGGCACTGCACTTGCTTCAATTTGATGACTAAAGGATAGCTACGCAGCAACAAAAGTTATAATGATCGTAAATTCGGAAGATCTTCAAGAAATAATCTATATATATTATAAAATCACATGTCTGTACTTCTGGAATTTAACTTAATACAATACTCGGTTTCTATACCAGACAGGACAAATCGTAGTTTACGTCGGTTCAGTTTATTGTTTTTCTGTTTGTTAGTTAGTTAGTTAGTTAGTTAGTTTGTTTGTTTGTTATAGCATCACGAGAAAAACAGATAGTTGAATTTTCAGCAAACTTAGTATTTGAATAAGGGCGAGTACGGTCTCAGCTATATGCTGTTCAAAAACTATTCAGCAGGGGGGGGGGGGGGGCTTCACAAGGAGCCCAAAACATAAGACTCGATGCATCTCTCTAACAGCTGGATGTACAGGAACACTGTTCGTAACAAAATGTATTTAGTATATTATTTACAAACAGTTTTGCTCCATAACTTTCGCGGCACATAGAAAAATAAGGGAAATATAAGTGGCGGTCATGTGAAGAGCCGGTAGCTAACTGTATGATTCTGATGATGATGATGATGATGATGATGCCTGTTGTTTAAAAGGGAACATCTAAGATCATCGGCCCCTAATGGTACGACATGGACGACATGACATCATCAAAATTTTAAAACGTATCCACTGATTAGAATTTAACCTCCTGAGGCCCAGAATATTTCTCTTTCGGTCAAATGTCATAAAAGTGTATACTTCTTTAACGGTGTCTTGGTGGGAAACAGCGAAATGAGAAGCATATCACACCACGGTAAATGAATCCCCCGCAAAATGGAACACCAACAAAGGGTCAATTTTTATTTAGTTTATTTTTAAAATATTTCTTATACGGGATATTCTATTTATAAAGTGTCCTTTTGAAAGGACACCAAGCCTCAGGAGGTTAAAACAAATGAAGATGAACAACGAATGTGAATTTAAAATAATCAGTGGATCTAATTCACAATGCCTTATTTTCGGTACAATAATAGATGGATTATGGTAGAATAAGACAATGCCTTCAAATGCAATGACATGTAATGCAAATTACTATTTTAAAAAACACATTAAAATATACGAACACAAACTAGAAAGGTCAAATTAATAAAACGTAGTGAACAATAATATAATAACTAATACGAAACACTATGTTTATATGCGATAAAACAAACCAGGTCTGCTGACGGCTCGTCATCTCGCAGGATGAGGGAGATTGTACTCGGGAGTTTTAGACTACGGCACAGATCGAAAAGGTCCGCGCACTCCGAAAGGATGTGTACCACGGTAAAATGATTGCCGCAAGTACACACCGGAGGGGGTTGGTTCTCCTTTCAGTAAATAGGAGTTCGTTACTATACCGTGGCCGATCCGAAGACGACATAATACCATTGTTTCCCTCCAAGAAGCCTGAAGGGAAGACCTCCATACCTTCGTTGTACCTTTTATCGCTCTCAGCTTGCTTGGACGTGGAGTGGCCTGCCACTCTATGTCCCAATGGGACATAACCAAATGTCTCAGCTGAGAGCGAATATCACTTGAGGGACCTTGTAAGGCAACGGGGGAAATGTAACGGGCTCCTTTTGATGCGACTTTATGTAGATGTACGACAAAATGTTACAGCTGGATTATTCAAGCTGGCTATTTCATTGTTACTATTCTAAAGGAGACTATAATTAATTGTGCTATAACAGAGAAAAGAAGTAAATTTTACGGGACGGAACTTCATGTGATATCAAGAAATTATTCTTGGAAAAGAGGAATTCAGTTTTTAATAATATAATAATAATAATAATAATAATAATAATAATAATAATAATAATAATAAAAAGAAGAAGAATCGTGTGGCCTCAGCTACCATGTGCATATATTTTAATTTGACGCCATCTGGCTGTCTGCTCGTCAGTTTCGACGTTCCATTTTACTCTAGGTCTACTAATAATAATGCTATTTGCTTTACGTCCCAGTAACTACATTTTACGGTTTTCGGAGACGCCGAGGTGCCGGAATTTAGTCCCGCAGTTCTTTTACGCGCCAGTAAATCTACTGACACGAGGCTGACGTATTTGAGCACCTTCAAATACCACCGGACTGAGCCAGGATCGAAGCTGCCAAGTTGGGGTCAGAAGGCACGCGCCTCAACCGTCTGAACCACTCAGTCCGGCTCTCTGGGTCTACTAGATGGCAGAGTAAACCGAATCTCTCTTGGGCGTCTTTATGGCTGAGTTTTTAATTAATTTTGTCCGGTGAACACCATAATGTGTTACCAGAGTTCTTTTACATACCGACATTGTACGACACGGAGTGTCGCATGGACTTTTTCGCTCTCAAAACTCGACTACGTCCGCCGGGTTTCAACCCGCTTTCTTGGGATCTACAGAGGCAATTTTCTTTATGGACAATAGCAATAATAAACATGTTTTAAATAGCAATGAACTGAGATCTACTAATAATGCCGTGTGGCCTCCGGACAGACCTGGCGCAGGTCTTTGGATTTGACTCCCGTAGGCGACCTGGCCGTCGTGATGAGGATGAAATTACGATGATGACGTCATATACACCCAGTCTCCGCGCCAGGGGAATTAACCTATTATGGTTAAAATTCCCGACCCTGCCGGGAATCGAACCCGGGACCCCTGAGACCAAAGGCCAGCACGGTACCCATTTAGCCATGGAGTCGGGCAGAGGAGATCTACTGAAAGACTGTGAGAAAATAAATATCGAAAAGAGATAATATATACAGTATGTGGCAAAAACAAACAGTACTGAAATTACAAACATGCTCTGAACATCAAACGCTACTAAATCTTGCAACAAACCTGCCACTGCAACAACAATGGATACAGAAAGATGGAGGTACAGTTCACACCGCGAGAGGTTCACTTGCTCTTTTACAACAACACTTTGCAGATCGTTTAATTTCCCGTACCCTTCCCACTCCCCGCATCTCACATCGCCAGATGCTTGCATATGGGGCATACTGAAAAAAATCCGTTTTCCGGTCGGATGCCCCTCCTAGGGATGTTCCCGAATTACAAAAGATGGCAATTTTTGTCTCCTTGCGGCAACCTGTGTTCAACAGCATGTTCGACAATCTACAGAACCGTTATGGACAATGCGTGAGACCTGAGGGTGCTCACACTGGACATTCCGTCCCGCGGGCGCCAAGTAGGCGGGCAGGCAGGCGACGCGCGTATGCTATTCAGCCTAGGGCTCTCTAAAGACTAGGTATGCTCGCCCGCCATTATGGTTCATTCCTGCACTACGTTAGTAAGGCAGTTGACTGCCCCAGCCTTATATATTCCTCTTTTTTACTGTTCTCGACGCTAGAAAATAAGGCTAAACTAACATACTGTAAAAATACTCATTCTCAGTATTATTCAAACGGTTACATAACATAAATATTAGTGTATTTCGTACATTATTGTGTAATTTTTACTCGAGACGGTGATTATAAAAACAAGGTCGTTGATAATTTGCCTTTTAATAAACAAACAAACTAGGCATGTACTCTCACTGGAGAAATATTAGAAGAAATAGCTTACTAATAAATCGTTGTTTTACTATTATATTATTGATAAGTAGACAGGTTGTTCGTAAGCTATGCGCCGCGCTACCGTCTAATGAAATGAGGGACACCGTGGTATTGACATAGGCTACTGTCAATTTTAAATCGTGGAATTTGCGAGGTAATCGATCAGTGTCGAAGATATATAAATTGTGATAGAAGATTTCGATACCACATGATCTCAGTCGGTATTTCACACTTGCGTAAAATTGATTCGGCGCTATTTTCAATGTTGTCGAAATAACAAGAAAAATATTCATCGAACAAAAATAACGCTGAAATGTCATGTACCTGTCTGCATATAAGCCTACCACAGATCTTAGTTTACAAAAAATGCATTTGTTGTACTACCACCAACGTTAAACAAATTATTTCTGTCATATGAAGTTAGTTTTGAAAAATATTCTACCTGTGGTGCTTGGATGTTGAACTCCTGTTCCCGGACTTTGAGGGCAGAACTGAATATTGAATGATCAATGTGACTGAATTAAGGGGTGTAGAAGTGTCAGTGGGAGCTAGATGCAGGTTTAGGGTCAGCAGTTGAATTAGAAGGTGTAGTATAGGGAGTGGATGCATAATGCAGACCAAAAGGGAATCTAAACAACCTGTATCCCGCAGTAGAGACATTACTACAATTAGGTGCAGAACAACCCACCATTATGTAATAAATATCCACACAAATATGACACTACTCTGTCCCTGCACGCGGTGATTAAAGCAATACGTTCAATATGACGAAGCGAGCGCTCGTAGGAGAAACTAGAGTTTGATCACATGGCCCATTGCGCCATGTATGAACCAAAATGGCGGCTAAGCATACCCATCTTATAGAGCCTTAATTCAGCCAGTGACGTTGTGGGTACGTCACGAGCCGTGTAGGCTGGGCGAAGTTCTCCCAGTCACTCTCGATCACTGCGGCGATACCAGAGTTTGAAGTGGAAGCAGAAAATAATGAAAGAATGAGGGCAGAAATTGTCGTCATTTTCAATTTGCGTTGTAAGAAATAAGTTATTTATGTTCATGACAGTTTAGGCTATGTATTTCGACCGCATACAATAAAGAGGCCTGCAACCTTAAATATTTTTGTAATGTACCGTACGTAATGAATTGCGATTTTCGCTATTAAATTTGAAGAGGTGCTTCAGAAGCATTTCTAATATAATGCAGAGTTAAGGTGGATAAGCTGTGGCTTGTGGTTGCTTGGGTTTAAATTATCTGATAAACTAACCAATAATTCAATCATCCTTATCGGGAATAACATCAGTTAGATTATATATTTGGAGGCATACCGTACATGTATTTGGTAGATAGATCTACATTGTTGATGCACTTTAAACTTAGATAGTAATATCTATGTCCTCACTCGTGATGAAACTCCCTCCCGCCATTTAGAGGCTATCATCATCGGACGCATAATAAGTTTTAAATACTATTTTCAAATTCGGTGAGCAGAGAAATTCAAACAACAATACAACACTGCAAAATCAAGCAGTAAACTTGTTGAATTACGTAAATGTATTACTTTTTGCTGAATGAATAAGATGAATTTTACTTTATAAGAAATGGAAATACTGCTATTCCCATCGAAGGAATTTTAAATCGTAGCTTGTACGCTTAAACCCTGTAATTTTGTAAATTGTAACAAAAAAATTATAACGTTTTAGTTTTCTTTGAATTTGTAAATAGAGCAAAATTAAACCGACTGTTTATATCGAGCGCAGTATAAATCAAGCCGGAATATCCCGAAAAGGTCGAATTTCTTGCGATTATAGGATTTTTTTTCTTGAATACTGTACCCCATTCAGCATTTCGCTGAGTAGTTGGGGAGAGCTTCGTAATGACAAACGAACGTCACTGCTTCACTTCCCTGCAAAGTGCGTTCGCTCTCTCGTTTCACTGTGACGTAGCCTGTGCACGCTACGTAATCTGCCCGAATTTACGTCACGTCAGCCCGGCCGCAATGGGCTACCCTCAACGGGCGCCCATCTGAGCACCTACTGTTTGTTTTGCTGCATACTATATGAATACGATTGAATGAATTCAAAACTATCCTTTTTGTACCGCTTTCCCCACACCTATGGTGGGAATTGTGACGCGCATGTGGATTTAGCCCTGTTTTTCGGCCGGATACCCTTCCAGACGCCAACCCTATGTGGAGGGATGTAATCACTATTACCTGTTTCTGTGGTGGTTGGTAGTATGATGCGTTGTCTGAATATGAAAGTGAGAATTTTGGGACAAACAAAAACAGCTAGTCCCCGAGCCACAAGAATAACTCAGACGAGATTAAAATACCCGACCCGAACGGGAATCAAACCCAGGTCCCTCTGAACAGAAGGCCTCAACGCTGACCATTTAGCCAAGGAATCGCACCATCACCCACTCTAGTCACTACATAACTAGCTGTTGAAATAAATCCAAACCAATAAGGGAAAAGAAAAATCTTCCCGGACTTTATATAGACAAATTTACCACTAGTTAACTGCATATTTCTTAATCTCAACTACTTACTGGCGGCGAATAGAACATAATACACATCTTTCTGGATCAGCTATACGTGTACCACATCATGCTGTTTAAAACTAAACAATGTCAATGACAGCTGAACAAACGTTCCCTTATTCTTCATCACCAACGTTCGGTCAATACTTCGCCCACGACTGAGAAGTTAGACAAGAGATCTTATAACTGGAAACAAGCAGAATATGTCAATGACGGTTAACGGTTTTCCTGAAGAAAAATAGCAAGATCATTTCGTTCAATTACCACTGAATAAATAATCCCCACGGTATTCGACAGTATCAAAAAGGCTTACTCTTGTGAAGTGCCTGCTGCAGTAGGCTAGATAGATTAAGAGACACTAAGAGCTATGACGTAAAAGGGTTGTTGAGAACTTGGGTCTCGCCAGCTGTCTCAACGGTTTACAGTCCGCACCACTTGATCTTAATCTTTGTTCAATGATAGCACAAAGAGAAGTAGCATAAAAGTGGAGAGTATGACGGGGAGGGGGATATAAGAAGCTGGTAGACATGGACATTGAACTCCCTGAGGGCATGATAGGGGTAAAAATGTTACTAACGTAGAAGGCCAATTAATACACCGAATTCTCATATGGGTATGTATAACCTGTCCGTTGGATAACTGCCCAATGAAACTAAACCTTTCTAGTTAAAATAAGATGGAGAGACTTCCTCAGCCTACTGTTAGATTCAACCTCGTTAGGGACAGTATCAAAATTGAAGAGAAGACTGTAAGGCATGGGTTCAGAATACACAAATGATAAGTATCCACCTTGTGTCATGGTGACGACGCGGTGTTCATAGACGAGAGCGAGGATGAGCTTCAGAGATTATTGCACAGGTTCTACCGGACAGCAGCAAACTCAGTATAACACGGTGATTTCGCACAGAACAACAAATACATAATAGCCGCGAAGACGCCTTTTGGGTACAAGTTCGCCGTACACAACTAAATTGTGGATCACGAACAACGTTAAGTACCTTGTGGTTGTTTTCTACATATGTTTACTTCTGGAAGTTTATGTGACAACATGCCTCGAATTGAAAAAGTTTTCAAGAAATGTCGCGGAGAGTCTGGAAGAATGCCTAAAGCAAATGTATATAGTGAGAATAATAGTGTAATGGTTGTTGATGTTTGTGCAAGTGGTTCTAGGTTAGGTTTAACATGAGCTTCAACTTCCTCAATGAATGGCATTTCTAGTAGTGAAAATATTAGTGGCAGTGCTTCCAGAAAGCAGTAGAAAACCGACTCAGGTGCAAGATTTGGTTATGATGGTGCAAACAGTGGAAGTATTAATGCTAATATTGAAAAACGTTTTTTTTGCTACGGGCTATACGTCGCACCGACACAGACAGGTCTTATGGCGACGACGGGATAGGAAAGGCCTAGGAGTTGGAAGGAATCGGCCGTGGCCTTAATTAAGGTACAGCCCCAGCATTTGCCTGGTGTGAAAATGGGAAACCACGGAAAACCATCTTCAGGGCTGCCGATAGTGGGATTCGAACCTACTATCTCCCGGATGCAAGCTCACAGCCGCACGCCTCTACGCGCACGGCCAACTCGCCCGGTAATACTGAAAAACTGACAAGCGGGATGTTATTATTGATATACCTAGAATTACTGTCGTCTTCAATCTCTTCATTTGCAGTTTCAAAACCTGTAGCGTGTTTGCATGGTAAAACATAGAACCCGAAAGAGTATTAACAGTGTAACAGGATCTAGGGTTCCTAAAACAGTATTTGTAGGCAAAAATGCACTGAATGTAAGTTTTATGATGCAATTCTTTCATTCAATTATGTGGGTTAGAGTTAGGGTTATTCAGAAGTTGGGCATATAACCTGCAGAAAATATAGTTACGTGCCAGCCCCGTGGTAGCTCCTTTCGGTACTTCCAGGAAGGGGCTGGTGACTCAGACGACCTGAAACCTCCCAGCCGGCCTGTGGGGTGGGGCCGGCCTTTCCGTGTATTGTTTTCGGCGGCCGGCTTACCTGTGAGTTCCTTGGAAATTCAACAGGAATGTTCTGTCTGTAGTGACATCGTGAAATTTCTGGATCAAATCACGCGAACTATAAAAAGGGAGGCTAGCCGCGGAGAGTCAGTCAATGTTGGACTCGGAGTCAGAGTTGGAGTCAGTGTGACTCAGTGAGTTGGGGTTCGGTGGCTGGCCTGAAGGCGACAGAGGTGTTGGCTGTCACCAGTGTTCCACCGAGGTCTGAACGAGGAACTGGTGTGGTGTCGGAGAGACCAATGTGTAGGTGAAGACGACAGAACGAAAGACTGTACTGTGTGTTCGTATAATTCTGTGGACTGAAGATCGCCGTAAGCCTGCGAGGAAACGTGCTATTGTGAGTGCGAAGATAAATGGACCTTTGTTAATGTCCGCTGTTGAATACTGCCGAGCTGTTTAGTTGTTCACTGCATGGGACTGTGTGAAGTACTGGACTATCATTGGAGTCGAACCGACGAACAGTCGTCGCGTGTTGGATAACATGGGACACTCTGTTCAAATCCAGCTGTCTACGCACAGTGGCTGTAGGAGGTGACTGTCCGGAGGTGCACATGGCCCCGAGGTTCACTCAGCCTACACCACAAATGAGTACCAGGTTAATTCCTGGGGGCGAAGGCGGCCGGGCGTAGAGCTAACCACTCTACCCCCATCACGTGCCGAGGTTAACAATGGTGGAAGCCTTTACCTTCCACTCCTCCAAGGGCCTTCATGGCCTGTACGGAGGTGACTTTGCTTTGCTTTTGTGTCTCTAATTAATAAGATATAAGATTACGCAAGATATTCTGTGAATTGAATAAATGCTCTATCCCAACATTTATCTAGAGAGAGATCATAAAGGCGGGAGACCCCCCCCCCACAAGTTAATCAGGTGGCTTTATATTAGAATCATTCAAAACATTACAGTTTGCGCATCTCCAATAACTGTCATGCATCAGCATGGTTTTTTTTTTTGCTTTACATCGCACCGACACTGATAGGTCTTATGGCAAAGATGGGACAGGAAAGGCCTAGGAATGTGAAGGAAGCGGCCGTGGCCTTAATTAAGGCACAGCCCCAGCATTTGCTTGATGTGAAACTGGGAAACCACGGAAAACCATTTTCAGGGCTGCCGACAGTGGGCGACAGTGGGGTTCGAACCCACTATCTCCCGGATGCAAGCTCACAGCTACGCGCTCCTAACCGCACGGCCAACTCGCCCGGTATATAATGTTTTGCACTCAACAATAACGAAATCCACTCTATCATTAAGGATCATCTTAAAAAGCTCGTCTTCAAATCCGAGTGTTTTATTCTGTGTTTCATCATAGTTATGTAACGTGCATACAATTACTTTTGTGAGACATTGCTCCCTCTAATACAAAACCGATCCTATGAACACGTTCATACACACAAGCGTCGGTAGGTGGAGTATCCTAATCCAATCTTGACTGTAGAGTCAATTAGGGAAGGAAGAAATTGTAATATTTGAGAATGAACCGAACAGATGTAACAGGTACATGCTCTTTTTCCCACTGTTTTCATTAGTGTATTTAACGATTCAAACAATTCCTGGCTTATGAAAAAAATAAGTAACCGCGCGTGGCAAGATCCTATTCTGCATCTTAACTTAAAAAAAAAAAAGCATCAAAAGAAGCTTGTAGTTTAAGGAGACAATTGACATCGTCATCATAAGCAAGACACCTCCAGTTTTACGTGGAATTCCAAGCACAAGAGGGTGATTTTTTCAATTCAAAACCACCTGGTGCACTGGCTGAAATTCGAACCGCTTCCGTCTTGGTGAGAAGACCTCATTCATCTATCTCGATCAGAAATGATTCAATGCACACAATGAATTATAAATAAGTTCAGGGGTGACTGAAGAAACCTTTGTCATTAGGAATAAGATGGAAAATTCCATATTTGAACGATAGTTTCCGAGAAAATGGCCGTACACGTGAAATTTGAAAATACAGAGGAGGATTGGCTGAAACGTACTTCTCTGTGTGTCAATATGATAGTTTAAATAATTTTAAAATAATTTAATTGTGAATTCCAAGTTCGACAACAATATAGGCCTACCAGATGTTATATTTTACATGTATATCCATTAAAATGATATCAATGAAGAGAGAACGGAGACCATCGTGTCCAAAACAACCTTGAACTTTATACACTTCAGGGTGATGGAGGCACGTGGACATAAAAAGTTTACGATGTTAAGGGCAATGGATCGCTACAATGACCTTGTTATAAATGAAATATCACCTACACATTTAATGGATATAATCTCAACAGCTAAACCCTCGAACAATAAAGTGCTATCGATAAACCATAATAAAAACACATATGTCGGTCTACCGCAACGGCACAGGAAAATAGTAGCGCAAAGCACTGATAACACGAAAGGAGGTTACACACGTTCTCTCTTCCAGTATTCACCCCGTGAACAGTAATACCAAAATAATGAATTTTGCTATCTAGACATAATATGTACTGTATGTCCAGGGTTATTAATATTATCAGCATTATTAAATTAACTAACTGACCACCGATGTATTCCTTTATGGGATGTACGTTAGTAATGGATCCACCTAGGGGTTAATACCATTGATCGGCAGGGTTGTTACGGATGACCAAGAGCGACTGCCGTTATTGATATAACGAACTTACATGCTAACAGGGGCGTTGCCAAGGGGAGGGGGGGAGTTTAGACCCCCCTCCAATGGAAATTTTACTAAACTAAAATAAACAGAAACTGACAATCATCTAAATACATATTCAGATCACCATTCGCTGTAATGCTGTTGACCTTGATCGTATTGTTCTTTTTCTGTGTTTTAATGTAAGATTTTGTGATGTAATACAGTTTGAATATCAACCTAATTCACTTGTATCAGTGTCCTTATAATGACGAGTCTTTCATGCGCGCACCCCACACGTACAAGCACCTTTATTGTGTTCTATCAAAATGTTGTAACTATAATCTTTGAGGTGGATTATCAGTAATCACCATCCACTCCCTCCCCAGAAAATGTTCCAGTCAAATCCAAAGCATGCTCCTCCCTTCCCGATAAAGACACCCTCTTTGCCCTTTTCGACAGCAATCTATTCTGAAGTACATCATATGAAACAATAACATTTGCACATTACCTGTTAATTCGGAGATAAAATATTCCTTGTAGCTTGTTTCGCACCCAGCAGCTGCTTTTCAGTGTAGGTTTTCTTGAAGCACCCTTCCCCCCTTGTAATCACATTTTCTTCTTCTAAACCATAAGCGATTCCAGAGTAGTTGTGCTTAATGTAGGCCTAATTTCTGTCTCATTCTTTCTATCATCTGTCACGTACAATATTAAGGATTTATAGTGGCGAAGAGCAGAGTGGAGCTCCTCCATTCACGATGATTTTCACACCGCTTATGGGTAGCAAAAGGAAGTGACAATCGTGCAAGACGTATTGTTGCCAGCTCACAATCAATGAAACGAGGAGGGTTTAGAGGAAATGCTCGAAAGGATTTAACATTTTTCCTTCTTTTCATTTTATTTGTAGATTTTTCGTAATAATGTCAGCTTTTCCGTAATAATTTCCCTTTTGACCGTAATCGTGATATGAAATCCGTAACAATTACGGACAATCCGTAATAGCTGGCACCTCGGTATAGAAGAGGGCTAGGAGTGGAAAGGAAGCGATCGTAGACTTAATTAGGGTGTAAAAACTGGGAAACCGCCGAAAACCATTTTCAGGGATGCCGACAGTGGAATTCGAACCCACTATCTCCCGAAAGCAAGCTGATAGGTAAGTGAGAATGTAGGCCTATATATGGATATTGTGATATGTCGCCTAATGGTAGCCCACCATAACATTTTATTCAGAGTCATCTAGCAGGGATACGTTGAACTTCGTCCTAGTACTACTATTATTGGTTATGTTTTCAGCCTTGTAATAGGCTACCCTTTGTACATCGAACTGAGAACCACCTAGGAACTAATGCAAGAACTTGGGTAATGTGCTTTTAGGAGTCTGTACACCTCATTTTCACAAACAGTCCCTAAGTGTGCCCCATCAGCAGTCAGCTCGCCGCAAACATAAGGGATCCGGCAGTCGCCTTCAAAAGGTCTCTCTGGTTCTCGCCTGGCGGAGCACAGACCTCTCTAGGTCGGGCGGCTCCCAATTTTCACACCAGGGAAGTGACACGGCTGTGCCTTAATTAAGGCCACGATCGCTACCTTCCCATTTCTATCACTTTCCGCTTCTTGTGTCGCCGAAAACCATCGATGAGTTAGTGTAACGCTAAGCCACTAAGGAAAATAAATTGTGCAGGCCTCTCCTCAAGTTATTTATCACATTTGAAAATGATGCAGGTGCCAATCTTTGGCTACAAACTTCTAAAGGGTGCTAGAGTATTAACCCTCGTTTCCCTTTATCAACTTTATTTCACCACGACTAGGGTGTTTCA
This sequence comes from Anabrus simplex, assembly GCF_040414725.1. Lineage (NCBI taxonomy): Eukaryota > Metazoa > Arthropoda > Insecta > Orthoptera > Tettigoniidae > Anabrus > Anabrus simplex. Next base: position 186,474,758 of record NC_090267.1, read on the forward strand.
GTATTTAACCTTCTCTAACATTTTCGATTGAGATCCCCCCCCCCCATATTCGTAGTTTAGCGTAGAAATATCCTCCGCGTCAACGGGCATTTATACCCCATTAGAATTTTTTATTTCATTATTCGGGGATCGTGAGTAATGTTTCCTGTGCCCTGTTCTATTTGTGCTTTCGGCATTTCTAAATTTAAACCTTGCATTTAATCTGATTTAATATACGCTATGGCCAGCTTAGTAGTACGAGCTCTGCTCCTGTTTTGTTTTCCAGAAAACTGTTCCTCATTTGAATGTTGAGTCGAGTTTATCTTTGTTTCTCGCATGAAAGGGTAACGAACATTAACACCGTGCTTGATGTGTACCTGAATGTGTCAAGGCCAACTTGGTTGGTTTTGTTCGCTGTTATTTCCCTAGTGCTTCGAGAGCACCAAGCTGTTAAATAATTTACCCGTTGTTAATGATATATTACTGGACTATAATAACTTGCTGTCATTGTAAAAAAAGGGAAAGAAAAACACAAAAAGGAAAGAAAGCTCAGATTTATATACATTTTTCTATTGCCTTGATGCTCTTCTATTACATCGTCCTCTCCGAAAACCGTAAGAGAAGTTAGTGAGACGTAAAAGCAAATAACATTATTATTATTATTATTATTATTATCATTATTATTATTATTATTATTATTATTATTATTATTATTACATCGTCCAGCTTTAAGATTCTGCCGCTTCTTATATCCTACAACCTGCCATCCATAACAGATACAATCGTTTGAATTGATTTAAAACATGATTAAACAACTGAAGAAAGCCTAGCAATTCTTTGCATTTCAGTTCTTATGAGTTTCGACTTGACATTTGAGCGCTGCCTTTTGGCGGAGGTTAAGTGAATTAATAAACAGCCAATCATAGGCAGCCGATCGCTCCGATAGAGCGCGTTAGACTCTAGTTCCGGTTACCAGTGTTGTCGGTCTGTTGTTTTCTGTAACCACGTGCTATCAACTGTGTATTGTATTGTATTGTGCTGTGCTCAGTTCTTTCCACGGTCTTTGTCAGTTCACTTGGCCATTCCTGACAAAGCACCGTCACTGGCGGCTAGAAATAATGAGTTAATTGAGCGGTTGAAGGAGAACAATATTTTGGTTCGCGGTAACATAAAGAAGGGGGGAACTCGTGCTCCTTGTGAAACAAAAATCCCTAGTACCCAGTTAACGTGGTGGATGAAATAGCCAGGAGAGTGAAACCTCAACAGACGATGATAATGCCGAAAGTGACTCACAAATGAGTGGTGTATTCAACTTGTAGGGTGTTTTTCCTCTTCCTTAGGTGAAACTGAACCTATCAGCAACGCGAGCTCTTCTAGATGGTGAGTAGAGATTTCATTTCATTTTCTCGCATTTTAACCGTCTGAACATTGATCATTTTCAAATCAAAATCAAAATCTCTTTATTTGCAAATGAGGTGTCTACCTCGGTGGCAAATGGTACACTAAAATACATTATTGTCAAGCACTAAATTTTAAATTAACAGGAGACGAAGAAAATTTTCCTAGAATACAATATTATACAATTTACGCTAATAATTTTTTTCTATTAAACACACACATCATCCTTAATAAATTTATATTGTTAACAAAATTCTACTTATAATATCTTACAAACATAGTCAACTCATGTACAGTACGGTATGTGAAATTACTTCTAATAATACTATACAACTGGTATAAGATTAAAATTAACACTGAATTTATTTACATATTTATATTTTACCCATTTTGGAACCTAAGTAGCATAACGACCTGCTGCGTCTTAACCAGAGCCCCTTTTGCCACCACTTTTCAGAGTTCCTGAAGGGCCTTCACAGCTACCGTAGCGGTCCCAGGGCCCTCGAAGTCCCCACTGTACTTCACCCCTACAGGCAGTCCCCTACTTGGGCTGTCCAAACTCCTTAGACCAGGGGATGGAATTAATTTAATCACACACATTTATTATTTACAATATCCTGCACTGGTCGAATGCCCTCTAACATTTAATTTATTATCTCTGTTGTTGTTTATTCTCTTCTTGAATATCTGTACAGATTTTGGAAAAGGATCAAACACTACCCCTGGTAAACTGTTCCACTCCTTCACGCCCTTCCCAATGAAAGAAAATTTACCCCAATCGCTTCTGCTAAAATTCCTTCTAATTTTGTACTTGTGGTCAGTTCTACCAATATAATTATTTTCCAACCGAAGCCTCTCACGGATATCTCCCCATGCTTCTTCTCCTGTATAGGCTCTATATAATCCTATAAGTCTAGTTTTCTCCCTTCTCTCACTTAAAGTTTCCCACCCAAGTTCCTTTAACATTTCTGATACACTACTCTTTCTCCTGAAATCCCCTGTTACAAACCTTGCTGCTTTCCTCTGCACACCATCTAGTTCTTTTATTAGGTATTCTTGGTGAGGATCCCAAACACTGTTTGCATATTCCAATAATGGACGAACCATACTTAAGTAACCTTTTTCTTTTAATTCTTTGTTGCATCCTTTAAGTAGTCTCATTATGACATGTAACGATCTGTATGCTTTCCCAACAATGTCATCAACATGACCCTTCCAGTGCAAATTACTTTCAAATCTCACACCTAAGTATTTGCACTTGCCATCTTTTGGGATAACTACCTCATCCAAAGTATATTCAAATTCAGTTTTAAAGCTCCTGTTTGTAAATGTTGTAACAGTTGATTTGCCTCCATTAATCTTCATATTATTTTCTTCAACCCATTCTTGGATACTGTCAAGGTCCCTTTGTAATTCTGAACAATCCTCAATGTTATTTATTTCCCTATAAACAATTATGTCATCTGCATACAATCTTATTTTCGATGTTATATTGTTCCCTAAATCATTTGCGTATATTAAGAAAAGTAACGGACCGATTATACTACCCTGTGCAATTCCCTTCCAGACTTTCTCTTCCTGTGATATATTATTTCCTACTTTGACTTTCTGAACCCTTGAATTTAGAAATGTTCTTATCCAACGTATAACCCTTACATCCAATCCTATTCCCTCCAATTTCTTTAATAATATTCCATGTTCCACTCTATCAAAGGCTTTGGAAAGATCTATGGCTATGCAATCTAACTGACCTCCTGAATCCAACTGATCTGATATGTCCTGCTGAAATCCCACCAGTTGTGCCTCGCAAGAAAATTTCTTTCTAAATCCATACTGGCTCCTCATGAACCAATTTTTATCATCACATATCCCTCTGATGTACTTTGCTATTAAACTCTCCAGTATTTTACAAACTATACTGGTCAGGCTGATTGGTCTGTAGTTCTCTGGTTTCCTTTTATCACCCTTTCCTTTATAAATTGGTATTATTATAGATTCCTTCCATTCCTTTGGTATCACACTATTATTTATGACATAGTCAAAGAGAAATTTTAAATAAGGCACTATATACCACCCCATTGTCTTTAATACCACCCCAGTAATTTGATCACTTCCTGCTGCTTTTCCTTGCTGAAGCAGTTGGATTTCTCTGAAAATATCTTCATTTGTGAATGAGAAGCTTCTTGTTTCCCTCTGTGTCTCTCCCTCTCTATCTTCTGTCACGGTTTCCAAGTCCTGACAATCTTCTACTGAATCTCGGAATTCCCTACTAAAGAGGTTTGCTTTCTCAGTATCTGTTAAATAGTGTTCACCCCCTTCTCCCACCATTGTAGGAATTTGGATTCCTTTTCCTTTTTGATTCCTAATATATGAATACAGCTTTTTCCATTTCCCTTTGTGGTCATTACCCTCTTGAAGAATGTCATTCATATAATTCTCTTTTGCTTCCTTTTTCACTCTATTCAGTTCCCTCATTAGCTGTTTTCTACTTTTTCTACTCTCCCTACCTTCTTTGACTTTCCTGTTTACTATTCTACATTTTCTTTTTAATTTTCTTATTTCCCTTGTGTAATAAACAGGGTCTGAGGTCATTTTACCCTTCTTAACAGGTACAAATCTCTTCTCTCCTTCCCAAATGATTCCTTTAAATTTAGCCCAAAGTGTATCCACATTATTCCCTTCACTTATCCAACAACTGAATTGTGATTTAAGGTAAGTCCCAAATTCATCAACTTTAGTTTTTCTGTATAATTTCTTGTCTTTTGTGACCCTCTTATTAAGCATTTTTTGGTACAAGTCCTACATCCATTATTACAGCCTTATGATCACCTATTCCTTCAATTACCTCAGTTTTATCAACAATTTCCCATGGTTTAACCAAGAATACATCTAGCAAGTTATTGAGACGAGTTGGTTCTTGTACTACTTGTGTAAATCCTCCCTCCCAAATTAACTAATTTTCCAGTTTCTGTTCATGGGCTTCACTTGCAGCTCCATTCCATTCAACTTCAGGCAAGTTTAGATCTCCCCCAATTATTACCGTATCATTATTGTTTTTATGAGTATAATCTATTATTTTCTCAAATATTTCCATGTCTCTTTCCTCTCTTCCAGGCCTATATGTTCCTATAATTTTTTATCTTATAGCCTTATCCTAAATATGTTGTGTTATTGTTCATTTTGTGCGAGTTATGCATTTTCTACAAGGAATAACTGACTCTGGAATTATATTCGAGTATATACATTTCCGTTCGTGTTGTGTGTTGGGAATCAGCTGTTTGTACTCGTAACAATCTGGTACCAATGTCTCACTTCCGGTTAAATGTCAAGTCGAAACTCACAGAAACGGAACTATAGATATACGCGTGCAGTTAAACATCCACAAATGTGACAATGTCGGTTTCACTTTAACAGTTTATTAAATTTTGTTAAGAATGAAGCCATACTTTTCAGTGTCGACTTAGTTAAATGTAACAAAAACTTTTCATTCTGTCAAACACACTGCAATTACCATATAAATTATAACACTATAAACATACACACTACTATACAAAGAATGACACTTTTCGTTCTACAAGAACCTAAACTAATTTACATTAGATAATAGCTTTTATCATAATAACATTTAATAGTTAGTCTCTATTTCAATTCCTTACTTTATTCACCTAAAATCATTAATGTGCATTCATCCATATTATATAAAAGTACATTTTAACATGACGTAGGTTAATAACCTTCTCTCCCCACTGCAGTGTTGACAGAAGCTTCCACAGCGCTCCACTCGCTCCACCCTACTTCCCCCTCCTCTCTCTACGGTACAGTATAATCGATTTTTACATCCAATATGAGAGATCCACAACGCTCCACACGGCCCCTCCCCTCACCGTGAGCAGTGTGCTTTACCCAAAACTTTCCACAACCACAGTCCTGAAATAGTGTTTGGTGTCAACGGACTTAGCATCGGCAGTCTAGATAAGTATGTAAGTTTTTCATTAGACAGGGTTATTACAAATGATTGAAGCGATTTCATAAATTCACTGTAGCTCCATGAATTGACATGTGGTCACAAAACTCAACAATCATGCAGAAAACCTCAAAAAGTTTTGGTCTGCTGAATTCGCACGACAGATTTCTGCCACGAGAGCGCAGCAGCAGTGCGCAGTGAGACAAGATGGCGACAGGAGCCGAGAAAGCGTTCGTTTTGCTTGAAATGCACTGACATCAGTCTGCCATAACAGAGCAACGACACTTCAGGACGAAGTACCACAAAGATCCACCAAATGCTAACACCATTCGGCGATGGTATGAGCAGTTTAAAGCTTCAGGATGCCTCTGTAAGGGGAAATTAACGGGTCGGCCTACAGTGACTGAAGAAACAGTTGATCGCGTGCGGGCAAGTTTCACGCGTAGCCCGCAGAAGTCGATGGAGAGAGCACGCAGAGAGCTGAACATAACACAGCCGATCGTTTCGAAAATCTTACGGAAACGACTAAAACAGAAGCCTTACCGCTTACAATTGCTACAGGCTCTGACTGCCGATGACAAAGTCAAACGCCTTGAATTTTCGGCGCGGTTGCAACAGTATATGGCAGAGGATGAGTTTAGAACGAAACTTGTCTTCAGTGATGAAGCAACATTTATTTTTGTTAATGATGCAGTGAACAGACAATGTGAGAATCTGGGGGGTAGAGAATTCTCACGCTATCGTGCAGCACATTCGAAATTTTCCGAAAGTTAATGTGTTTTGTTCAGTCTCACGGTTTAAAGTGTACGGCCCCTTTTTCTTCTGCGAAAAACCCGTTACAGGACACGTGTATCTGGACATGCTGGAAAATTAGCTCATGCCGCAACTGGAGGACAGTGCGGACTTCATCTTCCAACAGGATGGCGCTCCACCCGACCTCCATGGTGGTATTCGTCAATTCTTGAACAGGAGATTTCCAAGCCGATGGATCGGTCGTGGTGGAGCTGATGTTCAGAAATTCATGTCATGGCCTCCACGCTCTCCTGATCTAACCCCGTGCGATTTCTGTGTGTGGGGTTACGTAAAAGAATCAGTGTTTACCCATCCTCTCCCAAGAAACCTGCCAGAACTGCGAGCTCGCATCAACCGTGCTTTCGAATCCTTTGATAGGGACATGCTGCGCCGAATGTGGGACGAACTTGATTATAGGCTTGATGTCTGCAGAATCACTGAAGGAGCACATATGAAAATTTGTAAATGTAAAAATAAAAAATAAAAAACTTTTTGAGTTTTTCTATGTGTGTGCAAAGCCTTGTGACAGTATGTCAAAAAATAAAGTTATTGTAGAGCTTTGGAATCGCTCAAGTAATTTGTAATAACCCTGTATTAACACTTGTAAATTTATTGTTTGTGATTACTGGTTCATGTTATCACTCAACTCTCTATCATTGAAAAAAATTACGCAACGTAAACAATACTGTACATATATAAGCATGTTTCAAGTGATTTGATAGAATCTGAGGATGTTCTTGTAGAACGAAACATCTCAATCTTTCTATAATAGCGTGTATTTTTACAGGTATGTTTATAGTGTTATAATTTATATTGTAATTGCAGTGTGTTTGACAGACTGAAAAGTTTTTTGTTGCAGTTTATTAAATGTTTGCAAAGACAAATTTGTACTGTAATTTCATATGTTATTTATTTTAATTTATTAACGGGCTGAGTGCCTCACATGGTAGAGCAGTGGCCTTCCGAGCCCAAATCGGCTGATTCAATATCGCCTCAGTCCCGTAGTATTTGAAGGTACCAAATACTCCAGCCTTGTGTCAATATATTGTAACCGGCATGTAAGAGAACTCCTGCGGGGCAAAATTACGACACCTCGGTGCCTCTGAAAACTGTAAGGACTTCCGCAAACGGAGCTTCACGCAAGCGGTACGCTGGTGACACCTTGTAGCCCAGTCGACATTTCCTTTGTTAGTCCGCTTTTCTGTCGTGTTCCGCGTCATGAATTCTGTCAGGCACCATGGAAGCCTTGTCGGTAGAGGAAGTTGAGAAGAGGGATGCCAAGGAGTGCAAAGAATAACGTACAATGTACATTCAGTTCTAAGTAGGGAGGAACCCAGTATTTTCCTCACTTCCTTCGCTTCCGCCGTAGTGCAGTGTAATAAAAGTAGAAAACAATATATTCTAAATCACTGTGTGTACTGAACATGGTCAAGAATCCGGAACAAGATGTTTTACAACGATAACAACGTAAGAACTCACGCCAATTTGAACACACCAACAGTCATGACAATGCATATTTCCACGTATAAACTAAATGGGCTAATAATGTACATTAGGAAAACACCGCAGAAATGAAAGCCGTTATCATTTCACGAGCAACTTAGTCACTGCTCAATGTACTAATAAATTGCTAATGAATGAGTAAACACACTATTTCGCAGGCAGGCGGAGAAGCCATGACTCAAACGGACGGCCATACCTTTCCTCATTCTGTTTCAAATAAATTTAAACTGATTAATTATTGTTCACATAGATATGTTACCAATATTGTTACAAATTTACTTATTGTTGCAGAGCAACAGAACGATCTACAGATTATTTTCCAGCCAATCAATACTACAGACTCGATCAAAAACATAGCTCGTGTTTTATTGTGCTTCTCTAATGATATAGTTTCGTTTGTGCGACTGTCGGATGCGATGATCGAGCTGCTCGACTAAGTGGTATGTTCCGAGCTGTCAGCGGAGAGATGGCGTGGAATGACATTAGTAGACGAATAAGTTTTAGTGGCGTCTTTAAAAGTAGTTAAGATCACAACATGAAGATAAAGAGTTGGAATTCAAGAGGACGAATTGGGGCAAATATTCATTTATAGGATGGGGAGTTAGGGACTGGAACAACTTACCAATGAAGATGTTCAATAAATTTCCAGTTTCTTAGAAATCATTTAAGAAAAGGCTAGTAAAACAACAGATAGGGAATCTGCCACCTGGCCGACTGCCCTAAATCCAGATCAGTATTGATTGATTTATTGATTGATTGATTGCAGCTGCTGCATGCGTCACTGCAGTGACAGGTTTGAATCGAAATCAGTAGAGCGGGTTTGGTTTGTGCGCCGGGCATCGTATGCGTCTGCTGCAATCACTGGCTGAGAGCAGTGTGTGTGCAGCAGAGCCATGCGTTGTGGTATATTCTGGGAAGTTTGCGTTTTAAATTCGGTCAATTTTGTGCAATAAACAATGACTGTCAGCAGAGATGAAGATTCAAAATCCATTGAACGTGTTGCAGTTCAACGCAAACTATATGATTCTTCCGATGAGAATTATAATAATGTTGTGTTGAGAGATAATATCTGGGACAGATTACCTCGGATTTGGAAAAGAAAACACAAAAGTTTAAAAAAGTGAATGCCGTGTATCTTAATACGCTACCTTTACTTGTTATAAGCTGCTCAGCATATTGGAATATATATTTATTCTATTTCAGGCTAAGATGGTAAAAGAAAAATGGACATCCATCAGGCACACCTGGAAATGCCTGAAAAGGGACGGTAAGTTCGGCAATGGCTCTGTAGTCCATTCGAAGCGTACCTGGCCCTTGGCTCCGTATTTGGAATTTCTATCATGTAGAATTTGAGAGGGCTATGCTAAAATAATTTACTGACAGCTCTCCGCTTACCTGGACCTCAATGTGGTCAGTTATTCTTCCGGTGTAATAATAAGCTCACCGGACAAAAAATTAATCACCCTAGCATGCACACACGGATAATTAAGCCTGTACAGATGACGCAACGAACGAGTCCCGTGGTCAACCACACGCACACTGTATCTACGTGAACACAAGGCAGCAGTGATCAGTGAGACATTAATGTTTCAAAGTGGACAGTGTACCGGAACGTCAACAAGGGTAGATGTATGGATGTGACCGAGAGGGAAAAAGGGACAATCGTGTTTGGCCGTGTTCATGGCCATACGGTGCGTGAAGTTGCTGGATTTGTTGGTGTTTTGCAGCAGACTGTTTAATGTGTCTACAGACAGTTGTGTGCTACACGTGGCCACGAAACACGACGTCAGACTTGTGGTCGGAGAAAGATCTTGACTGAGTGGGGCCGGAGACTCGTTTAACGGCTTGTGAATCAAAATCGCTTCCAAACCCAACAGGAATTGCTGCAGTCAGTGAATCAGGGTCCATTCCAACCTGTTAGCGAGAAAACATTGCGACGGGAACTGCATGAAATGAACAGTAGGAGTCGGTCACCTCGCAAGAGGCCATTGCTCACAGAGCTGCGCATCTTCAGTGGGCTGGAAATCGTCGAACATGGACAGTAGCTGACTGGCGGAATGTAATGTGGTCTGACGAATCACGTTTATGCCTGTATTCCAATGACGCACGTCGTCGAGTGCACCGAAGTTCAAATGAAGCATTTCATCCTGGATGTGTGCAAGGTCAGCTATACAAGCCGGAGGTGGGTCTGTGATGTTTTGGGGTGTTTTTCATATCATGGATTGGGCCCACTCACTGAGGTAACCACTAACGTGAACCAGCATGTTTATTTAAACATTCTGGGTGATCAGGTGTTGCCTTTCAGTCAATATCTGCATGATGAGTATGCTACTGTAACCCTGAATTTCCAAGATGACAACAGCACACTTCATCGGGCTGGACGCATATGCGGCTGGTTTTCTGAAAACACTGCGCCCCATTAGATCTCGACTGGCCTGCAAAATCATCCGAGTTGAATCCCAGTGAAAATTTGCGAGACATGTTGGAACAGTGAGTAAAATGCCGGCATCAGCATCCCCGCAGTTTTGTAGAATTGCGCGATCAAATCATCTGCGAGTGGCTTAACCCAGATGCCACGTACCTGCACAACCTTGTGGACTAACTTCCTCACCGAATTCAGGCGGTTATCAAGTCCAGAGGTGGAGTTATACGGTATTAAATGATGCTTGCAATGATTTCTCCAGGGGTGACTAATACTTTGTCCGATAAGCTTAACTCTTCTTACAATACCACTCTTAATTGCTGAGAGACCAAAATGAAACGTATTTCTTGTTAATCAAAAGAAATTATGAAAATTTTTCTCATCATCCATGATACGGCATATTTTGTAATTAATTCTGAATGACATCTTTAGTCATGTCTTCTTAAATACATGTTATCAGTTCGTTTCATTTTCCGGTTCTACAACAATCTCACTATACACTCGTTTTAAAATGTACAAATATATCTGAATCTGAACTCCATTTGTTGTAGACTGCTACTTAGCAGTCGCCATCGCTACATAAAAGAAAGTACCTGACTCCTTGCATCGGCTGGTAGCGTCCACTGCATGCGTCATCACAATCGACAATCTCATACTATTCTTTTTTGTTTGTTTGTTTGTTGAGGGTAAGTACAAGAGACCCAGGGCGGAAACTATCCCCTTTTACTTATCTGTTTCCCGAGAATACCCAATGAAATGTCGTATGGCTTTTAGTGCCGGGATATCCCAGGACGGGTTCGGCTCGCCAGGTGCAGGTCTTTATATTTTACTACCGTAGGCGACCTGCGCGTCGTGATGAGGATGAAATGATGATGAAGACAACAGATACCACCAGCCCCCGTGCCATTGGAATTAACCAATTAAGGTTAAAATCCCCGACCCGGCCTGGAATCGAACCCGGGACCCTCTGAACCGAAGGCCAGTATGCTGACCGTTCAGCCAACGAGTCGGACAGAATACCTGATGAATCTGTTATACTGCCTTGCGGGGGAGGGAAATCGATCTGGCTGAGAGGCCGTATTTTGCCTCTCATCAGCGAAGAATCTTCTCATAGCTTTTGAAAGTTAAATATTTTTGAGGTCATCAAACGAAACTCTACTTTAAACGTTGCCGTACGCCGCAGCTTTGATGGCTCATGCCTTGTGCTGTACCAATGACAGCTTCGGTAGACTAGGGGTACATATGCTTTGACAAGCTGCACCAGTGAGAGCCATGCAGGATCATAACAGCACCCGCGGAAGCTGTGATGGATACCAGTTCTGATCAATCAACCAGTCAATACCAATCTGCATTTAGGACAGTCGCCCAGGTGGCAGATTCCCTAACTGTTGTTTTCCTAGCCTTTTCTTAAATGATTTCAAAGAAATTGGGTATGTATTGAACATCTCCCTTACTAAATTGTTCCAATCCCTAACTCCCCTTCGTATAAACAAATATTTGCCCCAATTTGTCCTCTTGAATTCAAACTACCTTCATATTGTGATCTTCCCTACTTTTAAAGACACCACTCAACCTTATTCGTCCACTAATGTACTTCCACGCCATCTCACCACTGACAGCTGGGAACATACCACTTAGACGAGCAGCTCGTTTTATTTCTGCCAAGTCTTCCCAGCCCAAACTTTCCTACATATTTGTAACGCTACTCTTTTTTCGGAAATCACCCAGAACAAATCGAGCTGCTTTTCTTTGGATTTTTCCAATTCTTGAATCAAGTATTCCTGGTTACGGTCCCGTACACTGGAACCGTACTCTAATTGGGGTCTTACCACGGACTTACATGGTCTCTCCTTTACATCTTTACTACAACCCCTAAACACCCTCATAACTATGTGCAGAGATCTGTACCCTTTATTTACAATCCCATTTATGTGATTACCCCAATTAAGATCTTTCCTTGTATTAACACCTAGATACTTACAGTGATCCCCATAAGGAACGTTCACCCCATCAACGCAGTAATTAAAACTGAGAGAAATTTTCCTATTTATGAAACTCACAACCTGGCTTTTAACCCCGCTTATCATCATACCATTGCCTGATGTCCATTTTACAACATTATCCAGGTCATTTTGCAGTTGCTCACAATATTGTAACTTATTTATGACTCTATACAGAATAATATCATCTGCGAAAAGCCTTATCTCTGATTCCACTTCTTTACTCATATCATTTATATATATATATATATATATAAGAAAACGTAAAGGTCTAATAATAATACCTTGAGGAATTCCCCTCTTATTTATTACAGGGTCAGATAATGCTTCGCCTACACTAATTCTATGAGATCTATTTTCTAGAGATATAGCAATCCATTCAGTCACTCTTTTGTCCAGTCCAATTGCACTCATTTTTGCCAGTAGTCTCCCATGATCTACCCTATCAAGTGCTTTTGACAGGTCAATCGCGATACAGTCCACCTGACCTGAATCCAAGATATCTGCTATATCTTGCTGGAATCCTACAAGTTGAGCTTTCTGTGGAATAACCTTCCCTAACACCGAACTGCCTTCTATCGAACCAGTTATTAATTTCGCAAAAATGTCTAATATAATCAGAACGAATGCCTTCCCAAAGCTGACATTCAATGCATGTCAAACTTACTGGCCTGTAATTTTTAGCTTTATGTCTATCACCCTTTCCTTTATACACAGGGGCTACTATAACAACTCTCCACTCATTCGGTATAATTCTTTAATGTACACAATAATCAAATACGTACTTCAGATATGGTACTACATCCCAACCCATTGTCTTTAGTACATCCCCAGGAATCTTATCAATTCCAGCCACTTTTCTAGTTTTCAACTTTTGTATCTTATTGAAAATGCCATTGTTAATACACGTACATTTTAATACTTCTTTAGCATTAGTCATCTTTTCTATCTGGACATTATCCTTGTAACCAATAATCTTTACATACTGCTGACTGAATACTTCTGCCTTTTGAAGATCCTCACAAACACACTCCCATTGTTTTGAATTCAAACCCCATGGCACTACAGCCCTTGAAGGGCCTTGGCCTACCAAGCGACCGCTGCTCAGCTCTAAGGCCTGCAGATTACGAGGTGTCGTGTGGTCAGCACGACGAATCCTCTTGGCCGTTATTCTTGCGTTTCTAGACCGGGGCCGCTATCTCACCGTCCGATAGCTCGTCAATTCTAATCACGTAGGCTGAGTGGACCTCGAACCAGCCCTCAGGTCCAGGTAAAATTCCCTGACCTGGCCGGGAATCGAACCCGGGGCCTCTGGGCAAGGGGCAGGCACGCTACCCCTACACAACGGGGCCGGCCTCCTTGTTCATTAATGATTCCAGGAACGTCCTTTTTGGAACCTGTTTCTGCCTTAAAGTACCTATACATACCCTTTCATTTTTCACTAAAACGTATTTGTAATATAACTCGAGTAATTCTAGCACTATGGTAGATTTTGAGGAAGGGGACCCAACATAGTACTTTGCGGGGGGCTCATCCTCTTTTAGTTACGCCACTGGCTACCGGTACGAATGCATGCTGTCAGTTAGTCGAATCTGTGAATTTCGTAGCGTAGAAAATATAAGACAAGAAAAAAACGTTTCAATGCGAATACCGACGGAAAACATACCATTTGGATACTCAATGACAAATCAGCTGAGTATCTCTCACTGCAGCCCGCCATACAGTACTTCTCGCAGTAGTTTTCGTCGACGTCCTCTTATTGGATAAAATCTTTAGAAGTACAAGCAACCAGCTGAAAAATATTTAAAGATATTAAAAGAATAAAAATTTACAATGTCGTATAAACAATAGTCAAAAAGGGCTATCTATATCTTTACAAAATTCACACATGTTAGAGGTAACCATAAGCATATCATCTCATTTTTTAAATAGCGTTCTGTGAATGTGACTGTGCTGAAATATGAGTCTTAAATCTATGGTCTCGGAATTATTATTTTTAAGCCTTTTTGTGTGTGTGTGTTCATGAAGTTCTTACAAACAACATTTATTGACCTAAAATCAGATGCATATTATCGTCTCCCAACCAAATTCCTCTGCTTCGGAACTGTACTTGTACACCAAACAGGCGAGTGCAGTTGCAGGTGCTGGTGTTCTTTTCGCCACAAGTGACTATCACGAACTGACGTAGGATGTACAGCATAGTCTGGTAAAAGCCTTGCACAAGATTCGTCGACCTGAATGACGCATCTCTCTCTCTCTCTCTCTCTCTCTCCAAGCTAATAAACGCATGCTTGAAAAGACATGACCTCTCGTGAACAGTGGTTGTCTGCAACACACACCCACTAGCCGAGACCAACGAACGGGGCCTCAAGGAAAATGAAACCACGTGTCGAACAACTTCAGCGTGGGCAGTGCCGACCAGAATATTACACATAGTTTCACTAGAAGCACATCAGTTTCACCTAAAAGGGCATCTATAAGGAGATGACACATACCATTTTAAAGTTAGATTGGCAGGTGCATGAATTTGTAAAAGTAGAGGTGGGAGAATTGCTGTTCGTTTTCTGTGCCAGCTAACTCCATGTACATAAGAACAAATAGCTGAAGTTATTTTGTTTTAATTTCGTGAGGCTATTTCTAGCCTGGTGCAACCTTTGTAAGGTAGACCCTCCGTAGAGTGTGCGCGGCACCTGCTACGTATCGGGAAACTAAGTTATTGTGGTGAAGGATAGTGTTTTTTGGTGTGTGTGTGTGTGTGTGTGTGTGTGTGTGTGTGTGTTTTGCAGGGATGTTGGGGACAGCACAAACACCCAATCCCTCGACTAAGTGAATTAACCATTTAGGATTAAAATCGCCGACCCGGTCGGGAATTGAACCCGGGGCCCTTTGAACCGAAGGCCACTACGCTAACCATTCAGCCTAGGAGCCAGACATTGGTTGAAGTAAGATATATTGTATTATGTACTCTATTCACTGAACCACGAACGACGGCTACATTTGCTTTAACCAATCCACACCGAGATCAATATTAACATGCATGCACCCGACCTGTTTACTACATTACGTTATTTAACCAACAGAGCACATTATGCATTTTAATTCAACCAAGTTTGTCCGCCTCTGTGGTGTAGTGGTTAGTGTAATTAGTTGCCACCCCCAGACGCCCGGGTTCGATTCCCGGCTCTGCCACGTGGTATGAGGATTGGAATGGGGTCCACTCAGCCTCGGGAGGTCAACTGAGTAGAAGGGGGTTTGATTCCCACCTCAGACTTCCTCGAAGTGGTTTTCCGTCGTTTCCCACTCCCCCCTTCAGGTAAATGCCGGGATGGTACCTAACTTAAGGTCACGGCCGCTTCCTTCCCTCTTCTTTGTCTATCCCTTCCAACCCCCCCCCCCCCACAAGGCCTCTGTTCAGCACAACAGGTGAGGCCGCCTGGGCGAGGTACTGGTCCTCCTCCCCAGTCTCACGCTCCAGGACACTGCCTTTGAGAAAAAGAAAAAAACTGACTCTGAAGGGTAAACGGATTAAGAAAGAAAGAAATGATTAATTAAACCAATTAAGGAGCCCATTTTGTTCTTATCCGTGTGGAGTTAGCTGGTACATCAAACGAACAGCAGCAGTAAGGTAGGGGGGGGGGGGGGAGTCTAACTTTAAAATAAACTATACAGACATACGTTATATTAATCTCTCATCAAGCGGTTTTAACGTTTAGTCTCCAAGCCTCGATGAGTGAACTAAGGGGTTCAAATTCCCCAATTCACAACTAGTATTATGACTTCTTCAGCTTCTACACATCTTACCTCCAAATAATAAAATACCAAGTCTAACTACTATTTCCCTTTGCTCCTCATGCCCACAGAATCAGTCCACTTGTCTCCTACGAAACGTATCTCATGGCATCAAATGGCTTCACCATCCAAGCCAAACAGTAAGCATTGCCTCATTCAATATGTTAATTCCTAATCTGCACTTTATCGTCATTTCCTGTCATTATTACCACTATATGAATAAGGAATAGTGTTATATAAAACTCTGCACTAGAGATGACTAGAATTGTTACATAGTACTTTATAATGCTTTCTTGGTATATACAGTATAGTATATGGTTTTTTTCTGCACCATTACTTAATCTAAACACACAGACAAAAACTTAAGAAGTGTTTATTTTTTAATTTACAATTTTACTTTTCGTGGCATCGACACATATAGGTCATATGGCAATGATGGGATAGGAAAGGGATAGGAGTGGGAAGGATGGCTGCCGACAGTGGGGTACGAAGCCACTCTCCTGAATGCACGCGCATAGCTGCGCATGCTGTGTCGGTGCGACGTAAAGCCGGTAGCTCTCAGTGCTGAAGGGCGAGAGGTTACGAACTAGTAAAACACGTGACCTAATGCAGCTTAATGGATATGCCAACTCGATCGTTAATTGAAGATTGACATAGTTAATAAACTTATAATCCCTCCTACCACAGACAAAAATCGTGTAGAGAGGAACGATCACTTGATACTTTTTCCTTTGTACTGAACTGAACAGACTGTAAACTACGTTCACAAGTCCATTGTTTAACATGTATTTTTGCTCCCAGTGCATCGGGCGAGTTGGCCGTGCGGTTAGAGGCACGCGGCTGTGAGCTTGCATCCGGGAGATAGTAGGTTCGAATTCCACTGTCGGCAGCCCTGAGGATGGTTTTCCGTTGTTTCACATTTTCACACCAGGCAAATGTACCTTAATTAAGACCACGGCCGCTTCCTTCCAACTCCTAGGCCTTTCCTATCCCATCGTCGCCATAAGACCTATCTGTGTTGGTGCGACGTAAAGCCGGTAGCTCTCAGTGCTGAAGGGCGAGAGGTTACGAACTAGTAAAACACGTGGCCTAATGCAGCTTAATGGATATGAAGACCTAAAAGTCATTCATTATTTTTCAAATTAAAACTACTGCATAAAATTATTCTTGAATATCAGGAAAGCAAAGGTGAAACCTTTACTCTATTGAGGACATATTCAAGGCAATTGCGTAATAACATCAACGGACGCATTAAGCAGTCGAATTATAACTCTTATTCTTTCTCGTTCACAGATTTTGGTGTGGCTGTTCAAAGGGAACAACACTAATTAGAGGCAAAGACGACTTCCGCTCTCCTCGGATAAAGACGGCATAGAGCTATCAAGGGTCTGCAAAATGAAGAATTCCTTACGCCGTTCAAACGCAAGACCGACGGCAAGGAATTGATAACGGGATCAATATGAGAAAATATAAAAAGAGAGAAGTGTAACGAAAACTGACTGAGATATTGCTCCAACTTATTTACGACAAGCTCCTTCATATATATCTCTCCAGTCCATCCTCCCTCGGTAAACCCCTGTACTCTTCCCACCCCGACAGGGTTAGAGGATTAGGATAATATTTGGCTGAGTGTCTTTCAATGCCCTTTCCCTTCCCGGTGCTTTGACCTTTATGTTTTTGTCACACGTTTTAGCATCTATACCTAGGCTAGGTTGCTCAGACACTAGAGTGCTGGACTTCTGAGTGGGCTGTACCCCGGTTTAGTCCAACAGTATCTGAAGGTGCTCAGATACGTCAGCCACATGTCGGTAGATTTACCGGCATGTAAAAATCCTGTGGGACACGATTCCGGCACCTCAGCGTCTCCGGATACCGTGAAAGTAGTTAGGACGTAAAACAACAACAACAACAACAACAATAATAATAATAATAATAATAATAATAATAATAATAATAATAATAATAATAATAATAATAATAATAATAATAATAATGTCCGACTCATTGGCTGAATGGTCAGCGTTCAGGGTTTCGGTTTAGAGGGCACCGGGTTCGATTCACAGCCGGGTCGGGGATTTTAATGGTGTTTGATTAATTCTTCTGGCTAGGGGAATGGGTGTTTTTGTTTGTTCCAACACTTTCCTCTTCATAATAATAATAATAATAATTATTATTATTATTATTATTATATAATAAAATAATAATCAATGATTATTATTATTATTATTATTATTATTATTATTATTATTATTATTATTATTATTATTATTATTATTATTATTATTACCACAAACTATGGGAAGATAAGACGAATCAAAATTTTCAGATTTCTGGGTGAGGTGATTCAGCAAGATGGGTTAGAAGATGGAGCTAGTCACATCGGATGTTCGACTGGGCATAACATCTCACGAAGAACACGTACTGCACAACAAGTGGATGATGAGTATAGGAGCTAAGTTCAGGCACTATAACGCAGTTGTTAAAACGGATGGATTTTATGAATCAGAAACCTTGATCATGAGCAGACAGGGACAAGTCACTCAATGGCAAAAAGGCGGGATATTAAAGTAAGATCCTAGGCAACAGCTGGGTCGATGGGCAGGTACGATTAAGATCTAATGAAGAGGTATATAGCAATCACAGCATCGATTAAGAAGAACAGACTGCTATTCTACGGACATATTTTCAGGATGACAAACAGGCAAAAATAACATGAAATTTCATCAAACTAAAGACAACAAGACCGAGGTGGTTCCAAGAATGTAAAAAGGATACAAGACAAATCGGTATCCCGGGAGGTAAAATTAATGGCAGGGTCAAATTTCGACAGATAGGAAAGAGGTATCAAGGCTTTAAGATGGAATCAAAACCCGAAAGGCGGGTAGGACCTCTATCCAAATAGCACAAGAAGGCGCTAGCTGATGGGTTCAATAAATACTAGGAGGATATCAAAACCGGGAGAAGAACAAGATCGACACAGAAATTAAATTGGTTTTATCACGCAGCCAATACAGGCTCAGCTCGATAAATAATAATAATAATAATAATAATAATAATAATAATAATAATCATCATCATCATCATCATCATCATCATCACATTCCGGCTAAAAGGTTAGCGTGCTGGCCTTTAGTTCAGAGGGTCCCGGATTCAATTCCCGGCCGCGTCGAGGGTTCTAATCTTCATTGGTTAATTACAATGACTCGGGGGCTGGGTGTTTGTGCTGTCTCCAACGTCCCTGCAACTCACAAGGGCTGCACCCGGCCAGAAATGGCCACACGAAATTATTTTCATCATCATCATTTTTTAACGACGCGTTAAGCCGCGTATACACTTGAGCATTCACCCCGAATGAGCATGCGTTTGCCCAGTTTTGCTCAGATGAGTACAGGGCGAAACGAATGGATCCGCATGCCTCAGCCCGATCCGAATGTTGTCGGTACCTCAAAGTGAGCACGTGCCCTGTTCGTGCTCAGTGTGGACGGTTGATGACGAGTGGGGTAGCCCGAACAGTATGAGCCGACTGCTTCCGCCATGCATATGCGATCTCGCTCGTGCAAGTGAAGTGAAGGAAGAGTGTGAAAGTAATTTCAAGTTGAAATGGAATTGTCCCAGGATGATTCCATTTCAAGTTGAAATGGAATTGTCCCAGGATGATTCTCTTATCCTCCTGTGATACTACCACAAGTATCCCGTTCTGTGGAACCCCAAGGACGAGTTCTATTACAATACGGTACCTTAAAATCATCTCTCTTCATACAGTTTTCTTCGCCACCACCGCTTTCTCCTTTTTGTTTTCAAGGAATGCAATAACTATATATAACAATAATTGGCGACGATCAATTTTCGATTCACCATTGTAGCCTCAGGTCAGGCAAAACACTATACTATACCTAAACACAGACGGTGTTCTCGGTCCGTACGAGGTCCGAACACAGTGGAAACTTGCTCAACAGATTGCCATGCGAGTCGTGCTTGTGCGCTTCCGCATCGGTAACGCATGCTCATTCGGGGCGAATGCTCAAGTGTATACGCGGCATTAGCCTCTTGGCCTCCCTCCGCACATCAATAGTGGTGTTTCGCCTCTAGGCCATGGGTTCAAATCCGGCAGAGGAAGTCGGGAAAAAGTCCATTCGGCACTCCATACCGTTTGATGCAGGCATTTGATGGCACCTCCAACGATGCATTTTTGCGCACACAAAAACGCGTGCTTCTTAAGCCGCGTATACACTTGAGCATTCACCCCGAATGAGCATGCGTTTGCCAAGTTTTGCTCAGATGAGTACAGGGCGAAACGAATGGATCCGCATGCCTCAGCCCGATCCGAATGTTGTCGATACCTCAAAGTGAGCACGTGCAGTGTTCGTGCTCAGTGTGGACGGTTGATGACGAGTGGGGTAGCCCGAACAGTATGAGCCGACTGCTTCCGCCTATGCATATGCGATCTCGCTCGTGCAAGTGAAGTGAAGGAAGAGTGTGAAAGTAATTTCAAGCTGAAATGGAACTGTCTCAGGATAATTCTCGTATCCTCCTGGGGTACTACCACAAGTATCCCGTTCTGTGGAACCCCTCTTTTACAATACCTTAATATCATCTCTCTTCATACAGTTTTCTTTGCCACCACCGCTTTCTCCTTTGTGTTTTCAAGGAATGCAATAAATACATAAAAGAATAACTGGCGACGATCAATTTTCGATTCACCATTGTAGCCTCAGGTCAGGCAAAACACTACTTCACCTAAACACAGACGGTGTTCTCGGTCCGCACGAGGTCCGAACACAGTGGAAACTAGTGATGGGCGATATTTCACGAACTGTGATTTTTTCACTGATATCAAGAAATCACAAGTAACGACTGTTACTTTCTACGCTATCACTGTGATCAGTCGTGATTTCACTTCAAGTGATCATCGTGCGCCCTCTTAACTCCATATACAGAACTAGAATGTTGCTACCTAAACTGTGACTGTGATCGATGTTGTGATCAGTCGTGATATCACGACATGTGCTGCCGCAACGGTATCCATGCGAAGCGATGCGTTCAAGGAAGCAGCATCGCCATGATTACCAACAGTATGGACATTTGTTGATTTAATTTTTTAAGGACGTCAACATATCGTTCAGTATATAATGTATTTGTAGGAATTGAGCACATTCCTCCCGAATATATTAACAACTGAAACACTTATAATCTTCGGCATCGCTTGCAATATCAGTTTCAGGAAATTGTCAGTTGACTCGCAGTGTGGTATTATTTTTAAGCGCGCGTTCAAAAAAATCGTGGTACACGGAACTCTCCTAGAATAGTAACAAACATGTATTTCTCCTGTATTTTGGAATGCCCGGGGGCATTTTGTCACTGAAGCTCAGTATTAGGAGGCAAGTTAACTGAAATGGCGTTTTCTAGAAAAAGGAAGAACAGTGACCTGTAGCAGTCCTTTAAAGAAGTGGATGAAAATTTCACAATATGTAATATGAGCAAACAGAAATTGTCTTAAAAAGAAGTACTTCAAATCTGAATAAACATTTGGAATGCAAGCACCTCTCACTTGCTTTGCCAGAAAGCAGTAGTCAACAATCGGAATGTATCTGATGATACAGACCTGGGATTTTAGATAAAAAAATGTTTTAGGCACCTAAAATGGCCTTTTAAACAAGTAAATAGGTTTTTAAAAGAGAATATAAGCACTTCAAATATGCTTTAAAAATAGGCAGAAAATCGACTTTAAAATATGACAATATAGACCTACACTGTAATGTGATATTTTTTTTACGTTAAGTGCAGTAATGTGGTATAGGCTACCCTTTCTAAATAGGAATAGTTGCAAAATGAAGGCATAATTAAACAGGCATTTATTACAAACAGCTATGGATTAGGAAACAAAAAAATTTCATCAGTACTGTACTAAAATTAAATTAAATGCGTAGTACTGGTATGCGTATTTATTTGTGAGGAACATTCCTACTGCACTTTTCAGTCGTAGTTTGCTTTACAGCACATAACAATAATCTTCTCCAAATTTTCCACAGTCAGGCTGCGTCTTTTGTCTGTTAAAACAATTTTTAAAGCAGAAAAAATGTGCTCTACACTCACAGATGTTGGAGGGGCATAGCAAAATTTACCTACATTTTTCAGTTCAATTTCACTAGGTAGGTCTACTTTTCCCCATCCATTACCTGATATATCCTTTCCTGCACTGAATTACCTAGATTCTTCTGCAATACACTAGCCCACCTGTCTTTTATTTTATCCCTTACTTTACCCCTAGTACTTTGTATAATATTCTCACCTTCCTCAATTACAAAATATATCTGTTTGAGACTCTACTTTTTTTCCCATTTTTGTAACGATTGACTGGAAGAAATGAAAAATTTGCCTGAATATATGCAATGTCTCTCTGAACACTGGAATAATCCTTTAGCAGATCTTTGCCCATACGACACACATGCAGAGTTGTCTGTTAAAGGCATATTGTCTATCACAGATGTTCGATATAATACAGGGCAGCTTCCATTGAGGAACCCCAACGGCTGATGATTGGCTGTGGTGGAAAAGAATAGAGGGGAATTTCTCTCAGAAGATGGCTATTCTTGATGGAAGCTTACAGTACACTCTCTTCGTTGTTGAAATCAGATTATTTACTGCAGGCAACTTGGCCCTAACTATTTCTGTGAGTCTGTGCAAGGCATGGGCCATGCAAGTAACATGGACATTAAAGAAGGGTAGAAAGTTTTAACGAGAGGTAGAGTAGCAATCATGTAGGAAGCAGCACTGGAGACAAGGAGAAGGTCTTTATAATCATCAACACTCCCAGGATACAACAACTGGAACCCCTTGTTGATGATGTACACAATGCTTTGCTCTATTTTCTGAAGCTGCTTAGAACAAAGGAGAGCAGTAAATGCCAATTGGGTTCCAGTTTTCCTACTATAAGATTAGTAATGTACCTGCCCACAGAGTTGCTGGTTTTGTCCACATACAACCCTATGTAAGGACTCCCAAATATCCTCTGTGACTGGCAAAATTACCTCCTATATCTAAGTAGTTTTTCTTTAATGTAGATGTTGAAAGTGTGTGTTGTTGGTGTATTTCTGTAAACAAATCTCTGAAAACATGACTATGCACAGAATTCCAGGGGATATTTTCAGCAACTAGGGCTCTAAACATATGAGCATAGAAACTACTGTGGATTGTGGGAGGTATACTTTGTGTGAGCCGAGTCTGTCCAGTGTTACTTTTCATGGTTGATTTTGCTTTGTGACTAGCACTATCAGCATGCTCTTGTGAAATCTAGAACACAATAATGTGATGAAAATTAGACTAAGATAAGGACTAGCTAATGAATAAAATTTGTAATTTTGAATTATTTCATTTAAACCACTACTACTCTAAAGTTAATTAAGAACAAGAACACTCCAGGCCTCGAAAGGTCTTGGCTTTCATTTACAGCTGCTGCGCAGCTCTAGGCTTGCAGATATTAGATAGCCGTGTGGTCAGCACGTCACATCCCTCAAGTGTATTGCCGTGCCTCTTAGACCGCTCCTCATTGTAGCTTCCCAATTGCCCTCACGCAGCTGGGTCAACGCCTTTCCATACCATATATTTTTCTAAATTACTGCCGGTACTGGTATCTAGGGAAAGGTGCACTGGTATCGTTAACCTTACATTAGGTGGCTGGGAATAGTCATTCATCATTATATTTTTCACTTGTGCCAGATAAATGTGTAGAATTTCATTTCCTAGCACATACCAAATAATCGGTTACAGTATAAAACACGACTGTTACCAATGTTGATCCTATTTTTTCCTTGACATATTGGTTGAACTTCGGCATGTCTACAAAAAACGAATGTAAATAATAAAATGATTATGTTTGTACGCCTAGAAGTAAATTGGCAACGACCGTGTCTGTAATGCAACCAAAATGTAGGCTGTTTATTAAATGCAAACCCTTAGGTGGCTGATTTTCTTATAAATGTTTACACAGAGATAGCCTAGTCACAATAACAAGGCATTCTCTTGCTTGATCACAAGCTACAAATAACAAGCACCAAGCAGCACGGACGATGCGGTGATTGTGATCACGTCACGACTAAAAATCACTGATATCAGAAAATCACGATATCAAATCACGCTGTGACTCACAAATCACGGTATCGCTCATCACTAGTGGAAACTTGCTCAACAGATTGGCATGCGGGTCGTACTTGTGCGCTCCCGCATCGGCAACGCATGCTCATTCGGGGCGAATGCTCAAGTGTATAAAACCGCACGAACGGACCGTACATCGTAGCGTGCGCTTTGGACGTGTCCACACGGTACCTCGAGTTGCCAGCTGTATCGCAATGGGCGATGCGAACGCTGTCACATTCACGGGTATCTCTTCAGGTTATTTAACAATGAAGCGAACACGAGATAAGAAGATCGCAGGGGAGATGAAGAGGTTATAGGTTAAGAATTACTGCAGGATGAACAGAAATACATTACCACGCGAATTGAGTAATGATGTAGATTATTTCTTTACACGGATGTCCGCAGAAGATTTCTACAATGAATTAACTAAGAATTAGGATATTAGACACAAATATGCGCGAAGCTATACCTGCTGGGATCAGACTTGCCGATACTTTACGGTTTCTTGCTACAGGAGATTCGTACTCCAGTTTAAGTTACCTCTTTAAAATATTCAAACAATGTACGGTATATTATTAATGTCCCTGAAGTAGAGAAATTTATTTCTGCACCTCTGGCGGAATATGTAAAGTAAGGTTAATTTGTCAGCAAATAATAAACATTTCGTTTCTTTTATTATTACTAAATGGGTCAATTATTCACGTCAATAGCTCACAGAAAATGAAAATACAGTATAATAACAAACTCCATTGTAGAAAAAGGATACCCTGCGGATTACTTTAACATGGTACTAAACTTCATGTATTCGTATTGTAATGTCTAGACAGTTTTTTCTATTGAAGGAGAATCCGAATGAGAGGAACTTTCAATGGAGTAACAAGGAATGCTATTTTCGTGTGATATTTTAAGTTCAAATAAAGAGTTCAATACCATGTTCTGAACCTTTCACAACTCATCAAATGGTCAGTTTCTTTCAATAAATGACAATGTTATTTCCTTACCGTCGAAAGACATTTCTATGCTATGCTGTGCAAGCGTTGCCACCGTTTGAAACACGAATGACGCACGCGATGCCCACCAGCTGCGGAAAGGTAAGCAATACTGCGCGCGCTATAGATTTCCGAGGGGAAAAAAAAAAGCGTGAGGCAAGGTCATTCATTCCTCACTTGCCTTTCTCCTTGCGCAAAGGGCATGTGTTAAACCGCACGCAAAAATGTATCACGCGGATGCACCTTCAAAGATCTCTGGAGACGCATTACATGTTTACCAAACAACACGAATTACAATTCAACAATAGATCACCCAACAGAGCTGCGGTTTCTTTGCCATTTAGTAGAGAAAACGGAAAATCCACATTGATATCCCGACAGTTTAAATGGCGTCAAATCAAAATGCCTGCACTGAGACCAAGATTCTCATAGTTATTACATTTAAGTGGCCATGGAGTGTGGCATCTGCGACATCGTCTATAGTTGAAAGTTTGAATAAAATATATAAAAAGACCCCAAACTTCAGTATGCTGTATAGCCATAAAATTATAATTGCATCTTGTCCGAACTGAAAATGAGAATGATGTCACATTCCATTTTTGTCCACAAAGTAGTCCCACATTTATTTACAATGATCAGTGAATAAAATAATTTGTCCAGTAATAATGGCCCTTTTCACGTTGTCAAGGTCCATAAACAGAAGCAAGTAAAAGGATTTATAACTTACCTCAACACTATCGCTGTGTCCACTTACAAGGAACTGTCAACCACATTCTGAAGAAGCTTCAACTGTAGACAGACAATTACGTCACTGAATGATATCAGAGACTTTCGCATGAACTAGTAATTATACAATATGGTGGCAACCTACACGGCTTACAATAAATTAGTATCTTTTAGCTGCCCGGCCTTGGTCCAAGGGCTACCGGATTCGATTCCCAGTGAGGTCGGGAATTTTAACTTTCATTGGTTAATTCCTCTGGCTCGGGTTCTCGGTGTGTGTTCCGTCTTCAGCATTAGATATCATTCTAGGTCCCCATCCTCAAAGACAGGCGGAGACCTTACAGTGTAATGATGACATTCAAGAAGACGGATATAGGTAAATGAGGCCACAGCTGAGATGTCCAGCAGCCGGGTTACGTTTTTCATTAGTAAAGAGGAGATTGTTGACTTTTGCTGAGAGGAGTATAATCAAATCAGGGAAGATGACGGAGGGGACTATCAGTTCCACTGCAACTGATGAATCATGGAAGAACAACGAAATTCCGTAGCATTTGTAGAAACCACGGAAATAATTACTCTCCGCATTTCGTTTTTGAAAGTAGGTTTGGGAAGGAGTGTAAAGAACCCTAAGTCACGGCAATTATATGATAATGATAATGACCGAGCTCGATAGCTGCAGTCGCTTAAGTGCGGCCAGTATCCGGTATTCGGGAGATAGTAGGTTCGAACCCCACTGTCGGCAGCCCTGAAGATGGTTTTCCGTGGTTTCCCATTTTTACACTAGGCAAATACTGGGGCTGTACATTAATTAAGGCCACGGCCGCTTCCTTCCCAGTCCTAGCTCTTTCCTGTCCCATCGTCGCCATAAGACATATCTGTGTCGGTGCGACGTAAAGCCAATATCAAATATGTATATGTCACTGAGAACGATGATGTTCATTGTGAGGAGATGGCCCCCGGAGAGGCCTGGTGCCGGTATTTTTTTTTTAGTAGATGGCCTATAGGCGATCTGCATGTCTGTGCGGAGCAGCACGGGTCCACTAGTTATAATTCTGAAAACTGCCCATCTCGGTTGTGACTGGCAGTAGGCAAAGAGGTCTGCCATTATGATTAAAATCCCCAACTCGATTGTGACTGGCAGCAGACAAAGGGGCCTGCCATTATAATCAAAACTTCACAACTCGATTGTGAATGGCAGTAGGACACGTGGCACGCCATTTTCATCAAAACTCCCAAAGTGCACCTTACAAGGGAAACAACGTATGGCGACCTCACCGTGATGTTTCTCGGATGACGCTAAGAGACATGCAATTTAATAATATCTCAGTCCGTGTACAGTAATTTACGTAGAAATCCGTATACAATTTGCAATGCCGTAGCACGGGTACATATGCTAGTTAGTCATAAAAAACAATTAAGAGCAAACAACTTTCCAAGCATGACTAACTGATAAGTGATAACACATCTTCAGAATGTATATAAGAAATTGAGTTTACTTAATGCAAATATATACGGATCGGAACCCATACAACAAGAAATGAAGAAAAAAAAAAAAAAAGCAGATTAATTACACAGATCACTTCCCCGAAGTAACATCTGAGCAGATATTAATTCAAGGAATTTCCGATAGACAGCACAATCCATGCTAAATAAAACCTTTGCAGGATAGCGCTGACGGTTAAGCTCAAAGATATTAAGCTAAACTGAACTTTTAAGAAACAATATCATCCTGTAATCAATAATGTTCGCGGCTGTATAACCCTGTATAATTCCTGATGGACTACAGGTTTAATTAAAATTTATAAAAATATCATCACCTCATACCTACTAACATATTCTCAATATCCAAGCAGGAATTAACAGTAATTAAAATATACGCTGGGTGTTTCTAAAAAGTTCAAACTGAAATCAAAACAATCAAAGACGTGATTCAATCAGCAATGACTACAACAGAATATTACCATAGTGTAATATTTGAATTTAATTACCAGTGCCATCATAAAATATGCATATTCAGATCCACTGTTAAAGCAGAGCACTCAGCACCAGTAAGCTTGGAGTTTTACTTAACTACGAGTATCAATCCAACGTCCTAAAGCATGTATGTTCAATTATCACAATGTGGAGCTTTTGTGCCTCGGAAGCCTAACTGTTTAGTTATGATCACAAGTAGTAGGGCAACACCTGTTCTGAAACAATGGTGCTGCGTCACCATTTTCCCACAAGCTCATTGACCCCTAGTTGAGTAGTATGGCTATGGTGGTTCACGGATTATGCGTACGAGAGCAGGCCTAACCTCAAGGCGCCATTTGGAAGGGCCTAACCTCACAGAGGCCATTGGAGGGCACGAGTAGTATAGCTAGGTACATTCTATACCGAGCTTGCGTACGTGAGCAAGCCTAACCTGACAGGCGCCACTGGAGGGGCCTGGGGAACTTTTTGACCCCTGCTAATCTCACTGAGTGTTTTTGACCGCATGACGTCATGGACCACTTTGGAGAAGCCGAATCGAACGGGTCCTCTTGGAGGAGCCGAGTCGGAAAGGTCAGTACGAGAGCAATGCTAACCTCATGGACCCCTTTGGAGGAGCCGAATCGATCGGACGCCCCATGGAGGAGCTACGGAACGTACATTGGCTTACTACTCGGTTTAGAACGCACCTAGGCTAACTACTCACCAAGAGCGTCTGTGAGGTTAGGCTTGCTCAGAACGAACATTGGCTTACTACTCGGGTTTAGAAAGTACATTGCCTTACTACGCGGTTTAATCATCCCGTTTATCAGCAAAATTAGTTGTTGACAAGAAATATTCATTAAACTCATGGATAGAAAAAGCAGTTACCATTTCTTGATTATACATTTTTTTTTTTAACATTTCCAAGTCTGTTATACTTACGTTATTGATATGTCATCGAACTGGAAAATAAAGCTTCAAACATACAAATGCGTGCGTAAATGAGGAGGAGGACGATACCTTTTACTATCTGATAAGAACATCCCTTGTGCATCGCAAATGTCGATGTGGATGTCGATCGTTACCAGATATACTCGGCTTTTGTAGTTTTAGATTCTTCTGGCCTCAGGAGGTTGCGGGCTTTTCTGTCACTTGTTGACATAGATCGACGGGTTATGAGATGAAATCTGTATTACGTAAAATAAAATCCAAGGAGTGGGTTAAGACAGATTTAAAAACTGAAAATGAAACTAGTGAAGATTAAGAAGGATGTGAAGCATCAACGAACAAAAATAAACTTTTCAGCACAGATGATAAAAATAGCATGGGATGTCAATTAAATCAATTCCTTATATTAAATCACTATTTCAATTCCTAAATTATTTGAACGTGAATTGCCATTGCTAGGATAAGAAAAAGAAAGATTTCAAGTAACACCGTTAGTTGATTCAATGACCTGTGAAAATTCAGTTTCCGTGACTGGACGCGGAGTTTTTTCTTCAACTAAGGTTGTCCACCGATTATCATACCACGTACGTTACCAACAGCCACCGAATGAACCCTTAATCGAATCGAAGCAGGCTCTAGTTACACTAGAATCGATCATTACTGAGTTGAAAGAATTAATAAGTGAACTTGCTCATCTGCAAGGCATGTTGCTCCGAAGTTCAACAGCAATAATCTATCTTAAACTAGATAAAACGCAGGTCGCCTACGAGCGTCAAATCAAATGACCCGCACCAGGCCACTCTGGAGGCCACACGCCATTTCAACTCAACAAAATAAAGTTATCGTAGCATGTTGTGTTACGACCTGATATCATGGAAACATGTTACTTTGACTGGAATATTCCACTGAACCACAAATTAATTAATGAAATCTTCAATTCACATTTAAGTTAGTAAACAACTAACTTTCAGGTTATGTTTAAAAAAATCTTGGATGTATAATCCAATAAGCAACAAGTTTGATTTAATCATTGCCATCTCCCTGAAAAGTAACTAGATTAATTCCACACAGGCGTTTTTGAACGGTGACGATAAAATAAATCTATATATCTACATATATAAAATAAGAGTTTTGTCTGTACATTGCTCAGAATTTGAAAAGAATGGTATTTCTGTATCGATCATGCCCACAGTAACAAGAAAATGCAGTTTTTACTTTTCCGTAATGTCTGTCTGTCTGTCTGTACACGCATCACGAGGAAACGGCTGAAGAGAATTTAATAAAAATCCGTATGTAAGGTCGGGGGTGAGCCGCTACAATCTAGGCTATAAATCATTTTATTCACGCTGAGTGAAATGGTAGTTTAGGGGGGAGGCCTAAAATTCAATTCTCAAATATTTATATTATTAGTGGTCATATCGATAAATACCACATAACTAAAGTGATATAGAATTAAATTTCTGATCATTTACGTCTTATGCATTTTTACCGTACCGGCTATGATAACACAGATATTCATGAATTTGGATTTTTGTTGCTAAGTCCGTATCAACGCCGAGCCCCGACAAAATGGGTAAGCAGAATTTAATGAAATTCGGTATATAGAGTCGGCGAATAAGAAACTACAGTTTAAGCTTTAAACAATGTTATTCACCCTGGGTGAAATGGTAGTTTAGGGGAAGGCACCTCGTCCTATGGAAAAGTACTACATAACAAAAGTTACAGGGAATACAATTTCAGATCATTTATGTTTTATTCAGTTTCAACGTACCGACTATGATAAGAGTGGTATTTCAGAACCGGAAGACAATTATTAATGTGAAGGCCTACAATATCGAAAGCGCTTAACATTTATCAACAATAACATTACACTGACCGTTGTTTGTTGAAATGTTCTTTGCCTCTTATGCTGACATTCAACTCCGATAGACGGGATTACTGCTGCGTACCGAATATAATAGCCTAACTGAATATTGGCGGGAAATAGCTGAGGAGTTAGACAACTTTCTTCTTTAGCATGCTATTCCTCTGATTCATGCATTTTCTGATACTGCTGGTACGTAACACACTGGTTCATCATAATATGCCAGCTATTCGATACCTACTCTGACGCGCTGTTTTGAATGAGCAGTGTGCGCACTTAAGTCAGAGGCTCAGTTAGTAGTAGTAGTAGTAGTAGTAGTAGTAGTAGTAGTAGTATGACACCCCCATGGCACTAAAACCCTTCAAGAGCCTTGGCCTACCAAGCGACCGCTGCTCAGCCCGAAGGCCTGCAGATGACGAGGTGTCGTGTGGCCAGCACGACGAATCCTCTCAGCGTTATTCTTGGCTTTCTTGATCGGGGCCGCTATCTCACCGTCAGATAGCTCCTCAGTTCTAATCACGGAGGCTGAGTGGACCTCGAACCAGCCCTCAGGTCCAGGTAAAGATCCCTGACCTGGCCGGGAATCGAACCCGGGGCCTCCGGGTAAGAGGCAGGCACGCTACCCCTACACCAGGGGGTCAGCCAGTAGTAGTATGAACTGGTCTAGAATTACAATTTAGGCCTATTCCAAATTATAGTACCACAATTCACTAAATAACTCAAAATTCAACCCTGAAATGAGCCGTTTCTTTAGAAAAGCTTCTTCCTCTCCACTTTTATTAAATCTACATTAATTTTATTCCAAATTAGCAGCGAAGATGTGGTTTCTTCTCTGGCTTGGAGGAAAAATTGCCTCCACGTCAGATAGTTCTTTCCCCCGCCAGTGTAGTGAATTAAGATTTTCCGAATCATCGGGTAAGTAAACGGGCATAGTTTTTGCCCTGGAACTATCCACTATTCGAATCCCCCCGCCGAAAAAAGGACGAAGATTATTCACAGATCACGGATGTCTGCGTTTTGGTCATTCCAGCTCTGTAGCTTTGGACTGTTAGTTTGGCAGCATAGTACTGTTCGTTAAAAGTGAGAAAATGTGTGGTTTTTCATTTGATCGAGTATTTCATACGAAAGCATTGCTTTGAATCGCGCCATTCCTACTGACGTCATTGTAATGACCCATGTTCATTTCAGTTGGGAAAACTACTAAGAGAGTCTTTCTGAGAATCTATAAAGGCAGGCGGAGAGTGAGTGTCTGCCATTATAATGAAAACTCCCCAACCTGATTGTGACTGACGGTAGGCAAGCTGGCCTACCATTACAATGAATATTCCCTAAACCAGTCGTCATATGAGAAAAGACGTTGGTGACTTCCCCGTCGTGTTTCTAGGGCAACATTAAGAGCTATGCAACTTAATATAATCTTGCTCACAACGTTTACACTACCTAACCTAGAATTCTGTATAAAATTTAGAATTCCGTAGCGAAACACGGGTACATCAGCTAGTTAATTAAATAAACGCAACCGTCTATGGATGTATCATAAAATTAAGCGAAATAAAATATTAAATGATCATTACCAATACCAAATAAGGTAAACATGACTTGAATGAGCATTACCATCATCATGGAAAATAAAATGTAAATGAATTTAATAGGCATTACCATGACGGGGAAAAAATATTTTTATTATTTGCTTCACATCGCAGCGACGCATATACAGTAGGTCTTATGGCGACGATGTGATAGGAAAGGGCTAGGAGTGGGAAGAAAGCCGCCGTGGCGTTAATTAAGGTACAGCCACCGCGACCGTAAATTTGTCTGGCTAGTGACGTAACAGCCACCGACTGGCAGCCACAAGGCGGCAGCGCTCGTATCAAAGAAATGGGGAGCCCTTACGTATGGTCCTGGCCCAGCAGCATAGTGTGCACCGTTAATACTCCAATTCACTTGGTCAATTCTGTCAAAGACTTGGCAATTCTTTGATCGCAATATAGCCGGAATATTATACTCACAGATTCAGAATGCACAACATATTGCAGCTGCAGGAATGGATCAGACATGATTAGTATAACTTCATGCCTCACATAGCAGCTATGCTATTCGACAATTCAGGCTCGACGGCTGCCCAGTTGTACGTCCTCTTAAAATAATAATAATCACCACCACCACCACCACCACCACCACCACGGATGACTGACAAAGTGCTCCCAAATATCTCCGCTGCATTTTGATTCCCATTTGCTGACAATTACAGACTGAGGCACACTATAAAAATGCACATCCTCACCAGTCGAGATGGAAATATTTAGAACTAATTTGGTGTGTTATTTGGATGATGTGGCTACGTTCGAAGAGACTGAACAGCATCGTAACCAGCCCCATGCATTTTATTATGAGCACAATTTTCATCATGTGGCACTGTGATGTACCAATGAGTGTGTTTAATATGACTACACATATATAGAAGAGTGGCCAGGATTTTAGAGCAAATAAATCTCAATTAGATGTAATTTATATAGATCTGGCCAAGGCATTCCACTCAGTGGATCATTCACTTCTTCTTCATAAGCTCGTTACCAGATTTAATATCCATGGCCCCGTCTTGTCATTGATAACAAGTTTCCTCTCCGGCAGGAAACAAAGAGTGGTACTCCCTGAATCTGCCTCATCATGATTATCTGTGTTATCAGGTGTGTCTCAGGGCAGTATTCTGGGACCCCTACTCTTTGTTCTCTATATCGATGACATAATTCTTTGCACCCAAAATAGTCAGTGTTCCCTCCTCTTGTACGCTGACGACCTGAAAATCCTAAGAGAAGTGTCTACGCCTGATGACTGTGATGAATTACAGACTGTTCTCAATTCGTGTAGTGACTGGTTTAAGAAATGGAATCTTTCTCCCAATGTTAAGAAGTGCAATACAATCTCCTTTTCATTGCTAAAGCAAAGAATGAACACTGCATATACCATCCAGGGAAATACATTGCAGCAATCGGCTTCTCAGGTAAGAGACCTAGGCGTTATAATAGACTGTAAACTAACCTTCTCTGCTCACATTCACTCTATAAAATCCCGTGCTATACGTACTCTAGGCATTCTTTACAGGTTTACTGAAATTAATTATATTAACGCCTTAAAATTATACTTTGTCTCGTATGTTCTCCCCATTATTGACTTTTGTTCCCCTATTTGGTCCTCAGCTGCTATCACAAACATATCTCAACTAAATAGTGTTTTTAATTTTTTCACTTTCATTGTTAAGACTCTCAATCCTGTTTTTAAGAACAAAACTAAATCTTACATTATGAACTATCTGGGTATACTTGACCTGAGAAGCCGTTTACAGTTCTCTGATCTATGTTACCTTCACAAAATAATCAATGGCTACACCAAATGTAATACTCTTCCGCCGTACTTCCCTATACACGTTCCTCCCCGTCCTACACGCAACAGGCGCACTCATCATGTGTCCCATCCGCGCCTAACTTTACAACAACGCTCTATCTTCCACCGCCTCCCTACTCTTGGTAACTCACTACCCGATATTGTCATATTCACACCTTTCGCATCCTTCAAACAAAAAATTAGAAGATTCCTCTAAGTCCTCCCCAGGTTTTCACTTTCTTCCGTCCCTCCAACCCTCGACCTTTCTTCTTCCTAATTTCAGTAACCGACACTTGCCAGTTACCGTTGTCATTGTTGTTACATTGTTAAAATTGTTAATTTATTGTTGTTACTTAATATTGTTGTTTATACCTTTGTTATCTTTTATACGTATTTAAAATTATTATTATTATTATTATTATTATTATTATTATTATTATTATTATTATTATGATGTGTGAAATGGCCCTCCATAGGCTGTATCTAATAAATAAATAAATAAATAAATAAATAAATAAATAAATAAATAAATAAATAAATAAATAAATAAATAAATCTCAATAGCCGTCTGAAGCAATCAAAGTTGACCTCGGGAAAAAAAAACCCCACCCACATAACAGGCAATATTTGCCACAGCGCTATTTCAACCACACAACTTTGTTTCAGTATCCTGTTGTCCAGAGAGCTTAATCTCTAATAATAATAATAATAATAATAATAATAATAATAATAATAATAATAATAATAATAATATTTACATCCCACTATCTACTTTCACGTTCTCAGATACGGCGAGGCGTCGGAATTTGTACCGCACGAAATCTTGTACGTGCCGGTAAATCTACCGGCATAATGCTGGCGTACTTGAGCACTTTTAAATACCGCTGGACTGAGCCAACTTGGGAACAGAACGCTAGCGCTATTAAGTCTAAGACACTCAGCCCAGTAGTTTATGTTAACAATCTGGACATGGGGCGCTGGTGTTAATTATTATTATTATTATTATTATTAATATTATTATTATTATTATTATTGTGCTATCAGTAAGGACCCTTCCCTAGTGGTAGGTAATACTTAAAACATCTGAGGGCGGTGAAATCCTAAGGAAATACAAAGGCACTAGGGAAGTTCTGCAAGACGCAAAAGCGGTTGGCTGGACACCCCTGTTATGGTGAGGGATGAATAGAGGGGTGAAAACCGGTCTAGAAGACAGCAAGGCGCGACCTTCACACCAGTTGATACCAAGCAGTGGGATTGAAAGCAAGTTAAGATGTCAGTGTGGTCTAAAGGTGAATATCGCGCAATTATCCGCTACTATGCTCGTGGGTTAACTGTTGACCAGTGCCTGGAGAAAATGACTCCTGTGCTGAGGAGAGACTGTCCACATCAGACAATTTTCCGCCGGTACAAAGAGTTCCAGAGGGGAAATTTTGGGGTTGAACACGACCCTCCTTCTGGGTGACTGACTGAATCAGTGACTGAGGAAAACGTTGAATGTGTGAGGAAAATGTTGCAGCAAGAGAGGCGGTTGACATATAGGCAGGTAGAAGAGACCCTCCACATCCCTGCACCAGCTATTCATTCAATTCTTCACGACCATCTCCATGTTAGAAAGGTTTATTCCCTTTGGGTGCCCCATTCACTTTCAGAGGAACAAAGGGCACATCGAGTGAAATGGTGCCGAGAAATGCTAAAAGAGTTTGAAAATGGGACTTCGCGTTACGTCAATAGCATCGTTACAAGTGACGAAACTTGGCTTTATTATTACGATGTCCCAACAAAGTCCCAGAACAAGGTGTGGCTGTTTGAAGATGAGGGTACTCCTGTGACTGTGCGAAAGTCAAGGTCAGTGAAGAAAAGGATGATTGCAGTATTCTTCATTAAACGGGGCATCCTGATTGGGGTTGTGCTAGAAAAATAAAGGATAGTTACTGCGAAGTGGTACAGTGAGACTTGTCTGCCTCAGGTCATCCAGGCTCTCAAGCATCTCCGTCCAAATTCACGACTCAACACTTGGCTCTTGCATCACGACAATGCTCCAGTACATCGTGCTAATGTAACAATGGATTTTCTTGCCAGATCAGGGTTGCCTGTGCTTGATCGCCCTCCATACAGTCCTAATCTTGCCCCATGTGACTTCGCACTCTTCCCAGAAGTGAAGATGAAGCTGAAAGGGCGGCATTTTGCATCCGACGAGGATCTTCTGGCAGCATGGGATCAAGAGTGTGAAAATGTAACCGAAGAAAAGTGGCAGAGATGGTTCAGTGACTGGTTTCGACGTATGGAGAAATGTATTGAGTGTGGTAGAAATTATTTTGAAAAAAATCTAAAGCGTTCACTCACATTGCAAAACTTTCCTAGTGCCCTTTGTATGCTCAACTTTCTGAAGAGTAATTGATTTTCAAGTTTATCAATAAATATCTACTTTTGATTTTGAACTGCCACCTAGGGACTTCGAATGTGTGTAATTTAGTTGAGTATTATAACTGTTTAAGATCTGGTACACGACTGCTTACGTCTTGTGTTTCTAAGTTGTCATTACCGTGATTTCAAATTAAATCAATCTATCATCGTCTAGCTCGCACCTATAAAAAGGGGTAATTTTGAACCTTACGTGTGTATCTGGATCGGACTGTAGGGCAGTGCTACGAGCTGAGAGGTTCCCCTCACAAGAGGCTACCGGCGAGCTGGGACAATTCTAAGGTAGGCGGCTGCATTTTATTCTATCGCGTGAAATTACTTGCGTGTGGCGACGGGAAGATATCAGTGTTTGCCTTCAGCATGTAACAGCTGAGCCGCGTTTCCCTTATTTTAATGTAGGCTATCGTAATTTCATGTAGGTTTCTAGGCTGTTCGGACGAAGTGTATCCACCCACTTGGGGTCATGTAATGTTTTAAGGATGTACTCGTTTCCTCGTTTACCTTGTTCACTTTGCTTTTTGGTTACTAAGCTTTAATTGAAGTATTTTCTCAATTTTTTATGTTGCATTTCGGTAAGTAATTCTCTTTCCCGTCTTAGTCACCAACGTAGTATGGCTTATCCTCTGTGTTACCGGGCCTTCTGCCCCACTAGCTTTTACGGCAAGTCATACCAAGGGATTGCCTGAGTGGGTTCAGCTCCCCATTCTATTTTCTTTCGGCTTTTTCTATTTACCTTTATTTATGCCATTCTTGGCCGTGTACTATGAGCTTCTTCTCATGCTTTTATCGATCTTTCTGATCCCAAACTGTGTGTTGTTGCTTCCCCTTGAAGTACGGACAGCGAGAGTCTGAGTAAAGCTGATAAGCTTTGAAGTGTAATAAGTGGTACCTGGATATGAATTCTAGGCCAATTCGGACATTAATAATAATAATAATAATAATAATAATAATAATAATAATAATTTCGTGTTGCTATTTCTAGCTGAGAGCAGCCCTTGTAAGGCAGACCCTCCGATGAGGGTGGGCGGCATCTGCCATATGTAGGTAACTGCGGGCTACTGTGGTGGAGTATAGTGTTGTGTGTGGTGTGTGAGTTGCAGGGATGTTGGGGACAGCACAAACGGCCAATCCCCCGGCCAATGGAATTAACCAATTAAGGTTAAAATCCCCGACCCGGCCGGGAATAAAACCCGGGACCCTCTGAACCGAAGGCCAGTACGCTGACCATTCAGCCAACGAGTCGGACAGTTCGGACATTGGAAGTCAAGGTTGAAAGTTTGTGATAGTACGTATATCACACCCTCGCACTATGTGTAGAAGTGAGAGATATTATTGTAAGTATTCGATTTTTATTATTATTATTATTATTATTATTATTATTATTATTATCATCATCATCTGTATTTCCGTTGTATATATTGTCATTAATATTTGTAAGCTGGGAGGTCCCCATATGTGGTATGTGTAATTTGTTTTGTACAACGGCTGGGAAAACATTGCTATATTGAACTTGGAAAGTTTGGATGAGTCATGTGTGTATCCCAGTGTTTGATGAGATGGACTTCTCGTTGTAGTCGGAAAGTTCTATGACTCATGTGAAACATCCTAGAGTTTGTTATTGTCTTGAGATCAAGAAGACGTTCAGAGCGTGGTCTTGACTAAGGATCTACTCATGATTGGCTGGCCATGATCAATCTCGAGGAAGGGGAATGCTGATGTCTATGTAGCATGTGATCAAACGGCACACTGTACGGGAATGAAGTAGTGCTGGATACACGATACGGGAGTGAAAATGGATATGCAGTACTGGAGTGACACTGCTGAAATATACTGGACTGGACTTCAAACGTTGGTGGAACACAGTCTTGTTATGTTAGTGGAATGTGACTGACCTACAATTGTGGAGTGCTTACGCACTAGGTATTGTATAACTTTGTGGCGGCCTGGTATTATATGTTGGTGAAAGCTATCTCAGACTTTGCATAATTTATGTTCAGGAACGGGAAGTGTGTTTTGCTCAAGTGAATACATGTTTAAAACGAAGTCAGTGAACACAATATTATGAGGTACAGTATCTGCGTGAAATAATAAGTGCCGATTATGAAAATCGGCAAGTCGTGTTGATTGAGAGACAGCGAAGGGTACTTGTCTACATATATGTACATTGTTCAACGGACTAACTACAAATGGTGGCTTAGTTGTCGCCTTCGTTTTTTCACTGTTTTCATTGTTGTTGTTGCTGTTGTTGTAAATATGGAGTCTTCCAGCAATATTTTGTGTGTGTATTACGTGCATATTTTGGTGTGTTGATGAGGTGCTCATGCACGGATTTTATTGAGAATATAGTTAGTTATTTTAGAATCCGAGGAGTTATTGATGAACCTAGGTGCAGTTTCTACCTATTTAGTCGTTTTCAGAAGGTTAGGGTAAGGCCTGAAGTAGGTGTATCAGTACGCAGCCTTTATGTACACGCCCTGGGAGATAAATAATTATACTGCTCTATCTAAATTCGAGGGATCCATTCTGATGAACTCTGGCGCCCATACTACGGATATTTCGATTAATTATTTTTATTAAGTGTTTGGGTAATTTTATTCAGTCAATTATTATTATTATTATTATTATTATTATTATTATTATTAACAGTAAAGTTACAAACTGCACCCAAGTATGGGGCAATGATTATAGTTAATTATTATGATTATTATTTATTGGTATTTATACAAACAGTATACAAGTTCGATACCTCTCTGAAGTGTAACATGCTGTCCTCGAAGCTCAGGCTTCTTCGTTGTATTGTATACAAAAAAGTTCTTACCAAAAATGTGTATAAAATTATTAGTCTTGGAGACTGGGGGTTTATCCTCCCGATTATTCTATGAAGCTTTAAAGTTTTCATTGTTAAGTTTTTCGTGTACCTACTAATTAATATTAATTCTGGTTGTAACTTCTTGTTATTTATCACAATTGATGTTGTTGTTACCTTTGAGAAGAAAATAGACTTAAAAAGAAAGGAAAAAGAAAAATATTACACAAATCTATTAAAAATTTTAAGCTTTTTGTGAAGTCGTATGTCTAATAGCCTAGGCCCTGCAGCTTGTCCCCTCTCTACTGCCCTTGTATCCTATAATAATATTACTAATAATAATATCTAACTCCGTTTTCTTAAAAAAAAAAAAAAAAAAAAAAGTAATTCCGATACCACCAGACAGAGCCGGGATAAAACTTGGCACCTTACGCTCAGTATGGCAAATTGGTGATACGATTAATAGCAACTATTCACCCACACACTGTACAGTCTAGGACTAAATATCTGAATTCACTAAATGTCTCGGCTAGTGTAGAGAGCTCTGAACTCGTCCTTCCCTTTTCTGACTGATTATTGTTAAGGTTGACCCAGATGCGTACAACAGTAACCAATACGACATTTGCAATACTGCATGCACTGTGTTAGTGAGCTGTCGATCATCGGCTTTTACAGTGTAACTTTCTCGGCTGCTAATCTACGATCATTAAATTGTACAAACGTCGACATGCTGAGTACGTAAAAACTGCTGACACGTCGAGGGGGTGACATACGGCATGACTCTTTTTTAGCACATATTGATAAATGTTGCGCACGTGAAATACCGCTACATTTGCATTGACATGCACATGCCACCCAGGATTAATAGTCTTCGCTGTCAATGCGTTTAGACGAGACATACAGCAGCGCTGATTGTTCACAACCGTTCGTCACTTCATATTAAACGAACAAGAATTTTCCCGCAGAAAGCCGTTTGAGGTTTTCACAGGGTGTAACAAAAATATACAACATTTCAATTTTTTTACATGTAGAGGATAAAAATAGACGATATCGACATGGGTATGGAAACGCTTAGTTTCCGAGTTATCTCACTTTCAGGTAAGATCATATTGTGTTCCGGGATGGTTATTTGTGGGAATTATGAGGTACTTTGTTGACATTCCTTAAATCCAATGTTCACCCTCTGTCTAAATACAGACCTCAGTTTATCGCCGTATCGACTTCTGAACAAGCTCCGACATTCCTCACGTAGTTCGTACTGTCTGACAGGCTCCACAATTCGCTCACGGAGGGAATATGTGTTGTCGTTCATTCCAAGCAAGAAGAGATACAAATAATATTATAATAATAATTACTGTTGTTGTTGTGACATGAGTTACGCCTCCCTGTCTGTTTAACTTGCCACCGTACCACCCACTGTGCTGTTATCTATTCGGAACTGACTGCACTATCTTATATTACAGAAATTTTACCTTTCGGTACCAGATGATCCTAGCATCAATTTTCTAGTGCTACCTTGTGTTGAGAACCTAATCAAAATTTAATTGTTTATCCTTTTGAAGAATTATCACTGTGATTAAAATGATCCACCAATAAAAAATTTTGATACCAAAATATTTTCCTTCAATCAAAATTGACAATACAGAATCGATCTAGAACTATCTGCCAGCCCCCTATAAAAGCTGTGAATTTCTGGGCACAGTCGTTTGCTGCAGTGTATTATTGAGTGTTCTACGTGAAGGAGAAGATCTCCTTCGGGAGCTGCTGGGGCGGAGGTTGGCATGAAAAGGCGGCGATAAACAAAAGTATGGCAGAATTTTAACTATGTGAACCTGCTGCGTGTGAAGATAGGGAAGATTCCAGCGTTTTCCTTTAGCATGTAACGTTAGGTCGTTCGGCGCTTCTTTAAACTTTAATGTAGGGCTTTCTACTTTAATTCAATGTCTAGGCAATCTCCCCACTTCAAAATTTCTCCCCGAATGGAGATTTTGTAAAATGTAAGGACGCACGAGTGTTCACCACCGTTTCCATTCTTCTAATATTTTTGATTAATTAAGTTTTGCAAATTCTCTAAAAAACTACAATTTGCTACATGTCGCACCGACACAGAAAAATCCTATAGCGACGATGGGATAGGAACGGCCTATGAGTGGGAACGAAGCGGTTGTGGCCTTAATTAAGGTAGTCCCAGCATTTGCCCGGTGTGAAAACGAGAAACCACGGAAGATCATCTTCACGGTTACCGAGACTCCGAAAAAGAAATTCTGTACAAGTAAAAATAAATGTTTATTATTTTCGATCCGGATTAATGAGGACCGGATAAACGAGGTTCTTGTGTACTATAAACTACTTATAAATGTAGGCACACACAACTTTCAAGCGCTAATGGTACGTAACTGCACTATGATGAAATTGCATACTTCTAGGGATTACAAGCTCATTTCAAGTTTCTAGTCGTCCAAAACAGATTTTTCTCTACCCCACTAAGTTTACCTTGCTACGAGCTCTCTCATTTAAATAAGCCACGGACGATGGCTAGCTGCCGACATTCTCCACCCTCATTATTCGTCGCGATTAACTTCGCAGTATAAATAATCAACGTTAAACAATAACGATGATAAATGTCACACGACCAGTTGGGGCAGAATAATCCCTTAAAACCTTTTAATGGCTACAGCCTTCCACATTTTAATATTATGTGAGAAGAAAAATATACCATCAAGACAGACGCCGATTATGCAGATTTAAATATTCAGCCAAATTTGACAAGATCCAACGTCTCTGTTGGATATACTAAAAGTGATGATGATGATGATCCCTGATGTTTAAAGGGGCCTAACATCTAGGTCATCGGCCCCTAATGGTACGAAATGAGACGAAATGAAATGACTAATTAAAAGCCCGAAAACACCCACTGACCACAATTCAAAACGCGAGGACGAAGAATGAATGTATGGATGGATATGAATTTAAAACGATCAGTGGAACCGACCCACAGTGCCTCACATGCACAGAAGCTGGCGTAGAACAATAGAATTACTGACCAAGGGACTGCTTCTATAGCACAACACTGAATCGATGACACTTATAGTCAAAAGGGGTCCAAAATCCAAGTTAGCGGCCCCTCATAATGGTACTTATCGCTAGGAAAGTAGAACCATGGCATTTGTCATTGTTGCGGTACTAATCAAGAATAGCGTATACTCGCGGTATTCCACATATTATGGTACTACTCACGGGTAAGGAAATTCGCACATGTATTACAGACCTACGCTGTTTCGCACATTGCGGCGCCATTTACAGGCAACGCAAACCTATGGTGTTCATCACATAAAGGTACTAACCACAGGGACTCGCACTATCCCGTGGTGTTCCTCATATAGTGGACACTAATCACAGGCAAGCCAGAACCATGGGTTCCCTCATTCCATGATGTCGCTCATATAGTGCTACCTATCACAGGTACTATAGAGCCGTCGAGCCCTCGTCTGCTACTAATCACAAACCTATTTGGTACCCAACATAGCGGTACTACGTGCTAGTAAAAGCGACCCACGGTGTTCCCTGCGTAAAAATGAAAATTATCCTGGAACAAGTAGAACCAATACCACACTCACCAAGGGGCCTCGATGTCATCCCTCCATGCTGAAAAGTCGAGAGCCGCTACGGTGCGAAATTTATATGGAAGTACGCGAAAAGGGACTTATTCCTCCTGGATCTTCGATCTCATCAACTATTTGAATATTCGTAATCTTATATCGTCGATGCGCTTCGATATACCATTATGTGACAACGTTGCGGGAAGAAATACTAAGTATCACTTAAAACGAAAATTCGTTGACAAAATTCATGAAATAAAGTATACAATTTACAATCATTCATGTCTTATACAGTTTTACCGTCCCTTAGATGACAGAACATTTATCACATAGCAGTTTTTATTATTATTGCTATTTTGATTTACGTCGCACCGACACAGTTAGGTCTTATGGCGACGATGTTATAGGAAAGGCCTAGGAATGGGAAGGAAGCGGCCGTGGCCTTAATTAAGGTACAGCCCCGGCATTTGCGTGGTGTGAAAATGGGAAACCACGGAAAAACATCTTCAGGGCTACCGACGGTGGGGTTCGAACCCACTATCTCCCGGATGCAAGCTCACAGCTGCGCGACCCTAACCGCACGGACAATTCACCCGTTACATAGCAGTTTTTCTAGGGGCAACGACGATATCTATATATTCAAAAAGTTATGAAAACTGAAGTCAGTCAGTCCGGCCATTCTATCCGGTCGATTTCCTTCATTCTTTTTTTTAACTGAAAGGTATTCATGCACGGATTTGTCATCAGGTACTATAAATCACTTAACTTCCGCCTTCCTCAAACTATTTGACTTTTTCAATTGTGTCTCTCTCTGAAGCAATCATATCTTTGGTTCTAATTGAGGTACGGAGTTCGTTTTGGCCTAAGAACACTCAGTGGATCAAGTTCTTTCATTTCAGCTTTTAACTATTCAAATTGGTTGATTCTGAGGAAAGTTATGAGTGCACATTCAATTTGACGTTTCATTTCTTCAAC
Source organism: Anabrus simplex (assembly GCF_040414725.1). Lineage (NCBI taxonomy): Eukaryota > Metazoa > Arthropoda > Insecta > Orthoptera > Tettigoniidae > Anabrus > Anabrus simplex. The sequence goes on from NC_090267.1 coordinate 186,518,397, forward strand.
ATTTTTTCTCATCGAAGCAATCATATCCTTCGTTCTAATTGAGGTACGCAATTCGTTTTGGTCTAAAAACACTCAGTGGATCAAGCGCTTTCTTTTGAGTTAGTAACTACTTATATTGGTAGATTCTGAAAAAAGTTATGAGTGCATTTGTCTCCATGACGAAGATCTCTGAAGAACTTTTTAACAGTTCGGCGCGAAGTGTTGTTCCAAGGAACGTTTAATTCAATTTCTTTGTGTGATATATTTCCAAGTGTCTTGTTGACATAACATTACATTCTATTACCATAGCAGATCATGTGCTTTATTTCAGTAACTCGAAACTTTGCAAATACATTCGTAAGGATAGTAACGAACAAAACCATACTTTGTACACTGCGGGCGGAGCCGGCGGGAAACTGCTAGTATATAAAATAAGAACTTAGTCTGTACATTACTCAGAATTTAAAAAGAATGGTATTTCTGCATCGGTCGTGTCCACAGTAACTAGCAAATGCACTTTTTTAATTTACCGTCATGTCTGTCTGTCTGTCTGTACGCGTATCACGAGAAACTGGTTGAAGATAATTTAATGGAAATCGGTATTAGGGGAAGGCCTAAAATTTAATTCTCAAATATCTATTTGTGGTCTTACAATATCAATACATACTACGTAACTAAATCTATATGGAATTAAATTTCCGATTATTTATATGTTATACATATAACAGAGATATTCATGAATTTCGGTTCTTGCAGCTAAGTCCATATCAACGCCGAACCACGAGAAAATGGATAAACATAATTTAATGAAAATAGGTATATAACGTCAGGGAATAACGCACTATAGTCTAGGCTATAAATAATTGTATTCACGCTGGACGAAATGATAGTTTAGAGGAAGGCGCCTAAAATGTGATTTTTAAATACCTATGCCATTGGTCCTATCGGAAAGTTATAGAGAATATAATAATAATAATAATAATAATAATAATAATAATAATAATGGATTTTACATCCCACTGCCGCAGGGGCTCTGTACTTTTGAGCGTGGGCTGGCGACCACGGGGCCCTTAGCTAAGTCCTGACATTGCTTCCACTTACTTGTGCCAGGCTCCTCACTTTAATCTATCCTATCCGACCTCCCTTGGTCAACTCTTGTTCTTTTCAGACCCCAACGGTATTACGTATGAAGGCCTAGGGAGTCTTTCATTTTCATGCCCTTCGTGGCCCTTGTCTTCCTTTGGCCGATACGTTCATTTTTCAACGTGTCGGACCCCTTCCATTTTTTCTCTCTTGTTAGTGTTATATAGAGGATGATTGCCTAGTTGTACTTCCTCTTAAAACAATAATCACCACCACCACCACCACCACCACTTACATCCCACTACATACTTTTACGGTTTTCGGAGACGCCTAGGTGCCGGAATTTAGTCCCGCAGGAATTCTTTCGCATGTCAAGTAAATCTACCGACAAGAGGCTGACGTATTTGAGCTCCTTCAAATACTACCGGACTGAGCCAGGATTGAACCCGCCAAGTTGGAGTCGGAAGGCCAGCGCTTCAACCGTCTAACATAGATAATACAATTTACGATCATTTATGTCGTGTACAGTTTTAACGGAAGTTACCAACTATGATAACAGAATTCATGAATTTGGACTCTTGTTGCTTAGCCCATATCAATGCAGAGCATTGCTAACACGGAAATATCGTTCAATGGTGTTAACTGGCGATGGTTTTTGTCATGATTATCTTAAGGTGTAAAAGTGCGTGGTCATCGGTCCATATTGACAAGGAAAATTATTATTTAAAAAATAGAAAATCGTAAAGGAATGATTGCTTTAAGAATAAGACAAGAGGGAATCATGAAAGGAGGAAGGATCCCCTTTACATTACATGCACTATTATCACAGAGTCGGAAGAAAACTAAATCCGAAGGCCTACAGTATCGAAAGCTCAGAAAACTGATGAACAATAACATTAAATTGACCACTGAAGTGATGTGATTTGTCTCTTTTGCTGCCACGCATGTCCGAAAGATGGAATTACTGCTGCGTCCCGATTAAAACAGCATGCCTGAATATTGGCGGAAAGTAGCTGGGGAGTTAGATAATTATGCACATGCTATATGATCGTCCCGTCAACGATGGGTACTACAGCTAGTGTTCCATAATCTCTTGCTATTGTCCCAGTCGTTCCTTCATCTCGGGCTAGTTCTGACCTTATCTTCCCTCATTTTACGAGGGTTGGAATTTAAATAGTGGCGACAAAGCTGTGGAGACTATGCAACGGAATCTAATACTGTCGCTGATAGCACACCTACTGTCCTTTACCTCAGAGCAAATGGACTCGCCCTTCCCACATCAACTGCGTGCGCACAAGCGAGAGAAACACAGTCACGGGTGACCTAGCGGTCTAACGTAACGTTTTCACTATGTTTTCCAAACAGGAACAACGGAGTTGGATCAAGATTGAATGTGTCAGAGGTCGTATAGCACGACAGTGTCAAGGTCTTCAAGAGGTTTGCGGGGAATCTGCATTGCCTTACAGAACAGTGGCACGTTGGGTAAAAGCCTCAACGATGGTCGGCAAACTGTGGCGGACACTCGTCGGGCCAGGTCGTCCTATGAGTGAAGAAGTAGTGCATGCTCTTGCCGCGTTCCTGGACAATGATCGAAACCAGACGATTCGTGAGCATTCGCTTCAGAACTGTTGCAGAGATTCGACAGGCAGTAGACCGCTCCATTCGCACCATCAACAGAACAGGCTCTGCTAAAGGTATACTACGACTTTCACATCGTTAGCAACGGGTTATACACAACGGTGGTGACTACATTGAAGGACAGTAAAGGTTGCTAACATGTAACTCTTTTGTAAATCGAAGGAAAGTAAAGGTTGCTAACATGTAACTCTTTTGTATCTCTTGTAAATAAATAGTTGCCACTATTTAAGTTCCAATCTTCGTATGATTATTATAATATTGTTACTTTCAATGCTTAAGGTACCGGGTTGGTGGATGGCACAAATAATATTAAAACAGTATAAAACTACATATTACATAAAAATAAGTTTTCTTTATAGAGCTTCCGGATAAACTGCAGTTAGTGTCCTTCCATTTGGAGCTAAGATGTATCGAGTGTTTGTCTTTCCAACAAGGTTCCGTTTCTTCTACGACGATGTAACAGTCAAGGTGCTATTTTAAGTCCACAGCGTAGGAAGCCATTTTCGTTCAGTCCATGATATCCAGAAGTGCTTGTCTGTGTGTATGTGTGTAATATCCAGCCAAATCTACGGCACGCAGTGATCTGAAATTTTTGTCATAGTTAGGCGAAGGATTTCACCGATCGCACATTCAAACAGCAATTCTCTCTCCAAGAAATTAAGGTGTCCACGTCATCAACGAGCAACATTTACAAGAATTACCCGGTGTTCTACATATTTACAAGTGTAACGACAAGGCATGTAGTACAGATGAGGCTGTCAACTACACGACAGAGCTTTTGAACAACTTGGGATCACCTCGAGTACCTTCGAACATCTTAGAGTGGACGATTGTGGCACCGATTATCCTTCTTAGGAATATAATCTTCCTTCCCTTTGCAACGGAACACGATTCTCGAGTCAAGAAACTGATGCAGAATATTATTGAAGCCACCATCACGACTGAACTTGCAACGGGAGAAGTACTGTAGTATTATTCTCAGATTCAAATCAACGTTTTTTAATATATCGTTTCAATTTAGACGTGTCCGACTCGTTGGCTGAATGGTCAGCGTACTGGCCTTCGGTTCAGAGGGTCCCGGGTTCGATTCCCGGCCGGGTCGGGGATTTTAACCTTCATTGGTTAATTCCAATGGCTCGGGGGCTGAGTGTATGTGCTGTCCCCAACATCCCTGCAACTCACATACCACACATAACACTATCCTCCACCATAATAACACGCAGTTACCTACAAATGGCTGATGTCGCCCATCCTCATTGGAGGGTCTGCCTTACAAGGGCTACACCCGGCTAGAGATAGCCACATGAAATTATAATTTAGACGTCGGCAGTTCCCCGTTTATTTCAGTTTCGTTATATGCACCAACAACTTACAAGGACAATTGCTTCAAGATGTAGGACTCCATCTTCGGAAACGGTGTTTCTCCCATTGTCAACTGTACGAGGCTATTTTCATTTTGCTATCCATGTGTGTAAAGTAAAATGAACCTTAACGTACCCTTTGGGTGACGTATTTACGCTCTCCTACAGTATACGGTATTTAAGGTTCATTTTCCTTTACACCTTGGCATCAATACAACGAACATTGTTCAAATGGACTGGCTAGGAGGCGTGACCAGTCTTAAGGAAAATAATGGATAGAAAGAGCATTGTGACATATGAGGTTTTACATGTAATAAATATCATTGTAGACCGTATTGAATCTCAGATTATAGACATTAAAATAAGAACAATAATATACACCACCTTTCCAATATTTATCAGACCTTATATTTAGGATACAAACATTACACTCGTGTTACAAGTTGGGACATGTTTCGCTTAACTGCCGTAAGCATCTTCAGCCAAAATAACCTTAGCCTAAAGTTTGATCAGGGCTCCGAATCTAGTGACCTTAAAGTATATGGTAGAAGTACATTGTAGAAGTTTCACACTAGTTTCAAGGCTATTATTTGTCTCTAATGTAAACGTCGGATCTTAGGGGACCGTATACTTTAAGATCACTAGATTCGGAGCCCAGAACAAACTTCAGGCTAAGGTTATTTTGGCTGAGGATGCTTACGACAGTTAAGCGAAACATGTCCCAACTTGTAACACCAGTGTAATGTTTGTATCCTAAATATAAGGTCTAATAAATATTGGAAAGGTGGTGTATATTATTATTCTTATTTGAATATCTATATGAGGTTTTGTTTCTTTACCAACGTAATGTATTACTAATCGTTGTTTAATATTATCTACCTAATGCATTATATATTTCCTCAAAATGTATGCATGTCCAATCCTTCTCCCGTTTTCTACGGGGTCGGGTATAAAGTGAGGTGAATCTTCGTAGGAAGTTTTTTTACAGTCGGATGTCCATTCTGACGTCAACCACGTCAGATGAGTTAATGAGATGAAATGAAATGAATGACGTGATATGATAGAAAGAATGGAGAGCATGAAACCCGGTGCCAACACATAGCCTACTCCTGTCGAATACCACCACACCAAGGGGCCTGCTGAAGGCTTTACATCGCCATCCGACGGACGAATCACCACCAACAGCGTCACATGCCCTTACTCTATACGAGCACTGTGGAGAGGTTAGACACTGAACACATGCTTTTGGCACGCAATCTAGTGTGTACCACCACCTCTCCTACCCTGCCGGCCAACATCCTGCTGATGATTTCTTTTCGGCCAACGAGACTCGAACGGCTAACCACGGTGTCAGTCTATACTTCACGCCTTAACGACCATGGCCACCCGACGTGCTTCATATTTTCTTCTAAAAAAATAATAAAATATAATTTTGAGTTAGTTGAAAGAAAATGCGGTTCACATTTCATTGCTGGCATAGCGAAATCCTCGTATTAAGTTTACCAAAATTTTTGAGGGAATGAAATGAATAGCGGATAACTATGAAATTTCAGATATCTGCGTGCCGTGGATTTGGCTGGGCATCGCACACATACTACCTGTATATGCAGACAAACACTTTCGGATATTGCGAACTATGGCTTATCGTGTTGGGGACCTAAAATGGCTTCCTACGCCATGGACTCAAAATGGCTCCTTGACCTGTATTACCTATGTTATGTACATTGCCTAGCGACAGTGAATCTATACATTTAATCTTGGTGACAGCACGATGGATTATCAAAGGTGGTGGTGGTGATTATTGTTTTAAGAGGAAGTACAACTAGGCAACCATCCTCTATATAACACTAATCAGAGGGAAAAAAATGGAAGGGATCCGACACTTCGAAAAATGAAGATATCGGCCAAAGGAAGGCAAGGGCCACGAAGGGCGTGAAAATGAAAGACACCCTAGCCCTCGCAAACCTAATAGCGTCGGGGTCGGAAAAGAACAAGAGTTGGCCAAGAGAGGTCGGATAGGATAGATGAAAGTGAGGAGCCTGCCACAAGTAAGCGGAAGCAATGCCAGGACCCAGCTGAGGGCCCCGTGGTCGCCAACCCACGCTCCAAAGTTCAGAGCCCCTAGGGGATGGATTATCAAATCCCAACAGACGTTTTCCGCCATTTTTCGTTCGTAACTCACCAACGAACACGAAAATTAAAAAATACTACCTCGAGGTGCATTTGGACCCAATTCCATCTACCTATGTTAAAAATGTAAGATCTCTGCGTACCGTAGTTGTGCTATTAATAAAAAAATATTATGTCTGCCTCCTGTTTGTTTGTTTGTTTGTTTGTTTGTTTGTTTGTTTGTTTGTTTGTTTGTTCGTTTGCTCCGGATAGGCTCGAAAACTACCGGACCGATTGAGCTGACATTTGTTAGTGATATAGCTTGAAATCCCGAGTCACGCAAGGGATACTTTTGATTTTGATATATTTCACCGTTTCGAACTAGTGGGGGATTTTACAGGGGGAAAGTCATAAATATTGGCAATTTTTCTGCTACACCAACTAAAATAACGTTTCTACAAGAAACGTCATGTGTTTTCTTCATAAATAACGGTTTCCGAGAAAATTCATCTTTCTTGTACTTTTGGCAGTGGTTCGTTGATATCGTTCATGCAATACTGAATCTTAGATGATAGAACCTTTCTGGTTTGGGGCGCGCAGCCGTGAGCTTGCATTTGGGAGATAGTGAGTTCGAACCCCAGTGTCGGCAGCCCTGAAGATGGTTTTCCGTACCTTAATTAAGGCCACGGGCGCTTCCTTTCCACTCCTAACCCTTTTCTATTCCATCGCCGCCATAAGACCTATCTGTGTCGGTGCGACTAAAAAAAACAACCTTTCTGGTCATTCTAAACTGAAATATATAACATAGCCGTTTTTCTAGGCGCAACTACGATATGCATTTTCTTCGTTACTCAGACGATTTTCGAAAAAATCAGCCTTCTTACGTTTTTGACTTTGATCGCCTTGAATACTGAATAGTAGGGATGGATTGCGGAGTCGCGAAAATTCGAGACTCCTGCCTCTGGAACCGACCCACTCGATCGACTCCAGTGTCGAATCCGTTGATGCACTACTGCCATCTATCAGGTGTTTCCAGAACTGTTTGGATTTACAGTTTCACGCCCCTCCCCTGATAATTTGTGGTGCAATAAATTCAAGGAGAACATTGTTAGTCAGGAAACATTTAGTGTTTCGGGTTATCATCGTTATTGCTAAGGTACCATTTTGGCAATGGTGGTGATGATGTTGATGACCGAACACTGTACTTTGAAATAATCGCCAGTATGAACTTCAATGCCATAAGAGGAGAAAAATCGGCGAGTGCTTGGAATATGATTTTACAATAAATGATTATTGTGAATCATAATAGCCGGCCCAAAGTTCTAGGGGTAGCGTGCCTACCTCTTACCTAGAGGCTCCAGGTTCGATTCCGGCCAGATCAGGGATTTTTTTCTGGATCTGAGGGCTGGTTCGAGGTCCACTCCGCCTACGTAATTATAATTGAGGAGCTACTTGACGGTAAGATGGCAGCTCCAATCTAGAAAGTCAAGAATAACGGCCGAGAGAGTTCGTCGTGCTGACCACGCGTTACCTCGTAATCTGCAGGCCTTCTGGCTGAGCACTGGTCGTTTGGCACGCCAAGGCCGCACCAAGGTTTCTTTTGACCCGGCGAGTGAATTATAACAATTTTACCAGTTATTGTTAATAATAATAATAATAATAATAATAATAATCGATTCTGAAAGAATACTCTTTAAAATGATCAATATGAACTTCGATTACATAAAAACGAAAAACAGTCAGTGAACAGGAGTAAAATATTACAACAAATCATTTTTCAATTAAGAAGAATCTGATTTCGTCCATGGCCTGCAAGTGCACTAAACTCTGTATCAAAATGACCGGTGCGCCCACTTTAGGATGGAGTTTGTGGGATGGAACCCCAGATATTTCCAAAGAATTTAAAAATTCTGTTGGATACGTTATGATCTGACAACAGCTTTGTTAGTACTCACTGGGGCATTTAGAAAGTAATCGGCACCCTCCAGATTAGAGATTTCACCAATAACACAATAATTGAAGGCAATCCGCTGCTCAGGCAGAAGCTTAGGTAGCATGTTTTTCACTTGCCGTTTCTGCTGAATAGCAGTATGCGACATTAATTCCCTTAGTGCCTGTGTTGTATTGTTCACCCTCTTGAGGTATTGGCAACCCAAAGTTACTCAGGTCTTTCCCACATATTGCCTCTCTGCAATGGCAATTACTATTTTCATACATACAAAGACCAGGCTGTAGGCTACATCCATTCAAGTTAATGTCGCTACCTTCTCAATCCTAGCCCTTTCCCATCATTACACCGCCAGTAACCTTCCATGTGTTAGTGAGACGTTAAAACCACTAGCAAGAAAACTGTTTTTAAAAACTTTAATCCATGTTCTTTAGCTGTATTTTTCTGGATAATTTCATGCAGACAATTCAATTATGCTGAATCTAGCCAACCCTGCTTGGTGTTAAACGGTGAATAATAATAGACTTCCGACCAGATGAAATGTGCTCCTGTCTCTCTGCACTTCCTAAATTACTGCGCAAAGCAATCGACCAAATGAGAAGAAGATAAGAGGGGAATTTAATCGTAATAACGCTGCAATACGCACTGCTTCTGAGCCTGTAACGCTACACCGTTCGGTATTCTAGCTGTGCCACTGGCGTTCTCCGCGTGAGATCTGATTTCGATAAACCCACTTCCACTGCTCGTGGGATGGGATTAGTTCCAGAATGAAACAAAGTTAAAACGATAAAACTAATTTCGTTAAACTGTTTAATCAGATTAACGCTTCAGGACAGCTAACCGGTAATGCAAACTACAGGGATGTTTAATTTCCGTGTGACTTCACTGCGTCAAATATTAAAAAGTATACGCCATTCATTAGCATCAATCCCGCGGTGGCCTTCCCCAGTGAAAATAAAATCAAACGGCCCTACTGGGTTAGTTTCAACTACACTCGGTTCAGAGATGAGAATCATGTTACCAGAATATGTGTCAGTGTGGTCTGAAAGTGTACGATGAATTTCATGAAGTACATAAGCAATAACAACAGTATGCATCTATTTAAGATATTACTTTTTTTTTTACAAGTTGCTTTACGTCGCACCGGCACAGATAGGTATTATGGCGACAATAGGATAGGAAAGGGCTAGGAGTGGGATGGAAGCGGCCGTGGCCTTAATTAAGGTACAACCACAGCATTTGCCTGGTGAAAAATGAGAAACCACGAAAAATCATTTTCAGGGTTCCCGACAGTGGCGCCTAACTGTAATTACTTTAATTGAAGGTAACGTAAATGGAAAATACTAGACAAAATGGAGTGATATAAGACATTCCCTTCTTCATGACCATAGTACGGAAGCAGTCAAATTAAAGAACTACATCTGATGATTTACAATATTAATTATATTATAATTCAAAAAGAAAGTCATGCATGATACATGGTGTTTGGTTAGCCTCACAAGGTATATCAGGAATCAACGGAGAAGCTGTGAAAATACACCAACAAGAAGGCTGTATTCGTAACATTCAGGTTGACAAGCAATTCAAGAACTTCTTTATGCTGCACTTTCTTGAATTTATTTCCAACGCAATTTTTTAAAATGTCTACAATGAGTGCAATCTACACTTTATCATTCCAGAATTCTTAAGAACACAAAGAGTGCTAAAAGAAGAAAAATGAAAGAGTACAAAATGTGTAAGCTTCGTCAAAGCATCGCCCTCTAGTATATCTCTCAGCCTCCCCCACTTCACTCGGCTTCCGTGCTTCTTTGGGGCCATATTGGGGCTAAGTCTGGGCGTTCCTCCTAGTATTTTAGTGTTGGATACAGGCGAGTTTCGGATTTAAAAATGGAGGAGCCTCCGTGGCTCAGACGGCAGCGCGTCGGCCTCTCACCGCTGGGTTCCGTGGTTCAAAACACGGTCACGCCATGTGAGATTTGTGTTGAACAAAGCGGAGGCGGGACAGGTTTTTTACGGGTACTCCGGTTTTCCCTGTCATCTTTCATTCCAGCAACACACTCCATTACCATTTCATTTCATTTGTCAGTCATTAATCATTGCCCCAGAGGAGTGCGACAGACCTCGGCAGCCGGCACAATTCCTATCCTCGCCGCAAGATGGAGGCTTCATTCATTCCATCCCTGATCCGGTCAATGACTGGAAAACAGGTTGTAGGTTTTCATTTTTCAATATTTCTTTCTTAATCCGTTTACTGTCGCGGGTTGTTTTTTCCCTCGGACTCAGCGAGAGACCCCACTTCTACCGCCTCAAGGCCAGTGTCCTGGAGCGTGAGACTTTGAGTAGGGGGATACAACTGGGGAGGAGGAACAGTACCTCGCCCAGGCGGCCTCACCTGCTATGCTGAACAGGGGCCTTGTGGGTTATGGGCATGGAAAGATTGATAGGGATAGTCAAGGAAGGGGGAAGGAAGCGGCCCTGGATGCCTGGAGGAGGAGTAGAAAACCACGGAAAACCACTTCGAGGATGGCTGAGGTGGGAATCGAACTCACCTCTACTCAGCTGACCGCCCGAGGCTGAGTGGACCCCGCTCCAGTCCTCGTACCACGTTTCAAATTTTGTGGCAGAGCCGGGAATCGAACCCGAACCTCCGTGGATGGCAGCTAATCACACTAACCACTACACCACAGAAGCGTACTGTTGTAATAATTTTTTCTTTCTTTCTTTTTTTTCTTGCGAACCGGCCAAACTTAGGACCACGCCAATACCACTTCACTTCCTTCTTATCATCCCTCCTTCCTTCCTCTTTTCTCCACAGTGCCTTCATTCTTTCAAAATTTTGCACACTTCAGTTCATCTTCCCCCTCTGCGCTCTCTTTTCTTCTACAAGAACTTTTATGTTGGAAAGTCTTTTCCTGAACTGATCTCTATCGCGACATTCTTCATCTGCAATTCCTAACCTCTTGAGTTCTTCCTTCATCTGCTTGGCATATCCCCCCTGGCTCTTCAAGTAGTATATTTTTATTAAAAATTTGTTTATTTAACCTTGCTGGATCCATTCTGACCATGTGTCCATAGAAACGCAGCCGTCTTTTCCATATTGTTTCCAAGTCTTCTGTTCTTTTGTATATCTCCTTATTTGATCGTAATCTGTAGTTTCCCTCTACCACCCTTGGGCCGTAAATCCTCCTTAATATTCTCCATTCAATCTTTAGTAGTTTTTCCAGGTTCGTTAGTGTTGCTGTTTCCACCCCATACAGAATCACTGGTTTTACCACAGCATCATAATGTCTTAGTTCGGCATTAATGGAAAGATTATTTTTATTGTAAATGGCTTTGGTGGCAGTGTTTAGCCTTTCCAACTTAAGTCTCCTGTTTTCCATGGCCTATTTATCCATCCCGTTGCTAGTGATAATCTCTCCCAGGTATTTAAACTGCTTTGTGACCTTCACTTCGCCAAATTTCGTCTTCATTGTTCTTTTCACATAATTCCTGTCCGTGTTCATCATCTCTGTTTTTGTGAAGGAGATTTTTAAAACTGTTTTCTCGGCTATCTCCTGTACTTCATTTATCTATGTTATTGCTTCCTGTTCTGTCTCAGCGAAGAGTGCCAAATCATCAGCAAAGGCCAACACTTGGGTGTGACATGTTTATTTTTACTACCTATTATAGCACCTGAGTCATTATGTTTCCACAGTGTTTTCATGACCATATCTAGAACTACGTTGAACAGTGTTGGTGATAAGCTGTCACCCTGTCTCAGACCTGTTTTTATCTGGAAGGGTTTGCTGATCTCTCCTCGAAATTTCACTTTGGATAGGGTGTTTGTTAGTGTTAACCTAAGCAAGCGGAGTGTTTTTTGATCGATGCCATATTCTCTCAAAATGTCCATCAATCTGTCTATTGAATCGTATGCTTTTTGAAAGTCAACGAAAGATATGAAGATGTTCTTTGGTCGCGCATTGTAATATGATTATTATTTTTAGACTCAAGATTTTATCCTGGCATGAGCGCCCTCTCTGAAGCCACCCTGATACTCTTCCAACTTGTGGTCAAATTGCGGTGTCAGTCTGTTCAATAGCAGTTTAGAAAAAATCTTATACGCGACAGACAAAAGTGATATTCCTCGGTAGTTGTCGACGTCTGTTTTCGGTCCATTTTTAAGTAGTGGGTGTATTAATGCCACTAGCCAATATTCTGGTATTTTTCATCTCTCCACATATTCTGGAACAGTTCTGTCGCTTCAACGATAAAGGCGGCATTGGCTATCTGCTATTACACCATCTTCACCAGATGCCTTGTTGTTCTTTATGGAGTTTATTACTTCCAGTACCTCTTCCTCGTCTGGTGGTAATTTTAATAATTGTAATTGTAATAATTTTGCAAATTCATGTAATTCAATGACCTCTCAGATTTTTTAACATTTAGACACGGTTTTCTTGATAACAATAATATAAAATGTGCATATCTTATTCAATTATTATATAAAATTTATATCACTCTACTATAATAACCTCACGTCCTCATCCCGAGGTGATGCAGCTCCTTTTTCATGCAGACCTCTGATGAAGGTGAGCTGTATATACCAATAACAAGAAAGATGTAGTAAACAATGTGCTGAGAGTCGTTTCCGTATGTGCACAGTCCAAAACAATTAGGGGAACATGTTTTGTAGCGTCTGGTATGTGAACGTTAATTTGGTAGATGGGGTTCCAATGGTCGTACAGCATACCTTGAGACCTTAGCTACTCAGGGTATGTCAAATCGAAGTTACACTCCATCTGTAGGCGTAGCCATGCATTAAACTGTCAGATGACCCCTTAAAACAAAATGAATAGCGGTGCGTCCGTATGTCGTTGTGAGGTACACAGACTTCTGCGGTCATCTGAGCACATTGTGCGTCAACTAGCACGTCCCATGAGACACATCTTAACGAGGTTCACGTCGCAAGGGCCGTGACTTTGATCCAGGAAGGGTGGACTTTTCGTCGTGTTGCTGTGGACCCCGATGTCTCTCCGTCAGTTATTCAACACTTGTGGAATCACTACAATGAGACAGGCCAGTTCACAAGAAGGGTTGGACAAGGTCGCGGACGGATGACAACCCCACAGGACGACCGATATCTGACCAACTGTGCGTTGCGACGTCGTTCAGCAACTGCCAGAGAACTGCAACAAGACCTCAGGAGGGTCACTGGAGTCACGCTGTCTGACCAGACAAGTAAGGAACAGGTTAAGAAAAGTGTCCTTACGACCCAGACATCCTGTTCGAGTGCCCCGTTTAACGCAGCAACATCGCGCAGCTCGCCTTCTGTTTGCCCGTACCCACGTCGAGTGGCAACTTCATCAATGGAGACCTGTGTTGTTCACAGACGAGTCCGTGTTGTTCACAGACGAGTCCAGATTTCCCCTGACACAGCGTGATGGGCATCAACGTGTAAGGAGACGTCGTGCTGAGCAGTACATGCCAAATGTTGTCCAGGAAGGCGTGTTATTGTGGTGGAAGATAGTGTAATGTGAGGTGTGTGAGAGTTGCAGGGATGTTGGGGACAGCACAAACACCCTGTCCCCGAGCCATTGGAATTAACCAATGAAGGTTAAAATCCCCGACCCGACCTAGAATCAAAACCGGGACCCTCTGAACCAAAGGCCAGTACGCAGACCATTCAGCCAACGAGTCGGAGAACAGAAATGATGACTGTCAACGTTCCGTTGATATTCAGTGCGACACTGTAGGCGAGAAGCTGCTCAAAATAGAAAAAATAAAAGGCGACTGAAATTATGCAAAACAAGGGCTAAACTTTCACTTCTTGAAAACGAACTCAAAACTATTCAGGAGTTGGAGACTTATAACAATAATTATCCTAAAGTCGTGTCACGAATAACAACCAACCAAGCAAAATCCTTCAAATGAAAGTCTTCATTCCTTCTTGAGTAAATAGCGGATTTTGAGAAATGCTTTCCCAGACGGACAGAATCCACTGTAAAACACAGTAGCCTATAGTATGGGAGACATTACAGGTATGATCGGAAAAGTTTACTAAAGTTGCCTTCTAAGTGCACAGCGTGCAGGTATTTGGGCGATACTTCATGCGACAGAGGAGTTACGAACCATGTGAAAGAGAAAAGAGATACAGCACTAACCCTAGAATCTGAACGTTTGAATTAGGCTGAAAGAATATGTTCGCTCGAAATATCAAAGATAGTGTAACATTTGGATATTTGAGGTTTGAATCTTGTCGTTGATAGTATTTAATCTGTATAGTTTCTGGCCGCTCTCACCGAACTATAAAGAATTCTCGTTTGCTGGGAAGAGATGTATGTTGGGTATTCAGCCCGAAGGCTGGTCTGATCCTTCACAGTTCCACCAAAGGCTATCATAGACAGCCTAGGCGTCACTGAAGAGGCATACTAGGGAAATGAGGAGTGAGGTAGTTTCCCGTTGCTTTCCTCACCGAGCCAGAAGTTGCAATTGCATATCATTCTGCCAAGCCCACTGAAATGCATGCACCAACCGACCCTATGAGCGATATTTTCACACCATTCATAACAGGGACTGGCTGCGTAAGGAATGGTATTACTAGCATCACTCATACCTCAGTCACTTTCATACTGTCAAAGCCAAGGATGAGACTGAGACAGGTCAATGAAAGTAACAAATTTGATATAGCCCATACATTTGAACTTTTTTTTTTATAAAGGCGTACATCCCAGTATGCAGTTTGTTTCAGGAAAAGGAAAACATTCGACAATTGTTTGTGTTAATATAATTTTTTCTCTTATCATTGAACCCCGTACTGGAAATGGGTGTGGATAATATTGCCCTGTTGGAAAAATATTAAGGGGTTGCTACCGTAATATTTATATTCTAGACATGTCACCTTTAAGCAATAAATGACGAAAAGAAAACATGTTAAAGTTAATTTACTGAAATTATATGAAAATACACAGCTTAAAATTAACAAAATACTCTATTTAAACAACAATGGATTTTTTTGGCAATTTGCTTTACGTCGCACCGACACAGATAGGTCTTATGGCGACGATGGGACAGGAAATGCCTAGGAGTAGGAAGGAAGAGGCCGTGGCCTTAATTAAGGTACAGCCCCAGCATTTGCCTGGTGTGAAGATGGAAAACCATCTTGAGGGCTGCCGACAGTGGGGTTCGAACCCACTATCTCCCGGATGCAAGCTGCGCGACCCTAACCGCACGGCCAACTCGCCCGGTGTGGATTTATTTAAGACAATAGTTCTGTTACCAAAATAATTGCATTAGACATGTTATAAAACCCATTTAATTGATATCCAAATACTTCACGAACACTGGCTGGGCACTAGCTACTAATTAATTAACTTCATGCACGGCTCCATGGCTAAATGGTTAGCATGCTGACCTTTGGTCACAGGGGTCCCGGGTTCGATTCCCGGCAGGATCGGGAATTTTAACCGTAATTGGTTAATTTCGCTGGCACGGGGGCTGGGAGTGTGTGTCGTCTTCATCATCATTTCATCCTCATCACGACACTCAGGTCGCCTACGGGTGTCAACTCAAAAGACCTGCATCTGGCGAGCCGAACTTGTCCTCGGACACTCCCGGCACTAAAATCCATACGCCATTTCATTTCAATTAACTTCAGTCTTATCTGTGGTAAGCCAAGTCTTGATTTGATTATAAAAGCCTTCACACGGTGGTTCTGTTATACATTTTAACAGTTTATCATCATTTTTTCTTGTTTTATAGGGCATACGGCATATCGTCGTTGCGCCTGGAAATACCGCTGTGGGACATTGCTGAGGGGAGAAATACTGACCCGCAGCACATCTATCACTTAGAACGAACATTCGTTGATATGAACATTCGTTGATACAATTCATGGAATACAGAAGAACCTTTCTGGTCAGAGTTCTAAGCTGAAATATTTTCACACAGCGGTTTTGCAGTTGTTGAAGGAAACCCGCGAAATTCCGTTCAGAAAGGCCAGTACTGCTACATTCTGATCCACTGTCCGGTAAATGCTACTTCGATTGTCAAGAGAGTACAGAGAGTACATAGAGTGGAACCAAAAACAAACAGAACTGTTGTACACACACATGTTCAAAAGACTAATATCTGTAAGTAAATCTTCAAAGTTTGGCTCACTCAAAGGACTCTTGAGAGTGGAAAACGACCACAGGGTCCCTACCGGAATCCAGCGTTACTGCCACTTATACTGTGCTCCTTTTTTATCATGCCTATCCGACCTCCCCTGGCTAACCTTTGTTATCTTTCAACAGGATGGAAATAGGTTTCGAGGCTTTAGATAATAATTCATTTTCCAGCCTTATGTTGCTCTTCTCTGAAGATGGTTTTCTGTGGTTTCTCATTTTTCAAGATAGACAAATGCTGCGGCTGGCTGTACCTTAATTAAGACCACTGTTATTTCCTTCCCTTGAATGTATTATTATTATTATTATTTTTATTATTAATATTTCCGGCTCCATGGCTAAATGGTTAGCGTGCTGGCCTTTGGCCACAGGGGTCCCGGGTTCGGTTCCCGACAGAGTCGGGAATTTTAACCATAATTGGTTAATTCCGCTGGCACTGGGGCTGGGTGTATGTGTTGTCTTCATCATCATTTCATCCTCATCACGACGCGCGGTTCGCCTACGGGCGTCAAATCAAAAGACCTGCATCTGGCGAGCCGAACTTGTCCTTGAGCACTCCCGGCACTAAAAGCCATACGCCATTTCATTTTTCATTATTATTGTTATTATTATTATTATTATTATTATTATTATTATTATTATTATTATTAACGTAGGTAATCGGACGAAAGGGGTCGTAATGCCAATTTGTATTAATTCAGGTCTGTGTTAACTGTGAGGAAATGCATCTAAGACATTTCTCGTGATGTTCATAGACAGCCACTTTCACTGCATTTAACAAAACATAAGTCAGGATTTGAATCCTTGTCCCAAACAGCAGACCTGAAAGTACCTTGACTTGCGGTTCGCCGTTGATATGGACTTAGCAGCAAAAATCGAAATTCATGTTCTCAGTTATCACAGCTGGTACGATAAAAATGTGTAAGGCATAAATGATCGGAAATGTGACTCTATATAACTTTAGTTATGTAGCATTTATCGATAGGACTACTAATAACACAGATATTTGAGAATTAAATTTTAAGCCTACATTGTATTGTGTAGTACCTCATTCCCTGACTTTATACAGCGTTACCGATTTTCATTAAATTCTCTTCGGCCATTTTCTCGTGAAGCGCGTACAGGACAGGGAAACAGACAGACAGAGACGACTGAAAATTAAGCAGTGCATTTCCTTGTTACTGTGGACACTACCGATACAAATATACTATTCTTTTCAAATTCTGAGCAATGATATTTTTACATAGAAAAAAAAATAATTTCAAAAATCAGCTTTTAAAAAATACAATAAATTAAACTGTCCTGTTTTGTGCATTCAGGACTACACCCGATATATCTTTGATTGCACCAAATTAGTGATGTCAAGGAAATTTTTTTTTTTCAAGGTAACACTGCTTCCAACGCAACATCGGCAGACAAGACCTAGTTTTAATCTTATTCAGTTTTAGACAGAAAACATGGGTTCATAAAGGTACGTACAGCCAAATACAGTAACTTCTTCGCAAAGATAAGCAAAAACTCTTTTTTGTTCCAAGATCTTATAAAATGCAAGGTGGTCACCTGGAATATTGCAAAGCCTTTGATTGCGAGCATAATTCATTCTGTAAACGTGCTTGTAATCCAAAGAACTCACATCAAAGTGAGTTTTATAAATGAACTTAATGGTTTTCACGTCCCATTAACTACTTTTACGGTTTTTGGAGACGCCGAGATGCCGGAATTTTATCCCACATGAGTTATTTTACGTACCAGTAAATCTACCGACACGAGGCTGACGTATTCGAGCACCTTCAGATACCACCGGACTGATCCAGGATCGAACCTGCCAAGCTGGGCAAGCAACTCAGTCCGGCAAAGCTGATTTTTCCATTAGAAATCATTGAAACGCAAATGATTCATTCCACAACCACAAATATGTATTGATATAATTTGATTCACATGAGAAGCAACTCCCCTACATCATCTAGAACACGTGTCCGTTGCCATGACACTCTCATGAATCCTTTTGCTGCAATATTGTACAATTAGTTGATGTACACCTTGTGTAAAATCTAGCGATATCAGGCACACGCACACCTTGTTCGTACTTCTCGATGATTTCTTCTTAATTTTCACCGCTAATAATCTCCCCCTTAGTGCCTTCCTCTTCAAATGTTTCTTCACGGATCCCATTGCTGTAGTACAGTTAGGCTAGTAAGTGCCAGTCACCGCACTTGGACACACATAATTTCATGCACACACCTGATTGCAATGCTATAGTATACAGTAAAGTACGTGTACCCTCGTATGGATGTTGATTACATGGGCGACGCATGGTAATGTTCAGCAGACAGATCAGTAGTACTAGTGACGTAAAACCTCGCTCATCCATCAAGTTCTAATTAATTTTAAATTTCTGCTCGTCTTGCAAAACAATCGCAAACTAAGTTGCTCGGAATCCAAGGCTTTACTGTACCTATCTTCCAAAACTGTGTTACACTGAAGCCTTACCAATTCTCTTTGAAATCTGACTGGAGGCTGCTCAAAATTTACAGGAAAGGGAGTTATAAAAGTATTTACTTCAGGCGACATTTCCTACATATTTTAAACCATTTCCAAGCTATTTAAGGACTTCACTAACTATTAATGTTACAATTGGAGAAGTCACATGGTTTTAAAAACAGGAATTCTTCATTATATTTCTCCTGCAATTGTTTTTTGTACACTGAAAATTCTATTTTGATAACACGAATTCTGTCCCGCATCAATCAACACATTTTTTTGCATGTACAGAAACATTCAAATTACTCAAAGGTTTGTTAATGTTTGCTAAAAATGCACAGTCAGCAACCCTGCGCCCGCGTTTTATGTCATCACAGCCGCAGCGACAGAGAGTAGTGGGAGGTCAGCCCTGGGCAGACATGGAGCAGCGTCAGGGCTCCCTACCCACCAAACGCTGAGTTGGAACACACTTCTATTAAATTCGATGTTTCGCAAAAATGAAGCTCAGACTGGGGCAAGGTAGAGATTACCCAGACAGCATAAATGGCGAAAAATGACGATAATAAGGAGGATGGGAATAAAAACAGTAAGTGCACAAATATTGTTGGAAGTGAAGGGAAAAAAGACGGTTAGTGAAAGAAATGGAAAATAGAACAATTCGAAGAAGCGACGTCTTCAGCACAAACAATTTGAAGTCAAGGTTGTCACCAAAGCTCCAGGAAAACTCACTTGGAAGAAATTAAAGTAATATGATGTGAAAGGCATCTCACCAGAGGATTGCATCAGCATATGAAAGAAAGAAAGAAAGAAAGAAAGAAAGAAAGAAAGAAAGAAAGAAAGAATGAATTAATTAATTCGTTAATTTTTAACTGTGTGGCTATTGCTAGCCTAATGCAGCCTTTCTAAGCCAGATGATCCTCTGATGAGGGTGGGCTGCGTCTGACGTGCATAGGTAACTCGGTGTTAGTGTAGTGGAGGATAGTGCAGTGTGCGTGTTGTATGAGTTGCAGGACTGTTGGGGACAGCACAAACACCCACTCTCCGAGTTAAGGGAATTAACTGTTTAAAGTCCCTCGATTCTGCCAAGAATCGAAACCGGAATCCCGAGGACAAAGGGCCAAGAAACTGACCACTTAGCCATACACCGGGGAATGAATGAATGAGCTAATAAATGAATGGCACAGATAATACATTAAGAACAGTAGCATGAGTAAGGAGAATGCTGCTCTGAAGATGTTAAGAACCTGGAACAGCCAGAACTGCAGTCCAGTCCAACTTGGTACAACGAGCCTTGTGCCAGTCAATCTAACGGTGAGGTCACACTGAATGCACACTGTTGGCTCGGGTTCAGTAACCACAAAATAATACAACGGAAACCGCTCAAGGTTGGTATCATAGAGCTCATATGGCCATTCTTCCTTCTTTTCTACGAATTCCGATCAGCAGTACATCAGTAACTAGATAGAAAATCTAAAAACGACATCGAACGGTCGGGCAAATATACTACGAAGACTGAAGCCCGCAAGAAAGCTTAATTTATCTTCCTTTTCTGCATTTTGTATTTGGTTTTACATTCCAATCTTTACGGTTTGTGGAGGTGCCCACGTGCCGATATTTTGTCCCACGCGAGTTCTTTTAGGCGACGGTAAATCTACCGACACAAGTCTGGCATATCTGAACGCTTTTAAATAACCCTGAACTAAACCGGGATCGAATCCGTCAACTTCGGCTCAGAAGACCAGAGCAACACCGTCAGAGCCACTCAATCCGGCACTACTTATTCTAATCGTCAATGAAAGTTTATTTATTATTCATGCGTCCGTACAGTATTCACTCGTACTGTTATGGGATTATTTCGAGAGAAACCGCCAGGTGTTCGAGTTCCAGGTCTGACTATAATTTATAGCGTGTCAATACAATATTTTACAATTTGCTATACGTCACACCGACACAGATAGGTCTTGTGGCGACCATGGGATAGGAAAGGTCTAGGAGTGGGAAGGAAGCAGCCGTGGTCTTAATTAACGTATAGCCCCAGCATTTTCCTGGTGTGAAAATGGGAAATCGCGGAAAACCATCTTCAGGGCTGCCAACAGTGGGATTCGAACCCACTCTCCCGGATGCAAGCTCACAGCTATGCACCCCTAACAGCACGGCCAACTCGCCGTGGAATAGAAAGTGATTATGATAAGCGAAGAATAATACAGCGTGTAGGATAGCAGAATCATTGAGTAACGCTCTACATTTCCTAGAAAACAACTTAAATAAATCTCACCGTACTCTCTTCCCAGCGAGCCCTTGCTGGCAAGATGTAGTGTTTACAGTGCGCTATGTCTTCTGGTATGGGCTAGAGCAATTTGTTACTTTCATTGACCTGTCTCAGTCTCATCCTTGGCTTTAACAATATGAAAGTGACCGAGGTGTGAGCGATACTAGTAACACTATTCCTTATGCAGCCAGTCCCTGTTATGATTGGTGTGAAAATATCGCCCATAGGGTCGGTTGGTGCATGCATTTCAGTGGGCTTGGCAGAATGATATGCAATTGCAACTTCTGGCTCGGTGAGGAAAGCAACGGGAAACCACCTCACTCATCATTTCCCTAGTATGCCTCTTCAGTGACGCCTAGGCTGTCTATGATAGCCTTTGGTGGAACTGTGAAGGATCAGACCAGCCTTCGGGCTGAATACCCAACATACATCTCCCAGCAAACGAGAATTCTTTATAGTTCGGTGAGAGCGGCCAGAAACTATACAGATTAAATACTATCAACGACAAGATTCAAACCACAAATATCCAAATGTTACACTATCTTTGATATTTCGAGCAAAAAAAAAAAAAAAAAAAAAAAAAAACTTATGCCTGTGTGAATTCTGTTGTGATAACCATTTTGAGGGTCACATATTTTAGCCCAATTTTTTGCCTGTCTAGAGAGAATACTACAAGTATTCTGAGTCGGGAATAATTTACAGCCCGGTAAACCCTCTGTTACAGAAGAATCTGCTCAAGTGAAGATGACTGGAAACGAAGTGGCGCAGTAGGTCTTGGGGAATAATAAGGTTACCATATGGAATTCCTTGGACTTGTGTAATATTATTGACATAAAATATACTCACCACACACACTGGGCGTCAACTGTAATTTTACTGATTCGACTTTGCCTTAAATAAATAAATAAATAAATAAATTTATAAATAAATAAATTATAAATAAATAAATAAATATCCATAATTTGGACACCAGAGTACACCAAAATGGATACCTCGAATTTAGATTATAATTTTCCTCTTGTCTCGCAGTACGTGTACATTTGCTACGGGTCTAATCTAACCTACTGAAAACGATTAAACGGTTGGGAACTGTACCTAGTTCTTCAATAACGTCTTCACGCTAAATTAAAAATAAGTTTCAGAATATCACCATCGACACATGGTATCCTTCAACAAGTTATGACGTACCCCATTTGATCTGTGGATGGTCTGTCAGGACATAGAGAACTTTTGGGTCCGTAGCTAGCACACTAACGTCATCCTTCTGGCTGAGCTGTTGACGCAGACGTGACTCAAAATTAGGGTTAGACCCACCAATCTGAGCTCAGAAGGCCAGGACTCTGGCGTCTGACCTACTCAGCCCGGTAGGTCTTAGTGAACAACGCCGAGAAGATAAATAACAATAGATAGTTTGTCGGGATTTTTTCTTTTTGGTATGTGCGTACATGTTATAATGACTGTGAGAAGAAAAATCCTCGCCACTGAAGAAGATCTACACCAATAAATATTTTATCAATTTACAGAATAGTGTCTTGCTCATGAGACAAAACATCCATGACAATTACTTCAAATTAATAAAAAAATGCAATACTGTCCTCCACCATCTACCCAAACGTGACAATTATGTACCGGTATATTCTTTGTCAATTTGCACAGCCTCCAACACGGATGTAACTGGAGTACTCGACAAAACAATGGTCAGGACGTTGTCTAACCCGGCGACAAGGAATGCTGACTATAAGATTGAGCGCCGGAACAGGACATGACGAGAAATGTACACTGAAGGACAGATGATGACAACTGTGCACTGACTTGTAACGTACACTATGACAGCAACTTCCCAAAGTTACTTAAATAAAGGAATAGTACAAGGGCCATGCGACTGATCTTGAAGCAATGTTCTATTAGCAGCAATTCGGCGTTCGTTATTTCACGAACCATTTACAGGTAAGGAGGTATCAGTATTTCAGGAATGGACTAATAATCAACGAATAACAACTTAATGCAAAATAGTAAACAATAAACATTACAACAATATTTTTTGTTTTCTGTACTAAACTGTATGTACTTTAGTATCTGCGTCTAACGAGAAGTCGCGCCAGCTTGTAGGTACGGCACGAGTAACAGATATTATTATTATTATTATTATTATTATTATTATTATACCACTTTTCCCACACTTACGGGGTCACGGATGTGAACAGTGTCGCACAGGTGGATTTGCCCTTGTTTTACGGCCGGATGCCTTTCCTGACGCCAACCCTAAATGGAGGGATGTAATCACTGTTGTGTGTTTCTATGGTAGTTTCTAGGGTAGCATGTTGTCTGAATATGAAAAGGGAAGTGCTGGTACAAACATAAACACCCAATCCCCGAGCGTACCACTTACTATGACCAACGGTAAAGCATTATTAAATTCAAATTCTTATTACTGGAGAAGTCCTCATTGTGTAAAGTCGAGATTTTCTACAGAAGACACGGAGCAAAGTTCCCTGCGAATCGTAAAGAATTTCACCTTGTTTTCTTGATACGACGTAAGCCCAAAAGCCTATATCAGGTTTACAAAAATATAATTATATACTGTTTTTATATTATTTAATTCCCCGCGGAATATGGGTCTATGGCTGCAGGAAAACCTAGAGGCCTAACATTAGACCTTTTTCCTGGAGAGTATTCAATAATCACTGTAGGCAACATAGACCGTAGGCTAACACCCCCCCACCCCAAACAAATTATTACTTTCACTCATTCAATTACTTCATAACGATGTCTTACATGAGGATTAAGAAATTAGCCCTGTTTTAGCTTCTCAGACAATAATAACATACAATGACTTAGCAAATGTCATGGAATAGTCACCTAATAGCGTGTGGGGCCTCCTCTGGCCCTGCGAACTGCAGTGAAACGCCGTGGAAGTTAGTCGACAAGTCCCTGGTAGTCCACTGGACGCAGATGACACCAAATCGTTTGCAGAGCGGCCGCCAATGCTGGTTTGTTCGTGGGTGCAGGATCCATCGCACGGAGCCTGCGTTCCAGGACATCCCAGATATGCTCGATAGGGTTCATATCGGGGCTCCTGGGTGGCCATGGCAGTCGTTGGACCTCTGCTGCATGTTCCTGGAACCATTCCCGGGCGACGTGGGAACGATGTGGCGGCGCGTTATCATCTTGAAACACTGCAGAACTGTCTGGGCGCTGGAAGGCCAAAAACGGGTGGAGATGGTCTCCGAGCAGCTCAACATACCGCGTACCATTCAAAGTCTCTTCCAGAATAACTAGGGGGCCCATTCCATACCAGAAAATGCATTTCAGACCATAACAGAGACACCAGCGCCCTGGACCACACCTTCGAGGCAGGCGGGATCCATCGCTTCATGTGGTCTGCGCCATACACGGTGCCTCCCATCGGCATGGTACAGTTGAAATCGTGATTCGTCCGACCATTAGGGTTGGGCACTATGTCCCTGTTTCGGCACAAGGTGCCGGTGCACAGTTATGTTCCGCTGTTCCAGAACACCGAGTGTCAATTGTTCCGAAACATTCTCAAGCGAGCCGGAGACACTGACTCGCTGTCCCATCAGAAGCGCTACTATGCACTGCCCTTCGCCTACTAGCTGAACTGTGCAGCGAGCGCATGGGACGCGGGACTGCAACTGCACAGTGTAGAGAGAACTTCGAGAGGCAACATTACATGCTCCGCGCCAATGGGAACTGGGAGTGTGCCTGTACGGAACGTGCTGTGTGGTGTGTGCCTGTGTGTAGTTATGGCCATGGTCCAGCATAAAGCTGCAGGGAACGTGAACGAACAGTCGGAACACTGAAATTCGCGCCCAATAATCACGTTAAAGGCTGCTATTAGGTTAAGATTTTTCCGGTCAATATAAAATACACATAACACGGTTACAATGGCAGTGCAGGTGTTTAAAAGTAACCAATTCAAGAATATTTTCACCAGTTGAATGTATTGGCCTGTATTGTGAGTAATTAGTGAGTAATTAATATCTCGAAAATTTCCCTCAACACATTCTCGGGGATTGACGTTAAACATTAATTTGGACTTTAAGGAAACTTTTCAGCCCAAGAAAAATATGGGTCGTCGCTTAGGAATTAAAAATATAACTGGATGAATACATTGTTGTACTTTCCTGCTGTTAGGCCGGGCGCACATTGAGAAGCAGTTGGCCGCAGAGCAGAACAGCGCGAAGCTTACGAAATTGCGAAGTGGACGTGAGCGCACATTGCCACGCAGGGTCTCGTCGGTTTTCAGAAATAACATGTTTTCTTTAGACTCTGTGATACTGGGGCATCCAGTATAAAGAGGCTCTTTTTTCTTTTTCTTCAAGCATTCGCGATTTTTCTCATTTTGTTAGTCATCTTCACAATTTCCCTTGTGCTGATGGCAACGCGGTTATTCAATCGCAATAAAAACAACCACCTTCGCAGTTTACAAGACTGAACAATATTTCTATGTTACCGATGTTCGGCGTTCATATGGACTAAGCAAAGAATTTAATTCATTATTATTTTTTATATTTTTTACGTCGCACCGACACAGATAGGTCTTATGGCAAAGATGGAATAGGAAAGGGCTAGGAATGGGAAGGAAGCGACCGAGGCCTTAATTAAGGTTATGCCCCCCCCCCAGCATTAGCCTAGTGTGAAAATGGGAAACCACGGAAAACTATCTTCACGGTTGCCGACAGTGGGGTTCGAACCCCCTATCTCCCGAATGCAAGCTCATAGCAAGGCGATCCTAACCGCACGACCAACTTGCATGGTAAATTCATTAATAGGATCACAGTGGGGGAGAGGGAAAAATATGTATTTACAAATGTACTGCTAGATTTTCATCTAGTTGTCACAAGACACAAGATACTAAAATCAATCAACATTGACAATCTGTTGTGAACGCGTTTGCATTTATATTTGACAAGACATGATAAATGATTTTCCGTATTTATCTCTTCACATAAATGTGATGATGGATGACGGCGATGATGCTCTCCATAATCAGCATTAGATCTTTGTCTTAAATTCTATATGTTGCGAGAACTTGAGTCATGGATTGTTTCATAGATATATGAGGATTACATTCTTTTGTTTGCTGTTTGTTTAACGTCGCACTAACATATCGAAGGTTTTCGGCGACGGAAGAAGGGTGGAAGATTGGGAAGGTAGCGGGCGTTGCCTTAACCCTCCAAGTGGCAAACGCCTGATATCAGGCGTTTTATGCGTTTGCCCAGTGGCAACGCCTGATATCAGGCGTTTTGACATGCTCTTTATTTTAATTTCGGTAATCGAATTATTATTTATCGAAAAGTGCTAATTACGAATCAATCGAAGGAGAAATGTTCGGTCATAATCATGAAATACTTTGTATAATAGCATATTGCACTAATCTAGTGTAAATCGTTGCCAAAGTAGCGTCAAAATCCCGCTGTCTTGTGCTAGCTGCTACATACTCAGCGGCCGGCCACACGTATGTGTCAGCTGAGCCACCTATATTTAGCCGCCAGTTTTCCTTCTGATATCAATCTGAAGTGTTGATGGGAACTTGTGTCAGCAATACTGAATAATTTCCTCACAGGAACAGTGAATAAATCTTCAAAGGGATGTCTCAGATTGTTTTAGGTACAAAACTTTAACCTAGGCTAACCGTTTACTTTAGGCACGGTAACGTTTTAGTGGTTGCTTATAAAGAGAAGAAAACACGGAAATCAGTTTATTGTCTCACAACTGGATGTAACGCTGAGGAAAATGTTGTAAGTAGTCGAAAGGGAAATGAAGGGTTCAACCACTACTGATTCATAAGTACAATATCTTCACGGGCGGTGTAGATAATAAAGATACAGTAAGTGCATTTACCATGCCACTTGTTCCAGACCGACAGAAAGTATTGGAAGCAAATTTTCTCAAATCTCCTGGATATGGCATTATTTGATGCATACATCCTGTACATAAAGAACACTTAAGCCTTTAGCAAGACGAGATTTCATGGTGAGTATAGTTGGGGTATTGCTAAATGAACAGTTCCCTATTCCTGTTGTGAGGCCAACAGGTCATGCAGGAGGCCCCTCTCATGCTCTCAAAAAATTGCCGCAGAATAGCAATCGCCTATGTGTTCTGTGCTTGCAAGAAAATAAGAAGAAGAAGAAGAAGAAGAAGAAGTCTACATTCTGGTGTCCAAGATGTAATGGTGGTATTCACTAGGGAAGTTATCATAAACTAGTGTAATTCGGAGGCCTGACGATCGTGGAGTAAAACGAAAGACCCACCCAAGTTACTCTGTGTGAAGTGTACAAGTAGTAGCATACAACTGTTACATACATTGTTGTAAATTTTTTTCAGCTAAGAGCAGTATTATAAACTATATACCGGTACGCAACTATTTACTATGAACTGGTGCTCCTTTTGTATATGTCATTTTTAAAAATTTACCTAAATATAAACGTATTATATATAGCAAAACGTTTGCAAAAATAAATAATACAAACAAATTCAATATATTTTTGGTCTTACACATTTTGGATGATAAATAACAGCTTTAGTGCCAGCATCATCTTATTCCTTGTACTTTTGAGGATAAAAGGGTGTGCTGTTTAAGTATGTATAACATGTCAGCGATTTTTAACACAATTTATACTAAAAGTCTGTAACACCGGTAAAATATCGCTGCCATTGCAGGATAAATGACCAGCACTTCGAGGGTTAATTAAGGTACAGCCCCAGCATTTGCCTAGTGTGAAAATAGGAAACCACGGAAAACCATCTTCAGGGCTGCCGACAGTGGGGTTCGAATCCACTATCTCCCGAATGCAAGCTCACAGATGCGCGACCCTAACCGCACGGCCACTTGCTCGGTGGATTACATTTTAGGCCTTTCTCTAAACTACCTTGTTACGCAGCGTGAATAAAATGATTTATAGCCTTATTCCCCGAATTTACATACCGATTTTCATTAAATTCTGTTCAGCCATTTTCTCACGAACATACGTACATACATACATACATACATACATACGTACATACTGCATTGCAGTCCACATGATTCACATAGTACCTACAAAACATGGTGAGACTGAATGGCTGTGGTAATTTTCTCCTCCATTTCTTAACTAACTGCGTGACACGTGCGCAGGAAACTGATTTCGAAGACTGCGCGTGGTAGGCGGAAGTAGGTGCAGAACCGGCCTGCTCTGCTCTGTCCTGCCCTGTCTGTCAACTTGCGATGGTGCAATGATTTGTGTGGATTACAAAAATCTGCTCTGCGCTGCACTGCTTTAGCTGCTTCGCTCTCTGCTCTCTGCACTTCGAATTCCTTCCCTCTCAACTTCCATTTACTTTCTTCAATATCTCGAAAATTTCCCTCAACACTTTCTCGGGGATTGATGTTAAAAATTAATTTGGACTTTAAGGAAACTTTTAAGCCCAAGAAAAATACGGGTCATCGCTTTGGAATTAAAGATATAACTGGATGAAAAAATGTTGACACTCCAACACAGGGCGGCACACAGCCGGTATCGACAGGCAGAGAGCCAAGGCCAACTAATCTATCTAGTGCGCCCTTGGCACAGCACGTTCGGTTCAGGCACATTCCAGCTGAAGCGGAGCATGTCCTGTTGCCTCTCGAAGTTCTCTCTAGGACGCAGTTACAGTCCTGTGTCCTGTGTCCCGTGTCTCGGCACTCTGTACCGAAACACTCCGCCTCAAGTTCCTAATGTTGCGGAACAAGTGAATGTTCCGGTCTGCCCAACCCTACCGACCATATCACGTTACGCCATTGTTCCAGTGTCCATCCCTGGTGACTGGCGACAAATGCGCGTCGTTGTGTCCGATGACGTTGGGTTAACAGTGCCACCCGTGTGCGGCGCCGGCTCCCATACCCCCATAGAACCCATGTTCCTACGGATTGTCCACTGGGAGACGTGTCTAGCACGGCCTGTGTTGAATTGATTATATTAAACTACATAGCTCTTAAAGTTACTCAGAAAAGCGACGGGCAAGTCACCATACGTATTTTCGCATGTGAAGACTTGGTTAGGAAATTATAATGGCAGGTCCTCTTGCCTACTGTCAGTCACAATCAACTTGGTAAGTTTTCATTATGATGGTAGGCCCACTTGCCTACTGCCAGTCAGTGGAGTTGGGCAGTTTGATGATAATGGCAGGCACTCACTCTCTACCTGTCTTTTTGGTTTTGCCAACTGAAATAATCATAGGTCATTACAATGAAGTCAACAGAAATGTCGCAGTTACAAGCAATGCTATCATAATTATGAAATACTCGATAAAATAGAAAACCGCACATTTTCTCATTTTTAACAGTACTATGCTGCCGATCTAACAGTCCAAAGTTCCCGACCTGGAATGACCAGGCCGCAGACAGCCGTGAACAATCCTCTGCCATTATTCCTTTAAGTGTGCACACTGCTCATTCCAATCAGTGCCACAGAGAAGGAATCAAATGCGTGGAGTACTATGATAAACCAGTATGTTACGTACCAGTAGTACCAGAAAATCGATGAACCAGAGGAAAGTCATGCTAAAGAAGAAAGTTATCTAACTCCAGATTCCCCTGTGGAGGGGGGCGGTAGAATTACACCCACGGTATTCCCTGCGTGTCGTAAGGGGCTCTCAACTTGGGAGCGTGGGTTAGTGACCACGGGGCATTGAGTTGAGTCCTAGCACTGCTTCCACTTACTTGTGCCAGGCTCCTAATTTTCATCTATCCTATCCGACTTTCCTTGGTCAAATCTTGTTCTATTCCAACCCCGACGGGATTAGAACTTTCTAGGCCTAGAGAGTCGTTCGTTTTTACGCCCTTCGTGGCTCGTGTCTTTCTTTCGCTGATATCTTCCTTTTTCGCAGTGTCGGATTCCTTCCATTTTTCTCCCTGATTAGTGTTAAATAAAGGATGGTCACCTAGTTGCACTTCCTCTTAAAACAATAATCACCACCACCACCACCACATTAACACGTAGCATTTCTCCTCTAATGGTTGGCGTCCAGAAAAGCATCCAGCCGTAAAAGAATGCCAAATCTGCTACACACCCTGACCCGCAGTAAGAACCGGATAGAGTGGGGAGTAATAGAAACGAGCCCAGTGGCATCACTGCTCGCTTCTCACCAAGACAGTCCGGGTTTGATTCCCGGCCAATATTTGTGGGATTTACGAAATGAAATACCACGCCCATTTTCCTGGAGATGAAAAATGGGAAACCACGAGAAATAATTTTCGAGGATGGACGACGGGGTATTCGAACCCAGCAGCCTACCGAAGTAGCTGTAACTAGTCGTCCGGCAACGCACTGACCTAACCTGCTTGGTACCTTCTCCCAGACATGGAGGCTCAGCTCCATATATGGAGATATTTTAGGAAAATACCATTTATTTGCTAATGGCTTTACGTCTCACCGACACAGATAGGTCTTATGGCGACGGTGGGATAGGAAAGGCCTAGGAGTTGAAGGGAAGCGGCCGTGGCCTTAATTAAGGTACAGCCCCAGTATTTGCCTGGTGTGAAAATGGGAAACCACGGAAAACCATATTCAGGGCTGCTGATAGTGGGATTCGAACCCACTATCTCCCGGATGCAAGCTCACAGGCGCGCGCCTCTAACCGCATGGCCAACTCGCCCGGTGGGAAAAGACGTAAACGCATCACCATATTTCGTGTTGCAAAACGAGTTTCCCCCAGAAGTGTTATGTAAAGTAGGGGCAGTAGCTGCTTATAAGACTTTTAGAAATTACATTGCACTTCGTTTAGCTTACCTTATCTTGGGTGATGACACAACTTATCAAATGACCATTTGCTTGTCAACGCCGGTCGCATCCTGTCAACGCCGGTCGCATCCGGCACGGTTCCAGATTATGCGGTCGCTAGTGGCACGGGTCGCATGCGGCACGGTCGCATCTGGCACGCCACCATGCCGAACAAGCTAAGGCCACATCCGATTACGAGAAATTACTCACGAAGAGAGTTCGGAAAAACCTATCTCCAATATCTTGTGCATCGCTCTCTTGCAGCTCTCTGACTGTACATGTGACTGGACGAAATGATAATGTTATTTGCTTTACGTCCCACTAACTACTCTTTTACGGTTTTCGGAGACGCCGAGGTGCTGGAATTTAGTCCCGCAGGAGTTCTTTTACGTGCCAGTAAATCTACCGACACGAGGCTGAAGTATTTGAGCACCTTCAAATACCACCGGACTGAGCCAGGATCGAACCTGCCAAGTTGTGGTCAGAAGGTCAACGCCCTGAGCCACTCAGCCCGGTATTGGACGAAATGTTAGTCATATTTAGACAAATGAAAAGTAAACTCACCATTACCGGCTTCATTCAGCAAAACAAAATGTACACAGAAGCAGAAACTTACCTAAAAGAGAAAAAGAAAAATCAGTTAATACATTGAGCGATTCCACAGTACAAACGGGACATATAATATCTCTACTTGAAATTCTATAGCAATATGGCTGAAAGCTGAAAGCCCACTTTCACTGTTGTAGTACTGGAAGGGAACTGTGATATTGGCAACGTGAGGGTTTTATCAGCAGCAGTGCGAGAGTAGAAGTTAAAACAATACACAGAACAAAGCAGAACAGCGGGCGTTTTATCTCTCAACATGAACAAGGAAACGTAGTATCGGAAAATAAAACGGCAGCCAAAATCAACCCA
The DNA here is from genome assembly GCF_040414725.1 of Anabrus simplex. NCBI lineage: Eukaryota > Metazoa > Arthropoda > Insecta > Orthoptera > Tettigoniidae > Anabrus > Anabrus simplex. The sequence continues at coordinate 186,550,082 of NC_090267.1, forward strand.
TTGCGCTTAACTTACTCCTGATGAAAGTACACTAATAAAAGTGCATTAAAAATACAATTTCGATTAATGCTTTAAGTTCAAAAGTACGCGAAGAAAGGTCAAGGGCACCATGAAGAAACAGCAGCTGTGAAAGGTAGTCAAAGTAGGTCTACATCGTCACTTAGCATAATTTCCTGAGGACTATTCTTGACCGTGACCTCGGCATTTCAGTTATGACTAATAATTCGAAAATAAAAGCTCACTATCCTAACGATGCTTTACGTGGTCAGAACATTATGGCTTATCATACCATTCAATTGTCTTATACTTAGCATGCGTCAAAAAGAAATGAATATGCTTATTTACTGTAAGCTCTACGTGACCGAAGGAATGGTCACCTGAGCAAAAATATCTGATAGATATTAGAAGACTTAATTTTCAAATATTGTAAGAGGCAAGTCTGAAGACATATTACGAAAATTGTATAAAGTGAAACTCGTATGTGAAAAACATGCTCGAGGTCGGATGAATTTTGTTTATACATAGAATGATAACTAAAATAAAAGGCAAAAATATTACAGTTTATTATCACTGGGCAAGATTATGTTAATATGACTGAACTAAGGCTACAAGAGACAACATACTGGCTCTACAGTGAGATCCGTCTCAAGGACTGAAACGAAGACTGAGATGAAAATGAAAATCCACAGCCTGTTTCCAGTCATTGGACCGGCTGACTCAATCCGAAAAGTGACAATGTCCGGTGAAAAGAAATGTCTACGAAAAACTAGGATCTTGACAATATAATATTCAAATTTGCATTGCGTCGCACCGACACAGATTGGTATAATCGCAACCATGGGATAGGAAAGGGCTAGGAGTAGGAATCAAGCGACCGTGGCCTTAACGTACAGCCCCAGCATTTGCCTAATGTGAAAATGGACAACCACCGACAACTATATTCAGGGCTGTCGAAAGTGGGATTCGAACCCATTATCTCCCGAATGCAAGAGGACAGCTACGTGACTCAAACCGCGCAGCCACTTGCTCGGTTCGACGACAATAATAATGTTGTTGTTTGAGTCATCAGTCCATAGACTGGTTTGATGCAGCTCTCCGTGCCACCCTATCCTGTGCTAACCTTTTCATTTCTACGTAACTATTGCATCCTACATCTGCTCTAATCTGTTTGTCATATTCATACCTTGGTCTACCCCTACCATTCTTACCACCTACACTTCCTTCAAAAACCAACTGAACAAGTCCTGGGTGTCTTAAGATGTGTCCTATCATTCTATCTCTTCTTCTCGTCAAATTTAGCCAAATCGATCTCCTCTCACCAATTCGATTCAGTATCTCTTCATTCGTGATTCGATCTATCCATCTCACCTTCAGCATTCTTCTCCCGACCATTTCCCCTACTTCTCTGAGTCGACAATTCGTTTAGGATTTGGTCTTGTTTTACGGCTGGATGCCCCTCCTGACGCAAACTCTGCTAGGAATGATGTAATCATTATTGCGTATTTCTGCAGTGGATGGTTAATTCCCTTTGCTCAGGGACTGGATGTTTGTGCTGTTCCCAACATTTCTGTAACTCATACACCACATACAACACTATCCTCCACCACAATAATATGCAGTTTTCCATACCAGGCAAATACCTCCCCCCTCATCAGAGAGTACCATATCAATCACCACTGAGATGCATTTAGGGCAGTACCGAGCTCGATAGCTACAGTCGCTTAAGTGCGGCCAGTATCCAGTATTCGGGAGATAGTAGGTTCGAACCCCACTGTCGGCAGCCCTGAAAATGGTTTTCCGTGGTTTGCCATTTTCACACCAGGCAAATGCTGGGGCTGAACCTTAACTAAGGCCTCGGCCGCTTCCTTCCCACAAAAAAAAAAAAAAAAAAAAAAAAATTAGGGCAGTGCCCCTGGTGGCGGACTCCCTATCTGTTGTTAACCTGGTCTCTCTTAAATAATTTCAAAGAATTTGAATGCATCAAGCCCCTTAGTATGCTACAAAAGTTTCGAGAATGGAATTACGTACAAGGCTAACGATCAAATGTCAGGTCCACGGGGGTAAATACAAAATCAACTTGATCAGTGAAACAGAAGTTACCAAATTTCTATCGCGTGAGAATGAAACCATACCTACATACAATGGTAATGAAATGAAATGGTGTATAGCTTTTAGTGCCACAAGTGTCCGAAGACATGTTCGGCTCGCCGGGTGCACGTCTTTTGATTTGACTCCCGTTGGCGACCTGCGCGTCGTTATGAGGATGAAATGATGAAGACAACACATACACCCAGCCCCCGTGCCAGTGAAATTAACCAATGATGGTTAAAATTCCCGACCCCGCCGGGAATCGAACCCAGGTCCCCTGTGACCAAAGGCCAGCACATTAACCATTTAGCCATGGCATTTATAATGGTAAAGACACGGTTCAGACGACATAAATGGTTCAATTACAGAACTTTATAAGCCTTTTACACTGTACAACAGCAACTTCCGCGAGACCATGACCCACTTACTGTCTTGAAGGGCCTGCCCACACTACCCTCAGAACCTTAAGTTGGCTTTGTTCACGACTACTAACGCACGCAAGGCCATGTAAACTCATGATATGTATGAAACAATCAGTCTACTAAGAACGAAACAAAACAATTCTTCTTCTTCTTTATCTGTTTACCCTCCAGGGTAGGTTTTTCCCTCGGACTCAGCCAGGGACCCCACCTCTACCGCCTCGAGGACAGTGTCCTAGAGCTTCTGACTTTGGGTCGGGGGATCCAACTGGGGAGGATGACCAGTACCTCGCCCACGCAGCCTCATCCGCTTTGCAGAACAGGGGCCTTGCGGGGGATAGGAAGATTGGAAGGGACAGACAAGGAAGAGGGAAGGAAGCGGCCGTGCCCTTAAGTTAGGTACCATCCCGGCATTTGCCTGGAGAAGAAGTGTGAAACCACGGAAAAACACTTCCAGGATGGCTGAGGTGGGAATCGAACCCACCTCTACTCAGTTGACCTCCCGAGGCTGAGTGGACCCCGTTCTAGCCCTCGTACCACTTTTGAAATTTCGTGGCAATGCCGGGACTCGAACCCGGGCCTCCGGGGGGGTGGCAGCTAATCATACTAACCACTACACCACAGAGGCGGATACAAAACAATACAAAAGCCACACATTTTCAACAATACGTTTACACTGTACAGGACAAGGCAGCGAGTTATAATTACAAAACATTCGATTCTTTCTCTAAGACGGAGCAGTGCACGCAGAAAGTGTAGTGGAAAAGAGACTGGAACTGCCACTCTACCAGCAGTCCATCGTTATGTTGTACTGAAGGTTTACTTCGAAGCCAACATTTTCAGTGTTTACTTAGAGAGTCAAACAGATAGAAGACTGCTACGATGGTTTTATTTTATCATTCATCTTCTTCTTCATCGTCATCTTCTTCTTCTTCTTCTCACTCCACTTTTACCACACCCCGTTGACTTCGTGAGGTGCAAACTGTGTGCCATATGTGAGCTTGGCCCTGTTTTACGGCCGGATACTCGTTCTGACGCACAATGCAGAGATAAATATTCATTACCGCGTGTTTTTGGGGTGGTGGGTAGTGTTGTGAGTTTTGTGTATACGGAGAGATGTGTAGTAAGACGAACACAATTACCCAGTCATCGAGCTAGACGCGGCTTAAATCCACGACTCGGGCAGGAATCGAACTCGGGACTCTAGACAGCATCCCAGATGTGCTCAATGGGATTGAGATAGGGGTTCCTCGAGGGCCAGGCAATCATCTTTCACATTCGCGGAGTGTTCATCGAAGTAGAGAGACAATTCGAGAGCCATCGGCTGGTGCATTGTCTTGCTGTAGGTACAGGTCGCCTGCGGGATGCTCGAGGCGAACAAAGGAGTGAACATCATCCGCGAGCAAGTTCTTGTGACGTTCGTCAGTGAGAGACGTTGATATATATCAGCGTTCCCATTTCATACCATGTAAACAGTTCCTATACAAGGATACCACCACCGCTGGTCAGAAGGCCAGTGCCTCAACCGTCTGAACCACTCAAGCCAGCAATATAAAATTCAAGAGGACACGTTTATTGGAAGAGGAAGGAGGGCCATGAATAACTGACCGAGGAAGATGGTCGATACATTTCCAACTTCTTTGAAATCATTTAAAACTCGATAAACAATTGATAGGGAATCTGCCACGTGGGCAACAGTCTTAATTGCAGATGAGTGGTGACTGACTGACTCCCTTTCTTCAGCTTATCCCAGTAATTTCTAGGGTCGCTGGAACCACCCAGGCTCATTTTGGTTTTAGTCGGGGGTTTAAGGCCGGATGCCCTTCCTAACGCCAGGTGATTTTTGAGATGAAAATCTCAAACCAGGATCGACCGGGATTCGAACCTCAGCCCTCCGGCCGGGAAACCAGCAGCTAAGCCACTCAGCTAATCACACGCCCTCTGACCGACTGATTTAAAATACAGGAGTGGTTCTTAGGTTTGACTGCTGCTTGTAATTATTGTTTTAAAGGACAAACAACGATCTTATCATGCGCTTTTAATTTGGCAAAAATCGCAGACGACAATACATTTGAAACCTCGAAGAATGAGGAAGCAAGTGGAGGTGTGGTCAGGCTTTGCAGGAACGCCGTAAATGCCACAAGTCTTAAGTTACAAGGCCTTAGGCGTTGAAGTACGACAATTAACAGAGTGCGGTACTATGTATCGTATCTCGCCATCATGTTCAAGCTCTCCTGCAAGTAATCTGCATTACGACTGGAACGTTCTGGACTGTGCCAAGCTGATAACATTCCAGTCTTTTACTGTCAGTGATCATGTCTCTGTACATTTTATTGTGTGTGGCGCTTTATCGTCACCCTAATAGTGATAGTTTTTCGGTGACCCTGGGATGGGTGAAGGCCGTGACAAGGAAGATAACGGCTGTAGCTTTAATTACCGAGACACAGCATCGAAATTTGTTTGGGGTGAAAATGAAAAACCTACCGGGCGATTTAGCCGTGCAGTTAGAGGTGCGCAGCTGTGAGCTCGCATCCAGGAGATAAAGTGTTCGAACCCCACTGTCGGCAGCACTGAAGATGGTTTTCCGTGCTTTCCCATTTTCACACCAGCCAAATGCTGGGGCTCTATCTTAAGGCCACGGCCGCTTCCTTCCCATCCCTACGCCTTTCCTCTCCCGTCGTCGCCATAAGACCTATCTGTGTCGGTGCAACGTAAAACAAATAGCAAACCAAAAAATGAAAAACTACGAAATATAATCTTTGGGGATGCTGCAAGCTTACAACTTTAAGACACACAGCGTAGCGTTACGGAGTAGCAACTTTTACACTTTCTACAATTATGCGAAGAACATACGACATTCCTTTTCCTCAACAGGTGGTTATACCAGAATGGACTCGCAATGTAATAATCATTTTACACATCACCGATAACCTTATAAGACACGTTCTCTCCACATATAACTATGCAGGACTGTATTTAAAAAAAATTACGTTATCCATATAAACTCCAAACATGAATATTATACTTGTATAACTGAACACTGCCAGACGATAGGTGAGAAACTGTCATAATATTGCACATCTGCACACACACACTTATTTCTGCTGCTTACAAAGATGAAACGGTAATATTTTTCACCGCCGCAGCCGTTTATTTTCGTTCCCCTGCTTGGGTTATATGAGACGGAATAATTCTGTGCATTCTAAAGTACGTACACACTACTGTATGTATCATGCATGCACTAGGTAATAAGAGGAACACTGTTCACGGGTGCAATCGAGGGACCCTATGAAAAATATCAGCGAGCAATGAATTTTTTAATTTCAATTTCCATTTCTGGAGACAAGAGTCATGGAAGGCGAGGTGTGTTCTACCTACTAGGGTCTGTAGCAGACATGTTACACAGAACTTCAGGCGTCAGTAACAATCTACCTACGTAAACATCGGTCTGATTTGAGCAATGAAGGCAAATACCTTACGCTGAAATTCAAGGAACAAAACTTAAACGTCTTTAGCAATATTAGTAAAGCTGGCCAGAATATAAACATTACAACTAAATTGCAGTAGAACCTGCTATCTATGAACATTAAGCCGGGTTGAGTGGCTCGGATAGTAGAAGTGCTGGCCCACCGAGTCCAAAATTTGCGGGTTTGAGTTTGATCCCGGTTTAGTTTGTGGTATATGAAGATGCTCAAATACAACAGCCACGTGTCGACAGATTTACCGGCATGCAAAAAGATTTCCTCCGGGGCAAGATTCCGGCACATCGGCAGAGCTCCAATTAAAATATCCTCCGCGCCTTTAAGCGGAAAAACTATATATTTTTACGCACTGAGTTCAATCGTTTCTCTTTACAATCTCCGTACGCCGAAATATCGCAATCGACCCATTCTTGTGAAATTTTCATACCCTGTGATTTATATGCACCAACACACTCATGTACGAATTACATCACAGTTTCCTTTGATTTGCGATCAACTATATATTTCTTTTATCATAGAAATGTACTTTCGGTGACTGTTTGGTCTCATCAAAACTAAGAGATTCAGTAGGATTGCTATCTTTGTTTACTTTGAACCTCACCACACTACAATCAGATCCTGGGATACGTTCTTGGTCTAATTCATGTGATCAACTCGATCGCTTTCTTTGCTAAAGAAATATGTATTTTTTCCCCATTCTGTTCTGTTGATACAATTAAAACACAGATCAGAAAACTCTCACATTTAAAATGGCATTATACCGAAGCAAAATAGGAAGCAATCACTTTGAAGCAGCAACACTAACTCGCAAGGAATGCAAATATTTGCTAGACTCACGCGATTCACCTACACCAATACATAAACTCATTATCATGAAGAAACAACTGAATAAAAAACAAGAAATTACACTACTTACAGTTACAATCCATGCATAGTTTAATGTTAGTTGCTTTACGTCCCACTAACTACTTTTTAAGGTCTTCGGAAACGCCGAGGTGCCGGAATTTAGTCCCACAGGAGTTCTTTTACGTGCCAGTAAATCTACCGACACGGGGCGTGCATAGTTTGTGAGACGTATCAATCTATCAGTGTTCATTATTAAAAAAATATGCATCCATCATCTAGATAAGATACAGTGTGTTAATTAATATACATGATAAATCAATTAGTAAGGTAAGAAAATCGTGGGGAAAAAACCACAAGTGAGAAGAAACACACTTAAATACACATTCCTCTTTCATTTTAGACTGCACACCCCACTTTTCCCGTCTATAATTTGCTTTGCAGTACACTACAATAGCCTTCTCCAAGTTTTCTGGCATAAATATGCAGCGTTTGTCTGTTAAAACTAGCTTCAATGCGAAGAATGATCTCTCTACATACACCGATGTGATAGGTTAGTACTTGAATTCGAGAGCGAGTGTAGGTGTCAAATATTCTGGTAGATCCACATTATCAGTACCAGCCAAGATGCAACCACGGCCGACTTGATGCGTCGCTCTAGCTAGCTCCTTACCGGCATTGACAATCGGGTCCACGCACTGTAATCGGAGTAGTTACACAGCTCGACACGTGGCGCTGGCGGCCGACCTATTTGCGGTAGAAATGCATACTTCTTTATGGAAAATATATTGACTTTGGTTGCCGATTTATCGTAATTTAAAGCTATGGAGAATGTTACATGGGTTAATACTGTTAAAACGATTAATCTTAAAGGTTACTTTCGTTGATATTTGCCAAAATGATGTGAAATGAAACTGCGGAGGATGGAGTAGTCCAACTGACGTTCCTTAATTGTGAGGAATAATAGAAATCGTTTTTATTATCGTGGTATTTAGATACATAGCAGAACTTACCACAATGCTTCTGTCTTCTGATGTTAATATTGAGATTAAGAGTCATTGTTCAATTAGAGTTTTAAAATTCTTCAAGCGCTGCTCTTAGGAAGGGGGCTGGACAAAACATAAAAGTCTACTTTTTCCATACTCGTGTGCAGAACATAAATATTTTGACTCGAACATGTTTAAATGTTAATTTCAATATATATAGTTTCAGATTACATTTCATTCATACCTTTCACTAGAATAGTAAATACCGGGCAAGCTGGTCATGCTAAATTCAGAAAATAAATTTTACTTGAAATGCAGTAGGGTGGAACAAGTTGGCCGCGCGGCGTGCAGCTGTGAGCTTGCATCCGGGAGATAGTGGGTTCGAACCCCACTGTCGCCAGCTCTGGAGATGGTTTTCCGTGGTTTCCTATTTTCACACCAAGCTGTACCTCAATTAAGGCCACGACCGATTCCTTCCCATTGCTAGCCCTTTCCTATTCCACCGGCGTCATAAGACCTATTTGTGTCGGTGCGACGTAAAACAAATAGCGAAAGAAGAAGTAGAAGAAGAATAATTTTAAATACAAATTCAGTGAGAGAAAAGTATTTTGAGTAAATAAATTGTAAACTGTTCTCTGCGAGATGATGATGATGCTTGCTGTCTAAAGGGGCCTAACATCTAGGTCATCGACCCCATTGCTTAGGTAACAACACTTCATACGTTGGCCTTACCGTCATAGCAGTAGTTATTCTTACTTGTCAATGTTTAAATGTTAAAGTTAAGATTATCTTGAACAAAAATGTGTTGTGTTGCTGTCATATGGCAAACACGACACCGCCTAAAGGATTATTCTATGAAAGAAAATTTATGGGTAAAAATACCTGATTAGCGTGATTAGCGGCCACTCACGGAGGCCCGGGTTCGATTCCCGGCCCTGCCACGAAATTTCAAAAGTGGTACGAAGGCTGGAACGGGGTCCACTCGGCCTTGGGAGGTCAGCTGTGTAGAGGGTGGTATCGATTCCCACCTCAGACATCCTCGAAGTGGTTTTCCATAGTTTCCCACTTCTCCTCCTAGCAAATGCCGGGATGGTAACTAACTTAAGGCCACGGCTGCTTCCTTCCCTCTTCCTAATAACAATAACGTTATTTGTTTAACGTCCCACTAACTACTTGTTAAGGTCTTCGGAGACGCCGAGGTGCCGGAATTTAGTCCCGCAGGATTTCTTTTACGTGCCAGTAAATCTACCGACACGGGGCTGTCGTATTTGAGCACCTTCAAATACCACCGGACTGAGCCAGGATCGAACCTGCCAAGTTGGGGTTAGAAGGCCAGCGCCTTAACCGTCTCAGCCACTCAGCCCGCCCCTTCTCTCTTTCCTTCCCTCTTCCTTGGCTATGCCTTCCAATCTTCCCATCCCCAACACAAGGCCCCTGTTCAGCATAGAAGTTGCGGCCGCCTGGGCGAGGTACTGGTCATCCTTCCCAGTCGTATCCCCCGACCCGCAGTCTCACGCTCCAGGACACTACCCTTGAGGTGGTGTAGGTGGGATCCCTCACTGAGTCCGAGAGAAAAGCCAACGCTGGTGGGGTAAACAGAGTAAGAAAAAAAGAAAGAAAGAACGAAGTTAAATACCCGACATAGAAACGGAAAACTAAGACGAGAGTGTTACCTGCTTTTAGCCACTCCGTAGTTTTGTCCTGGTCTACAGAGAATTCGTGAAAATGATAGTGTCCCTTTGCTTTTTTTTTTCCTGTTCGGAATACAAAAAGGCACACAGTAATATATATATTCGAATATTTCCTAACACAGTTAAAGAAAAGCAAATCAACACACCATTAAAAAACTAATTAGCAAATAAATTAAAATCCTTGTTCAGGACGAAGTTACAACGAGAAATCACTTTGTTCTTGTTTCCATAAAATTTCTGCTCGAAGTACGAAAAGGTGCACAAGAATGTCTCAAATTCCAAGATTTGTAAACACAATTTAAAAAAATATAATCACCACACTACACAATAAAAAATAAGCTCACTAGCGCATAACTATCAGATCTCATTATCAAGCCAACAAGCACCTCATTGCGAACACATTGCCAACATTTACGACAGCAAAACCAAAAAATAAAACTGGAAATGCGGCAATTTGCGGTATACAGCTTCCTGTCAGTGGGTAGTAGGCCAGCGCTCCAGCGGCAGTATGGTGAAACTTTCCAATTACAGCTTTATGCTGGGCTTCACAAGCGATTGTCCAGGCCAGTATAAGGAGCGCAGCGAGGTATCCAGTCGGCCGTGATGCAACATACGTGTTTCTAACTTCTTGACTCATTCTCGTATGATTTGTAAGTGTGTCTTGGTTAAGTGCCAGCTCCCTTGAACCGTTTCATTGCCGAAAGAGTTCACGCCAATAATTACTTTACATTTTCTTCGAGACAGCTTGTAAAACATGTTAAAATATTGTTACGAATATATAACTCCATCTGTTTCATTACTCTCATTTATTTCAGGATGACCTAATAAATGCACACACACACACACACACACACACACACACACACACACACACACACATATATATATATATATATATATATATATATATATATATATATATATATATATATATATATAAGCATTTCAAACCAGTTATGAATGGCCACACTAATTATAGTCTATTTACATATCTCTCTTCTGTATACACAGTAGGAGGTCTAGCCCGCTCGTCTACCTGCTGACGCCTAAGCCTCACTTTCATTTCCTCAAGTCCAGTCAATCAACTCATACAGCAGCTGTGCGTAGATAGCTGGATATGAACACAGAGACACTGGCTATACAACACACGACAACTGTTCGTTGGTTCGAACTCCAATGATAGTCCGGTACTTCACACAATCACATGAAGTGAACAACAATCAGCAACAGCTCAACAGTATCCCAACAGCAGGACGATACTCACGACAGCAAATATTAACCCACATCCAAGTATCCTCACACTCACGATAACTGCTGCAATCGCTGATTCACGGCGGTCCTCAATCCACAGAAGCACACGCACACGCGCACACACACACACGCACGCACACACAGACTCCAAGGCAGTACACAGTCTTCTGTCCCGTACGCCCGTCTCCCATGCAGCTACTCACTGGACACTCCAACCCCACAACAACAGCTCCTGGTTCAGACCTCGGTGGGACACTAGCGACAGCCAACACCTCTGTCGCCCTCAGCCCAACCACCGAACCCCAACTCACCGAGTGTCACATTGGCTCCACCTCGGAGTCCAACTGTCGCTCACTCTAAAGGTGGCTACACACGTTACTGTATAACTGTGCGATTTAACTGCAATGGTGAATTGCACAGTAAAACTAAGGCCCTATAGCGTCCGCAGTTATCTGTATCGATCGACAGTACTCATCAGACATTTATCAAAGCAACATGTCACCGACGGACGATGATGACGTACTAGCGGTGTTGGGCCTATGTGTGTATATAACGAAAAAGCAAAGAAGACGCGCAGCGTGTGGTCTAAAGATTGGCTTCTACAGAGAAAGCAATATTCACACGTAAATTTATTAAATGAAGTCATGCTTCGTACCACCGAAAGGTTGGCACAATTACTTAAGAATTGATGAAGAGACTTATCTACACCTTCTACGTATAACTGGTTACTCCGTTTATAAAGAAAACGGATACCGGTACTGTAATGAGACAAGCTATAACTCCTCGTGAGAGATTGTCCGCTACCTTAAGATATTTAGCCACAGGTCGGTCATCTTTTTTTACAACTACGTCTCTGTTGTTTAACTCCTTTTTGTAAGGACTCCTAAGATTATTAGTCTTTTTTACAACGACGTCTCTGTCGGCTTTGCAATCAGTGAATTTATATTTTGCAATCAACTTATTGTAGGCGGCGTCTTTTCTGTTCCGATTGTGATAATATTTAGATTGCGTCTGCTAGAGACAGGATTCATGTCTATAGCATTCAATGAAAGCTTCTAAATGCTCACGATATCCGCTTTGGTCTTCCTGAGACATGTTGTGATAATTTTTACTACGCACTACCTTAACGAGTGACTCACTTGAACTGAGCAATCGGCAGTAGCCACGGTCCACACGTTGCGATAAAACTGTGCAAACGCAATCGACACAGATTTATTGGTCAAACACTGACTCCCACACGGAGTCCAACTCTGACTGACTCTCCGGGGCTCGTCTCCCTTTTTATAGATCGCGTAATTTGATCGAGAAATTTCACGATGTCACTGGAGGCAGAACATTCCCGTTGAATCTCAAAGAAACTCACAGGTAAGCCGGTCGCCGAGAACAATACACGGGAAGTCCGGCCCCATCCCACAGGCTGGCTGGGAGATTCTAGTTCGTCTGAGTCACCAGCCCTTCCTGGAAAAACCTAAAGGTGCTACCAAGGGGTGAAACGTAACAAAATGCACAATAAATGTCCTAAACATGCTCAATAAATCCGAAATTTGAAATGTATGTACTAATCTCAAATATATGCAATCTCTCTCTCTCTCTCTCTCTCTCTCTCTCTCTCTCTCTCTCTCTCTCTCTCTCTCTCTCTCTCTCACACACACACACACACACACACACACACACACGCGCGCTATGAAACAATAATTAAACCAATTTCACCTTCAAATGCACTTCCTTGTCGGTTTTGGAGGTATACATATTGGCAAACAAAACATGGATTTGGATACAAATGCGATGTATAGTAATGACATTCAGAGCACGACTAGAGTGTCTCACAAAGGACCATCAATCAATGTTATGAAAAAACTGAAACCGATGTATACACCATCCGAAAGAGCACACTGAAATATGTATCTACGAGTTACAGGGCGGTAAAGATGTGCGGGTGGGGGCCGTTAGTGTCCAGTCGGAGTGAAGTTATTTTGAACTGTTGGCGCGATGTAAGGAGAAGCGGGCGAGAGAGAGGGAGACAGCACTGTGAGTACAATGATGCATCCTGAGTTGTGTACGGGTCGTCCCAAATAAGCTGCTACCTAACCCTCTTAACGCAGTGAATCACTTTGAAGAAAATATTTTCCAATTTTCCGTTTTAACCAAAGAAGATGAGAATGTTTCATTATTTAGCCTAGTAGATATATTAGTCTGATACAGAAATAATATACAGGCAGACTTAAGATATTAATGAATACGAACCAGTAGACCTATATGAAACAGTGTTAGTGCCCGACGAATACGAATCTCCATCAGAAGAATCTACTATACTTCACCTTCATCAAAACAGGAGTCAAAATCAGAAGGTCCTCAGAGCCCGGGAAAACATAATAGTAGAATGGTCATTGGAAGAAAAAAGAAATATTATAAACACATGGTTGAGTGAAAAGAAGCGGAACCCAAAGCAAACATTTCTCACTTATCATGGAACTCTTATCAAAAACAGATATCCTCGATTGAAGCACGAGATGCAGTTGTACGGTTACGTGCCAGATGCGACAGTGCCGGATGCGACCAGGCCATTATCGTGCCAATAGCGACCGAGTGGATAAGCATCGTGCCGCATGCCACCCATCAATCACAACTGATCTGCATTAAGGGCTGTCACTAAGTGGCAGATTGCTTATAAGTAGCTAACTTGGTCTTTTCTAAAAGAAAGGTTTGACACCGTGGTTAGCAGGCTCGAGTGCCGTTGGTCGAAAGAAAAATATAATCAAGTTGCTGGCTTTACGTCCCAGTAACTAATTTTATGGTTTAAGGAGACGCCGAGGTGCCGGAATTTAGTCCCGCAGGATTTATTTTACGTGCCAGTAAATCCACCGACACAAAGCTAACGCATTGAGCAGACCCCTTGGTGTTATTCGAGAGAAGTAGGCTACGTGCCGAAACCGGATTTCATCTTTCCCTACTTCATTATCATAATGTCACATCCAGACGCGCAGGCCGACCACGGGCGTCTGGTAGAAAGACCTGCACCAGGCAAGCCGAACACGTCCTCGGACACTCCTGGTAGTAATAGGACACGATAAGTAAGTAGGCCTAAGTCGTAAATAATTTCAGAGAATTAGGATTTTTTTTGCTAGTGGCATTACGTCGCACCGACACAGACAGGTCTTAAGGCGACGATGGGATAAGAAAGGGCTAGGAATGGAAAGGAAGCGGCCCTGGTCTTAATTAAAGTACAGCCCCAACATTTGCCTGGTGTGAAAATGGTAAACCACGAAAAACCATCTTCAGGGCTGCCGACAGTGGGATTCGAACCCACTATTTCCCGGATGCAAACTCAGGGCCGAGCGCCTCTAACCGCATGGCCAACTCGCCCACTGGGAATACACGTAAACGCATCACCATGTTTCGTGTTGTAAAGCGAGTTTTCCCCAGAAGTGTTATGTAAGGTAGGGGCAGTAGCTGCTTATAGGACTTACTGAAATGGCATTGCACTTCGTTTAGCTTACCTTATCTTGGGTAATGACACAACTTATCAAATGACAATTTGCTTGTCAACGCCGGTCGCATCCGGCACGGTTACAAATTATGCGGTCGCTAGTGGCACGGGTCGCATGCGGCACGCCACCAGTTGTACACGCACGCACATTAATGGTGTCCCGACATAAACAATCAACACTGCCCCACTCCAGTACTGAAAAGGAGGGGAGAGAGTAAAGGGATAGTGTTGAAGGCCACTCCAGTACTGAAAAGGAGGGGAAGGGAGTGAATAGGTAGTGCTGAATCCACAGTGTGTGTATTCGGGCGTTATACTGTAACATTGTAATAAGATGGCTCATATCCTATCACAGGTGAATCGAGGACGTATTATTGGCATGTGGGCGGCTCACATGGTCCCCCAAGCAATAGCACAAGCAATACCATGCAGTCTTAAGACAGTTTGGATATGCATAGAAATATGGCAAGAACGAGGTGAAGAAGGATTGGTAGACCCGATATAACGCAGCTACAAAATATTCCTAACTAGTATAAAATACTTTTCGGTTAAAAACATCCTTTACCTCTTAATACTGTAATTATCAGAGTAGGTTACTTTTTATTTTTTTATGTTAAAATTCTATTTGTTCGGGGCGTCGACCTATAGAGTTATTTTGCCCCTACTTGCACAATATATGAACCTGCATGTAATTGGAATTGCGAAAGTGTTGAATGTGAGAAACGTTAAGGACGACACAAACACGCAGTCCCCAGGCCAGGGATATAATCATTTACAATTAAAACCCCCTGACCCTGCCGGGAATCCAACCCGGGGCGGCCGGTCGCGTTGCCCCGTACACCACGGGGCCGGACGAGTAGGTAACCTAATGCTGTAGGCCCTACTTCAACACATCCGCCATTCGATCACAACGAAGTCTTGTAGCGGGCTGTCTGCATGCAGTCCATCCAGCAATGCGTTAAGCGAAAAGGTGTCATTGTGCCTTCGACACTACCTCTTCACTCCCTTCCCCCATGTTTTGTACTGGATTTGCCTTCAACACTACCCCTTCACTGTCTCCCCTTCTTTTCAGTACTGGCGTGGGGCAGTGTTGATTGTTTATGTCGGGATACCAATAATGTGCACGTCTGTACCGTTTTAAGGACGATATTGCAAAAGTGGATTTTACTGACAAGCCATCTTCTAATTTAACAGTCACAAATAAATACAGGCAGCTGTACGAGTTGATGCTTAGGAAATTTAAGGAAGCTCACGCGAACAACTTGATAGTGTACGATATGAACTTATAAAAATGGGCCCGTGATGAAAGCAAATCACTTTATTTACCTTTGTCAACAACGGTGCAACATGAGTATAGAATTTCAAGCAGCATTTCACATAGGGTCACGAAAAATTACGCAGTTTGTCACACGAAAATAAGAAGAGGAGGATCAAACTACTAACAGTATACTGCATTCCTGGAGAGAAGAGACAATGTTGCTTACAGAACAGTATGGTGCTGACAATGTGTATAATGCAAATCCATCTGGCATCAACAAAGAATCGCATTCCGGGAGAACACTTGATCGCTATGGTACAATCACAAATTGTACAGACACTTTCATTCACAATTATGCCAATTGTATCATGCATGGGACGTCTCCTTCCCTGTCTTGTTTATTGTACTGCAAGAATCAAAGCCAGCAAGTCAAGCTGTCTAGCAGGGTATGTTTAAATCCCCAATTTAATTGTGCAGTGGTCGAAATCTGGAAAATGACAAAAGACCTTTTCCGTATAGGCTATTTTTCGAGTTGACATTTTTACCTCACACTGGTCCATCGAAATGTTTACTGTTGGATTCCTGGGTGGTGTTGCATTTATTTAGCATTGTGCCCACAATTATTTTTTGTTTCTTGCTAAGGAACTTAAGACTGTCTTCAGCTTCACTTGACACATTAACTTAATTTGCAATCTGCTTTAATTTAGCTCTACATGCAACTAATTTCTTTTCGATTCTAATTAAATTTCTACCAAGGTTTTTAACTTGCCTCCTCAAATTTAGAATAGTGTTCTAGAAGCATCAACGTTACTATCAGCTTTACAGGGCTAACTGAGACCAGTTTCTTTTATTTTTACATTATCGTTTTATTAAGTATTTTAGACGTCGACCGAAAATTTAATTCATTACATTCTAAGCTACTACTGTTAATATTGTCATTGCCAACATGTTCTTTGAGTAACTCTCGTTTCAATGGAGCTTTTCGAATTTTCAGGGACGTGCTTAAATAGGGCGGTAAGTTTGGAAAAATGTGAGGGACAGCTCCTGGCTTTAAGCTCCACCTTATTCTCGGAATTTCAACTTTCCCCCCATTAGTATTGAAGGAGTATACCTTTATAATAAGATCTTCCGAAAAATGACACTCACAAATCCTAGACTTACGCGTAAGCTACATGTCTTTTTTTTTTTTTTTTTTGCTTTACGTCGCACCGACACAGATAGGTCTTATGGCGACGATGGGATAGGAAAGGGCTAGAAGTAGGAAGGAAGCGGCCGTGGCCTTAACTAAGGTACAGCCCCAGCATTTGCCTGACATGTCTTTTCTTAGGGTCGCTCTAACCCACTCAGAGAAATGCTCCTTATTTTCAGGTGGTGAGAACAAATGCTTATCTTCACCTGACCTGTAACCAGATCGACACCCCGGCACAAAGCACGACGGCATTTTCAGACTCACTATATTCCAAAATATAGTTATTATAGTCAAAAAATCACTCCCGCTAAAAGTATAAACGCGCGCACCCGGTATAAACCATGCCATCTGTCCATCCAAAGCAGGGCCTCTCAAACGCCCAAAATCTCACGCGTGCAAACAGCGGCGCAGAGTTCCTGTGCACACTGCACCGGTTCCACTCGCCTCGGCTCGGACCAACGCTTCGTCTCTGGGCTACTCGGCTAAGCTCGGCTCAATTCGGCTCGGATTTTGAGCGCTACGGAGCAAGTGAGGAAGAGTCGAGACAGGGGGGAGAGAGCGAGACAGGCGTGGGGAAAGAGAGGAGAGACAGCGATATTGCTCCAAATCGAGGAATGGGGGGTCTGCACTCTGGGCAACAAAGCGAAGTCGTCTTTTGCACCGTGCACAGTGCATGCACCAGGCACATGCACCCTGAGAGGCCCTGATCCAAAGGATCGTTGCGCTGCAGCGGCAAATCTCCGCACTGTAGCCACTAGGGATGGGCACTATGTCCCTGTTTCGGCACAAGGTGCCGGTGCACAGTTATGTTCCGCTGTTCCAGAACACCGAGTGTCAATTGTTCCGAAACATTCTCAAGCGAGCCGGAGACAATGACTCGCTGTCCCATCAGAAGCGCCACTATGCACTGCCCTTCGCCTACTAGCTGAACTGTGCAGCGGGCGCACGGGACGCGGGACTGTAACTGCGCAGTGTAGAGAGAACTTCGAGAGGCAGCATTACATGCTCCGCGCCAGTGGGAACTGGGAGTGTGCCTGTACGGAACGTGCTGTGTGGTGTGTGCCTGTGTGTAGTTATGGCCATGTCCAGCATAAAGCTGCAGGGAACGTGAACGAACAGTCGGAACAATGAAATTCGCGCCCAATAATCACGTTAAAGGCTGCTTTTAGGTTAAGATATTTCCGGCCAATATAAAATACACATAGCACGGTTACAATGGCAGTGCAGGTGTTTAACAGTAACCAATTCGAGAATATTTTTACCAGTTGAATGTATTGGCATGTATTGTGAGTAATTAGTGAGTAATTAATATCTCGAAAATATCCCTCAACACTTTCTCGGGGATTGACGTTAAACATTAATTTGGACTTTAAGGAAACTTTTAAGCCCAAGAAAAATATGGGTCGTCGCTTTGGAATTAAAAATATAACTGGATGAATACATTGTACTTTCGTGCTGTTAGGCCGGGCGCACATTGAGAAGCAGTTGGCCGCAGAGCAGGGAAGAGCAGAGCAGAACAGCGCAAAGCTTACGAAATTGCAAAGTGGATGTGAGCGCACATTGCCACGCAGGGTCTCGTCGGTTTTCAGAAATAACATGTTTTCTTTAGACTCTGTGATACTGGGGCATCCAGTATAAAGAGGCTCTTTTTTTCTTTTTCTTCAAGCATTCGCGATTTTTCTCATTTTGTTAGTCATCTTCACCATTTTCCTTGTGCTCATGGCAACGCGGTTATTCAGCTTAAGACAATCGCAATAAAAACAACCACCTTCGCCAGTTTACAAGACTGAACAATATTTCTATGTTACCGATGCTCGGCGTTCATATGGACTAAGCAAAGAATTTAATTCATGATTATTTTTTATATTTTTCACGTCGCACCGACACAGATAGGTCTTATGGCAACGATGGAATAGGAATGGGAAGGAAGCGACCGAGGCCTTAATTAAGGTACAACCCCCCCCCCCAGCATTAGCCTGGTGTGAAAATGGGAAACCACGGAAAACTATCTTCACGGTTGCCGACAGTGGGGTTCGAACCCCCTATCTCCTGAATACAAGCTCATAGCAAGGCGATCCTAACCGCACGACCAACTTGCATGGTAAATTCATTAATAGGATTACAGTGCGGGAGAGGGAAAAATATGTATTTACAAATGTACTGCTAGATTTTCATCTAGTTGTCACAAGACACAAGATACTAAAATCAATCGACATTGACAATCTGTTGTGAACGCGTTTGCATTTATATTTGACAAGACATGATAAATGATTTTCCGTATTTATCTCTTCACATAAATGTGATGATGGATGACGGCGACGGAGTAGGCGATGATGCTCCCCATAATCAGCATTAGATCTTTGTCTTAAATTCTATATGTTGCGAGAACTTGGATCACGGATTGTTTCATAGATATATGAGGATTACATTCTTTTGTTTGCTGTTTGTTTAACGTCGCACTAACATATCGAAGGTTTTCGGCGACGGAAGAAGGGTGGAAGATTGGGAAGGTAGCGGGCGTGGCCTTAAGGTACAGCCCCAGCATTTCCCTAGTGTGAAAATAGGAAACCACGGAAAACCATCTTCAGGGCTGCCGACAGTGGGGTTCGAACCCACTATCTCCCGAATGCAAGCTCACAGAGGCGCGACCCTAACCGCACGGCCACTTGCTCGGTGGATTACATTTTAGGCCTCTCTCTAAACTACCTTGTTACGCAGCGTGAATAAAATTATTTATAGCCTAGACTGCAGTGCCTTATTCCCCGAATTTACATACCGATTTTCATTAAATTCTGTTCAGCCATTTTCTCACGAACATACGTACATACATACATACGTACATACTGCATTGCAGTCCACATGATTCACATAGTACCTACAAAACATGGTGAGACTGAATGGCTGTGGTAATTTTCTCCTCCATTTCTTAACTAACTGCGTGACACGTGCGCAGGAAACTGATTTCGAAGACTGCGCGTGGTAGGCGGAAGTAGGTGCAGAACCGGCCTGCTCTGCTCTGTCCTGCCCTGTCTGTCAACTTGCGATGGTGCAATGATTTGTGTGGATTACAAAAATCTGCTCTGCGCTGCACTGCTTTAGCTGCTTCGCTCTCTGCTCTCTGCACTTCGAATTCCTTCCCTCTCAACTTCCATTTACTTTCTTCAATATCTCGAAAATTTCCCTCAACACTTTCTCGGGGATTGATGTTAAAAATTAATTTGGACTTTAAAGAAACTTTTAAGCCCAAGAAAAACACGGGTCATCGCTTTGGAATTAGAGATATAACTGGATGAAAAAATGTTGACACTCCAACACAGGGCGGCACACAGCCGGTATCGACAGGCAGACAGCCAAGGCCAACTAATCTATCTAGTGAGGCCTTGGCACAGCACGTTCGGTTCAGGCACATTCCAGCTGAAGCGGAGCATGTTCTGTTGCCTCTCGAAGTTCTCTCTAGGACGCAGTTACAGTCCTGTGTCCTGTGTCCCGTGTCTCGGCACTCTGTACCGAAACACTCCGCCTCGAGTTCCTAATGTTGCGGAACAAGTGAATGTTCCGGTCTGCCCAACCCTAGTAGCCACTAGTTTCTCCATTGCTGTAATGCGAAGCGAGTGGAAGTGCTCTCACTTCCTCTTTCTATTCGCTATGATGTTATGAAAGGTGTTAATCGCTTTCTGACCCAGCGAGTCCTCACATTTCCTAGTATACCTCATTTTTGAGCTGCCATCGTTTTTTGCGGTTTCTCTATAACCACATAACCTTTAGTTGGGCTATTTAAGGATGCAACCAGCCTCTGGGCTGATAACTTAACAAGCAGGGTAGAACCCATCGGGATGGGATACTGCATGCACTGATCAGGCTAATGAGCTGTAAGCTGCACACGTTTGATTCGTAGTTCACTAAAATAATGTTTGTTTGTCCAACCCTTTGCCCCGTTTCTGTATGGGGTCGGGTATGAGGTGAGATGAATCTGTCGTGGCGGGTTTTTATGACCGGATGCCCATCCTGACGTCAACCTCATCAGAGGAGTTAATGAGATGAAATGAATGACGTGATATATGATAGTAGGGAGAGGGTGAAAACCGGTGCCGGCACATAGCCTACTCCTGTCGAATAGCACCAAGGCTTAACGTCTCCGTCCGACGGACAAATTACCATCAACAGTCATATGCCCTCAATCCATATGAGCACTGGGGAGAGGTTTGGAATTTAATCCAGGCTTTTGGCACGCAATCTAGTGATTATAAATTGTATACCACCACCTCCCCTACCCTGCCGGCCAACATTCTGAAGGTGAAATTTTTTCGAGCAACGGGAGTCGAACCAGCCAACCTCGGTGTCAGACCGTTTAGACTTCAGCGCCTTAATGATCATGACCACCAGGCGGGCTTTAGTTCACTAAAATAATAATAATAATAATAATAATAATAATAATAATAATAATAATAATAATAATAATAATAATAATATAATAACAATTGTACCAAGACCAAGGCCTCTCCGTCGGTTTAAATTGCCTCCTAACGCAGAAAATGCTGTGGGCAGTGTTATATTCCGTGAAGCATCAGATATCCTAGTAGTTCACCTTTTGGGACCAGATGTTCCTTGAATCATCAAATTTGTGATGCTATCTTGTGTTCAAAGCTCATCACTAATTGTTACCGTGCCTTTGCGGTAGTTATGCGTGAAAGAAGGTGCTGGGTGGTGAACAGGTCTCAAGCTACGAAAGTAAAATTAATTTAAAATTTAACAAGGTTATATTTTCTTTTCAAAATTAAGAAATAACAAGTACGGCAGGTACAGAGTAGCAAGGCAACAAAAGGTGCAATTACAATATTTACAGTATTTGGGCTTCGAGCCCCGAATTCACACTTCTAGGGCAATTAGCCCAACTTTACTCCAAAATAAGTTTTACCAGAGGGGCAGAAAACCCCATTCATGTTCAAGAGCACTTGCTCCAAATTACACAGAAAAGCCTCCTCGAGGCATACAACACTTAATTTTCAAGAAAGAGCCACACGCTCTCAAACTTTAAGCCTCTCAAAGGCCACACCAAACTCCACCTTCAAGTTGTCCTCTTGGGACATAGACACAGGGGTAACATACCCAACCTACTGAGGTCTATTAAATGAAAAAGGGTAATTACATGACCTCTAAAATAACAATTTGAGAGGAGGCGATCTGCACTCCTAATGTATTTGTTTCAAAACCTAATTTGGCTCTAGGCCACTAATACAAGGGCTAATCCCATACTACAGAGGTGACTTAAGAAGGAAACAATTTACATTACGTTGAAGAGAAAACAAATAAGTTCACCTCAAAACAATATGAGTGGGAGCTCGAGAGGGTTAAGCACTCTCTATCTCAATATGTAGTTTAAAAGATAGAATAGATACAAGTTTCTTTACATTTTAAGGAAGGTTACATAATGGAAAAACTTCGGACCCGCCCCGAGAGTTAAACTGCTGAGCTAGCAAAGAAAGAAGTTATTAATCGGCCATTACCTTGTTGTTGACCGCTGCCGACGAAAGAGGCGCTTCCCCCCCCCCCCTGCTATGTACTTTACACACTGAAAGATTGAACAGAAGTGGCGCAGAGACCCAAAAATCAGCAGTTTATATACTCGCGCGGAAAGTTCGAGGCGTTTTAGGGAAGAAAACACCCGCCCACAATCACTTTATTGGGTAGGATACAGCAACATATTCAAGTTGGGGGAAGATACATCAGATTGGTCAGAAATTAATAAAAGAAATTCGGGATTGGCTAAATACAAAACAAGGGGAAAGAGAGGGGTATACAGCCAACTTAAACAATGACTGAAAGAAATTTAACAAAGAACAAACTTATGAATTCAAAATTTCTCCAAAAAAAACAGTTCTTTCACTCCGTACTAGGGTGCACTATTGCTGATCTTCAGTAGTGTCCTCTAGAAGAGAAAGTTCACACTTCTTACTACAAGCAAAACAAAAATACGTCGAAAATGACACAGTTCAAAAACTCCAAAATTTCCAGGTAGTGACATCTTCTGAGAAAGTAGAAAATTAATACCGTAGATAAAGTTCAGACTTCCTCCAGCAGAGGAGTTTCAATTGGCGCACATTTTAAATTAGCGGCGTGGAGGTGTACCGCCCGGTACACTAATAATTGAGAATGTATTTGGAAGTTGGATATCCTATCAACTTTCAACTGTTTTTTAATACTCTGAAGTTATCAAAACCATTATCAAATTAATCCGACTATCAGAGGCTTATCAAACTGATTTACCAATAATAAAATTGATATCAAAACTCCTTTCATCCAATCAAAATCGAGATAATTAAAATAGTCCAGAAACTTCGGCCAAACCCCTATATAAGGATACATTTTTTTAGTAATGTGGTCTTGTTTTAACTTGCTGCTGTGCTACGGTGTGTACTACTTGACGGAGGACTGACGAGATCTCCCTCCGGGAGAGGTGGCGGGTGTTCGACATGAAAGAACGCTAATTAACAGGGTAAGGCAGAATTTTAATCTAAGTGAAATTAACTGCTTGTGAAGTTGGGGAAAATTCCGTCGTCTCCGTTAGCACGTAACTTTTAGGTCGTCCAGTTTTCCTTCAAATGTAGGTTCGTCTATGGAGTCTTCGAACTTGGAAATATATTCCCAAATGGGAAATTACAAAATGTAGGGACGTACGAGCGGTTACCCTCGTTCCCTTTATCAATTTCCTTGCGACTAAGTTTTCTTCTTTTTCAAAATTTGAAAATTGGTCATTAATATCCCCCTTAGTCACTCAGTAATATGGCTCAGCCACCGTGTCATCGGACCTCATCCCCTATTAGGTGATTTTGATCTTTACTTTGGAATGCTTTGTGTTTCAACCTTCTTTCTCAATTAATTCTCGGCCTTTTGAATGTCCCCTTTTCTCTTTTGTTGTCTATGTGGCCGTGTAGTATGGGCATTATGCCCTTGTTTACTCTAGGATTCTTCGATCCCGTTTAATAGGTATTGTACAAGTTGGACAAGTACATTATTTTAGCAGCGAGTATTACTGTTCCATGTGTAATTTCCTGCCCCAATGTGGGATTATGTGTGAAATGAATGAAAAATGAACTTTCGGGGTTTGAGACCAACCATATGTAAGATGTTCTAGAAGCTACGACTTCTTCCGATTAAGTGTACTTTTCCCATTTGTAACGGGTACTCTAAACTTTCCGAACTATTAACAATTACGAGACCTACGGGTCAGCAGACTCCTGAGACGGCAGTCGTCATTGCCCAAATGCTTTAATTTCTTCTGAGCTTACACGCTACAGTGTTGTGAATTTTATGAGCCCACGAGTTCCTAATTGAAAAGTTTTAAGAGCTTTTGAGCTCCTCTTATGTATATATGTTCCAGCATAGCTCTCAACCAAACTTAGTACACATATGACTTACCATCTAGTCTATAGAAAAATACTGTGGAGGTAAGACACCCCCAGCACCTCTACGGTAGGCGTTGGGTGGGAATAATATGAGGTTGAGAGGGAGTGACACGAAAAAAATCATCGAAAACAACCAATATTAGTGCCGGGGTCATTGAGATGAACAGTGACATTCCGGTGCCGTTTAAGTCTATCGGCATGGGGGTTAAAAAGGGATGAAAAATAAATGTCCAAAATGGCCGAGGTTAAGGATGTGTGTGTGTGTGTGTGTGTGTGTGTGTGTGTGTGTGTGTGTGTACTGGTGCGTATTTCAAACTGCCCGGCAAAGAAATGTTTAATTGTAGACTTACTCAAGCAAGGAACATCCTTATTAAGAGTGAATAAATGTGATCTCATCAAACAAAAATATGCTTATTAGAAAAATGTTTCTTCAGAATTTTGTATGGAGTGTAGCCCTTTATGGAAGTGAATCTTGGGCAATAACCGAAGAAGACAGACAGACAGACAGACAGAGACAGACAGACAGACAGACAGACAGACAGAGAAAAGGCGCTTTTGACATATAGCATTTAAACCGAAGACTGGCGAAGGGATCACAAAAGAAAAGTCACTAAATCTGAGAGAAGAACAATGTGATGTAGTTTGTGCAAGGGAAGATAGACACAGCTCGAGACACCCAAAACTTGCACCGTCAACATAGCTAAGGGATGCCATTCTTTGACAAAATACCTCACTTTAAATTATTAAATTATTTTTAGATGTTAGAGACGTAGGTACAGGTTTATTAAACTATTTTGAAATGTTCAATTAAAAAACTAAAATCGATGAAAATTAGTGAAAAAAATTGTTTTCTTCCAAATGCGCTATATCCTTCAAAATATTTAAAATACGTAATATTTTCCAAAATATTTATTATGCATCGAAATATGTAAAAATATGTAACTTTAAACTCCTGGAATGATGGCCCATTTAGTGTGATTCGCCGACATTTTAGTTTTACTTGTAGCTACATATTGTCCCCTTCAAATTTGGCCTACAATAAGTATTTATTGTTTCTGCGTGTGTAAAATTATTATTTCATTAGCACGGGCGATATTCTCCAGCCCTGTGTTACAGAGACAGTTTCACCTGTCCAGAACCGGTATCATTGGCGAGGGGGAGCGATGTATTGATTTTTCTAGTGAGCTATCAGCTGTCCCCACGTGACCGACTGAGGAGCAGGCCAAGGTCGCCTCGACAAGGTTGGCGCATGGCAAGTTCCAGACGGAAGTACTTTCGAGAACTGAAACGCTTGACATCGGCCAATTACGGACAATTATAGTGACACACCCCTTGTGCTGGATAAACTTAAATACCCGAGTTTCCAGAAGAAACGTTCTCTTTTGCTGTGCTCTTTGCTCTGCTCTTCTACTGTGAACTTCGACGTCTCTCCTACTGCGCTTCGACGCTCTTTGCTGTGCTGTTATACTGTGAACTTCGACGTGCTTCGAGGCTGTTCTTACATTCACGACGCAGACGCTTCTTGGACTAATTATTCTGCAGTACAATCAATCAACCTTCATTATTATTCGAATCTACGAGTTTGGCAGATTTTTGTAATTAAAGTTACGTATAATTTCATCTCTAAATTCATCGTGTGTGTGTGTACGGAACACATCCTAAAATTGTTTGTCAGTTTCAGCTTCTACTGTACAAGGAGAAGGAAGAGAGTCGCCACGTGCTGGAACGAGCATTTCAAGATGTTGCTATACCATGAAGAGGAAGCCTACAACAACTCTACTTTGATCATCAAGGCTACAATGCTGCATTAAGATGTAGGCGATCTCTGACATGGGGAGATGGCGACCGCAGGCAGATAGCATGCCACATGTTCCAGCTCATCGGCAGAAATCCAGTTCCATCAATCATTTAAGTACCTTTTTATAATGTTTATCTGTTCATCTTTGTAGAAATAATGCTTACTTGTTCATTAGTAGTATTATTTCTTCTAGTCTTGCAGTAGTTTTGAAAATGTTCATTCTTCTTTCATATGGGACATGGTAGTATAGTCATTTGTGTGTGAATGATTTTTGGTCTTTATTAGTCTAGCTAGAACGTGTGTGTGTCTTCTACGATTATTCTAGCTGTCCCATTTAATAGTCTAGTGTGATTTAAAAATAACTGTCCGCATCGATAATTAATAATTTAATTTTGAAAATATTTTTTTTGAAATCGTGTAGGACATATTTACGGCATGTTGTATTACGCCGGATTTCTATTAGATTTTCTTCCTGTATGATTTCAGGCGTGTTAATGTCATCTGGCATATTGTCGAATCCTTCTTTGCGTGAATTTGAGATCTAGCACATCTAATAATAATAATAATAATAATAATAATAATAATAATAATAATAATAATAATAATAATAATAAATTTTCATCTCGGGTTAAATAAATTAATAAGGGTCATGAGTTTAAACATTGCTTGATTTTGTGCGTATGATGTTAATGTGTGCTCAATTAGGATGAATATGAGCCTGGAATATGGCAGAATCTCGACGGTTCATTTATTGTAATTTGTTGACTTAAGAATGGATTATTTCCTGTCTGTTGTTGAATTGTGAATCCATTTATTGAGTCTTATTTGGAGAATACGTGTTGTTGAACGTAAATTCTTCATGTGGAGCAGGTGTTAATTGATTAACGTGGAGTTGTGTAATAATAATGTCGTGACTCATGAACCATGAAAGCGAATGCTAATATTTGACCTATTCTATGTGCGTTTTTTTGTTGACGACAATTTCTTCAGGCATCAACCGCCGATGTTCTCATGGTCAACGTTATAAATCTCATCTCATTTAACTACGTGATCATCCAGACTCTATCACATTTCTGTGGGACGTAAATATTTTTTCTTTACCGATACCGTCATTGAGAAATTTCAAAGATTTAGGTTTAAAAATCAAAATTTAATATTCAAAGCCTAGAATTCGTTGTAAATATTGTAAATAATTATCGTGTGCCTTAGTGTGAATGCTGTGTGTGTGATTGATAATTATTTCAGTGAATTGTGATATTTTCTTTGAATATGATTTTCGACCCGGCCACGTGTTCGTTACGTGAGTCCTGATTATCAACATAGTTGTTTGTGGTGATGTAACTTTTGAAGATTTAAACCTTTAGTGAATTTTATTTTGAATTTAAGTAGAGAAAGGTTCAGAGTACCATATAATAATGAATAAGAAAGGATTATTTCAGTGGACAAGTTTCACCAATTATTTTTGTAAAACCTACGAAGTTAAGAATTTCTTAGAAATGTCAGATGCTAAAGATTGACATCGCGTTTGTCTGATGAAATATTAGGGAAAGTTTTGAAGTAATAATTATTGTATAAACACGAGTTTGTAAAATTAAGTCCAATGGGAGACATTTTTGAGTAATATTTCAATAAGATTTTGGCTTCACTATTTGTCAATTAATTGAAGCAACGTTTAATCCTGTGCTCTAAAGAAGGAAAGTTTATTTGAGATAGCAAATGTAAAAATAAATAAGTCTGTTATTTTCGACGTCTAAGATAAATTTGAATCGGACAGTTTCAATTTTTTAAAATGCTAAATAATAATGACATTATTGAAAGGAAGTCTTCCTAACGAAATGTAGTTTTTATTTTTGTTGTTGTTTCGTTAAGCCAGAAATAAGGCCATTATTAGTCTGTATATTTACAGAAACAATGTCATCCAGAATATTGGAGAAATTAATCAGAGCTGGCAGAGAAGAAAAAAATAATATTATCATCAAGATTTATTAATTTGTCATTGTTGAATGTGCTAGTTTGTAATAAATGTCAGAAAAATGTTGTTTTATATTTTTGTATTATTGTCGCTAGTCCTTGTCTCTTTCCCTGCCTTCAAAAATTAGCAAAGCCAGACAACGAACGGTCCACCCTTGGGACTCTCGTTCTCCGGCTGAGACAAGACCGGTAAGAAGGGGGCAATATATGGGAACAGAATATGTAATTAAATATAATCCAGGCTCTAGTCATGATACATCTGCTGTACGTAGGCCTCGGTTTGTTTCGCGCGGCTTGGGAAGCCAAACTACAGCATATTAACATCTGTAATAAATTATCGCTTGCAAATAACGGCTACATTAATGCAACTAGAAACTTGGAACAAGAGCGTACAATTTGTTTGCAAGATCTAGGCATAGAAATGAATGATCGAGTTATGTCCGAAAATAACCATCTTCCCAACGTAAGGAAGGTCCGACAGACACTACGAGACAGAGAAGTTCAGTCATGGACGAAGTTGCCGCACAAAGGAAAGGGCGTCGGACTCTTCCAGGAATACACGCCAGCGAACAAATGGATAAGAGATCACCGAGGCTTATCCTGTGCGGAATGGAGAGAGGCCATCAAGATGACAGCGAACGTGTGCGCCGTTCGCTCCGTGCCAGGAAGGTCCCAGGACAACACCCTCTGTCGGCGTTGCCACAGAGAGCACGAAACCCTTGCCCATGTCCTGGGAGCCTGCCCTCACGGGGAGGTATTGAGAAATTCCCGCCATCATACAATACGACACATGATTGCGACCTCGCTGAGGGATCACGGTTTCACGGTGCACGAAGAGGTCTCTGGCCTAGCTACCGACGGGAGTAACAGACGTATTGACATGATAGCATTTCAACCAGCTAGCAAGCAAGGACTAATCTTAGATCCCACAATACGCTTCGAGTCGCACGTTGGCCAGGCCGAAGAGGTGGACGCCGAAAAGAAGTCAATTTACCAGCCAACTGTAAACTACTATAAAGATAAATATCACCTACACAATATTTCCGTCCATGGACTCATGATCGGAGCTCGAGGCACAATCCCGTAAAAAGGTATCAAAATAGTAATAATATTTTATTGACTTTGTACACTTTTTAGAGAGAACTAATGTTTCCGGAGATATTTCGAAGTTTGTAATAAATACAACAACCAAGGAAGTGTAGTTATTATTCGTCATGCGGTAAAAACGTATGAAACATAGAGAATATGAAATTGAATTTTACACAACCTATATTATGTAGTTTTCTATAAAGTTGATATTAAAGGAGAAATTTGACATTTCTTGGCTTGACACCCCTCCGGCTAATATTGCTACACCACCCACTACCTAACAAATAACATATAGCCTGGTGCACAACCCCGCTAACCCTAAACTTATAGAGAGTTTCGAGAAATTCTGTTCAGCCGTTTTCCCGTGATGTCAGAACCAACAAACCCAAAACAAATTGAACTGAATCGATTTTCTATATTTGTACACCTAACCCGGGATAATAACAAAGTCTAAGGTAAAAAAAAAATTATGTGTATATCCAATTTTATAATTTTCTTTTAATAATGATTACATTTCTTTCGTTTTTCACTGCAACTATATTTGTGGTTGGTTTTACATCTATACTGCTCATAGAACTCTTCCAACATGAAAGGCACATGCAAATTTGTATCAAATTTGAAGATTTATAATGCAATCAAATGTAATTACTACCACAGGGAAAGAAGGTGACCCTAGTTCTAGTGATATACAGTAGTTCGTTTAAGAGTGTCATTTAGCTGCTGTGACAGAACACCGTAGTCTATGCATGCGGCACGCCATGGTATTAAAACACCGCCGCGCCGTTCAGTTTTCATGATAGCACTTGCAAAGAGAAACTGCCGACACCAGAAAGATGAGGTCTACTGATTGGAGACTCAACGACAAGAAATGAGAAAATAAAGGATGGCTCAATCGCCCATCCTATAAGCCTGCCGCTACCTGGTTTCCCTCGTAAGTCGTCCGACGAGGGAAAAACCTATACTACACAATCATAATGACACTGATATTGAGATGACATCCATTAGAATATCAAGTAAATCTCCAAAAACGTTATAATAATAATAATAATAATAATAATAATAATAATAATAATAATAATAATAATAATCGTATGGCCTCAGCTACCGGGTGCGGACATTTTAATTTGACGCCATCTGCCTGTCTTCTCGTCAATTTCGACGTTCCGTTTTACTCGAGGACTACTAGATGACAGACAGAGTAAACCAAATCTCTCTTGGGCGTCTGTGGCTGAGATTTAATATATTTTGTCAGGTAAACACCGCATGTGTCACCAGAGATCTTTTACATGCCGACATTGTATGAAATGCAGTGTCGAATGGATATTTTTTCCGCCCTTCAAAAACCCGACTAGCTCTCCCGGGTTTGAATCCGCTATCTTAGGATCCGGAAGGAGACACTCTGCCACTGATCCACAGAGTAACAATATTTGTAATTCCCTCGTCGCTTTTACATCGTTATCGATCAAATAATGAGTAAATAACACGTCGTATGATGATGTGCGATGAATCGCTAAGACACGGAATAAGAAAAATGAAAGTTTATGGACTCCAGGATGACCTCGATGTACATCTCTGAAATATTTGTTTGGAATATCAAGAGAAATATAACGTACCTCGAAATGCCTAACAGTTACGAGGACGATTAAATAGGTGTAACACCAATTATGTTTTCATAATTGTCGTGTGCAGCTTATCGTCGTTGCCGGGAAAAAACCTCCTATGTGATAATATTTTTGGAGATATACTGACCCGCAGCCCATAAATTATGAAGAGCGAGAATGCCTTGACAATATTCACACAATAATGGACCTTAGATGATAGAATCTTACCGGCCAAAGTTCTAAGCTAAAATATTTCACATAGGAGGTTTTATAGGCTGGTCGGAGACTTGATACGGAAAAAGAACATCTAACTAGCTGCGCCACATATCCAAACACAGGGATTACTTTTTTAATTGAGTATGATTCCGCGCATAGCCCTAATTGTAAAATTGAAGTTTAACGCTAACAACTAGGAAAGTACATGTCATCTGTAACAATATTTGTAGTGCCCACGTCGCTTTTACGTCGTTTTCGATCAAATAATGAGTAAATAACACGTTGTATGATGATGTGCGACGAATCACTGAGACAGCAGGACCATGCGATATGGATGGATAAAAAAGAAGAGCCATGGAATGGATGTAGTCCTTTACCTTTGCAGAGTAAATTAGGTATTAACATTCGGTTAGTTTTTTGACATCGTCGTAGAGCCTATCAAAACGCTGTGACAATGCCAAAGAAATACTTGACCCACGGCACAACATTTGTCCAAAATACACTTTACCGGTCAATTTGCGTAGTTCTGTTACGTTATAAAAGTGGCAAGCAACGTTTAGGGCTATTAGTGGTAAACGATTTCATATAAAGTACAGCTAAACCACCGTGTATCACCAGCCAAGAAGATTCGGTGGTAATGTGCTCCTGCGTTTCAGTCGTGCTTGTACTCGGGAACTTAACATTTTCAGCTTATTATTTTTCGTACCAGGATGTGTACATGTGTGTTTATGTGGTTTCTATACTACTGTGCATATATATTTCTAATTAACAAGTGGGTGGGAAGGAAGGAAGGAAGGAAGGAAGGAAGGAAGGAAGGAAGGAAGGAAGGAAGGAAGGAAGGAAGGAATTACAAATCTGATGCGCAATTTCCACGTCTGATAAACAAGATCTATAAGAAGGGCGAGGAGGAATAGCAAAAGCTCTATAGGCCTATCAATGAGTGAAATTTATGCCATTCTACCCTTCAATGTTCGACTATTTAATTCTTAGTAAAATCATTTTTAAAATTCTATATTTTAACTAAATCTTCTCATTTTTTTCTAATCCTATCTTATGAAATATTATTTTTGGCTCTGACAATATCTGATAATCCTTACACGGAAACTCCATCGCCATTACAAGGAAAACACTGGTTAAAAATTATGCTAACTGAAGTCTAGCTACATTACATATAAACGCATGCATCAAGTAAGATTTACAGCACTGTATGTCGAATTCAGCTGTCTTTAAATATTGACACTGTTAATAGCACGAGGCCTTTACCTACAACTTGGTTCTACACTGCTGCTCAAATTTTCATGGCGGGAGACGCAAGCTACGGAGTAGAGCGTGGAGTAAATAAAATATGATAGCCGACTCAATACAGCACAAGGGTAGCTTGATGAAAGAAGCATTTTCCAACTCACTTTATTTCGGCAGAGCAGGATACATTCACGGCATAATACTAGTGCAAGATTTTTTTCCCGCGACCTCAAAACAAACAGGAACATAACACAAGAAGTGCTGGTAGCACTTTGCAACACTGTAGTACAAAAAAATGCTGAAGCTATGTTCTCCATACAATCGCTGTGGGGTTTTCCGATCTTAACATCTAACTTAATAATATCGTCATACTAAACGACAGTGGGTTCGAGCCCCTAACTGTAAAAAAAAAAAAAAACACTAAACAAGCAATTCCATCGTACAACGGTGGGCAATAGGCTAAAACATACTGTACATTATTAACACACGTATGGAAAATGGCATACGTGGTAGCTGATTAAAGCTGCCTGTGGAGACTGACTGTGATTATCTCAGATCGAGTATCATGCACGTGTGCCACAAGACTGGGGGAAGGGAATAATGATGTCAGTCTTTAAGAAGGGGGACAAAAACGTGTGTGATAATTATATCACACACTTATCACAATCGGAAAAGATACTGGGAAGAAAATAAGAGAGGAGAATGAGAAGAAAGATAGGAGAGTTGCAGGAGGAACAGTAGGGCTTTAGAAGTGGAAGATCTACAGTGGACCCATCTTCAGCATGAAGCAATTAATGGAAAAACATTGGGAATATGGAAAGGATCAGGTCATGATATTCATAGATATAACAAAGGCATACGATAGTGTTCCCAGCGAGAAGGTGTGAGAAACCATGATGAAAAAGAGACTGGGTACACAAACTGTAGAAATGGTGCAAACAATGTACAAAAATTGTGTCAGCAGCATACAGACTCTGTTTGGAAAGACAGAATGGTCAAGAAATGAAACTGGACTAAGACAGGGGAATGTGCTGGCGCCTCTTTTGTTTCTAATGGTTTAAAGGAGACAAAGGAAGCACATGGGTATAATACAGACAGACGAAGTAATTACTATTTGCAGACGATTTTGTGGTCTGGGCAACAAACAGAAAGGAAGTATAAGAACAACTTGATGCAATGAATAAGAACATTGAAAAGTATGGTATGAAAATCAGCAGAGAGAAAAGCAAGACCATGGCGATATCAAGAAGAGAAAGACAAGGGGAAGGCATCGTGAAAATTGGTGGTCAATTTCAAATACCTAGGGAGTGAATTAACGCAGAATACAAGGCTGGACATGGATCAGCAAGAGGGTGCAACAGGACAATGCATTCTACCAGACTGTAAAAAACTTTGCCTGAAATAAGGAAGTGCTATCGAAGTGTAAAGAAATAATGTACAAAATGTAATATGAGGCTGAGACCTGGACAGTGACAAGTAGGGAGGAGAATTCAGGTCAGTGAAATGAAATACGTAAGAAGTATGATAGGAAAGACAGACTGAGAAACGAAAATGTGAGAAAAGAGGTCAGAATGGAAAACCTAAATGAGAGAAGTGATAGGACTGGTTTGGACATGTAAAAACGATGGAGGAGGAAATAATACCAAAACAGATGATTGAGAAAGTGAATTAATGCAGAATACAAGGCTGTTGCCGTGCTACGGCGTCGAGCCACACTGTTGAAGTTTTACGCTCCGCTATGGTCATGCGGACAAGATGGCGATCATCCCGTGCTGGGGTCATATTGCGTGGCCCAGTACCCGCTCACCGCTGCGTACGACCCTCTTCTATCCACTGCTTCCTCACACGCATCACTACCGAAGCAGCATGCCTTTTACGAGAAGAAATGTCACGGAATGATGAATCCGCTTCCCGGAGACCGATTATTCCGGCCTTCTGGCCCATTCCAACTCAATCACATGCAGACATTGCTCCCTTTGATGTCGACGACGCGTATTAGTGCTTACTTTCACGTTGCGACCTTGTTTGACAGCATTTACTGACTGCACTTGGCGTAACACTGACCTTGTCAGTTACATAAGACACGGCCCTACTGGACCTACGTGTACAGCATCTCTCTGCAATCCTAATCACTTATTTCTGGCACACTGTTATACAGATCCGCCGAGTTTGGATTCATTCGGGCCGTTCTTTCACGCTGTTGCAATTTTCACAAACGTGAATGTACACATGCAGACAGATACTGCCTTGGTATTGCACTTCTGATTACCTTACTTTCAATTTTCCGCATTTACGCGAATAATCCTCGCATATTTAAAAAATGTAGGCACGAAATTGGAGTGGTTTAATTTGCGTCAAGGTTCGCAACACGCTCCTGGCTCACCTAGTTTCCGATATTGGGTGTACAGTTATGCTTTGTGTAACTGCAGATGGAAGAAAACTGCCCCACATGTCATATTTAAATGGAAAGCAATTCAGACTTTTATTTTAAAACTGCCTTCACATTTAAATAAAACAGTATTTTACACAGTAATTTAAATTCAAAATTTCTCCGTGTCACGATAGAATGAGTCTTCTGGAACGTGCAGGGGTAGCTTTCCGCACTTTCACTCACTTCGGTGTGTCGACAGTGTGTTTCATAGTTGCTAAGTTAGATTAAAATCTTAATTCTTTTGTATTCAGCGTTCTAAGGATCGCCACAATATCACGTAACAGGTAGTGTGCGGAGAAGCAGAATCCGCGAACACTGGTGATGCCGACAGTTGGCGAAAAAGCCTGGCTCATAATTATAATAAATTCGAACGCAACGAGCAATTATGCCAATGAAAATGCATCTTTTTTTTTTTTTGCCTAGCCCAAACGGACTTTTTAGAAAGGAGATGGGGTCACTGTACTGTGTTGCAATGCAGACGGAAGCGAAGGACTCTCGTCATAGGAAAGTTTGATAAGCCACGATGTTTTAAGGGTGTCGAGTACTTTCCATGCAAGTACAGTACAAGGTATCTAAAAATGCAAATAGTACAGTAATCCAAAAAATAAAGCACTTGCACACGGGAGCCATCAGAAGTTGTCCTCGTCTTTGAATCGTGTTTTATTTCTTTCGTTGCGTGAGGTTATGTCTGGCAGTGATTTATCCAAGTGTGTTATTTGAATAATGTAAGTGCACCTCGTTGGATACATTGCGGAAATAGTTCTGTCCATAGTATTTGAAAGGTTTAAACTGTGAATCAATGTTAATTGCATGCGGTAACTGATCTTAAAATATTCTGTAACGCAGCAAAGGTTGGTATTTCTGGCGGTTAATTCGAAATCACTTAATTCGAAGTTCGATTTTTGCGTCCCAACGACTTCGAATTAACGAAGTTTTACCATATCGCAAAACTAACATCCAAGTTCGTCGGTGTGTCTGTTCAAGTGTTTACATTGCACGAAAAGAATTATCCACCACCGACTGTGTTAATATCCGCATAAAAAATGACCGCGTGTGAAAAGTGTTTCAGACGTGGAGTGTGACGAATGTGTAAGTAATTTAGGAGAGAATTCTAGTGATGCAAGAGACAACGAATATTTCGATCTACAGGGAATCGAGCCTATTGCAAGTTCAGATTAATGACATACCTAGGCCTACTTGCTAATTTTCACGGCAAAAATATGTTATAGCAGTGATAATGTTTTTGTATCATCTCAAATATCTTCAAGCAAGGCAGCTATATCCGTAAATCTACACTTTCATATTTTCGTAAAGACCACGTAGACCACGCGGAGTGGTATGAAATGTTTAAGCCTATGTTACTCTTTCGTTGGAAGGAATTTTGTTTCATTTCATTTTTGGAAGGAATTTTAGTTCATTTCATTTTTTTTTTCAAAATTAGCCTTTTTAAAATTAGGGTGCGGGGATTATTCGGCGGCGGGAATGATTTGCGTAAATACGGTACTTGACAACCATCTTAACCCTCCAAGCACACGCGCCAAATATTGGGACGCAGACACACGCGTGGGGGTGCTTTCCACCCCACGTATCACTGTATTGTAAAATATGAATTACTGTATTAATTGGAGATTTTAAGATCGATTATGTAAGAATGACTCTTTCTGCGGGGATTCAGCCAGAAAGATATAAGAACGGGAAGAGCACAGGAAAGTAATTTGTACATTACACTAGGAAATAAAATGACCTGGGGTGGATTGCACCCCATACGCGTGTGTTTGAGGGTTAAGGGAAGACAGTTTCGAACCCTCGACGAGGTGTCGGCCATCCTCCGATGGAGTTCTATCCCAGTCGAACCCATGGTCTTGCAAAGCGCTGGAAGAAACGTTATTGGTATGTTTTCCTCCATATAGAATATTTCTTTCCAGTGTCATAAACCGACACAACTTGGTTGGTTAACCCATAAAAGAAATAAAGAATGAATGAATGAATGAAATAATGGATGAAAAAAGAAAGAAAGAAAGAAAGAAAGAAAGAAAGAAAGAAAGAAAGAAAGAACATCATGTATACAAATGCAGTAATCCATGTGTAAATTTTGATCAAACAGTCATCTCAAGACCCTAGTTGAAAATCTGGGATATAGTAAATTCTTGAAACGTCTTTACCAAGTTGTCTTTACGTTAGCAAAGAATTTCAAATGTCACAAATTTCATCACAACGTAACATACTAATATATTTGTAGCATAGCGTATTCTGTATAGCTTATCTCTGAAAATACATTAATACAGGTCGGTGTGCTGAGATTAATAGAAATAGAAATAGAAATATATTTATTTAAAGTTAATTACAAGTAGGACCAGAGGTCCCTTTGGCTGTAACTAACTGCCACTTTAACTTAAATGTATCACCTAACATACAAAATCTAATGAAAGAATACATAAAAAGCGTAAGATACATTTTCCTACTGAGGATATAAGAATAAGATTAAAAACTAAACATCTAGGAGGTTACAATAATACTTTAACATTTCATAAACATACACTATACTAACAAGGAACAGAAGACGAAACAGAAACCTAAGAATTTTAAAGCCGAGGATGAATTAAGAGTAAAACTGAGCATCTAAAATGTATCTAGGGGATTATAATATTTCGTACTATTTAATTAATTTGGTGAAAATTCATTTACATTGCTTAATAAGTGGAAAGGTAGCGGTATTTAAGAGATTTTTTCCGAGTTCCAACACTACTTTGCTGAATTTCATATAGTTTAAGATCGTTGTATAATTGAGAGGCAGTGACAATGAACGACTTACTGCACTTTACCGTACGATGCTGTGGAACCTGAAGGGTGTTAGCTGTAAACCTATTGTCCCGGTCGTGCACTTGACTCATCTGGACAAAGGACTTGGTCAAATATGAGGGAGCATTAGATTTTAAAATTCTCAGAAGTAAACAAGCAGCTGAGTATGATCGTCTATCCCTGAGTTTCAACCACTCTGCGGCTTTGTAGTAAGATGTTACGTGACAGTCTTTACGAATATTGAAGACGAATCGAACACAGGCATTCTGAATACGTTGGAGTTTGCTATTATATTTCTCAGAGATATCGCTGTAAATTACAGCGCCGTAATCTAATACTGCAATTGTGTTAATTATGTTTGTAATATATTGTGTGTGCTATAAAATTATACGAGTCGTCTGTAGGCTTACGTTGTAATGACTATGCTATAAAAAGATGAGTCACTTGTGAGTTAAATCTCTGACGCTTTTATGTGTTAGCTGTGACACTCGTGTAAATAATATGAGCACAGCTTGCCGTAAACACTTCAGGTGAACAGAACATCATGCTATGTAATGAGTACGACGTTGTGACTGTAAAATGTATATAACAGATACAATCGAGGGGGAGAAAATCAATCAGGGGTAGAAAGAAATTAAGTTACCGCGTGACCAAAAGATTATTTTTAAAATTCCAACTTGCCCAAAATCTTACCAATTTGGAAACATAGTAATAAATTAAGAAATTATTAATAAACAATTACAAAGTAAATAACGAAACTATAACCTGTAATAAGTTTTGAATGAAGAGAACACAAGCATAGTCTTCTTGTACACTGCCTCAAGCAGAACTTTTCATCTCGAATCACAGTTGGGTTATCGAAGGCTTTCGGCGATGCAAGGATGGGAAAGAGCTAGGATTGGAAGCTAGCGGCCGAGGCCTTAATTAAGGTATAGTCCTAGTGTTTGCCTGGTGTGAAAATGAGAAACCACGGAAAACCATCTTCAGGGTTGCCGACGGTGTGATTCGAGCCCACCATCTCCCGAATGCAAGCTCACAGCTAAGCGACCCTTCAACTCGCTCGCTTTCGGTCGGACTCCAGTATGACATCCGACTAGACATCAGCTCCGGAAGAGCAGATTCGGGTTTATACGTGGTTTCAAGTGACATCCAAGTGTGCATTCACCTCTTATCTCAGCAGAGAAATATATTAAATCACTTTTTTTCTTACATATACCCTATACTTATTTTCTTAGTTTCATTTAAAATACGGTGCAAATGGATGTATGTTTAGTTCTCAGTTAGTATTTTTCATTTCTTTTACACTATTCCATTATTATGTACTTATATTCAATTCTACAGTGAATGTCTAAAGTTATTCAGTAAAGTCACATTGGACAATAAATTAATGGTTCTAGAATGAGCAACAAATTCTTTAAATTTATACACATTTATTTAGTTGGACGGTCGTTTATTAATGTGAGCCTTCGTGGCTCAAGCGGCCTCTCACTGCTGGGTACCGTGGTTCGAATCCCGGGTCACTCCATGTGAGATTTGAACTAGACAAAGCGGAGGCGGAACATGTTTTTCTCCGGGTGCTCCGGTTTTTCCTGTCATACTTCATTCCAGCAACTCTCTCCAATATCATTTCATTTCATCTGTCGATCATTAATCGTTGCCCCAGGGGCTTCATTCATTCCATTCCTGACCCGGTCGAATGACTGGAAACAGGCTGTAGATTTTCATTTCGTTTATTAATGTTTAGCAAACAAAGGTTCTTTATGCAAAGCAGCATCAGAAGAAATATTAGAAATGAATATTAATTAAATGTCGAAAATCACGTTTGAATTAATCTTCTGCTGTATACAGTTACAGTGAGCTCCAATACTCCGAGACTGCGTTTAGTATAAACCAGGACAAGTCGTTTTTATACTAGTTTTATGTTACACCGATAAAAACAGGTCTTTTCTTAATTTACAATCTGCTTTACGTCGCACCGATGCAGATAGGTCTTATGGCAACGCAAGGATAGGAGAGGACTAAGACTGGGAAGGTAGCGGCCGTGACTTTTATTCTTACAAAGATCGCCTGCTAGATAATGTGTGTTTTATCTAAGTCCAGAAAACTGGGAATAAATATCCACTAAATATGGTCTTAACATCGACATATGCATAAACGTCCTAAATATGCACATATGCTTCAATGTTCTTAATTTAACATGAAACATGGCATTACCAAGTTGTATTACGGTATGTGGATGAATTATAAATTTGCATTTGCATGATATTTTCTAAACGCTAGAGATAAAAAATTCAAACGTATTCTCCACGAGGATCATGGCATCTGCTGGAAAGACGAAGCAGTTGGCGCTACACTTTCCATACTCACTCATCGCATTCAAACCATCCCACATCACATCTGTCGCACTGTTACCCCTGTTTAATGCGCTCTAGTGTGAGTAGAAATGCGTTGCGCGCAGGGTTAATCTCAACCCACGTAACAGATGCATCCAAGGGCCAATAGCAGTAACTGAAATGAAATATTTCGTATAGCCACGTAATACAAAACATGCAACCACTCCCCCCCACCCCACCACACACACGCACTAAACACACACTTTCCAACACAATTCTGACACGGGCTCAATTACAGTTAAGCTTTTATCATCGATGCAGTTAGTACTAACTTTTCGGAACAAACCACTAGGACAAGTGTCTCAGCAAATTAGTCTACGAATGTTGACAAAGAGAGCATTTCCATAACTGGAATATTTCTTGCATTAGCTATTATTCAATATTAGAAACTTGAAATGCTTTTGTATTATTCAATATTAGAGACCTGAAATAATTTTGGTCATCAGACATGTGCACTTGCATGGATATAGAAAATGTGTTGTTCTGGAGTATATGCTAATACATGTAATTGTAATTATCCGAGCCAAAGTTCAGAATAGTTATCCGGATACTTCATATATAACAACGATCCAGTAAGTCTCCAGAGATCATGGAATAAATAGGACAAAACACACAAGATAGTAGCTGTCAGTGCCAAACCTATCGTGGAATGTGAGAGAAAAGGTAGATTAGATTACAAAAGGGAGATTTCTTGAAGTATTCTCGCCGTTGGTCATCAATCTGGTGTCAGGTTAATCGTAAAGTTGCACAACTAATCGAACTCCTGTTCATTCCTAAATATTGAATAGCCACGATGTTCGTCTTCTGCCAAACCCACGGAGACCTTCCTTCCACTTGGCCTCCGAGGATATCATGCAGCAAGTGATATATTTTCCCTCGCATATAAGACATGATATTTTCTATTAATCAATCACTACTGATCTACATTTAGGGCAGTCGCCCAGGTGGAAGATGCCCTATCTGTTGCTTTCCCAGCCCTTCCCCTTTCTTAAATGATTGCAAAGAAATTGGAAATTTATTAAACATCTCCCTTGGTAAGTTATTCCAATCCCTAACTACCCTAACTATAAACGAATATTTGCCCCAAAGAACCTAAAGGTGTGTTGTGTGTTTGATAAAAGAGGGAAAGAAACTATGTTTTCATATTAAAATATTTGCATGACTCCTACAAGATACTGAAAAATGGGATTCGCAGAATTGAAAGATTGGTTTCATAACGTTTTCAAACGGCAAGTGCCGTCCGACGATGTTACACTTCTCCTGGATTCCTTTTCCGGGCATAAATCTTTATAATGTGATGAGCACATAGGACTGATGATGATTCCTTCTGAGGTCACAGCCTATTCTCAACCATTGGATGTAGCCTATTTAGGGATCTGGAAAAGCTTTGTACGCAGATTTTAGAACACTGTTCGGCTATTGAATTTCGACATCCCTCCACCACAACTAAGGGGAAACAAGCTCTTCTGAGGGAGGCTAAGAATTTCTTCGCATCGCCTTCTTTACCACTGCAGCAGGAATTCTGCCATCCGCCACAGCAACGATTGCGATCAAGAGGACCAGCAAGTGTCATCGCAGGGAAACTTACTGCCGATAGATTTAATTTAAATGATAGTTAGAAGATGGAGTGCTCATTAAAACATTGGGAACAAATGCCCACCGTCTTGATCCCACTAAGAAGCGAACATGGTTGCTGTAACTACTTTCTGTACAAATGGGGTTGGGTCAGTTCACCAATGTACGAATGCAATTTAGAACAACAGACGATTTAACATCTCGTCCGATGCTGCCCTCTTCAGTCATATTCTGGATTTCCTGATGACTCGTTCAGTATCTCTCCAAATTTAATTAAGTGGCTGGAAAGCTCAGACTTTAAAGTGTAATTTTATCTTGTGTCAAATGTATATAGTTTGTAATCACCATACGACTAAATAAATCAATTTGAGCAGAGAATACAATCTTAAAAATGCAATCTCCAACGTATCACCAATTGTCGTCCCCTCGTTTTTCTTCAATGTGACACTCATCGTACCGAAGTCAGTGGCTTTTTTTTGCTAGGGGCTTTACGTCGCACCGACACAGATAGGTCTTATGGCGACGATGGGATAGGAAAGGCCTAGGAGTTGGAAGGAAGCGGCCGTGGCCTTAATTAAGGTACGGCCCCAGCAATTGCCTGGTGTGAAAATGGGAAACCACGGAAAACCATCTTCAGGGTGAAGAAGTCAGTAGCTGTCCGAGAATTCCACACATTTTGAACACTCTGGACAATATTGTTTCGACAACAGTGCAATACAATGTTCTACTTGCACTAGTCCGTGTTTCATACGATGTTGGTAAAAAAAAACAGTTTGTGTTTCCAGCATTATTGCAGCGATCATCACTGTTTTAAAAACGGTTTAGCTTGGTCGCTTGTGTGGCCACTGGTTCTGTTTAGTCTATATTGTAATGATATTTTTTTGCGATACCTTACATTACATGATTAAAAAATAAAACAATCAATGGCGTGTGGCCTCCGGTGAGACCTGATGCAGGTCTTTCGTTTTGACGCCGGTAAGTGACCTGCGCGTCGAGATGAGGATGAAATGATGATTTAGACGGCACATACACCCAGTCTCCATACCAGGGGAATTAGCCAATATGGTTAAAATTCCCGACACTGCCGGGAATCGAATCCGGCACCCCTGTGACCGAAGGCTAGCACGCTAACCATTTAGCTATGGCGCCGCCCAAGTACACTGTGTCCTCGTCCCGAGGTGGTGCAGCTCTTTTCAGACACACCCCCAATGAAAGTAAGCTACATGTAC
Source organism: Anabrus simplex (assembly GCF_040414725.1). Taxonomy (NCBI): domain Eukaryota; kingdom Metazoa; phylum Arthropoda; class Insecta; order Orthoptera; family Tettigoniidae; genus Anabrus; species Anabrus simplex. The sequence continues at coordinate 186,592,520 of NC_090267.1, forward strand.
CATTTCAACCACATACCAGCCCTCCTGCTATTCTTAAATTTCTGGCAGTACCGGAAATCGAACACGGGCCCCCTGAGGACGGCAGCTAATAACAATAACCGTTACGCTACGGAGGCGGACAATAAAACAATACCTGCAATATTTCCTTGGCCAACTAGTGTTCTCTTCCGGCCTCGACGACATTACGTTTGCGAAGCCCAGGAAGTCACTCATTTTGGCGCTAGTTGTAGTCCTTCAATCTTTTTGGCCGATATCTTCATTTTTCGAAAGGTCAGACGTCTTTCATTTTCATTTCTGATTGGAGTTGCCCAGTTGTACTTCTTTCTTAACGACAACAATTACCGCCACCATCTGCCATCAATAGCCAGCCGAAGTTCAACATGAATGACACAATCACCTCTTCACAATAACATTTCGGGAATTCCAAAACTGTCCTGGAAAGGTCAACTAAAAGTTTTACCTATATATAACTTTTCGCAAATCAGCGTTAAACACATGTGTTTCAGTGAGATGGATAGCACCAGACTGTTTCCGGATAGTCGGCCAAACATTTTATTCACTTCCCTTCTCATCATAAAATTACATTTACACTGTATGTACTAATTGTTCATTAAGAGCGTGTTGCTCAAAGACTTCTTCGCAATCAAACTGAAAGTTGCCGGGCTGAGTGACTAAGACAGTTATAAGGCGCTGGCTTTCTGAGCCCACTGGCACGTAAAAGAATTCCTGCGAGACAAAATTCCGGCACCTCGGCGCCTCCGAAAACCGTAAAAGTAGTTACGTATGTTGAGTGCTCAGCCCGGAGGCTGTTTTGGACTTCAACATCCCTGCCATTAGCCGTCATAGGGGGCCCAGACGTCACTGAAGAGTCGTACTAGGGAAATGAGTGAGGTAGTTTCCCGTTGCTTTCCTCGCTGAGCCAGCAGTTGTTATTACATATCAGTCTGCCAAGCCCAGTGAAGTGCCCACACCAACCGACACTATGAGCAACATTTTTACACCATTCATAACAGGGGCTGGCTGCTTAAACTGGGAGTTAGCTAAAGTTCCGCAGAATGAAGCATATTTCACAAACAAAACGCAATCGTGTAGAATTACTTATTAGTGCTCTGGCACCATACAACATATTACTCAAACACTATGTCGATGTAAGAGGAAGGAAGCAATAAAGTAATTATACCATACACATTCTTACTAACGTAATATCTGAGACTTTCACTGACAAAATTGGCCGTCCACTCTAAGTACTTTCGCAAAGGACGACAGTTCTGAAGTAGTGCAGCACCCATATGGAAGCATGATAATCTAGCCTATATTATCTACAGCATCAGAATTAGTACTGTATATACACCCATCAACTCAATTCACGGCGTTGCTTCCGCAGGACAACGTAATAGCACGTGTATCTCTTCCCAAAACTTCACATTGGTCGAATACTCTAAGGCTATCTACAGTCATAAAACTGTCTTTCAATTATTTTATTCGAGATATGAACCCAGGCCACGCTAACGCGACTAGCAATCCTGCGTGCTGAATTTGTATCCGGTACTGCTACAGTGTACAAGCCACTCGACTCCCACATGGGTGTCCCACTTTCAGTGGGTTTTCGCTCAGATTAAGGCATTGAAAGTCCCTAATTGCGCATGGTTGTTCCACTGATCCTATAAAAACATGGAAATGTGATGTTGAAAAAAGGAGCAAATCATAAATTGAAGGTATTTCTGCTTGGTCAATAGTCGTCCCAATGCAAGGCTAGACGTACAGTTCGTTGCAATACACTCATAATAATGAATGAGATCCAGAACGCTATGCATGACTTGATGGTAATACAGTAGATACTGCAACACGTAAGCGTAACTGGTCGAAAATACCGTCATTCGGAGAGTAGTAAGATAATCCTCCACCGAAAGAAAATATGATTTACCAGCAATGGATACAACAAAATCCGCATGACTGCTTCAAAACAAATAGAAGAAATTTGAATTTAAAAGGCCAGAGAACCGTAAAGCCACTACTATACATCACTTCTCCCTACATCATCTATCTCGCAGGCCGTTAATCTCCAGCATTCTCCTCGTGCTGGAAAGTTCGTAGATGCTCCCGGCGATCTATCACGGCATTCTCTGCCTCGAGCAGAATGTGGGATATATTTACCGAAGAGTTCTGTCAACACGATACCAATAAACTCTGATCCTTGCAATATAGTATGCAATATTATATTTCAATAACGAGTTTTATACCAATAGATCTGCGCACTAAAATTATGATAAGATTCAGTTTAACTCGTTTCCTTTTAGCTGTTCCGAAGTGGTGTTAACAAGCGTCAGACCACAAGGCAACAAGAACATATACAATGAACACTATACAAACGAGCAAGAAACAATTATATCTCAGATACAACTAATGCAGGGCCATGACAGCCGAGTTACATCGTCACTCGCTTTTCACCAAGGAGGTACGGGTCGAATCCCGTCAATGTATGCACGATATTTGTAATATAAAGTCACGTCCCCTGGTTCGTACTCCATGTAAAAGTGGAGGTTCAGTGGCTATGACCACTGGTTTCTCACAAAGGTGGTCATGGTTCGAACCCCGGTCAGTGCATGTAGGATATCCGAAATAGTTATGCCCCAGTGGTTCGGAATCCATGTACAGACGTGCCAACTTTAGAAGTACAAAAATCAGGAGATTTCCTTGTAACATATTGGGGTATGTTATGACATCACTGGTTACGACACTTACCTCAATAAAAATGTCTCTATTATAACACATTATACTACTGTACATCATTTTTATTATATACTGTATTTATAAATATCAAAATGTCTGACTCCTTGGCAGAATGGTCAGCGTTGAGGCTTTCTGATTCTTCTGGCTCAGAGACTGGGAGGTTGTCTCAACATTTTCCTCTTCATATTCACACAACACACCACACTAACAACCCCCATCGAAACACGCAGTATAGGGTTGGCGTCAGGAAGGGCATCCGGCAGTAGAACATGTCCAAATCCACATGTGCTATGCAGTTCACTCCCGCGACCCCACACATGTGGGAAACGCAGCAGAAGATGACTGAATACCAAAATATTGCACATATCTGAGATTTAAGGCACATGACTGTTCATCCTTCAATTTGCTAAATACTATGTGACTGGTATGGATCATTGTTTAACATCATAGCTCTTCTGAAACTCTGAACTAAATTTTTGTTCAAAATACTTCGCTTCCTAAACAGATTTTAAGGATATAAGTTTTTCAACGATTGTTCATAAAGCATCGATCTGAATTGTGTTATAATTTTTGTAAATGAGCTGAAAATCGTCCCAAAGGATTTATGTGAAGTTGATAAAATGTTAGAGTTAGGAACACTATCAACCGAAGTGATCTGCCCTACGAGTGTCCATTGAACGTCAGGTCTCTCCACCTACTGGTAGATCGAGGAAATATGTGGAATTTTTAGACGTGCAATAATGAAAATCCACAGCCTGTTTCCAGTCATTAGACCGGGTTAGAAATGGAATGAATGAATGAATGAATGAATGAATGAATATTCTCTCAAAATCGGGATACTAGTGATAGCAATCAGGAAAATGGGAGGAAGGATAAGAAATAAGGAGTCTCCCGTGGCTTTGGTCACGACATCAACAGTCAGGTAAATCACAGGGTTGCTCTTAATTGTTACACCACCTTCTAATGTAATGAGGCGGAAGAAAGGTAATTATATTCATAATAACCGATCACCTTAAAATAATGATTACCGGTTAGCAGGTGCGCACAAGCGAAATTAACTCACATTCCCGATGAATTTAAAATACCGGTACATAATAAATAATAGCAATGTTAATAATACAAGGGGAACCACGGGAAATAATCTTTAGCGCTGCCGCTGGCTCAAACCCACTATCTCCCGAATGCAAGCTTACAGCTAAGTACCATACCGTGTACCGAACTTGCTCGGTCTGCAATTAAGCGCCAATAAATGACGACTTATTGTATCATGATTCAAAACAATAACTGTGAGCGTAGGAGTTGAGCACGTAGCTAGCTGTGTCACACAGCAGAATATTCAATTCAATAAAATGGTAGAAAAAACCAAATCGAATACCAGAGTCGTATTTGTAAGTCGTGGTTGATTCAAAGTTGTGAGATGAGTAGTTAGAATATGGATCACTACAGGCAACTGAATGAACTGCACTCTTGTGAAATAAAATAATGCATGAAAAATGTCATATTCATGCCTTTTCGGTCTTTGGTCTGACCATATACAACTATACAGCAAATTCCACCAACAAGCGTATCGTCAATCTACGCTTTGCTAAAATATCTGTATTATGAATGAAAATAACTATACCAAAGATAGGGGAAGTATAAAGGAAACATGCAATAAATTGAAAGTATATTGCAGGAAGACAGAAGAATCAAATACATGAAGGGAAACACGTAGCCTTATCAGCATTACTCCACTTCAAGTGTCGATTAGGTGTGTCAGAGTTTAGTCTGGGGTTCAACAACCACCTTAGACATTTTCAGTACTTCTTAGCGATCAACAGATCGACCAACCAACATACTTTTAGAGTGGGCTCAACTGCAACATTCATCAGTTTAATCTACGAATGGAGTAGTTATAGTAATTAATTTTGTCTTTGTGTTATTTTAGATTATTCTATACAAAATCATGCTATATCAGAAATGTCTCCTAACGGAAACCGTAACTAATCAACTCAGACAAATCACACGTTCTTACCCCTATGGCAAGTTAAAGCTCAACATGAGCAAAATGACAGGTTACGATTTGGCTTTTAAAGCCGTGTGCTATGTGAGCAGTCTAGTTCTAATCCTAGTCTATGCCAGATCACTTGCTAGCAACGACGACTCGCTCGCAGTCTTACATTTCCCAGTATCATATAATCCTACTAAGCTTTCAACTGGCGGCATCTACTTCGCTGAAGACGGTTTACAGAAAATTGAGGAATGAAATATGGCAGAAGGAAAGACGAACCCCGTTTCCGAGAAAAGAGACGAAGTGATTATACGGAAAAGAGCTTAGGCCAATCTGTTCTCCCGCCGCGGCACCTACTTACCATTACACAGTCCAACGCTTTCATCAGTCTTATCAAGCAAAAATATGCACATTACATCTACTCCCAGTATATTTATTCTCATTGCACTAACGAACGCACAATTCACAACTACAAAAAAACCGGAATCGATGACTGACATCCATAGGATGGAGGTGAGCTGCATGTACCATTTTGATGATGGTGCATGTTGTTTAAAGGGGCCTAACATCTAAGGTCATCTGCCCCTAATGGTTAGAGATGGACGACATGAGATCATAAGTAAAATATTAAAATGTATCCACTGATTAGACATTAGAGTTTAAAATAAATGGTGATGAAAAATGATAATGATTAAAACAATCAGTGGATCTAATTCGCAATGCCTTATTTCCTAATAACAGAATAGAAAACAGAGGTGATAATGGAATATGGCATTGCCTGGACATTCATATACATGTATGTATGTATGTTCAGTCTTCAGCCCTAAGGCTGGTTGGATCCTCAACAGCTCTGCCATCAGCTGTCATAGATGGCCTCGGCATCACTGAAGAGGCGTACTAGGGAAATGAGGAGTGAGGTAGTTTCTCCGTTGCTTTCCTCACCGAGCCAGAAGTTGCTATTAAATATCAGTCTGCCAAGCCCACTGAAATGCATGCACCAACCGACCCTATGAGGAACATTTTCACACCATTCATAGCAGGGACAGGATGCATAAGGATTGGCATTCCTAGCATCGCTCATACCTCAGTAACTTTCATATTGTCAAAGCCAATGATAAGACAGAGACAGATCAATGAAAGTAGCAAAATTGTTCTAGCCCATATCAGAAGACATAGTTCACTGTAAACACTAGGCCCTGCCAGCAAAGGCATTTCAGATACATATATACATAGAATTCAAGTTATAAGTTAAAATAACACATTAAAATATGCAACATGAACTAAAATAGAGTCAATGGGATAAAAGTGCAGTCGACAAAAAATGCACTAAGACAAGAACAATATTACACACGAGAAAAAAGACCACTATCCCTCATAAAACAAATGACGAGGTCTGCGGGCTGCTCGTCATCGCGCAGAATGAGGGAGATGGTACGCGGGAGTTTTAGACTACGGCGCAGACCGACCAGGTCCACGCACTCCGTAAGGATGTGTACCACGGTAAGATGATCGCCGCAAGTACACACCGGAAGTGGCTCTTATTTCAATAAATGGGAGTGCGTCAGTATACCGTGGCCGATCCGAAGACGACATAATACCACTGCTTCCCTCAGAGAAGTCCGAAGGGAAGTCCTCTATACCTTGAGCCACACCCTCCCCATCTATCACTACATAAATCAGCGATCCAAGCAATAACTTAGTGAAATATTCATGGGGAACAATATTTGAGGCCCGGATCGTGTCGACCGGGCAAGGCACATACATAACCCTGAGCTGAAAACCCCCCCTTGTAATCAGGTAACAAGGGCAAGACTACATCTATTAGAAATAAAAGAAGAAATGGTTTAAACCAGGGGATTTATTAAATAAATATGAGAGAAAAATTAAAGCAAGAAAAGAAAATCACACAAAATAAATAGGGAAATTCATCGTATTACTGATGGACGTACCTTGTTCTTTCTCACATAGTTGAAACATGGCGTGAAAACTCACTAATACTCTTCAAAAAAAAAATGATACGTAATTTAAAATGCTCACTGCTCCTCGACACATCGCTATTACAATACCAGCAGCTTCCTTCCATCATAAACTATTCAACCAGGTCGCCCGTTTTACCGAGATTCAAATATCCAAGGCACTGCATCATGTATTCATTAGGCAACTAACAATGCGAAAAGTTCGCATAACAATAAGCCGTGCCGGAGAACAAAAGGCAGATAAGAATAACGACAGATGAGACTGGGCACAGCCTCCATGGACCAATCAAAGCCGAGACAAGACCCAAAGAATACAATAGGTACGCCCATGCGCAAATATGAAACCAACATGGCGGGTACTCAAGCTGAGCATCAGCCATGAATAATAAATAAATATAACTCTGCGCTGAAAACCAAACAAGGCGCAGAATTTGAAAGACAAATACAACAGGTCAATCGGCATACCAACCTTTCCTCTCCCACACATTCGAACTCACATGCATACCACATTCACGCACACACAATGAGGGTATCGGGAAAATAAAACACGAACGGCCGTTCAGATTTCGTGGTCAAATACAAACCATAAATTATGACTCCACGGTCATTATCAGTGGGTCTCACGTACTCAAATGTTTGCGTGCGGCGTGCAATTAGACATAAGGTCAGAATTGGACATTACTTTATTCACATCACTGGCATGTTGCGCCTTGTACAACCTGGATTGGTCTCTCCTGCGGTCGAGACAAGGGGCACATCATGAGGATCACGCAGTATTAAAGCACGCAGCGCACCAAATCATAACCACAGAGACCCTTTTTCAATCATAACAACAAGACCACAAATACATTCATTCAAAGCACATCGTATGACGGAGCGGAAAGATGTATGCCATCGACCGTAACATACGGGAATAAATCGTCACCAAATTTAAATATAAACCAAGTATCACATACCTGTGATTATCAATGGTAAAATCGAATAGCAGTTAGCGTGAAAGGTCCAGGCTTGAACACATTGAATGAATATTTGAGGCATAAAAATGCCACACCGAACATAGCGGCAGCCATTGTTAGTATCTGCCCCACATAGAACAGCAAAAGAACTCCACAGAGTAAAAATTATCGCTCAGCAAAACGAACGACCTCACAGATAAAAACATAGCGTGTGCTGCTCCCTACTGGACGTCATTAGACTGACACATGTAAACATTGAAAGACAAAACTGAAGGAAGCCATTCACATAATTAAATGTCAAATCGTGGAACATGCGATAAGCATGGTTCAACCTTCGTTGTACCCTTTACCGATCTCAGCATATTTGGAAGTGGAGTGGCCTGCCAATCGATCTCCCAATGGGACATAACCAAATGTCTCAGCCGAGTGCGAATATCACTTGCTGGAACCTTGTAAGGTAACGGGGGCAGTGGAACTGCCTCCTTGGCAGCCTTATCTGCTAACTCATTTCCCTCTACATCCATGTGGCTTGAGAGCCACAGAAACGTGATTCTGGTGCCGGCATCCGAACATCCCGCCAGCAGGCCCTGGATCCGCTGCACCAGAGGGTGCCGAGGGAAACAGGTATCAATAGACTGTAGCGAGCTCAAGGAGTCAGTACATAGAAGAAAGTGTCGGCGCTCATCGGACAGTGCGTACCGCAGAACTTCACAGATAGCATGGAGCTCTGCTGTGTACACACTACAGGTTTCCAGGAGAGCAAAAAGAAACCTATCAGTGTCGATAACGAACGCACAACCCACTTTAGTGTCTGTTCTCGAGCCATCCGTGTTAATGACGACTGAACCTCGATACCGGCCAACAACGCACAGGAAGAGCCTCCGATAAATCGAAGGGTCCGTGTTTTCCTTCGGGCCTGTGTGCAGATCCAGGATTATTTCAGGTCGTCGTACTACCCACGGAGGTACCCCACCTGGTTGTCTGACAAGGCAAGAAACCGAAGGTACGTGAAACAATATGTGACTGCTATCCAAGCGTATTCCAACCGGCCACGTTGCTCGAGGAGAAGCATCCTACAGCCGACGGTGTCCATTGTTGAATACGCAAGGATAGCTTGGGTGAAGTGGCATCTGTCGCAAATATGCAGCATAAAACAGAAGGACATGCACCATTTTGACCACATAACAGCTCTCCTGCCATTCTTAAATTTCTGGCAACAGGCTACCGGGAATCGAACCCGGGCCCCCGAGGGCGGCAGCTAATAGTGCTAACCATTACGCTACAGAGGCGGACGCTTAGGAGTTGGTAGACTACTCTAACTAAAAACGCAGAACAGCTTATTTTCTTTTCTTGTATCATTCTACGGGAAGTCACTTGCTAATGAGGATATAACAGATACCTCGCAGGATTCTTTATGGCAGGACACTTCATGACGACGATGGGACAGGATAGGACTAATGTAGGACTGGTAAGGAAGCGACCGTGGCCTTAAAAATGCAACACCAGCATTTGCCTGGTGCGAATTGGGAAATTACGGGAAACCATATTCGAACCCACCACCACACGATGCAAGCTCACAGCTACGTGACTCGAACCGCGCCGTCATCGCCAACTCGCTCGGTTCGCAGGATTCACTAATATCACTACACTACTACATTAACGCTCACACAATGAACCCTGAAATCAGCTACTAATATATCAAATCAAGAAAAATAACTACCCTAGAGATAATGTTTGTATGTACAAACGAGGCCATGAAGAAATTTAAGAAATTGAAAATTGGAATGATGATAGCCTTAGCTTTCACAAACGAAAAGGCAGCTATCACCCACCCATATGCATCATTTCCAGGTACCGGTATTTACTATATTAATGATTTTGCCTTGCTATTTCTAGCCTATTTCTAGCGTATGAGGCAGATCCTCGGAAGAGGATGAGCGGCATCTGCAGTGTACGGGTAACTACGTGTTGCTGTCGTGGAGGATAGTGTTGAATGTGGCATGTGAATAGTACGAATGTTGGGGACAATACAAACGCCCAGTCCCTGAGCCAAGCGAATCGACAGCTTAAACATAAAATACCTTGGCCCAGGCGGGAATATGACCTAATGCCCGGGGAGCTGAAGGCCACGAAGCTGACCAGTGAATCATTAAACCGGTCAGGAATTTGACAGAGATTTAATCCATATGCACAGCGAGGGAACAGATGAATGATACAAATGGGAAGTACCTCATAAAAAAAAAATGCCTGGTATGCGAGCGCTACAACATTTCTCTACGTGGCGGGGCTGTCTCATTCGGAATTTGGGAGGATTACTAACTAAACGACGACGTCTTAAGTGGTGATGATCATTATATCGTATGGTCTTTGCTATTTAACACGAATATTCAAAAAGTGCCAATAATAATTGTTCCGGGGTTATCCGTGGAGCAGAAAGAGGTGAAAGAAGGTGCTGGTGTTGAATGGGTCTCTAACTACGATATCAAAAATGGAATTAAAACTTTCAAAGGTTATATTTCTTTTCAAAAAAACGAACTTAACATTCTTTCACTTAGTGAAGTAAGAATGACAACTCTGGATAGTAAAACAGAGAACCCCAGAAAAGAGAACTTAACAATTTTGGGCTACAAGCACCAGATTACAAGCATCGAGCTTCAGGCTCACAATTTACAAGTTTCAGATAAGGAGAGATGTCTTCCAATACACAGTGTTCACGAACACTTGGCTCAAACAGTAACAATTTACGGCCTTCCAAAGGCACCCCTCAATATTACAGTAAACTTAGGAAAGAGCTTACATGCTCTCCAACATTGACCAAATTTCAACAGCCCACTTAAGGCAACATCAAACAAAACCTTACGATCTCTGGTCTCTCTAGGCACAATTTACAATTTAAATTTCTTTTACACAGGGGTATCTATTACTCAACCTACTGGGCCTTTGTGGAAAAAGAATAACGGGTTAAATTAATGGCCCGAACACAAAATGAATGGAGGCGTATACTTGCACTCCTAGATAATGAAGAATAAAATCCCAACGGGGCTCTCGGCCCAATGATACAGGGGCTAATCTCAAGCTACTGAGGTGACTCCTTTGAAAGTTAACTTAATACATTACAGGAAAGAAAAACAGTTACAAAATCGTAGTCACCTCAAACCAAGTTCAAGGGGAACTCGAGAGGGTAACGCACTCTCTATCCCCAATTTACAGTTAAAGACTTTATGGAATTTTACCTTAACCGAACGAAAATTTACATTTTAGAAAAGGTTGGTTACATAGTTAGAAATTCGAACCTTCCCCTTGGATAAGTTTGCGGAGACAGCTAGAAAGATAGAATATTGGTGGCCATTACCTGACTGTTGTTCTGCCTGCCGAAGAGTGAGGCGCCCCGCCTCCTGTCTTAACACACACACTCAGAAAGACGACGATCAATGAGACAAGGTAGCCCGAAAAGCCTCAGCTTATATACCCGAGGGGATTGTTCGAGAGGATTCTGGACTAGTCCGGACACATCCTCTAAATTTTATTGGCAAATTCAAAAGATACACTCAAAAAGCAACAAGAAGCCTGCGATAGGCTAAACATTAATTACAGAAAATTGTTATTGGCCAGATTCAAAACTGGCGGAATGAGAAAGAAGTGTTGCAAACTTCGAAATATATACAAAAAATAAATGAAAGTTGATTTACTTGAGAAAAACCCATAAACACAAAATTTATTTCAATAACAACTTCTTTTACCTTGCACCAGAGTGCATGACCTCCATTTTTGTAATGGCATCTATGGAGAAATGTCCAAACTTCTTGATGTACAGCAAAACAAAACAAAATAAATCCAATCAGTTTAGGAAACTTAGAAATGATAAACTTTTCAATTATTCATTAGTGACATCTTCTGATTAATGTCCCAACTTCATGTAATAGCAGTTTCACGTTTGTTGGATAGATAGAGTTCATTAAGGCGCTTCTTTTGAATGAGCGGAGGTGAGGTGTACCTCCCGGTATAATAATAATAATAATAATAATAATAATAATAATAATAATAATAATAATAATAATAATAATAAGAAGAAGAAGAAGAAGAAGAAGCATCATAAACGCTGGTGGAAATTATGATAGCGGTCATTTTAATAGTGATTGTTTTAAGTACCCCGAAGGCCCATTCACAATGAACATTAAACGCAAAAGCAACATGAAACCTTGTAAGCATGTTATTTAATGAAAGAATTCACAACAAAATACGCAAGCGTGAACGTGAACGTGAACGCAAGACGCTAACATGAGAGTCTGCAACTTTAAGCTTTCATGTTCGCGGTAGTGAGATTCGGATTTTTTTAATGGCCCTATCTTACAGGGGCTGCCTGGCCGAGGCGGTAAAGGCGCGCTCGGTTCGCCCGGAAGGACGTGGGTTCGAATCCCCGTCAGGAAGTCGTAAAATTTAAGAAACGATATTTCCACTTCCGAAGGTGCATATGGCCCTGAGGTTCACTCAGCCTACACCAAAAATGAGTACCAGGTTAATTCCTGGGGGCAAAGGCGGCCAGGCGTAGAACTAACCACTCTACCCCATCACGTGCCGAGGTTAACAATGGTGGAAGCCTTTACCTTCCACTCCTCCAAGGGCCTTCATGGCCTGTACGGAGGTGACTTTGTTTTGCTTTGGCCCTATCTTACTGTGCAAGAACAAAACCCACAAGGCGCTAAAATGGAGCCATTTGATGAGAAACGCTAAAATGGAGTCATTTGATGAGAAACCGATCGACTTCGTTTCATAATCATTGTTGTCTTTGTGTCAGAAAAACAAATTCTAAAAAGATAATTTATTAAAAGAAAGCACACGGAAATAAACAGCTTGATAAGTGAAATCTTAAAATAGATTTTAATTTACCACTCAAAATAACTCAGCTCTAGTCCTATTGAGACAGTGTACACCACACTGTAGGCTATCTTCTGGTATGGGCTAGGAAGTATGTTACTTCCCCTGACACGTCTGAACCTCATCCTTGGTTCTGACAACATGAAAGTGACTGCACAAAACTACTTCAATTGGGGATACAACAAGTCTTCGGACTGAAATTAAAATTGCACTGATTTTGTATATATCACTATATCCTGGATTCACCAGCCAAATGATGGGGCTATACCTTAATTCAGGCCACAGCCGCTTCTTTCCCACTCCTAGGCCTTTCCTTCCCCATCGTCGCTATGAGACCTATCTGTGTCGGTGCGACGTAAAGCAAAATTGTAAAAAAAATAAAAAAATAAAAAAAATAAAAAAATCCTGGATTCTTGGCTAGCACTGTATTTAACTTCACTTTTGTGACTTCTCCAACCTTTCCGCTGTAGCAGGTGAGATGTTCTGTTACCTCCCTTACAATGGCAAGGCTTTTGGGCAGAATGGTTTCTTGCTTTTGGAGAACATTTAATCCTCTACTGATGCATGAAAAGCTTGCTTGGATATAAGCTGTCATACTTCATTGTTTTGTCACCAGCAACTAACTTTCCGGATTCGAGTGAAGCAGCGATGTCAGAGTATACAACACTTAGCACATTTCCGATGGTTACAATGTTAACTGCATAGTATGGTACTGTCTCTAACCACGTTCACCATCGAGTCATGATTCATTTGGATGGCAGTTTCATATCAGGGGACACGTCTCGCAGAATCTAAATCCTGCAAGGAGCCTTCAAAAACTCTTTCTTCACCTAAGATATTAACAGGTCAATTTTCGGGCAGCTAGCTCGAACAAGTTCTGCACAGCGATGAAGGGCACGGGCTGCACAAATAAAGTGAATCATCTTGAGATATATTACTTTCAATCCTTCACCATCTTTTTGAACATATACGGAGTTGCATCACTCAGAAACATGAGCACATTTTCATATTTAATACCGGTATCATCTGTCCATGGAAATGCCATGGCATCATTGAACAATTTGGTTGTGCTCTTGTTGTTACATGTATCCAAGACCTCGCATGGTAATAGAACAGGTTTCCTAGACTCACCATTCATTAAACCAATGACAGCGTTTCCAATAATTCTCTCTGTGCTGTCTGTTGTCTCATCAAGTGATGCCCATATAGGAGTGCCTAGATTTCCTTATTTCTCCCAGCGTTTCCTCATAGATCAATGGTGCATAGTTCTTACTTAATGATGTCTGGACCTGATTTGCTCTGGTAAGGAATTCTACTGTCATGGGGATTCACTGACAATGCCAAAGCCGAGGCCCAACATCAAACAAAATAATGTGCATACCACACAACTTGTTTTTTAACATTCCGTAGAAATTCGAGAATCCAGCTTTCAAAAACAGATGCTAATAAAACAAATGTTGAACGATTATATAACAAGAATGAATATGAAACCATAAAATATGGAACTTATTTAAAATAAAACCTTCAATTATGTAAAGCTATGCACGATTTTCTAACATCCGTAAATATATGTACGACACCCCGAAATTTTGGCAAATATGGAAAATAAATGCGTCTTAAACCACTCCAAATATCCTAATTCGTAAACATATTCGGAATGTTTAAGTAGAAACGAACATGTATTTTCATAGAAATCCTAGCCCTAAGAGGCATAAATGACTGCACCTTCCATTGTATTGGGAGTCTGAATTTTATTTTTATTTTCAAAATCTTCCTCCACTCCGAGACTCCTAAGACAAAGAATACACATGTAAATTATGTCTCAGTCTGGCGAATACAATTAGTGGTGTCTGCGTATCAACAGAGAACCCCTGAGCGCTTTCAACCCCCAGTCGATGAACTCCTTGGTACTGATGTTGAAGTGTGTTTCAAATCTTACTGTGGGGTCTAATATATATCCTTTCTTCCCTTTAATTGAGATCATATCTATCCTTCTCGTGCTGCCATTTACTCCAATGCCATGGATTTCCTCATGCACTTGAAACCCTTTCTCACGGAGCGTCTGTGCTATGGACGACATGATGTTGTGATGTCTGGTGTTTCGAAGAGCTTCACCGAAGTCACAGGAACCCAAGACGTGAGGTAATGTTTCAGTCTCACTACATATTCTGCAGCGGTTACCATCAAGGGACCTTCCCGGTACAGCTGTTACAGGTGCAACGTTACATGCCATTTTCAGCGCATCTCTCCACTCCGTGCTAGAAAGGCCATCGTGGTTTCTAACCCAGCGGTTTGCAGAAGGGAATTCCTTGTACAGACACACTCTCTGACCTTTGCTTCTCAACTGGCATCATTTCTCAAATTCAGATTCTCGTAATTTATTTCTGAGTTTCTTGGGGTCATACTCACCGTGCCTGTTCTTCATATCCTCAGTTTTATCATTTATGTTTAACTCAGTTAAGCATCTGTTAATTTCTTCATCTAGATGTGGCTTCAATACATTGGTTCCCCTCCCATTTCAGAATGTTACAGCTGTTTATATTCTTACGCAAGGCTTCCCAGCTTGCCCTAAAAAACCCTAACCCTTTGTACCGTTTATCTGAGTAAATCATAGAATCGGGAGTGTCAGTAGGAAGGGATAAGATCTCCTTTAGTGTACTCTTAAGTTTATCAGCATATTCCAAAAACCGCCGTAGTATTTTACCTGCAGGAACACAGAGGAACTGGTAATCAACGTAGGGCAAACTCAACAATTGAGAATTGAAACATTCTGATCCGGATGAAGCCAGGGACAGGATGATAACGAGGTGAGTTTCTGCTGAAGGAGTGTCATTGATTTCTTGGAATCAAATAACATAGTATCTGTATAATTTACCCCTACGTATCTGACACATTCGTTACTTGAAATACGGTACATTTAATCTCCATACCTTCTTCGACTGTAATGAGCCCTTCGTTTATTCCTTCGCTGTTGATATTAATAACTTTAGATTTTTCAGGGTTTATTATTAGACCAAGTTCACGAAACCATTATAAAGCTAGTTTCGTCAGTTCTACTGCAGAGTCTCGGTTTTTTCCTACAATAAGCGTATCATCTGCGAAGCCTAATATTGTTAAAGGTTGCAGTCCGTTGGCAAGAAAATAACCATACATGTCACATAGTTCTTTTTCACCGATTTCTCGAAAAATGTGATCTGTTGTGAGATTGTATAAAACTGGTTACAATGGAGAACCTTGGACTACACCACGGCGTAATTTAATGGGATTACGTTTCCTGAAATTGGCCTGGATCTGAGTTGTATTATTCTCCTGAAGCTTGCAAATGATATTGCTCAGCTTGCTTGGCGCAGTTGACGTAGCTAACGTTTTCCTTAAATGTAAATGGCCCACATTGTCGAAAGCCTTGTCTAGGAAGACCAGAATAACATCTCGCTTGTTGTGTTTTGCTGAGTTTAACAAAGATCTGAGTAAAGCGGTGTTTATGATGGTGCCAGGTGATTCGATGAATTCTCTTTGATGTTCGCTAAATTGGATGTAACTTCTTAATCTTATGTCAAAAACCTTCTCGATGACACAACGAAAGACTGAACATACAGTGATTGGTCTCCAGTCTGACAGTTCTGTTGGATCTCAATTTTTATGTAACAAAATGGTGGGCGCCTTTGTGAACAGTAATGGAACATGCCTAGTCTGTAACATTATCTTAGCAATTTTAGCTATGATAGTTTATGCCATATCATCTTTGACAGCTCTGACTAGAACTCTCTCGGGTCTGGCTGACGTGTCCACAGTCATTCTTTTCATAGCCAAGATTACCTCGTTCTTGTGCACCGTTACGTCGAAGGTTTCGTCTTGTACAGCACGTTTCCGTTCAGTCAGCAGGGCGTCGTAATGTTCGCGTTCACAGTTGTTAGGTGTGGCAAAAATAGATGAAAAATGATTCACAATATCCTCGGTATCAGCCGTACAGTGAGTCGTTTGGTCGTTCGGAGCGTTTCTGATGGCTTTTCTTCACTGGTTGTAATAGAAATACTGCATTTTGTGATATCGGTACTTATTACGTCTCTTTTCTTTATCTCTACCTGTTGCCCTCTGCGGATTTGAGTGTTGCTTGTAAGTTCTCTGTAACTTTGCATCTCTCTTCATTTTTCTTGCCTCAAAGTAATTTTTTGCTGGGTGTTTAGGACCTGGTAGGAGATCTATGACTTCAGCTAAAAAAAACAGCGAATTCATCAACAGACTTGTCGAATTGATCTGCGCTCATTTCATAAGAAAACTTACAATTCCACTTATATAAGCTCTTTTTTTATATTCGTCTATTGGTCCCACCGGTTTTCTACTCTCATTTTGAGAGCGAAATTCTTCGTTATTGTATGTTCCGTCAGCAGCGGCAGAGTGGCTTATGGTAGGCTGTCTCTCTACTATTATTTTGCGATGGATATCAGGAAGAGAGAGGCTTACGTGCATATTGAGTTTTACGTAGTGCTTGCCGCAGTGGGGACAGGGTAATCGTGGTTTACCATTCGAACTTTAGTTGTTTCGGGAGCTTGCAATATGATCTACAACACTTGAAGAATCTGCTGCTTCATTACTAGCTTTCATGAATTCCGTCTCCATGTTATAACATGTAACACGATGTTGTTAACAAGCTTTGTGATTTGTTAATTTGATTTTCCTGATCAGGTTATGCTCTTATAATGTATTAACTATCAAATCTGTACGATTAAACTGAGATTAATAACACTATATGTAGACTGTGCAATACAACCACCGGGCGTACAGACAATGCGCGTTCCCTAACCTTAGGATTTGTTACTATAAATGCTATCAACACTTCTCTATAAAGTCACAGATTAGAAAAACAGAACCAAAAACGCTTTGAAATTTAGCTTAATAACAACGAACGAACGCCAAAAACGGATCAAAAATACTGTTAGAGAAAACTTCACATAGAAAACGTCAAATAATATCTCGTTACTCACTCTGTAGCAACCATATAAACAAATATCATAAACACCAAGTGGAAGATAGTACCACAAGTAAATTACCATAGACATCGTAAAGCAGCAGAAAGAACCTTAAAAATATAAACTACAAACCAACCGTGCAAATAAATCCGTAACACAGATTGGCGTTGACTATATATTAATAACATAACCTTTTAGCACACGGTGACACACAGTAACACAACATATGGTTGCGATGCTTGTAAACAAAATACCAAAAACGTAAACAACACTTAAAATATCATCCTACAGTCCTCTGCAACGGATATCATTAACGAACACTATCAAAATATCCAACAATAATCATGTAAATAATCCAAGAATAATGACAACGAAATATAAACCATATAAAACATCTATAGTACGCGAACCTTTTCTTGACACCTGAGATCCCTAGTGCTGAATGGGAACTTGGAATCAAGAAAAGGTTCGCGTACTATAAATAACAGCACCAAGTTTGTCTCCAGGCTTAGCCAAGTCACCGCCTTCTTCACCGTTCCTGTTCACATCCCCAGTTTTATCATTTACGTTTAACTCGGTTAAGCATCTGTTAATTTCTTCATCTAGATTTCTAGTGCCTTCAATATATTGGTTCCCCTCCCGTTTCCGAATGTTGCAGCTGTTTATATTCTGAAGCGAGGATGCGATAGCTGTTTTAAAGGAGATAACATCAAAGTTATTGGCTCTGAAAATAAAGAGCCATAAGCTGAAGTGATATGAATCATTCTCTATCAACTCTACTTCGCTAGATATGCGTCGGTGACTCCTTGAAAGTGAAGCAACATGTGACATAAGTTCCGCATACTGGAGTTCCAGATACGCACACGTGACGTGGTCAGAGGAAAATTGAGACCTTGATCAGGGATTCTATCGCTGATAGTTTCACAACTGCAGGCAACACCCGCCGATCTGAGTGTGACAACATCTGTTCTGGAAGTTAATGATAAGAACAATGTTCAGGCAAAGAATAAAATGAAAAGGAATTGCACGCTGTTATCGTTTCACTTACAGACTAAGTACACTTCGATTTTAATAATAATAATAATAATAATAATAATAATAATAATAATAATAATAATAATAATATTTGCTTTACGTCCCACTAACTACTTTCTAAGGTCTTCGGAGACGCCGAGGTGCCGGAATTTACTCCCGCAGGAGTTCTTTTACGTGCCAGTAAATCTACCGACACGGGGCTGTCGTATTTGAGCACCTTCAAATACCACCGGACTGAGCCAGGATCGAACCTGCCAAGTTGGGGTTAGAAGGCCAGCGCCTTAACCATCTGAGCCACTCAGCCCGGCTTAGTGAAGTCTAAGGTTAAAATTGATGTAACGGGATTCAAAGAAGACACTCTTCCATCATTTTCTAGAGCGAATGGGAAGAACTGAGGCGGCAAAAGCCCAGGCAGCCACTGTCAATGTCAAGATTCGAACCAGGGATCTCTGAGCCGTACACTTCCCAGATTCAGCAGTTCTGCTGTCTGAAACATGGCATTTCGTACGTGGGACCGCTATCAATCATGACTACACCGACAAGTTTTCAAGTGGATATTTATGGAGAAATTGCAGGTGGTATATTAACAAAAAGTGAAGTGCATGCAGAAATTGGCGGATATCTTTAAAAAATGTTGATAGCTATGAAACTCGAGTGGCATTTTCAAAACATGATCTCCGTTAAGTCCATCTTGTTAAATAAGTACAGCAAGACGAGCCTTTGAAGTTATTAGGCCGCGCGCGTGCGTGTGTGTGTGTGTGTGTGTGTGTAGCGTTTCGCCCACAACGTGACCCTGGACTCGGAAAGGCATACCAGTCCATCTGACGAAACCAATGGCATGCTTAAGGACAAACGGTGCACATACACACAGCCCAATAATTCAAAAGGTTGTTATTGCTATGAATTTTGAAATGTGGCCATGAAAGCCTTAACGGATCTTCCTGTTAATTTTCGAAAGCTGCACGTTATAACAGGAACTTTATTTTTATCCACGATTCCATCTACCAAAACCAAGAGTACAATCAACAACTAGCTGATTCATAATACTTTTTATTTTAATTCTACGACGACATAATGGTCTGCGTGAGAAATCTAACACATGACTACAGTATGTAGAGTCAACATGGCGGTCAAAGTAATATCTAACAAGTAATGAAACTAGGATTAATAACTATATTCGTGTATAGACGTTAAGTATGCAAGCAAGAAACACATGTAACAAATTACTTTCTTACAGAATCGCTAATAAAGAGATCGAGGCGACTAAAAGGGGCGACCAAGGGATGATCCAATTAGAACCATTAAGACTACTTGTAATTAGTACCATCACGCAGGGAACACCATGGGTCGCATTTACTTGTGCGTAGTTCCACTATGTTAGGTACGCAATAGGTTTGTGATTAGTAGTGACAGTGTGTGAATCAGGAGGTGAGTCCTACAGTACCTGTGATCCGTACCCCTGTATGCGCGACACCATGGTTATGCCTTACCTATGCTCAGTTCCTACTATGTGGGGAATTCCACGGGATAGTACGAGTCCCTGTGGTTAGTCCACTTATGTGAGGAACGCCATAGGTTTGCGTTGCCTGTAAATAGCGCCGCAATATGCGAAACGCCATAGGTCTGTGTTACATGTGCGCATTACACTATCTGTGAATAGTACCATAATGTGTGGAATACCGCGAGTCTCCGCTACTTTTGATTAGTGCCGCAACATTACACATAGCATGGTTCTACTTTCCTAGCGATAAATACCATTATGAGGGGCCGATGACCTGGATTTTGGACCCGTGTCGACTATAAGCATAATTGATTCAGCATCGTGCTATAGAAGCAGTCCCTTGGTCAGTAATATTATTGTTTTGTGCCAGCTTCTGTGCATGTGAGGCACTGTGGGTCAGATCCACTGATCGTTTTAAATTCATATCCGCCCATCCATTCATTCTTCGTCCTCACGCTTTGAATTCTGGTCAGTGGAGGATTTTGGACTTGTTAAGTTGTCATTTCATTTCGTCTCATTTCATACCATTAGGGGCCGATGACCTCGACGTTAGGCCCCTTTAAACAACAAACATCAAACGACATCAAGTTAGTGGGCTCAAAGCCGGCAGAGGTAATTGGACTTTTGACGGGCGGAAAAAAAAAAAAAAAAAAAAGAAAAAAAAATCGTCCATTCGACATTCTATGGTGTACGATGTCGGCATGTAAAAGATCTCTGGTGACATTTAAAAAAATCAGCCATAGACTTCCAAGAGAGATTCGGTTTAGTCTGCCATCTTTTAGACCTAGAATAAAACGGAACGTCGAAATCAACAAGCAGACAGCCATATGGCATAGAATTAAAATGTCTGCACACGGCAGCGGAGGCCATGCTATATTATTATTATTATTATTATTATTATTATTATTATTATTATTATTATTCATGGTTCATGTTTGTGGGTTACTGTAGTCACGTCCTAGTTCGTGAACCATGGGCAACGGCTGAGTGGCCTAGTAAGTGGTCCTGAGAGTCGGGATACCAGTTGCTATGGAATGGGAGTGGGCATCTCGGACATATTTTGAGTCGTGGCCCTCCTTGTGCTCAGGCGGCTAGGACTACACAATTCACCGGTGGTCCATAACCCGTTAGAGGAGAGATCCTCACTTGGACTATGTGCAAGTAGGGCAGCATCCTGCTTCATGAATTTACCGAGCTCAGAACACTTTAAGCAAGCCTCGGACCTATGGGAGTAATGGAGTCCCACTCCCATTTGACAGGCGAGGGACTCCTTGGAAACAACTTGGCGAACGAAATGGAATTCGATGGGGAGCTATCAATATTAATGGGGCTTATGGAAGAAAGAAGGTAGAACTTGCTGAGTCAGCAAAGAGGATGCATCTGGATGTGCTAGGAGTAAGTGATATTCGGGTAAGGGGAGATAAGGAGGAAGAGATAGGAGATTATAAATTGTACTTGACGGGTGTTAGAAAGGGAAGGGCAGAGTCTGGGGTAGGGCTCTTTATCAGGAATACCATTGCACGCAACATAGTTTCTGTTAGGCACGTAAGTGAGCGAATGATGTGGGTAGATTTGTCAGTGGGAGGAATTAGGACAAGAATTGTGTCCGTGTATTCACCATGTGAGGGTGCAGATGAGGATGAAGTTGACAAGTTTTATGAAGCATTGAGTGACATCGTGGTCGGGGTCAACAGCAAGGATAGAATAGTGCTAATGGGCGATTTCAATGCGAGAGTTGGGAATAGAACTGAAGGATACGAAAGGGTGATTGGTAAATGTGGGGAAGATATGGAAGCTAATGGGAATGGGAAGCGTTTGCTGGACTTCTGTGCTAGTATGGGTTTAGCTGTGACGAATACATTCTTCAAGCATAAGGCTATTCACCGCTACACATGGGAGGCTAGGGGTACCAGATCCATAATAGACTATATCTTAACAGACTTTGAATTCAGGAAATCTTTTAGGAATGTACGAGTTTTTCGGGGGTTTTTCGATGATACAGACCATTATCTGATCTGTAGTGAACTAAGTATCTCTAGGCCTAGGGTAGAGAAAGTGAAATCTGTCTGCAAACGAATAAGGGTAGAAAATCTCCAGGACGAGGAAATTAGACAGAAGTACGTGGATATGATTAGTGAGAAGTTTCGAACAGTAGACAGTAAGCAGGTTCAGGATATAGAGAGTGAATGGGTGGCATACAGGGATGCTGTAGTAGAAACAGCAAGGGAATGCCTAGGAACAACTGTGTGTAAAGATGGGAAAAGGCGAACATCTTGGTGGAATGAGGAAGTGAGAGCAGCCTGTAAACGTAAAAAGAAGGCTTATCAGAAATGGCTCCAAACAAGGGCCGAGGCAGACAGGGATTTGTACGTAGATGAAAGAAACAGAGCGAAACAAATAGTTGTTGAATCCAAAAAGAAGTCATGGGAAGATTTTGGTAATAACCTCGAAAGGCTAGGTCAAGCAGCAGGGAAACCTTTCTGGACAGTAATAAAGAATCTTAGGAAGGGAGGGAAAAAGGAAATGAACAGTGTTTTGAGTAATTCAGGTGAACTCATAACAGATCCCAGGGAATCACTGGAGAGGTGGAGGGAATATTTTGAACATCTTCTCAATGTAAAAGGAAATCATCATGGTGGTGTTGCAAACAGTCAAGCTCATGGGGAGGAGGAAAATGATGTTGGTGAAATTATGCTTGAGGAAGTGGAAAGGATAGTAAATAAACTCCATTGTCATAAGGCAGCAGGAATAGATGAAATTAGACCTGAAATGGTGAAGTATAGTGGGAAGGCAGGGATGAAATGGCTTCATAGAGTAGTGAAATTAGCGTGGAGTGTTGGTAAGGTACCTTCATATTGGACAAAAGCAGTAATTGCACCTATCTATAAGCAAGGGAACAGGAAGGATTGCAACAACTATCGAGGTATCTCATTGATTAGTATACCAGGCAAAGTATTCACAGGCATCTTGGAAGGGAGGGTGCGATCAGTCGTTGAGAGGAAGTTGGATGAAAACCAGTGTGGTTTCAGACCACAGAGAGGCTGTCAGGATCAGATTTTCAGTATGCGCCAGGTAATTGAAAAATGCTACGAGAGGAATAGGCAGTTGTGTTTATGTTTCGTAGATCTAGAGAAAGCATATGACAGGGTACCGAGGGAAAAGATGTTCGCTATACTGGGGGACTATGGAATTAAAGGTAGATTATTAAATTCAATCAAAGGCATTTATGTTGACAATTGGGCTTCAGTGAGAATTGATGGTAGAATGAGTTCTTGGTTCAGGGTACTTACAGGAGTTAGACAAGGCTGTAATCTTTCACCTTTGCTGTTTGTAGTTTACATGCTGAAAGGTATAAAATGGCAGGGAGGGATTCAGTTAGGTGGAAATGTAGTAAGCAGCCTGGCCTATGCTGACGACTTGGTCTTAATGGCAGACTGTGCCGAAAGCCTGCAGTCTAACATCTGGGAACTTGAAAATAGGTGCAATGAGTATGGTATGAAAATTAGCCTTTCGAAGACTAAATTGATGTCAGTAGGTAAGAAATCCAACAGAACTGAATGTCAGATTGGTGATACAAAGCTAGAACAGGTCGATAATTTCAAGTATTTAGGTTGTGTGTTTTCCCAGGATGGTAATATAGTAAGTGAGATTGAATCAAGGTGTAGTAAAGCTAATGCAGTGAGCTCGCAGTTGCGATCAGCAGTATTCTGTAAGAAGGAAGTCAGCTCCCAGACGAAACTATCTTTACATCGGTCTGTTTTCAGACCAACTTTGCTTTATGGGAGCGAAAGCTGGGTGGACTCAGGATATCTTATTCATAAGTTAGAAGTAACAGACATGAAAGTAGCAAGAATGATTGCTGGTACAAACAGGTGGGAACAATGGCAGGAGGGAACTCGGAATGAGGAGATAAAGGCTAATTTAGGAATGAACTCGATGGATGAAGCTGTACGCATAAACCGGCTTCGGTGGTGGGGTCATGTGAGGCGAATGGAGGAGGATAGGTTACCCAGGAGAATAATGGACTCTGTTATGGAGGGTAAGAGAAGTAGACCAAGACGACGATGGTTAGACTCTGTTTCTAACGATTTAAAGATAAGAGGTATAGAACTAAATGAGGCGACAACACTAGTTGCAAATCGAGGATTGTGGCGATGTTTAGTAAATTCTCAGAGGCTTGCAGACTGAACGCTGAAAGGCATAACAGTCTATAATGATAATGTATGTATTATTATTATTATTATTATTATTATTATTATTATTATCATTATTATTATCATCATCTTTAAATCATTGGAGACTGAGTCTGACCATCGTCGTCTTGGTCTCTCTCTGGTTCTCTTACCCCCACATGACCGAGTCCATTATTCTCCAGGCAACCCATCCTCCTCCATTCAGCTGACATGGCCCTTCAACCGAAGCCGTACCGCTTCATCCAACAGGTTCATTCCTAACTTAGCCTTTATCTCCTCATTCCGATCAAGCGAGTTGGCCGTGTGGTTAGGGGAGCGCAGCTGTGAGCTTGCATTCGGGAGATAGTGGGTTCGAACCCCACTGTCGGCAACCCTGAAGATGGTTTTCCATGGTTTACCATTTTCACACCAGGCAAATGCTGGTGCCATAAGACGTATCTGTGTAGGTGCTCCGTAAAGCAACTTGTAAAACAAAATCCTCATTCCGAGTACCCTTGGTTAATGTTGCCACCTGTTTGTAACAGCGATCATTATCGCTACTTTCTGACGTATGAATAAGATATCTTGAAGTCCACACAACTTTCATTCCCGTGCTGCAACGTTGGTCTGAAAACACTGTGAGTTGACTTCCTTCTTACAGAATATTGTTGACCGCAACTGCAAGCTCACTGCATTAGCTTTGCTGCACTTTGATACAATATAACTTACTATACTACCATGCTGGCAAAATACACATCCCAAATACTTGAAATGGTCTACCTGTTCCAGTTTTGTATTCCCAACCAGATATTCAATTCTCCTAGGTTTCTTCCTTACTGACATCTCTTTAGTCTTGGAAAGGCTAATTTTCAGTTCAAACTCAATTACACCTATTTTCCGGTTCGAATATATTAGATTGCGGGTTTTCAGCAAAGTCTGCCATTAAGTTGTTGGCATAGGCCAAACTGTTTACTTCATTTCCACCAAACTGAATCCCTCCCTGCCATGTTATACCTTTCAGTACTCGATCCATGTAAACTATGAACAAGAAAGGTGAAAGATTACAGCCTTGTCTAACCCCTGTAAAGTACTTTGAACCAAGAACTCATCCTACCATCTACCATCAATTCTCACTGTAGCCCAATTTTCAGCATAAATGCCTTTGATTGCTCCTAGTAGTCTACCCTTTATCCCATAATCCTCCAGTACCGCTTACATCTTTCCTCCCCTGGTATTCTGTCATATATTTTCTCTAATCTACAAAGCATGAGCATAACTGTCTATTCCTTTCGTGTAATTTTTCTGTTACCAGGCCCATACTGAAAATCTAATCGTGACAGCCCCTCTGTGTAGGTACAGTGAGAACCTTGTGCACCTCACAGGGAAGGATGCGTGAGAACCAGCTCGGAAGAGCCAACCTGTGGACTGCTGTTATATGTGAATATTCTTAAAAGGGCATTACTCGTACTATATTCGGTCCTGCATATTCTAAATTTCAGTTTAGTAAGTCTGGCGACACGGTAACATCAGACCAACACCTTTCGAATGTGGTAAAAATATAGAACTACCACCAGCAACAAAAAACTAGTAATTGTTTCCACAAAAAAAAAAAAAAAAAAGTCTTGCGAATAGGAAAGTTATAAGCTGCAACCTTCCTGTCAATTAAATTTCTAGATACACTTTCAGGGAAATTGACAGGTTATCCGCACCGAAAAACATGCGAGAGAACGGCTTACATCAAAACTCAACTGCTCTGAACACAGTGCAAGGAAAAATACATTTATTTCGAGACTAACAAGATATCGACCCGAAAGGAGACGAGAGCCGTAGGCTCAGCAATCCGCCAGTCTATCTTTGGAAAGTACTCTTTGCTCAAATCCTCTACGCACACATTCGGCAACCTGGCTGGTGAAGGAATACACTTGACATAATGTTCTTATGAACGTAACTTAAAAAGTCCAATATAAGAACCATTACCTCAATGAACCGGACAGCGGCTCAAAGATATGGAGATCTGTGTCATTTATTGAACGTTTTATATTATTATTATTATTATTATTATTATTATTATTATTATTATTATGGGTTAATTTAGGGGAAAAAACACAGTGAATGAAGGTAAGCTTTTGAAACGGCTTATGTGGTTGATAGACTATACACGTGTGACTAACGGAATGAGCCGTAAAGAGAAGTAGACATAAGAGACGACCGATTCACCAAGTATTTAATGACGCAAAGGTATCCAACAGATGGGACCACAGTTATAGACATAAGTTGATTACGGAAATGGTTACTTCGTTTATGGAGGCATGAATGAAGAATAGTCTATAATAGTGGTAGTAAACTAACCTGTGGTTCATTCTAGCCATTACAAGATTTAAAAAGCAAGCAAGCGAGCTTGTAGTTTTACGGGACTGTTGATTTCATCTAAGAATGTATGGCAGGGGATCACCATTTCACAGACTGTAAGTCAGTTAACTAATCTTGTTAGTCTCCAAACAATCCAATGCAACTGGCCTGAAGACAATATCATTCCATATCTCCAAAGTCAACGCAAACAACCAATTCCTTCTTGATGTTGCAATTTCAAATTTGAGTAGTGTGTGATTCATCAACGTTAGAAGCATTCACAACATACATTTTTTTTTTTTTTTTTTACAATGTGCTTTATGTCGCACAACACATATACCGTATGTCTTATGGCGACAATGCCGGCTCCATGGTTAAATGGTTAGCGTGCTGGCCTTTGGTCACAGGGATCCCGGTTTCGAATCCCGGCAAGGTTGGAAATTTTAACCTTAATTGGTTAATTTCGCTGGCACGCGGGCTGGGTGCATGTGTCGTCTTCGTCAACATTTCATCACGACGCGCAAGTCGCCTACGGGAGTCAAATCAAAAGATTTGCATCTGGAGAGCCAAACTTGTCCTCGGACACTCCCGGCACTAAAAGCCATATGTCATTTCATGGCGACAATGGGATAGGAAAGGGCTAAGAGGAGGAAGAAAGGAAGGAAGGAAGGAAGGAAGGAAGGAAGGAAGGAAGGAAGGAAGGAAGGAAGGAAGAAAGCGTTTTTGGCCTTGATTAAGACACAGCCCCAGCATTTGCCTGGTCTAAACATGGGAAACAACGGAAAACCATTTTCAGGACTGCCGACAGTGGAGTTTGAACCCACTATCTCCCGAATGCAAGCTGACAACTATGTGACCCAAACCCCTCACTCGATTACAACAAATTCGAGGAAATGTAAGTACATTCTAAGCTTTAAGGATACCACCTATTAAATAGAAGGCGTCGTGCAGAAAGGCAATGAAAATCAAATTCCCCGAGCTAGTTGGCCGTGCGGATAGGGGCGTGCAGCTGCGAGCTTGCATTCGGGAGATAGGGGGTTCGAACCTCACTGTCGGCAGCACTGAAGATGGTTTTCCGTGGTTTCCCC
The DNA here is from genome assembly GCF_040414725.1 of Anabrus simplex. Lineage (NCBI taxonomy): Eukaryota > Metazoa > Arthropoda > Insecta > Orthoptera > Tettigoniidae > Anabrus > Anabrus simplex. Next base: position 186,620,159 of record NC_090267.1, read on the forward strand.
ATTTTCACACCAGGCTAATGCTGGGACTGTACCTTAATTAAAGTCACGGCCGTTTCCTTCCCACTCCTCGCCCTTTCCTGCCCTACCGTCGCCATAAGACCGATCTGTGTCGGTGCTTTGTTCTGTGAAAACGACCGAATCCCCAAATTCTGGACAATGACAGTAATATATAATTTAGCGAACATCAGTCTTTTTCGTTTGTTAACAGCGCTTATCCATGGCATTTTTTTTGCCCACTTGTCTTTGAAATCCAGCTTTCCGTAATGTCCTATGAATAATCTCACCGGAAACGGATTTTCCGATCTCAGACGCAAATGTTGCGGTAAGTTTTGTACACTTTGCTGTTGATTTCTACCCACCTGTAACACTCCATTTCTCGATCAAGGAGAATAGTTTTCTTTTAAATCCCTACCTGCTTTATTGCACTCCGTCTCTTCATGCTTAATTTATCAACAATTTTATGTACTGTAGAATGAAGTCCACCAACAATCGGTTCGATTTTTCACAAAGATTTGTCCTGTATAGGCCATTTCACCATTATATTTTATTCTACAATAATTTTTTCGCTTCGACCATTCATTTTACGTTGGTCACATCACGGCAGTCGCTGAGCACTGCCGAGTTTGACTGAACAACCGGCTTCCTCTTAACAGCCCAGATGCGTAAACAAACAGTGAATTGTAGACTCAATTCTGAGTTTCAGTTTTGTACTTCCTGCACAGCTTAATAGATGCATATATCTTCCAAACCACTGGAGGTAATTATTATTGTGAATGACAGGATACACGAAGGTCAATGTCTAGTACCATAAATTCTCGATAGGGTTAACATCCGGACACTGTGGCGGCATATAGAGTATTTTTGGTTCAGTTTCCATAAACTGAAGGTGAATATGTTAAATAATATACGTCTTACGTACGCACAAAAGTGAGAACGACTGCAGACGAAAAACCGTGACTTATGGAAAGGCACGTGGTCCAGGGATTCACTAAAGCTACAAGACAAGAGAGCACCGGGTGCAGAGGGTCAGGCATAGAAACAATTATATCCCACTAGCGTCGATGTCACGGATAGTGGAAGCCTGGATCTTCCACTCTTTCATATACCTCCGTGGCTAGTACGAGAACGGCTTTGCTTATGGCTATCTTTGCACTACGTAATTTAAATTATCATTTTATGCAGGAAGGTGAACATCAGAAGGAAGTATAAAGCAGTACGAAAAATGTTGTTCTATAAAATGTTCGTATCGATACATAGTTCAGTTTAAACTGGGAATCATGGAACCGTGTCGAATTACACCTTCACTAACGAACATTCATCACTGGCCTGGGTTAGAATAAAACTATTTTAGACTGAATATTAAACATCCTGAAAACAAAATCGAATAATTCATGTAAAATGTATTCAAATTTATACAATGAGTAAACATTTATATTCAAACGATAACCCACAGTATGAATGCAAAGCAACGAATCATTCATGACAGAACAAATACAGCATGAGCTGTACAAGTGTGCAGTCCCGTCATCTAGATCTGATAGCAACACAGAGCTAGCCAAGACACAAATTGTTAACAATTCCTCTATTTCCTTTCACAGTTGAAAACAGCACATGCAAAAGCTGTCAAGGACTCTACCTTTTATTGAATCCCGTCAGAAGTCGCCAAAAATTACAAAAGAAATAAGTAATACATTTTTGCTATCAACATTATAAACATCCATAAACTGAAGGTGAATGCAAATTAAATACACTACGACCAGTGCCATGCCAGATCACAAGCTTCAAGTGTTGTATGCGTCAGTTCCCCCAAGTGCAAAGATATACTGTAGTCCGTGGTTTGCAAGTAAATATCCATTTCTTCTTGACCGCACAACTCCGGAGCGTAACCTGTTGACCGTTTTCCATATCACCCAGTTTTCTTCGTGACCAGGAGGAAGACTTTCCGACTGTACCAACCACCCTGCAAGATTATTCGTTCTGTAGTAGTAGTAGTAGTAGTAGTAGTAGTAGTAGTAGTAGTAGTAGTAGTAGTCGGATAATTATGTGTTCAACGTTTCAGAAATATGTATTTACTTGTGTGCTTAAAAAGTGGAAAATACTTTATTAAGTTTCCAAAATATGTTCTTAAATCTACACTGTAATTATACCCCCCCCCCCCCCTCCAGTAATTTGAAAATACAGTTGAAGCGATCAACTGCTTGTATTAACCAATCAACAGTACAAATGTTCCGTCAGACTAACTTCCTGCTTAACAGGCCGGCGCTTCCCTCAGTTTGCGAATCCTACAATACTTACTACGGATGCACGATACGATAGCATGTACGTGCTGTTTTTGAATTTTATTCTACGGAGTGGAAGAAAAGGTAATTTGAGAAGCTTTCGTAGTACTGACTGTTTTGTCTTATACTGTTACTAGATTACCTAAATATGATCGATTGGCGTAACAAGTGAATTCAATTTCGCTCCCCGGTACGCCTATACAAACATGCACAGTTGGAGAGTTAAACACAGCAACACCTTTATCCATGAACAGCCCTCAGATGCACTAAAATTCGATATTTGGTTTACATCAGCAACTTACATTTATACAGGGAAAAAAATTAAAATAAATTACTACAACAGTATGTTCGCGTGCAAGACACGTAGAACAATAATAATCATGCTATTGGCTTTACGTCCCACTAAATACTTTCGCGGTTTTCTGAGACATCGAGGTGCCGGAATTTAGTCCCGCAGGAGTTCTTTTACATGCCAGTAAATCTACCGACAGGAGCCTGGCGTATTTGAACACCTTCAAATACCACCGACTGAGTCACGATCGAACCTGCCTCAACCGTCTGAGCCACTCAGCTCGGCAGACACATAGAACATATACACAATTTCCAATTGGCAACGTGCACAAAGAACGCGCCAATAATTCCACCAGCTTACGGTCAATGTGAATAACAAAATAATGCAAAAGGATGCCACATGTCAGGGGTGTTTAGTAAATAGCATCTCGCTCCTCTCTGTCTGACAAGTGGTATTCTCGAAGTGAAAAATTTTATTTATAGCTCTTACACAATGGACCGAGATAAACTCAAGAGCTGGGAAATTCTGGATATCTCTGCTTTAATAGTAGCAAGTTTCATTTACAAAAAATGCTATATAGCAGTTCTTACGTTGGTTCAAACCTATCTAGCCGGGCTGAGTGGCTCAGACGGTTAAGGCGCTGGCCTTCTAACCCCAACTTGGCAGGTTCGATCCTGGCTCAGTCTGGTGGTATTTGAAGGTGCTCAAATACGACAGCCTCGTGTCGGTAGATTTACTGGCACGTAAAAGAACTCCTGCGGGAATAAATTCCGGCACCTCGGCGTCTCCGAAGACCGTAAAAGTAGTTAGTGGGACGTAAAGCAAATAACATTATTATTATTATTGGTTCAAACCTAACCAAATGGCATACAAAACTAAATGGGTATCGTCTCCGCATCGCGCGTACTATCACAACCTGCCCAAAACTTCAGCAACAACAACAACAACAACAACAACAACATCCTAATGTCCAGACAGAAACTACACTCTTATATTACTGTGATTCAACGTACTTGTGCTCGACTCCTCGTATTTATCTCACTATAAATATCCTTCTTCAGCACCTGTTCAACCGTAGTACTTGTCATCGTCCTCGTGTTTTATATAGAAGGGTGCGTAACTGCAATTACTTGGAGTAAGAATTTGAAAATAATCATATAACATTATGTCTGTGAAGTCATCAGCCCGAAGGCAAAGTAATAATCTATACATATATATAAAATAAGAGTTTTGTCTGTACATTGCTCAGAATTTAAAAGGAATGGTATTTCTGTATCGGCCGTGTTCACAGTAAAAAGGAGATGCACTTTTTCTTAATTTTCCGTCATTTCTGTCTGCCTGTCTGTCTGTCTGTCTGTCTGTCTGTATGTATGTATGTATGCATGTATGTATGTATGTACGCGCATCACGACAAAATGTCTGAAGAGAATTTAATAAAAATAGGTATGTAAAGTCGGGAAATGAGCCACTACAATCTAGGCTATAAACTATTTCATTCACGTTAGTTGGTAGTTTAGGGCAAAGTCTAAAATGTAATTCTGACATATGTATGCTATTATTATTATTATTATTATTATTATTATTATTATTATTATTATTTGCTTTACGTCACACGGACACAGATAGGTCTTATGGCGACGAGGGGAGACGAAAGGCCTAGTAATGGGAAGGAAGTGGCCGTGGCCGCAAGGTAAAGCCCCAGCATTTGTCTGGTGTGAAAATGGGAAACCATAGAAAATCATCTTCAGGGCTGCCGACAGTGGGGTTCGAACCCACTAACTCCCGGATGCGAGCTCACAGCTGCGCGCTCCTAACTGCACGGCCAATTCACCCGGTATATGTATGTTATTAGTGGTCCTATCGATAAATACTACATAAATAAAGTTATATACTGTAGAATTAAATTTCCGATCATTTATGTCTTACATATTTTTACCGTACCGGCTATGATCGCAAAGATATTCATGAATTTGTATTTTCGTTGCTAAGTCCATATCAACGCCGGGCCACGAGAAAATGGGTAAACAGAATTTAATGAAAATCGGTATGTAGAATCGGATACCAAGAAACTACAGTCTAGGCTATAAATAATTTTATTCAACTTGTATAAAAATGGTAGTTTAGGGGAAGGCGCCTAAAATGTAATTTTTAAATACTTATGTTATTGGTCCTATCGAAAAGTACTACATAACATAAGCTATAGACGATACAATTTCCGATCATTTATGTTTTATGCAGTTTTCTGTACCGATTATGATAAGAATGGTATTCCAGAGTCGGAAGAAAACTAAATGTGAAGACCGACAATATCGAAAGCTTATAAAATTGATCAACATCATCATGACATTGACCATTGTTTGTTGTGATGTTCTGTGTCTCTTATGTTATCACTTATCTCCAACAGACGGTATTACTGCTGCGTACCAAGTATAACAGCCTGCTTAAATATTGGAGGGGAATAGATGGGGAATTACATAACTTTCTTCTTTAGCATGCCATTCCTTTGGTTCATACATTTTCTGATACTGCTGGTACGTAACACACTGGTTCATCATACGTATTCCAGCTGTTTGATCTCTACTCTGAGGCGCTGATTGGAATGAGCAGTGTGCACACTTAATGAAATAATGGTAGGGAAGAATGAAAGCATCTAGTAGTAGTAGTAGTAGTAGTAGTAGTAGTAGTAGTAGAGGAGTGTTCACGACTGTCTGCGGCCTGGTCATACCAGCTCTGGAACTTTAGACTGTTAGATTGGCAGCGTAGTACTATTCGTTAAAAGTGAGAGAACATGTGGTTTTTCATTTGATCGAGTATTTCATATGAAGGCATTGCTTTCAACCGCGACATTCCTACTGACGTCATTGTAATGACTAATGTTCATTTCAGTTGGGAAAACCACAGAGAAAGTCTTTCTGAGGATGTAAAAAGGCAGGTGGAGAGTGAGTATCTGCCATTCAAATGAAAACTCCTCAACTTGACTGTGACCGATGGTAGGCAAGAGGGCCTACCATTAGAATGAAAATTTCCAAATCCAGTCTTCACATGAGAAAAGACGTATGGTGACTTCCCCGTCGCGTTTCTGGGGCAATGCTAAGAGCTATGCAATTTAATACAATCTTACAACGTGTATACTACCTAACCTAGAATTCTGTATGCAATGTAGAGTTCCGAAGCGAAGCACGAGTACATCAACTAGTTTCTTGTAATTCTAGAGCAGTCTCGCTCAAGCTCGGCTTTTCATCCCGAGGGCACACAGCATGAGCGGGGAAGGGAATGAGTGTGTGTGTGTGTGTGTGTGTGTGTGTGTGTGTGTGTGTGTGTGTGTGTGTGTGTGTGTGTGTGTGTGTGTGTGCTTCAGATAGGGTGACCAGATGCAAACAGATTTTTTAAAGAGGACAAACTATTTAAAAAGGAGGACAATGTTGGAAAAAAGAGGACGCAAAAATCCTCCATTGAGAGTCTGAATTTAGACTCATAATAGCCTATTCTAATAGCCCGCCTCGTGGCCATTATTGTTAAGACGTTTAAGTCTAAACGGTCAGACACCGAGGTTAACCGGTTCGAGTCACGTTGGTCGAAAAAAATGTTCACCATTAGATTGTTGGCCGGCAGGGTAGGGGAGGTGATGTTATACAATTTCTAATCACTAGATTGCGTGCCAAAAGCCTGGATTAAATTCCGTAAACTCCGCAGTGCTCATATAGAGTGAGGGGATATGACGCTCTTGATGGTGATTCATCCATCGGATGGGGACGTTAAGCCTTGAACAGACCCCTTGGTGCTATTCGAGAGGAGTAGGCTACGCGCCGGAACCGGGTTTCACCCTAACTCCTCTGATGAGGTTGACGTCAAGAAGGGCATCCGGTCATAAAAACCCGCCATGACAGATTCATCTCACCACACACCCGACCCTGTAGAGAAACGGGACAAAGGTTGGACAAACAATAGCCTATTCTAATTTTCACATAAACAAAATTTATCCATTTCCATCGCATACAGTAAATTCTTACAAAATTTAAACAACGAAACTAATTTACACGCCTTGCTGGTACTTTTCTGAAGATTATTATTGCCTTCAGGAGCTTTGGCGTGTATACATACCGGGTGAGTCAGCCGCGCCTGACGTTTTATGCTGTTAGGCATACCACCGGGCGTCACTGGTGTCGTTATGGTCTATTCTTCTTTGACGTACACCAAGCAACAATTGCCTTTAATCACTCACTGCACCATTACCTTTGCAAAAACACGTACCGTATGCGACAGGCATTTACACAATGCATCAAACTGCCATACGGTTATGTAAAAAGTACGTGCCAATTATGAGCTTTCAGTAGGGTATGAAATGAACGCTAAAAGCGATGGCATTCTGATAGAAAACGTGTATGCATTTATGAAGCGGAAGTAGTAGTCCATCTAGTAGGCTTTCTGGATACCTACTCGCTCGACTCCTCGTGCTGTCATAATTATGTTAAGTGCGGTGCTGTTAATACAACTGCGTTTGGTAGGTGGGTTCGAATCCCACTTGAGGCTGTAAATTTTATTCGCATTTTGTACTTCGAGAATCATCCACAGAGCCAATGTATCCGAATGCCCTCACGTCGTGAGTTATTTATTTATTTATTTATTTATTTATTTATTTATTTATTTATTTATTTATTTATTTATTTATTTTGGCACTGTTCTAGGCCATTAGGGCTGCTTATGTGGATGTTCTTTAGGCATGGCTAGACGAGGATAGAATGGTTGGGGGTTTGAATCCGCTTGACTGAGCAACAGCCTGTTAGCGCAATAAGTATTCCAATAGATGACCTGCAGTAATGCACGTTTCAGTACGCCGTTGAACTGCCATTCGATCTCTTTGTAGTATTGTAGGTATTAGGCCTACGGATTCACAGACTTCCGTAATAAAGTTTCGAAGGCTTTCAGCATTTTCCGGCTGCTGAGCGTACACTGCATCCTTCAAATAGTCCCATAGGAAGAAGTCCAGTGGCGTCAAATCGGGCGATCTAGCAGGTCAGGTGACAGGTCCTCCCTTTCCTATCCATCGACCGAGATGTGTAACATTCAGGTAGTTGCGAACATCTGCTGACATGTGAGGGGGAGCTCCGCCGTGTTGATACCACATGGTTACACACTCACCGGACTCACTCCTGTCACATGATCCTCAAAGAAATATGGTCCAATTAGGTGATCACCCAGTATACCACACGAGACATTTAATCCCCATCGTGCCTGAAATACTGCCTGCCTTACCCAGTGGGGATTTTCAACACTCCAGTAGTGCATATTACGACGATTCACAGAGCCTTGTGCCTCGTCCGAAAATACAATGTGAGATACAAACGCTGGATCATTTGCCACTTGCGTCAGTATTCACGTACAGAAATCAACATGGGTTTCGAAATCTCGTCCGTGGAGTTCTTGATGTAGTTGCAGGTGAAAAGGACGAAAAAAACTGGAATGCAGTATCCTTACAACAGACGACTGGCTGATGTTGGCTTGTTGTGCTACTGCTCGGATACTCGGGTGAGGATTCTCCCGGAAAATGTCTAAAACCGTATCAGCAGTTTCACCGGACGTAACTGGCGCCTCTCTAAAAGGACTTGTCCGGAAAAGTGGTGAAGTTGTACGCAAACGTCACTCCACCCTCCTAAACCTATCCGCGTTTGGTTGTTGTCTGTGTGGTAATCTTTCCCGGTACAGGCGCTGTGCTTCCTAAGCGTTCCGTCTTGCTTCACCGAAGATGAACATGTCAACATACTCATCTGTTGAATACATAGCGAAGAAATGACCAGGACTGCTAGGCTAAACCAAGTGTCAGGCCACTACACATTCAACATGCATGCTATTGGCCGAATGTGGCACGAACGGCCTTTTATTTAATCCTCAACATTTAAAATGCGAATAAAAATATTTACCGCTCGTGGGATTCGAACCCACTTACCAACGCAACATGCGTCAACACGTCTGCCGTTAGTCCACTACAATACGGTGACTGTTGCCTCAGGTTTATCAGAAAGCTTACTTGGTGTAAAACTACGTCCCGCTTCACTAACTCACACACGTTTTCTATCAGTATGCCATCGCTTTTAGCGATGGAAAGCTTATAACTGGCACGTACATTTTACATAACCGTATGACAGTCTTATGTATTGTGTAAATACCTGTCGCGTACATGTTTTTGCAAAAGTCGTGCAGTGATGACGCAGTAGGTGCTTTAAAGGCAACTGTAGCTTGGTATACAGCAAAGGAAAATCGACCATCACCCCACTGACATTCGTTGAGATGTCTAAAAGCAGAAACGTCAGGCGCAACGGACTCACCCGGTATACTTACAAAGATACACATGTAAATTCCTTTAGATAATATTTAACCATTAAGAGAATTTTTACAGATTCTACTTTGAAACGGTTCTTTCCATTGTGTTGACATCAATGAAAATAGTATTTCTATATTTGCATTGTGCCCTGGTATAGAAGAAGGTATTCTGCAAGTTTTAATCACTCTGAACTACAATCAACTGACGCGAATTGCCATTTTGCCCACTCCTGGCTACAGGGTAACTTCCTAAATTCATGGTCATTACCATTCTCATTCAGAAATTGTTTGAAATTGCACAACTAATCAAAAGATTTCACATAACAATTAGAAAGGATTTAGACTTAGCTTGCAAATACAGAATACGTTTTTCAACATCACAATAATCAATATCACTTTTTCAGCGTGATCCATTTAAAACAGACTTCCTTCAAATTACGGCTGTCTCCTGTCGCTTGTCACGCTTTCAGCTGTTGCACGTTAACATAGCATGTTCGGTCGGGGTAATGCTAAGAGAGAAGCATGCAGTATAAAAAGTTTTCAATACAAGGCATGCATAGAATAATCGTATGTACTTGTAATATCTATAATCACATTTCTATCTATCGATACTATATCACGATGCCACCGCGTAGTGAAAAATACAGTAGAACCCCGCTTAACCGAAACCCGGCTTAACCGAAATGCTCTAGCAAAATTGTAGTTTAATATTTTGCCTTTTAGTACTACCGTGATGTCTTACGATGTACTGTTGTGAAGGCAAGTGAACAAAGCTAATTGTAATAATTTTGGTCGGAACCCAACGTCGAAATTACTAAGCTATCAAGGCCCCATGAAAATGCTCTTGAACGCTGTTTACTGTACATTACACAGAACATGAAAACCCATCTTGCGGCGAGGAGAGGAATTGTGCTGCCGAAACCTGTCATACTCCTCTGGGGCAATGAACAATGACTGACAGATGAAATGATAGTGTACAGTGTTGCTGGAATGAAAGATGACAGGGAAAACCGGAGTACCCGGAGAAAAACCTGTCCCGCCTCCGCTTTGTCCAGCACAAATCTCACATGGAGTGACCGAGATTTGAACCACGGAACCCAGCGGTGAGAGGCCAACGCGCTGCCGCCTGAGTCACGGAGGCTTCATTACACAAAACATTCACGAACGAAATAATTGAATGTAGAGAGAATGAAGTTGCCGATCAGATCATTTTGTGGTTTACACTTTTAAATATACTACATGAAACCAGTATAACTGGCATAGTAGTATTATCACAATCCTGGTTCAACCAACAAAATATATTACACATCTTACTTCAATCAATTAAAGGGCCTACTTTATTCTTATCCCTGTGGAGTTACCTCACATAGTAAACGAAGAACACCAGAAGGCGGAACTATTCTCCCACTTTGCTTTACGTAGCACCGACACAGGTATGTCTTACGGCGACGATGGGATAGGAAGGGGCTTGGAGGGGGGAACGAAGCGACCGTGGCCTTATTTGAGGCACTGCCCCAGCATTCGTCTGGTGTGAAAATAAGAAACCACTAAAACAAAATCTTCAGGGCTGCCGACAGTGGGATTCGAACCCACTATCTGCCGAATGCAAGCTGCCAGCTATGTGACCCAAACAACGTAGCCACCCACTCAGAACATACTTTAAAGCCTCGGCCGTAGTCCTAATAGGTTGAATATCCTAGTCGAGTTGGCAGATCGTCTTCTTGAAAGAGGTCATTCTAGGCGAAAATTATGAGACGAGTTTCTACAGGTCGTCCCTAAAAAAAAAAAAAAGTGTTTGAATGATGAACTGTATCTGTGGAAGGACAGAAAAGGAGATGGAATGTTTGTACCACTGTAGGTGAAACCGTTGCAAACCGTCATGTACAGAATGTTTTAGGCCGCGTGCACACCGAGCGCGCTTCGCCTAGTGTGTCGCGTGTAGCGTCAAATGCTATGTAGGCCTATAGCGCAAGGCGTGCTTGCTGTTCACACCGAGAACTCTACGCCGTGTTCTCAGCTTAGTTTGGCGCAAGGCGTTTTAGGTTCGTCACAAACTAATGCCGTCATCCAAGTACACTAGAAACAGTTTGCTGATGGATAACAGTTACCTAAAATTAAGAATTAGAAAGAAGAATCGAAAGTGGATTCATGAATTTAATGAAGAACGAATTACTTTCGGAGAATTCCATCGTTTGTACAGAGATGCAAGACTTTATCGCGATAAATTTTATGATTACTTAAGAATGACAAAAATTACCTTTGACCTTCCAGACCCTACAACTGAAATGTGGCGACAAGTAGCAGAGAAGTATTGGGAGAAATTCGAATTTCCCAATTGTCCACGAGCACCGTGCAGCAAACACGTGGAAATTAAATTTCCGGCTAAATCACGTTCTTTATATAATAATTATAAATAGTATTTTACAATACTGTTACAGTTAGCATACACAATTTATCATCGTAACAAAAGTGAAGTAAATGTGACAAATGTTATATTTACTTCCAAACCCACTCCTAGCCTGCAGAGTGATATTCTTCATGTTACCACCCTCCATTTGCAAAATTATAGGTTCTATGCACTTTCTCACAAAGTGTCCGGCTACATGGCTAAATGGTTACCGTACTGGCCTTTGGTTACAGGAGTCCCGGGTTCGATTCCCGGCAGAGTCGGGAATTGTAATCATAATTAGTAAATTCCATTGGCACGGGGGCTGGGTGTATGTGTGTATTCATAATTATTTCATCCTCATCACGACGCAGGTCACCTACGGGAGTCAATTCAAAAGACCTGCACCTGGCAAGCCGAACTTCTCCTCGGACACTTCCGACACTAAAATCCATACGCAATTTCATCCCGTCACAATGTTCAGCCCAGTAAAGTGTGACAGTAGAAGTAATATTACTGTATATGTTTACTGTAGGAATGCGATAAAACTGTTGTAGATACGTAAGTCCACTTATTTTGCAAAACGGTTTCATTTTTATAGTTTTTGTGTCTTGGGTTCCATATTTCTTCTCTTTGAAACACTGTATGAATAATTTCTTCTTCCATAGCTTCAGAACAAGCTAGGTAGTGCTAAGCAATTAACCAACACTGCGCGTTGTCTGGCGCTTCGCTTAGCTGTAAGGTAGGCGTTCAGCGCAGCAGAGCGAGGGCTGTGTGAACACCTGGCTTAGGAACAAAGCACTGGTTATGCTTAGCGTGACGCTTAGCGTTGAGCAACACGCGACACACTATGCGAAGCGCGCTCGGTGTGCACGCGGCCTTACACCACTTATCACAGTGTGCGGAGCTTGAAAATGTGTATGCAAGGGTTCTGAATTATGTGTGTTGGAATGGATATTCTGTTCTTCTTTGCTGACGTTTCTCCCTTAGAACTGATTTATTCCCATTGCAGGAGTAATGGGACATATACATCCTACGTATGATTTCCCAAATGTATTTTCCAATACAAGACAAAACACGCAAAATGTATAAATATTCAGTCCTGACAGGGTTAAAATGGACTGATGATGATGATGATGATGATGATGATGACGCCACTGCTTGTTATGTAAAGGACTAAAATGAACTATACACATGTACGAAAATTAGAACATTTGAGTAGCATTACTTAATACAGAATATCACATCCGATATTGTACGTATAAGAAAATAAGTTGCAGTGTGCAGCGGAAATTCAGCTGAATAAGGGTGACGGAAAACCTGAGGGAAACTAGTTGATTTAAAGAAGTACATTATATCTCTGACATACATCTAGAAATTACATTGCCTGCACTGTACCTAAGCTGAACTTATGTGCTGATACGAGTTTCACTTAAATATGATCAAACCATACACAATAATTAATAAGACGAAGGTTAAAAAGCGAGCACTTACCTTACTTAAAAGTGCCAGTAACCGCATCTTTTCCATTCTACCTCGCTCGGTACACTCCTATAAAGATCTATTAAAACATCCACCTTTCTTAATTTCACGAGGAGATGCATATGTTTCTCCCATCCCCCCTCCACATCTTTTTAAGAATAGCTTATCGATACATTACGTCTTATTTTTCTGACTATTTTTCACCATTTACTTCAGCTGAGGATCCCTCTCTAACTCCCCGTAACTTATGTATGCCGCATTTACTCTCTAATCTAATTTTCTTCAGTTCTGACACTTCTTTGCCCCCCTCGCTCTCCGCCTACTCCACCTTTCTCGTCTTGGGCCCATCCGTTCTTATGCTGCCCTGCTTATTCATTGTGGCTTATCAATTCAGCCTGCACTGCGCGTTTTTGCCGCTATACTAAACCCCCAACAGTATTAAAAGTATTAAAGTTATGTCATCTAGCTAAAAGATCTTTCATTTTCCTGTCGTTCATGGCCCATCGTTTTCTTTAGTCGATACCTTCTTTCTCGAAGGCTCTGATTTCCTTCTATTCTACTTCTAAATGGAGTTACGAAAAGACGATCATCACCAGGTACTTCCTCTCAAATCATCACCATCATGGAAAGGTTAGAAAAGGAAACATACGTGAACAAAATAGTAATGTGGTATAGCAACTACTAGCTCCCTCCCTGAATCAGTGATAGAGCGTCGGTATCCAGATCCTAAGATCGCGGGATCAAATCCAGCAAAGAAGTTCATTCGACACTCCATATTGTATGATGTCAGCATGTAAAATATCTCTGCCGACAAAAATAATTAAAAGAGCCATAGATCACCCAACAGAGATCTGGACTATTCTGCCATCTGATAAGAGTAAAACGGACGCCGAAATTGGCGCGCGGCAGCCTAGATGGCGACAAATAAAAATACCTGCACAGGGTAGCTGAGGCCATACGATTACGATTATTATTTTTATTATTATTATTATTATTAGTATTATTATTATTAAAGCAATAAAATGTCTGTAAAATATATGAGGGACGGTACGAGAACTCCCAGTAGCCTAGTATTCGTATGAAATAATAATAATAATAATAATAATAATAATAATAATAATAATAATAATAATAATAATAATAATAATAATAATAATAAATAAAAGAATGAATACTGGATAACTTCATACGATGCATAGTGCAAGTTATCGTAAATGCAAGCATTCTCTCGCATTGAGTCGTGTCAATGGTGCTGTTAAGACATGTCAAGGCCTTGCTGTACTTACGCTGCAGCATCAGCGGAAAGTACAGAAGCCTGCAGGTCAGCTGATTTCGAACATTTGACGCAGCACAGGCCAACTGTGAGCACCTAAGGCAATTTACTCTCAAGCGGTGGCGGTTGGTGCATGAAGGGCTTTTCGGCGCCGCCTCGCCGCCTTTTTAGAAACACGTAACATAATTTCACTCTGTAACTGATTACATAAAAAGATGGACAAATGTAGCGTAGTCGAACTTATGCTTGATGTGCTATTCAGTTATATTTATCTTTATTGTTTTGGCTGTAAATATTTCGCTTTTCTAATTCTATTTTCAAAGATATGGCTAGAGCCCTACGCGGATACACAAAATATCTGTATATCTCCGCGAATGGTTACCGCGGATATTGTAAATTACAGTATATTACACCTAAGGTATTAAAACTGATAGACCTGTTAACACAGTAAAATAGGCCTGAAACCTGGCACCAGAACCCCTATAGTCACAGGTTTGTGAGGGATTTTCTCGGGCGACAACTATCGGCGTATTGATCTTTGTTCCTTCCTTCCATTAATTGCGGGCAGGAGCCAGTTAGGCTTCGGTCAGATTTACGGCTTTATGGTTTCAAGGCTCTTCATATATTACCATTCTTCCATACCACTGTCAAGGGTCACCTAACCACAAGCAAAAATATGAGTATACCTGAGTGAAAATCAATAAATTTCTTTATTTAGACATTATCAACAAAATTATCCGCACTACGATACAGTTTGCACCCGCCAAGACCCTAACTTCGCGGATATCCGCATCCGTGCAGATATGGCTTTCACAGCGTGGCTGCTGACCAGCAAGCACGATGTTCTCTCTTTAGTTTCGAGGGGCTCGGCCCGTGGCAGGAGAGCCTTCATTAGGTTCTTAGAATCATGATGTGTACAGGGTGCGGGAGGAACCTGGACAGAAGATACTGGCTAGTCAGGGAAAGGAAAGGTACACGCGGGTGTATGGTCTGTGCGGCGAAGCTCTCAGCAACATCGCCAACCACAGTACAGGTTGCCTAGGCATTTTCCCCCCAACGTCTTACATTAACTGTCGTTAGAGGTTAATTTCAAAACATTTTACAAAATAATGAATCCAATTATAATGACTAGTGAACCATTTTTGTTCCACAAAGAAAGCTCAAATAAAGATTTATAAATGTAACCATAAGGTGACGGCACCAGTGGTGCTCGGTCAAGTGGTTAATACGTCTTCATGCTTTGAGATTTGAACAAGACGAGAGAAATTCGGGCGTGTACCGTTTGTTTTCGTGAATGTCGTTACTGTCGCCTGTCATTAGCGAAACAGTTCAGTGTCATAGTAGTCGTGATTGCAGTAGCTGTCAGCGTGTTATGTTCGTGAATAAAGCCATTGTAGTGTTTTTATCTGCCTAGTTGAAACTAAATGTTACGGCCTTAATTTAAGAGACAACGTAAATCAATCCTGTAAGTAGCATTTTAAGTAGCGGCGGAAATTTAAGTTTTGAACATAGGCGAGCATTACAGAAGTTAGGAACTCCTCGGCCAAATTGAAATATTACACAAGAATAGAAGGGTTATAAGAACGAAAATGCATAAACTAGGAAATTCAGTCCGTCATGTTAAAAGCACGTTGACTGGCTGTCTGAATGCTGAGCAAGGAATGCGTTCTTTCGTTACCCTTGTATGGCAATGAATGTCATTGATCCTGCATGGACATCAGTCGGGCTTTCAGACATGAATCGCTTTGGTGATAAGGTGAAAAGGCATAAAATGAGCGAGAAACACACAAACGCTGGTATTGAATTTGCTATGCTTGTTAGAGTAGGCCTATTTATCTGATGCCAATTAGACAGTGCATACAGACT
Organism: Anabrus simplex; assembly: GCF_040414725.1. NCBI lineage: Eukaryota > Metazoa > Arthropoda > Insecta > Orthoptera > Tettigoniidae > Anabrus > Anabrus simplex. The sequence goes on from NC_090267.1 coordinate 186,636,055, forward strand.
TAAAATTAAACAATCAAACGAACATGTTTCGAAGAATCGAATCTATGCTGCTAAGTTCTGTGGGCAGTTAGAACTAGCGCTCAGGGGCCACGGTGAGACAGAAACATCTAACAGAAAAGTGTAAACAAATATATATTTATTCCACAAAACAGCCAAATTGTATTCGCATTCCAGCTGTACGAACAAACCTGTTACCGACTGTATCTGCAGCCATTGGCGTTAATATTGCAGAAACAGAAGTTATTTCCTAGTGGGGAAAATATGAGCACGGATATCCAAAATTAGCGATGCTGTCCTAAACAGTTCTTTCTATAACAGAAACCAAGGATGCCATTCTGATTGGAATCAGTATGTTTCCATACCATTTTTCTTTGTGGTATGGTAGCTATGAGCGCCGTATAGTGCTTACGATAGTTGCAACATGTTAATATAGAAGTAGATGTTAGGTTTCTTATAAACGATGTAATGCGCTAATATTATTTGTTTCTTTCCTCAGGCTTATACTTCGTACATTCATCTGTTCGTTTTATTCATTTATGCGCGCAGCTGAGAAAGATACTCGTTTTTTGTTTATAATGTCAAATTTAAATTACTTTGAGGAAAGGTGTGTTAGAAATAATACCTTCCTTTTTTCTTTGTTTCATTTTGTATTCTTGTAGCTCTTTGAAAGATACTTTTGCTTACGGTAGTGGTAATGTATTGAGCGCAATGTATATTTTTCAAAATGCAAATAATTTAGTCTCCCTATTTAGCAGCAATTTACGGTGTTACTTTTCTTTTATTACTTGTGTTACAAATCTTGCCGACTGAAGAGAGCTCGTCTCTCAACATGTTCCTTTTAAATTGATCCTCGGGCAGGTGGTTCACGGCTAGCATTCGGCAGCGTGACTCCCGCGCGTTGTGTATGTTTCCCCGGGTGCTGGCGAAGGTGTCGTGCCAGATGCGACCGTGACGCATACCAGCCGTGTCACTAGTGACCGCATAATCTGTAATCGTGCCGGATGCGACCGGTGTTGACAACCCAGTTTTAATTTCAGAAGCTGTGTCATCATCCAAGATGAGGTAAGCTAAATCAGAACAAGAAAAGGTTAGAAAATACACCACGCACTGCTTAACAGGTTGGGGATGAAATTTTTCTTTGCTCTGTTCAAATAGCGATCTACTATAACCACAAACCGTGCACAACATTTAATTATGTACACTGAATTAGTCGTCGGTAAAAAAAAAAAAAAGAAATAACGTATGGCTTTTAGTGCCGGGAGTGTCCGGGGACATGTCCGGCTCGCCAAATGCAGGTCTTTTGATTTGACACCCGTAGGCGACCTGCCCGACGTGATGAGGATAAAGTGATGGAGACGGCACATACACCCAACCCCCGTGCCAGCGGAATTAACCAATGATGGTTAAAATTTCCGAACCTCCCGGGAATCGAACCTAGGACCGATATGACTAAAGGCCAGCAAGCTAACCATGTAGCCATGGAGCCGGAGTTGTCGGTAAACAGAGCCGATATAAATCTTTACGGAGAACAATCCTAACGACTGCTTTATAAATAATATTAATGAGAACATTTCTATGACGAAAGTTCAAATAAAACATTCATACATCCACGCACAAAGGTAATATCTAAAAGCAACTCAAGAACTCGTCGTTGAAAACTCAGTGTAATGTATAGTTTAAAATGCCATAAACAGAGATATTCCTCCCCAAGAGAAAACATAGATGGGTCATAAATAATGCAAGAGATAGTTTTAGGCCAAAACCCTAAAAATACCGGGGGGGGGGGGGGGATGTACAATCAGGTAGAATTCTATTCTGAATACTACAACAACACAAGTTCAGTTATATTTTAACTAAGATTATGTTTTTAAATAATAATAATAATAATAATAATAATAATAATATTGGTTTTACGTCCCACTAACTAATTTTAAGGTTTTCGGAGACGTAGAGATGCTAGAATTTAGGCCCGCATGAGTTCTTTTACGTGCCAGTAAATCTATCGACGCGAGGCTGACGTATTTTAGTACCTTCAAATACCACCGGACTGAGCCCGAATCGAACCTGCCAAGTTGGGGTCAGAAGGCCAGCGCTTCAACCACCTGAGCCACGCAGCCTGGTGATTATATTTGTTTTACAGTTACCTTATCTATAAACACAGTTCTTGGGGATCATGAAACTCAGTACCTGGATTTTCGGGAAAAAGAAATGACAGAGCAGCATCTTCCTAAATTGCTTTTGAAGAATTTACTGCGGGAAACTGGTAGTTTTTTTACAACACGAAATATGGAGATGCATTTACGTTTTATCCTACAACATGCCCATATATGGAGCTGCGTTTCTATATCTGGGAGAAGTTACCAAATAAGTTATCTCAGTGCGTTACCACACTGCCTGTTACGGTTATTTCGGGAGACGGCTGGGTTGGAATCCCCCGTCGGCCATCCTCAAAAATGTTTTTTCGTGGTTTCTCATTTTCATTTCCAGCCAAACGCCGGGATGGTACCTTTCTCATGGCCTCGACCACTTTCTTCCCATTCCTAACCCGTACAATAAATTATACCCACAGACAACACCCTCACCTAGTACTGCATGTAGCTCACTCCAACGGGGCGTACCGCCGGGAAAAGGAACTACAGATCTGGGGAGCAGAACATGCCCACGGATCTCCCGGCACTAAAAGTCTTGCGCTAAAAAGTAAAATTTGAAAACGTTCAAGATAATCATAAGAAGTAGTACCATTTATTCAGATACTTTGAAGTTTCTTGAGATTATGTTACAAAACCCAACCACATTCCAGTATATAGGCCTACAGCATCGAAGGTAACTGATGCACTAAATTAACACAGTAGATCTTGGAAAGAGGATCACAATGTCGTAGTTTTCAAGCATCTTGCTTGCACCGTTACGCTAGGACTTGGGAGAAAGGAGCCGAGCTGCTCGAATGAACGATATGTTTACAAGCTGTCAGTGGATAGATGGCGTGGAATGACATCGGTAGACGAATAAGTTTGAGTGGTGCTTTCAAAAGTAGCAAAGATCGCACTATGAAGATGAAGTTGGAATTCAAGAGGACAAATTGATGCAAATATTCGTTTATAAGAAATCGAGTTAGGGATTGGAATAATTTACCAAGGGAAATGTTCGATTAATTTCCAAATTCTCTGAACTAATTTAAGAAAAGACTAGGTAAACAACCGATAGGCAATCTGTCACTTCAGCGATTCCCTAAATACAGATCAGCGGTGACTGACTGGCCGGCCCCGTGGTGTAGGGGTAGCGTGCCTGCCTCTTACCCGGAGGCCCCGGGTTCGATTCCCGGCCAGGTCAGGGATTTTTACCTGGACCTGAGGGCTGGTTCGAGGTCCACTCAGCCTACGTGATTAGAATTGAGGAGCTATCTGACGGTGAGGTAGCGGCCCCGGTCTAGGAAGCCAAGAATAACGGTCGAGAGGTTTCGTCGTGCTGACCACACGATACCTCGTAATCTGCAGGCCTTCGGACTGAGCAGCGGTCGCTTGGTAGGCCAAGGCCCTTCAAGGGCTGTAGTGCCATGGGGTTTGGTTTGGTTTGGTTTGGTTTGGTGACTGACTGACTGATTGACGGATTGGTCGCATGCGGCAACGATGCTTAATCTACTGGGTCGCTAGCAGCACATCAGCGTGGTCGCATCCGGCACGGTCGCTTCTGGCATGTAACCCTCGCGAACGTATCAACTGCTTTTGACATTCTTTGGTGTCTACCATATTTATTGCACTAAATATTTCAAACCCCGCGGGGAATTATTGAATAACCCTGTACGTCAATATTCAAGAATTCAGTGTTTCATCAGATAGGCACGTGATATAGGAGCGCCCGTGGCCTGATTTAGAAGACTATAGGTATTTTCTAACACTGAGTATAGGCCTAAATGTTGCTGGTCCCTACACGCTCGATTTCTGATTGATAATCTTAATGGTTTTACATCCCGCTAAGTTAACTAGTTTCAAGGTTTTCAGAGGCGACGAAAATTTTAACCCGCTTTCACTTGCCGGCAGATCTACCGATACACTTTACTTTTGGGTCGATCACTGTTTAGTTGCACTGAACTATTCTTGTTCGTGATTTATCAATGTTATTGCAATTATTACTTCCCACCCTTAAAAATGAGCGAGCGTGCTTTGGCTTCATTATGAAGCTTCGTATTAAATCACTGTCTAATAAATTGACATTTATGGTTGTGAGCAGTAGCGAAGCTAAGAAGCTCGACCCCCCCCCCCCCACCGCAATAATTGAAAAAGGACCCCCTCGTTTCCTGATGAATGTCACTAATTTATTTCGTATTACAAAGTTGTATATTATTACAATGAACAACGACGCAACAAGGATGATAATAATAATAATAATAATAATAATAATAATAATAATAATAATAATGGGAAATTCAAGTGAACGATTCTTTGCGATTATGACAGCGAAACTTCGGGGTGAATCAGTGGATGAAATAGAACTTCTTATTAGATTGACTGCCAAGGTGAAATCAGAATATAGATCTTGTTGCAGACAGATCAATCCAAGATCTGACCTATCACAGAGAAAATAACTTACTATTTTTCACTTTAGTACAACACTGTATTGTACAAAGATAAAACAGTAAAGTAGGTCTTTGTAGGGGATATACAGTGATTAATTAATGATTAAAACATGAGAAATGCTAATAATGACTTGGCCGCTATGCGCGAAACTATGCTATTTAATACATAACTTACGACTTCCTTATGTTTAGACTAAAATACGAATTAGCATACAAGGAACAAACTACTAAGGAGAAAATCAAATTACCATACAATACCAACTCTCGTCCTCCAAACTATCCACAAAAGAAATAAGAAACCTTTCACGCACGTTTCTTTCGAGCCTTCAGAAGGAGTTCCAGTAGCGGAAGTAACGTTATTTCACTTCTTGTTCGTCAAGTCCGTTCATAGAGAGAATATCCTCACTGCTAACAAGAGAGAGAGAGAGAGAGAGCGAGAGAGAGAGAGAAAGCGAGAGAGAGAGAGAGAGAGAGATAGAGAGAGAGAGAGAGAGATACTCCGAGACTTCTTAGGATAAGCGACAGACCAAAGAAAACCACAGCCATATAGTAAATATACCGACAATGAAGAGGTAATGCTGAAGTAAAAAAAGCTTGCGGCCGCCGCCAGGTAACGTCTCTCCACTATTTCAATGCATGAATGTAAAATCATAGCCGACATATGAATATTGGACGAGAAATAATGGAAAAACACATACAAATTATATAATAATAATTATTACTATGTATCTGTTTCATCTCTCTTACAGCATGATACACACGAATGTTCAAATTCACTGATGAGATTACATTAATAAGACGATACACATGTGTGTCCACTGGGTTTATATCAAAACCATGAATACTTTAACTTAACCGGTATCTATTTCATACACATGAGCTATGACATTAGTACCGGTAGTAGATTATGTTCCAGTTTCATGCCTGCTTATAGGCCTAAACCACGTATTCTCTCTAAAATACATCTCACAGGGAGACCTCACGTAGAGGGGTCTCAATTTCATACCTATAGTAGGCCTAAAAGGCGACTTCTTGAATGTCCCAAAGGCATTCGGCCAGATATTCAGGCATTCTCCAGAAAATCGTCTTAGAAAATATTTGAAGTGCCTTATATCAACCAAACGTTAGAGAAGTGAAAAGCTAGGTGTGGCTCAATGGGTAAAGACCGAGTCTTGTAATAGGGGCATTGCTGGATCAAGTCCTACTGCGTGCATGCTCTTCTTTTCCTTTTTTGCCCGTTTTTATGTTTCATCCTACGTGTATTCTAAGTAAGAGTATTTATAATGCTTCAAAAGTTAGGTATAAAACGGCATTTTCCCTATCAAAGCTAAATTATAAGTTTTTCACCGCACTCTTATATGTTTCATTTTTGCACCCAACTTTTGAACCGTTACAAATTTCTTATACAGAATATACGCAGAATTAAACTCACGAAGAACAAGACAGAAAAAGAAACCATTGCACGCAGCTGGACTTGAACCGATCCCTCGATACCTAGACTCCGGCGCTACCCTTTGAGCTACGTGCTCGCTTGCCACTTCGTTACGTTTCGTTGTATAACGCAGTTGGAATTTATCAAACCCAATTTTCTCGAGAATACCTGGATATCTAGCCCAATGGCTTTGGGTCATTCGTATTCGAGTGGACACGGTGTATTCTTTCTTCCCGATTAACTAAAGGTACACTCATACGCTACGCAGGTATTCACCATTCCACCACTCAGTAATTTGCTGAAAAAAACGAAATGTGTATAAAACAATAGAAATCAAAGTTTCACTTAGCACAGTAACTTATACAGAATGTAACTTATCCGTGATCATGTTACAAACTTTCAGGGATGGAGGACGGCACATGGATCAATTTGAGATAACGAACCGCAGTACGAAAAGATTCCAGTCAAAAGTTATTGATAATCCAAGTTGTTTAACGTCCGCCCATTCTTAACAGTCCAAACGACATCAGGGATATTCGAACGGGTACGACAGAACTTTGTGCGACGATGCCATGTCTGCACTGACGCCATTCCGAAAATTTGTTGTAAATGAAGCAGCTTGTGAAACTTGCACTGGTAACTGGAATTAAATGAGTAAATTTTGCTTAACTTTTGACTAGATCGTTTCCGGAATATGGTTCCTTATCTCAGATTAATCCATTTGCCATCCTCCATCATCCCTGCAAGTTCGGAACATCACCACTACGCCCTGTATATTTACAGTGAGTCTGTAGTGTCGTAAGATGGCAGCGGGCGCAAGCTTCCGGCTTCACTAGCACCAATACTAAGAGATAGAGAGAGCTCTACCAATCTATTAACTACCAGGTGTATGAATAAGCTTTTGTCGGCTTTTGTGACAAAGAAAACACGTAATTTTCATGGGAAATTCAATTTTTGTTTATTCAAAATATTGGTCATTGGCTTCTACACACTTTCCCCATCCTTTAGGTAAGTTATGAATATCATGATCGGGCAAGTTGGCCGTGCGGTTAGGAGCGCGCAGCTATGAGCACGCATCCGGGAGATAGTGGGTTCGAACCCCACTGTCGGCAGTCCTGAAAATGGTTTTCCGTGGTTTCCCATTTTCACACCAGGCAAATGCTGGGGCTGTACCTTAATTAGGCCACGGCAGCTTCCTTTCCATTCCTAGGCCTTCCCTGGCCCATCGTCGCCATAAGACCTATCTGTGTCGGTGCGACGTAAAGCAACTAGCAATATATATACATGATGCAAGAAAAACTGTTTGTCTTTTGCGGCAAAACATTCCTCGAGCCATTTTCCAACTTCCTCGAAAAAGTGCCGCTCTGCAAGCGCGTGCCCCACTGATGCGAAGAGGTGATTAGATCGCGCCAAGTCGGGGCAGTACGGCTGAAGTCTTTACGCCCCCACTCGACGGACGAATCACCATTAACAGTAGTGATGGGCTAGCGACGGAATCGAGTAGAATCGAGTAATGTGCTCTTAGAATCGGTATTACTCGACTCCAGACTCGAGTCCAAGCATACTGGTGTCGCTATCTGTGGACATGCCTTAGAACTAAAATCTACTGTATTGGAGTGCACGGCATTCAGGGTCACCCACAGAATATTTTTGTGGTGTGGAGTGCAATATGTTTGCTGCTGATGATTGATGTTGTTCAGTCATCGGTCGTCAATAATTCGATTGTTATGATTATTATTATCATCATCATAGGCACTAAAGGTTGTGACTTACTAACAAACTGTCAGCTGTTTAGCTAGAACAGAATGACGTTCTGTCCGCTGATTTGCTGCGTGAAAGTACGTCACATTCTGGACGCCTCATCTTAATACCCGACATTATATCTGCCGAAAGTATGATGTACATATCAACTGCTGAAATTCACCTGTTCCCCCGGACGATTGTAGACTTTGGCGCGGTTAGCAATAGGCTATGGTTACAATAAATCTGTCATACTACCGATCATATTAGCACATCTACGCCCGTGTATATGCATAATGGCTACATGAGATATAATTTACCAGTAGCGAAGCAATACAATGTGTGCAGAAATACCGTCTATAGTCTACAAATAGCACATGTTTAAAATACACGAATTACAACATACATACCGTGACAGGGATTTGAAATAATAATAATAATAATAATAATAATAATAATAATAATAATAATAATAATAATAATAATGTTATAACTTTTACGTCCAAGTACGTACATTTGTATGGTTTTCGGGGATGCCGAGGTACCGCATTTAGTCCCCCGGGAGATTTTTTACGTCCCAATAATTCTACCAACACTAGGTTGACGTATTTGAGCACCTTCAAATACTACCGGAATAAACCAGTATCGAACCGGCCAAGTTGGGCTGTGAAGGCCAGATAAGCTATATTATCAATATTAGAATAGATGGCATATTCAGTGAAATGTGTGCGAGACGCCGTAAACGGATATTTTCATATCTTATTATGCGTATTAAGTGGCATTATTATCGTTCTCAAGTAATTATCAAATTTAGGTTATTCCTTTTGCGCATTCATTCGGTTTTTTCATATCGTACCGCGCTGTCGCAATCCCATAAACCCTCAGCGACCGCTTGTACGCATGCTTCATCCATCTACGAGCCGGCGAGTGAGCGAACGTGTGACGTCATGCTATCATCGAGCCTTCGCAAGCGAAGCGAGTCCGAGCCTGGACTCGAAAGAATCGAGTACCGCGATTCCAGGCATCACTCGCGCACATCACTAATTAACAGCGTCATATGCCCTCAATCTATAGGAACACAACGGTTTGGAATTGAATTCCGGCTTTTGGCACGCAATCTAGTGATTATAAATTGTATGCCACCACCTCTCCTACCCTGCCGGCCAACACACTGTTGGTGATCTTTTTTCGACAAACGGGACTCGAACTGGCTAACCACGGCGACAGACCATGACCCTTTACGATCATGGCCATCAGGCGGGCTAGAGACGGTGCATGATTAATTGTGTAAAAATAGAATCCCAAAGTTTACAGACAGTTCATATCCATTTGGACTATTGACAAAGAGATTAATGAATTCCACTTCTTTTTACAAAATTGCTTTACGTAAAGATAGTATTTGTAAGCTCATCGGACAAAAAATTAGTCACTCCTGAAGAAATCATTACAAATATGATTTATTCCCGTGTAACTCCGTCTCTGGACTTGATAATAGTCAGGATTCAGTTAGGAAGTAAGTCCACAATTTTGTGCAGGTAAGTCACATCCAGGTTAAGCAACTCACTGAGGATTTGATCGCGCAATTCGAGCAAATTGCGGGGATGCTAATGCCGCCGTTTCACCCGCTGTTCCAACATGCCCCACAGATTTTCAATGGGGTTCAAGTCAGATGATTTTGCAAGCCGGTCGAGATGTAATAGGGTAGGGGAGTGTTCATAAAACCAGTCACATATGCGTCCAGCCCGATGAACTTTGCTGTTGTCATCCTGAAATATCGGAGTATCAATAGTATGCTCGTCACGCATATGTTGATTAAAAGGCAACACCTGATCATCCAGAATGTTTAAATAAACATGCTGGTTCATGTTAGTGGTCAACTTAGTGAGAGGGCCCAATCTATGATACGAAAAACATCCCCAAAACATTACAGACTCTACTCCGGCCTGAACCTACCTTGCACACATTCGGGATGAAATGCTTCAATAGATCTTCACTGCACTCGACGACGTGCGTCATTGGATTACAGGCTTAAACGTGATTCGTCAGACCACATTACGTTCCGTCGGTCAGCTACCGTCCATACTGGATGATTTCTAGCTCACTGAAGACTCACAGCTACAGTATATGTTCCTGTGTGAGCAATGGCCTCCTGCGAGGTGACCGCCTCCAAATGTTCGTTGTATGCAGTTCCCGTCGCAATGTTCTCTCGCTATCAGGTTAGAATGGACCTTCACTTACTGACTGCAGTACTTCCTGTCGGGTTTGGAGGCGATTTTGATTCACAAGCCGTGAAACGCGTCTCCGGTCCCTCTCGGTCAGGATCTTTATCCGACCACAATTCTGACGTCGTGTTTCGTGGCCACGTGTAGTACACCACTACGTGTATACATGTTGAACAGTCCGCTGCGAAACACCAACAAATGCAGCAACTTCACGCACCGTAAGGTCATGGGCACGGCCAAATGTGATTGCCCCTTTTGCCATTCGGTCACATCCTTACATCTACCCATGTTGACGTAACGGTACACTGTCCACTTGAAACATCAATGTCTCACTGATCACTGCTGCCTTATGTTCACGTAGAGACAGTGCGCGTGTGGTTGACCACGGGACTCGTTTGTTGCGTCATCTGTACAGGCTTAACGATCCATTTGCGCGTGCGCACTAGGGTAACTAATTTTTCGTCCCGTGAGCTTATACAGTATTCGCTGAAGTAATTCAGTACGCTTTTTCAAAAGTCTGATAGGGACATTAAGAGATGTTTGTCGTGGTTCGTGAGTAAATCAAGTACACATCCTTACCAACGGCGATTTTTTTACAAGTTGTTTTACGTCGCACCGACACACATAGGTCTTATGGCGACGATGGGACAGGAAAGGGCTAGGAGCTGGAAGGAAGCGGCCGTGGCCTAAGGCATAGTCCCAGCATTTGCCTGGTGTGAAAATGGGAAACCATGGAAAACCATCTTCAAGGCCGCAGACAGTGGAGTTCGAACCCACTACCTCCCGAATACTGGATTCTCACCGCACTTAATCGACTGCAGCTATCGAGCTCGGTCAATGGAGATTTCTGTGAATGAATATAGTAAACAAAGGACTGTCAAACTACGTCTTGCTACGCAAGTTTGATTCGTTTACGTTGAAATGTATTCCGGTTAGCACGTCACCACTATCTATAATGCTATTTATAATTTTGTGCAGGGACAATTGTTGAAATAATTCTCAGCGAGCGTTTAATGACATATAGTTAAATTCTTCTAATACAGGACTATATTACATTCTCAGCCTATGTGCTGACTTATGGTCCTTTTTGTAGTAGATGCACCGTAAGGATTTCTTTTGAACCTTTGTAATATTATTAACTATGTAATTTGTAACTTTCCATTCTGTCTCTGTCTTATCCTTGTTTTTGACTATATGAAAGTGACTGAGGTATGAGCGATGCTAGTAATGCCAATCCTTATACAGCCAGTCCCTGCTATGAATGGTGTGAAAATGTTGCTCATAGGGTCGGTTAGTGTATGCATTTCAGTGGGCTTGGCAGACTGATATGTAATAGCAACTCTGGCTCGGTGAGGAAAGCAACGGGAAACTACCTCACTCCTCATTTCCCTAGTACGCCTCTTCAGTGATGCCTAGGCCATCTATGACAGCTGATGGCAGAGCTGTTGAGGATCACACCAGCGGAATTGCTGACGGACTGAACATACATACATCCATATAACGAATGTATAGTCTAATTTCGACCTCACAAATGAATTATCAAGAATACATTGTGTCTTAATGTTATTTACTTCCTTCCCATTTCAGATAACAGAACCTAGTTATTTAAGTGCTGCATTTACAACCATTCCAATGCGTGGACTGAATGACAGATTACAATTCATTGTAACTCTTAAGTCATTAACCAAGTCATCTTGTTTTAAGCTCTCATAAACCACTCGTTCTGAAAAGAATACTTAAATACAGAATAGGTCATCACGAAGCATTTACTGGTATTAAATGCGATTTTATTGGTAACGCTCCAACTGTAGATATTCTCAATGTCCCTGCTCAGAGAGATGCAGTTAATGACATGCGGTACCTCTTTGTACAACTTAAGATTATCAGAAAACATGAGACATCTGGAATTTATAACAACATTTGGTAAACCATTCATAAATAACAAACAAGAGACCCTAAATTTCAACAATGAGGTACACCTGAATTAACAATTAAACACAAAAGATTTGGTCTAATGACTTCTGTAATGCAGATGGAGGAGTTACGGTTTAGGGTAGGAATGCTAAGTTCAAATCCGGAAAGCTTTCTGACCAATCTTGTCGAAAGCTTTTTCGAAGCCCGTGCAAATCACGGAGTGGGTTAAAGAACTCATGTGTGCGGTAAAATTAAGCACCTCGGAGTCTCCTGAAACCGTAAAAGTAGTAAGCGGGACGTAAAACCAGTAAATAATAATCACTTCATTTTTCCATTCGTGCATTAGTAAACGGAAGCCAATGCAATAAATTATTTGTTGTATTTCTGTGTGAACAGCAGTGTTAAAAGTAATGTATTACTCACCATACATGACAATTGAAGTTAATAATATATTATATCAAATTATTTAGAATATTATAATAGTACATTATTATATAATAATTCAACTCCGCCATTGTCCGGTCCCAAGTCCGGAATGAGAAAGGAGGAGGGTTTGCTGGTCTGGCACCCAGCTGTGAAACTGCCAACGCCGAGTGTTGGGCGGCGGGAAATAACCTAACTCCCTAAGGGGGCCAACGGCTTCGGGCGAATGAGCCCCTTTGGGGGGGTGATGGTCCCCACAGTGGAGGAAATGCCAATGGAATCCATTAAGCAGCGTCTGTTCTCCAGGTTAGGGGCGGCTGCACAAGGCGTCTGTACTCCAGAGGAGCGGCCTCATTATCACCTCACTGGATCACATCCAGAGTTGTAATTCGGGACCTAGTTCCACACAGGTGACACCTTGACAGTCAACCATGGAAGGTCTTTTAAGGAATACTCCACCGTCTGAACCAAGAAAGGACGAGTTCGACAGCCGTAGTGGAAGGACGTGTTCCTCCCGCTCGCTCTCTCTCTCCTTGCCAGGCGCTCTGTACTTTCCCAGTACTAGTCAGGCAGCTGTACTTGTTAGTACATTTTCGAAGGAGCATTGTCTGAGCTGTAGCACTTCTTAGTGCTCGCTCTTTCTTCTGTTTCAGGTTATTTTACAGGAGGACCAAGATGGAGAAGCCGACCCTACCAGTGAGACTGGTCGACTACGACTACCAGGGAGCCGTCGAGAAGCTGCTGGACGCGCTCGACACGGCGGATGTCCCCAGCTATGAACGCCCGGGACTGGTGGTGTTCAACCGGCCGGGGGAAAGCGACTACCAAGGGACACTGAGCGTCTTCGACCACCTGAATGCGACTGCGGAGTTCATCGGAGAGCCACTCCTGCCGATCATCGGCATTATGGTTGCTTCCTGGGCGATCATCATCCGCCCTAACGACGCAGCCAGCTTCAGGGTCTACGAGGAGCGCGCGTCCCAGCAGTTCCAGGTTGCCCGGCTACCAGGACTCAGGGAGCATCTGGACGTCTCGGGCTACCAGGAGGCAGCCTCGCAGACGGAGCCAACGACCGAGGACGACGGCGGCGCTCCCGAGCGCCGCGACGGCGCGACTCCAGTTGGAAAGCTGTACTCCACGAAGTACACGCAGACCAACAAGGCGACAACCAGGGCGAAGTGGTCGCAGACGCAGGCCTACCAGGAAGGGCCTGTTACCCGGGCGCAAACCAGGAACGCGCCCGTGTTGGTGGAGAGCAGCACAGCGGTGGAGAAGGACGCCCCCTGGCGTACTGATACTGCTGCCCAGGTCCAGCCTGCCTGCACGTCTGTCGAGTTGCAGACCTCGATGTGCGCCCCCCAGGACAGGGAACGCAGTCGAGTGTTAGCACCGACCGACGCCACCGCCGCCGCCAGCCAGGAGAAAGAAGAAGATGGCGACGCAGAGGGGCCGGCAGCTACCCCGGGGTTACCAGGCCGGGAGGAGGGCCACCAGGGCGAGGCCTCTTCCCCCGCCGAGAAGCAAACCTCGGGAACGACCGACGCCGCCGCCAGCCAGGGGAAAGAAGAAGATGGCGACGCAGCGGAGCCACCAACTACCCCGGGGTCACCAGGCCGGGAAGAGGGCCACCAGGACGAGGCCTCTTCCCCCGCCGAGAAGCAACCCCCGGGAAGAAGAAGAAGACGACGCCGCACCAGGAAGCAGAAGGCGACGCTGGCTCACCAGGAGAGGACCGCCAAGCAGCAACCCAGGACTGCTCCCAGGACAGCAGCCAACCGAGGAGCCAATCAGGAGAGGACCTCAGCGGGTAGCGGCAGTCAGGTGAGAGTGAAACGTCCCCCTCAGCAGCTCTTGCAGTGTTTCCGCTGTCTGAGGTGGGGCCACCGTCAGGTTAGCTGTGGGCTCGAGGTGAGGTGCAACCGCTGTGGTGGTGATCACTACTACACGGCCTGCGCAACACTTAGAGACGCGCCGGTGTGCGCCAACTGCTCGGGGGGCCACCCGGCCTCCCATCGCAGTTGCCCTGTCTACCGGGCCATGGCGCGGGCAGAGAGGAAGGAGGCCCGGCGCCATGACCCACCCCCTTCCAGGAGGCCCCCGCCTCGGCGGGCTTGGCCTCATTCTCCGGGATCGGAGACTGGGTACGAGGTACCCCAAGGAGGTGGAGTCGTGCGACAGGCCCTAGTGGTACTTGACGCATGGCTCCGCAGCCGGCAAGGACCGCGCTAGTCACAGCAGTGCCCAGACGGACTGATCCCCAGGTGATGGAAAGGCAAGGAATTGGTTTATGTATTGTGCATGTTACCTGTTCCTAACTAACACAACCTCTGGTCTTTTTCCAGCCCACATCCTTGCATGTGCTATCACAAGATGTCAGGTTTTACATGTAGGCTCTTTCTTCTTTCTGCCTATGTGGTTTTTCCCTGACCCTTCAATACCATACTTCAACACCATATACCTAATACAATCTCGCCTGGTAGCGTGTCTGACATGGAAACAGGCAGATACTCCTTGTATCACTTCCCACTCTTCCCTGCTATCTCTTTCTTCTTCTTAGAAATAATAGCATGTCGGAGGCCAAGTAGATTGAGTCGTTGGTCACGCGGGGGGAGCGGGCTTCGGGGGCCCCCCCGATAAAAAAAAAAAAAAAAAAAAAAAAAAAAAAAAAAAAAAAAAAAAAAGTCTGAACCAAGAGTTCAGAGAAGGCAGCATTCGGATACGGTGGGTTGCCACCTGAAAGATACCGTGAAGTCGGAGGCACGGAAATACCCCAGTACCACATACACGAACGAGACAAAATCAAGAATCAAACCAAAGCAGATAACATACTTCTCTACACACAATATAAACTCACTCATGCAAACCGGTAAACTAAAAGTGATCACCGACATAATGGACCAACACAAAATTCTTATCATGGGATTACAGGAAATTAGAAACACTGACCAGGATGCCTTGGAATCTCAAGGGTACAGACTTTATAAAGGTATACCCGGGAAGAGAGTGATGAAGAATGTCCCACAATTTGGAACAGGATTTTTGGTCAGCCTTAAAATAATAAACTCAGTTCAAGAATTCAGATCACAGTCTCCACGACTCTCAACGCTCACCTTAAAGGCATCTAATAAAATCTATACTATAATAAATGCCCATACTCCCACTAATAATAAAAACAACTCCTCAAAAGACCAGGAAGAAACAGGAGAATTTTGGGACCTATTGGACCAGACCATAGATAACATCCCCAAACACCATATAAAATTATTAATAGGTGACTTCAACGCTCAACTAGGCAGAGAAAGAAAATACCGTGACATCATCGGAAAATGGCCAGCACACAAGAAAACAAATAAAAATGGAGAGAGACTTGTTGACCTGTGTAGAAACCATAATTTAATCTCAAAATCTACATGTTTTGAGAGGAAACCTCAAAAACTTAAAACATGGAAACACCCTGACTACACTAAAGGAGAATGGCAACTGGATCACGTCTGCATGGACAAATACCACCACAAAGAGATCTATAACGTCAAAGTCCTCCGAGGAATAGACACAGGTTCAGATCACTACGTAGTTAAAATTAAAATTAAACTCACTCCCCAGAGGAGGCAACAAAAGCAAGCCCTTAAAACTAAAAGAAAAATAGATCCTACCCAGCTAATCAACAACAAAAATTACCAGAAAGCAACTGAAAAAATAAAAATCACAGATAAACTTGAAGACTTAGTACACAACCTTAAACAAATTGCAGAAGACCTGGCTCCAATTAAACCACGTAAAAAACACCAATGGTGGAACAGTGAATGTGATGAAACAGTGGAGAAAAGACATCAGGCATGGCTATTACATCAGTCCCAAAAAACAGAAATATCCTATCAAAATCTAGTAAAACAGAGAAAAGAAACTACCCAAGTCTTAAGAAGAATAAAAAGACAACATCATAAAGACACCCTGCAGTTAATTGAAGAACAATTCAATAAAACTCAATCAAGGGACTACTACAAAACCTTCAGAAAGCAGCTCCAAAAATATGAACCCCCGACCCTACTGATGAAGGATGAAGATGGTAAGCTGGCCCATAACAATAAAGACAATGCAGAAATTCTAGCTAAACATTTCAACAAACTTTTAAATTGTGAGGAACCTACAGAACTCCTTCATTTGGATACCAGCACCCCGATAAAAACATCACCAGAGAACATCAATCCCCCCACAATAAAGGAAGTCTACCAAGCTCTGAATAAATTAAAAAACTACAAAGCGCCAGGAGAAGATCAGACCTTTGCGGAAATCTGGAAATATGCAGGAACATCAGCAAAAGTTGCCCTCCATCAACAACTTGTCTCTATCTGGATTAAAGAAGAACTACCAGAACACTGGACAGCAGCCGTCATTCATCCACTGCACAAAAAAGGAGATAAAACCGATCCTAATAACTACAGGGGAATCTCGCTCCTAGACATAACATACAAAATATTTTCAATAATCATCCTTAATAGGATAAGTTTACAACTTGAGAAAGAACTAGGAGAATATCAAGGAGGTTTCAGACCCTGGAGGAGCTGTCCTGATCAGATCATGAGTCTTAAGTTAATAATGGACTATAACAGGAGAAGAAACAGAGATATGGTGATAACATTTGTAGATTTCAAGAAAGCTTATGATTGCATCCATAGAGAATCTCTGTTTAAAATTTTAAGACACCTTGGACTACACCCCAAATTAATAAACATGATAAAATTGACTCTCACCAACACCAAATCAAAAGTGAAGTTTAGGGGTGAAACATCAGAGACATTTGAAATTAAAACTGGGCTACGGCAGGGAGATGGGCTCTCACCACTATTATTTAACTGTGCTCTAGAAATGGTAATGAGGGAATGGTTTAGGAAATGTCCCCCCAAAATAAAGATTGGCCGAAAAATCAAAACAAATTGCCTGGGTTTTGCTGACGATTTAGCATTACTAGCAGTGGACATGAAAGAAGCAAAAACCCAGATAATAGAACTTCAAAACATTGCAAATAAAATTGGCCTCAAAATATCATTTGAAAAAACAGAAATTATGCCGCAAAAACCAACACAACTAAAAGAAGTCACCATAAATGGTAAAAAAATCAAAATAGTAACTCAATTTAAATATCTTGGAGAAGTAATAACACATAACCTAAATGAAAAAATCTCAATCCAAATAAGAACAAATAGATTAGCTAAAGCACAAAAATTAACATGGGATATCTACAAAAAGAAATGTATATCAATAAATACAAAAATAAAACACTACAACACAGTTATAAAACCAGAAGCTACATATGCAGCAGAAACACTCTTTTACCTGAATAAACAATCAAAGACTGACAAACTTCAGAAAATTGAAAGGAGGATTGGAAGAACCTGCATCAACAAAAAATACCAGAAAGATGGACAGTGGCGGTTAATACCTAACAAAGTCGTGTACAAAGAGCTAGAACCCATTACAGATACTATGCGTAAGAGGAGACTGGGATTCTTTGGACATATCAAGAGGATGCAGGATTCGAGACTTCTGAAACAACTAGTACAACACAATCTCGTCTCAAAAAATACCACAACAGGATGTAAATGGATCAGAGAAGTAAGAGAGGATCTGAAGGAAATAGACCTTACAACAGAAGACACCACAAATAAGATAAAATTGAATACAAAACTCAAGAATACAAACCTCCGCTTTACCCTTACACAAAACAAACCAACAACACGCACATTTTCAACTGAGGAAAGGGCACGAAGATCGGAGCGTCTGAAGAAGTACTGGGAGGACCGCAAAGCCCGAACAATCCCTTCAAAGAGACCTGAACGACGGACTGACTAAAGTGATCCTATGTGGTCATAAAAGAAGAAGAAGAAGAAGATAATAATTCATGCCATAACATTATTATTTTTTGCTAGTGGCTTTACGTCGCACCGATACAGATATTTCTTATGGTGACGATGGGATAGAGAAGGCCTAGGAATTGGAAGGAAGCGACCGTGGCCTTAAATAAGGAATAGCCCCAGCATTTTCCTGGTGTGAAAATGGGAAACCACGGAAAACCACCTTCAGGGCTGCCGACAGTGGGATTCGAACCCACTATCTCCCGGATGTAAGCTCACAGCCGCGCGTCCCTAACCGCATGGCCAACTCGTCCGGCTGTCATAACATTATAACGCAGTACGCAAAAAGTAATACCATGCTAAAATGTAATCTTTGGTATCTTAGTAATTGCTCTGTATAGATACAGTCAGTCCAAAAAGTATTCGTCTACTTGCTGTTTTGCGATTGAAACCTGTCTATAGACAGTGAAAAGTCGAAAATAAAAAACAAATGTAGCTGGATGGCGCATAGGTCAGTACATCATTATTATACAAAATCAAAACCAAAAAAGATATTCGAAACGATAACAAGGATAGCAAAACGTAAAAGCTCCGCTATTAGGTAGTTCAGAAAGTATTCGTCTACGCTCGGTAAAACGTCACTCGTGATTTACGCACACGCTGGACACCCTTCCGCAACACATTCAAACATGGTGTTGTCAACGGCTCTGGAGATGTGTAGGTTGTACAATGGGTCGGAAAGGTAAAGAAACGAGCGTGACGGAGAGGAAACTCATCCTGCACATGCATAATCAGTGAAAATCGTCCTATGCCATTGCAAAGCTAGTGAGCGGAACACGATCAACGGTTCAGTCGGTGGTGGATCGCTTCTGCACAACAAAAACATTCCAAACCAAGTCGCGGAATGGTCATCCTCGAAGCAATGACCTATCAAGAAGGATGATTTATTACGCGAGAAATCAAGAAAAATCCACGACTTAGTGCACCGAAGTTGGCTGGTGAGCTGGAGAGAAGCACAAAGGTATGTGTTAACACAGTAAGGAATACCTGCAAACAAAATGGGTATAATGGCCGGATAGCTCGTAAGAAATGTTGGGTGAGTGCAACGAATCGCAAGAAACGCTTCGCCAAAGAACATATACTTAAAAACGAGGACTTCCGTAATAAAGTCAAATTTTCGGGCGAAAGCAAATACAACAAATTCGGGTCAGATGGCAGGCGAATGGTTTGGCGGAAGAAAAATATGGAGATGCATCCGCAGAACCCTGTGCCAACAGTGAAACACGGTGGGGTTTCCTCATGGTGTGGGGGCATCCGCAGAACCCTGTGCCAACAGTGAAACACGGTGGGGTTTCCTCATGGTGTGGGGATGCATGAGTGCAGCAGGTGTACGACAATTACATGTCATAGAAGGAACAATGGATCACAAGATGTACAGTACATAAATATTTTTTTTAAAAAATTGAACATTAGTGTCGAAAATTCGGTTTGCAAGGCACGTATATCTTTCAAGAGGACAACGCTCCGATGCACAGCTCTAAATACTAAGCTGTGTCTATTATAGAGTATAACACCACAAAACAACTCAATGCACCCCTCAGAGGCCTGATATGAACCCAATAGAAGACCTGTGGAAAGCGTTGGAAGATAATATCACGAAAGGGCGAATTTCTAACCAGAATGACTTGAAACAAGCTCTGCAAGACGAATGGGACAAAATTCCATCCTCCACCACGGCTAACTTGGTCCGCCCCATGCCGCGAAGATTGCAAGCAGTCGTTGCTGCAAAGGGAAACCCTACCAAGTATTAATTTCTGTTGTTATGTACAGTATGGACGAATACTTTATGATCTGCTGAAAAAATGCATTTTTACGTTTTGTTATAGGCCCTATTTGTTATCGCTTAGAATGCATTTTTGTTTTTGTTTTGTAATAATAATGATAAATAGAACAATGTGCTACTCAAGTGGATCATTCGTTTGCATATTTGTCTTCCCATGCTCTATAGACGTGTTTTTTTCTCAAAAATTCAAATAGACGAATACTTTTTGGACGCACTGTATAGTGTAGCCTACAGTAAACGTAAGAAACATTATGGTACACACCTAAGCTTTTATATACAATACTGATAACTTCTGACATTCTTGCCCACTTACGACCAAGTTCAACAATAAAATGAGTTTCTTTTAAATAAATGTCTGTTTTTTAAAAACGACTGGGACACATTTGTTCCAGTATACCTTAAGGAACTATTTCAGGAAAAGCAAACTGGCATTTAAAATACATGTATATATTTCTTTAATATATTAGAGCCTCCGTGGCTCAGACGGCAGCGCGTCGGCCTCTCACCGCTGGATACCGTGGTTCAAATTCCGGTCACTCCATGTGAGATTTGTGCTGGACAAAGCGGAGGCGGGATAGGGTTTTCTCCGGGAACTCCGGATTTCCCTGTCATCGTTCATTCCAACAACACTCTCCATTCTCATTTCATAGCATCTAGCAGTCATTAACAAATAAATTTGGAATGTGCGACCCCATCGTACTAATAGCCTATATATGATTCATTCATTACATCCCTGACCCGGTCAATGACTGGAAAACAGGTTGTAGGTTTTCATTTGCCAGGAATTGCACTTCTTTAGCTTCTTTCTAGCGGTCTTACCGAGATTGCCTGTTAAATGTATAACCAGCTTGTATGAATGGCAGTATGAATGGAAGAATGAATGAGGTTAGGATTTATATTTTGTTATATTATTTCATTATTCTGTTTTATGAATATTATTATAGATAATATGCGGTTAAGTGTAAGAGAGGGCCGTGAGCCTTCACTTCGCCACAAATGAAGGCATGAAAATAAAATACCTAATATATTATTATTAATAATAGCAATAATAATAATAATAATAATAATAATAATAATAATAATAATAATAATAATAATAATAATGTTAATATTGACAAGTAGACACTAAAATTGTTGAAAGATGTTACAAGAACATAATGATTGATACCACGTTCTTAGAAAAATGACAACAGACAATCATGACTCGTATACATAAGGAAAAGTCAGCTGAAGAGACAAGAGAAGTTGACTCATCAAGATATGTTCCGACGGCTATAGCCATTTTCATTTCATAATTCACTTAACCAGAAAGATTACAATGAGAAGAATATGTGCACAGTGGATGTAGTAGGCAGCTGAGGCTTACCACGAGAAAAATCAGATATTCTTTAAGCCTGCAATTTATGAATAACTTGTGTAAATAGAATATCCTGTACTTCACAACATATGCCATCCTGTGGGAAGGGACGGCAGAATTAATCCACACTATTCTCTGCCTATTGTAAAAGGCGACTAAAAGAGGACACCACGAACTCTCAATTTAGAAGCGTGGGTTGGCAACCACGGGGCTCTAAATGGGTCAGGCACCATTTCCACTTCCACCAGGCTCCTCATTTTCACGTATCATATCCGACTTCCCTTTGTCAAATCTTGTAATAATAATAATAATAATAATAATAATAATAATAATGATGTTATTGGCTTACCGTCCCACTAACTACTTTTATGGTTTTCGGACACGCCGAGGTGCCGGAATTTTGTCCCACAGGAGTTCTTTTACGTGCCAGTAAATCTACGGACACGAGGCTGACGTATTTGAGCACCTTCAAATACCACCTGACTGAGCCAGGATCGAACCTGCCAAGTTGGAGTCAGGTCAGCACCTCAACCGTCTGAACCACTCGCCCCGGCTATATGGTTTGTAAAGAAATGCAATACCTATTTTGATTCCATTCGAATGCCGCATAAAACCTAGAAAATGTAACTTTTATAAGATATATTAATAGTCCACTTAGAATTTCCAATTACTTTATATACGGTATAGTAATTTTGACTGACGAAGACAGGCTTACCATATGTACTAGTTTAATACACATAACTGGCTTTCGAGTGCTTTATTTAAAGTAACCGGAGTAATACAGCATTTTTTCTCCTCATAAACTTAAAATACCTTTATTATCTTTGCAAAATATAGAAGAATAATGGTAGGGTCGTGCGACTCAACGTCCACTGCCTGACAAAAAAAAAGTGATCACTCAAAGTTTTGAAGAAGTAAATTGGAGAGGGCATGCATGAAGTTGCCGCTTAGAATCGTGATGGAAATTTTTTCACAAATGAAAGGAACAGTCGAGCATGTCTGAGGAGTGCTAGACTCCACAACCTTTCCAAATGAATGCACGTCTGTACGAAAATCCCCACCTTGATGCCAGGTTAATAGACAGAACTTGATATTTCTGAATAACTAGATAAATTTTGTTTCGAAAGAAAAGTTTAATTCATTTTTATACCATATTGCAGAGTTACAATTATCTTAATACTATTCCTTTGCGGGTTTGCGACACCAGAATGTAAAAAATCGCAAAATTGTTTGGAGATGACATAGGATACGGAGGAAACTAAATTACAGTACTTATATAGGAATAAATTGAATACCGGTATGTACATCTATTTTTGATGTCGGTACCTACATATCTTGCGTATACTAAAATTATAATAATACAAAAAGGAACAGATTTCTATACGCCTTACTACTACTTCTCTTTTTCGTGGCCTTTTTCCTAACTTCTTGCGGTCGGCACTTCAACTGTAGAGTTTCATCAACATGCTAAGCGGAAACTTCATGCACTTTCCTTTCAAGTCCCCAAGTACAAACATGATCGAAAGAAAGGAGCTCACATTATAGAGATTACTTGTCTCGCTAATACACGGAGGTTTATCTACACTTTGCCAATAAATTTTGCACTTTTGCTGCATGCGTTTAGAACGAATTTAAGTGAAAAAATGTGTTAAAAATTGCCCATGTCACTTTTATATTATAACAGAACTACGCAACTTTACTTGCATGGTGTGTACTACGTCCTGGCACCTATACTACGAAAAGGTCGCTCGAGTGTCCGAAAATGTACACAGCTAAGCTTATGTTCATCATCGATCAAATCACACCAGTTAAAACAATAACAGCGGTAAAGGATGACAGAAATGTGATTCTGGGGGGCGACATTAACTGTCGTTTAGACAAAACTGATCACAGAACTAATATTATTCTCGATTACCTACAAGATGAAGGCTATAAACTAGCAGAAGAAGTAACCTATATGGCTCTAAATGGTAAAAGTACTGTTGATCTTTTCTTCACCGGGCGAGTTGGCCGTGCGGTTAGGGGCGCGCGACTGGGAGCTTGCATCCGGGAGATAGTGAGTTCGAACCCCACTGTCGGCAGACCTGAAAATGGTTTTCCGTGGTTTTCCATTTTCACACCAGGCATATGCCTGGGCTGTACCTTAATTAAGGCCACGGCCGTTTCCTTCCCACTCCTAGTCCTTTCCTATCCCATCGTCGCCATAGGACCTATCTGTGTCGGTGCGACATAAAAACAAATAGCAATAGATATTTTCTTTGTCAAAGCACGTTGCTTAACAATTCTTGATCGAGAGGTTATGGCATCACATCCGACAGCAGTTCTTAGGAAGCAGGTAACTTCCTTGTTGTGTTGAGTGAGAGTTGGTTGTATATTGCATACTATTTGTGTGTTTTCTATTATTTTCATACTGTACCGAAGTTGTTACAGAAGATTTTGGTGTTGTGGTGTGCAGCGATACGTCATGGCATAACTTGTATTGATAAAAAAATGCGGCGTGTTTTATTTGTGCTTGGTTTTTGTTATTCAGCTGTTCCTTCTTAAGCGCATTTTAATTTTACCACTTTTTAGACCCAGTTTAATTTTTACTATTGCTTTTGCGAGCAGTGTGATAGGACAGAAGTATCCCGCGTTGGCTGAGGAAATTTATTAAATGCAATTAATGCATCCTTCAGCCATCGAGGCAATCGAAAATATTCTTCTTTCATTTTCTCCCCCAATCTGCTTTACAAATCAATGCTGAGATTTTTATGTGCCGTAGTTTTCCTCTGATTCCGCACAAACCAAAAATACCCCCTGTAAACACCCCGATCCCTTTAGTTCATAAAAATAATTTGCAGATGAGTTTCTCCCGCTTTTTATCTTGAACTAAAGAATGTATGTGCCACCGTTTTCCCGTGATGGCGTTGAGCAAAGCAGGTCGATATGGCAACCCTGTTGTCATAAGAACAATGGTGTTTTCTTAACATGGAATGAACTACAGGCTATACAGTATATACCGAGTGTACAGCTGCCCCTATTCGCTCAGTTTTTTGCAACCCGCAGATTGTAGCCTAACCCAAAAACATTCACCTTGGCTAATCACAGGATGTCTGGTCTTACTACGCTTTCTGTAAGTCGTTTATTCGTGTCAACGAAATCAGCATTAACGATAAAATACCGAATGATTGTAAAGAATCGTGAAAATTCTGTATCACAGAAACTTCATGTACAGAGAATATGATGGCTGAATGACTAGAAGTAGTGTTGATATAACGCTAGCAAACGACAGCTCGTGATAGCCGAGCGTGCTTGAAGTAACGGGAGAAAAGCGGTGCTCTTAGTCGGAGGTTCGAGTAGAATATAGGAGATTTTTTGCAAATTTCATTGTTAAATGTTCGTGTGAGTCGCGTTGTTGAAGAAAAATCTAAATCATGATCAGTTTTCACGTTGCAGGTACTCTGTCATGTTAATTTCTAAGTAGCTCTCAAAAGATTACTATGTGCTGTTGATATGCCCTGCGTATGAAGTCCAGTCGTTCTTCGAGTCGAACGTGCGCAGTTGTTTGGTGGAATGTGTGTGTCATAATGCTGACAATAAGTGCAGTGCGCTTCATTCGTTGTAGCCGTTTACCATATAAAAGTCCTTTCTGGCGTATGCTTTCTTGCTAAAGGTGAAAAGTGACTTTTGAGACTTAAGGAAGTTAAACCTTAACTACGAATGCCTTAAGAGTATATATATAAAAATGAAAAGCTTGCACCTAGATTCGAACTCTGAACCCGTCGGAAAAATCACATGCTGGCTGCGATTAGTACAATGATGCCACTCCAGGCGACGAAGAGTAGGTCTCGTATCTCTCTATTAATGGAATAATCTACGCTATCGCTTCAAAGCTGATCTTGTATGTTACAAGTTCTGAAACCGAATATGCAAATAGGTTTACCTTGCTACACACACCACAGCGTGCTAAAGAATCATGTCTCTCTTAAGCCCAGATAATTGCAACCATTCCCTACGAGTAGAGTATGTACCTATTACTTGGTTAAATGAGTCCAGCATTATGTATCAGGTGGTACTCACAATGAATATGTCCGTAGTCGGTGCTTAGGTGATGATAATTATTATGTCAGTTTATTATAACTTCCCTAGAAGAATATCTGAGACTTCAGAAAAGTCAAGTCTTCGTGAAAGATGCCTAGTGTACGAAATAAAAATGAAAAAAGGTGTGACTCAATACGGTTTCGAACCCTCACTGTTCCCTGTAGCTTACCCAGGTACATCTAACATCCCTAATTCCGAGCAGTTAGTTCGTGCTTGAACGTCTAGTTCTTACAACTCTGTATTCACAAGGGGAGCGAAAGTTCTCGCTTCGTAAAGTTACTGATGTGTTACAGCCTTATGGTCCAGTTTTATGACTTTATTGAACGCTGTAACGGTAGTAATTACATGGCGTAAGCTATCACATCTGCTGTACAGCATTTGCGTGCCACAGATTATGAAACACTGTGAAAAACGCGTTTCTATCAATTTCGATGTGATGAGGCTATACAAAATGACGGTGAATTGACATGTCTGTAATTGGTGCTAACCTATCACGTTTTCTATGATACCGTAACCACCCTTTTCTGTCAAAAGAAAATGGCCTCTTGAACAAATAAGGTGCGCAATTCTTTACCGACAGCTAAAGGAGTGGCTATGATTAGTACAGTACAATAACATTTCGTAAAAATGACTCCGCTCTACATAAAATGGTACAGTGTTTTGACACGGGCCTCACTTACTGCCTCTTGTACCGTTTTTGCACTGTGCAGGGACTAACTGCACATAAAATTGCTGTACGATTTTGAGTAACAAGGGACTAAGAGACATTTAATTCCTAGCTGGTTGCATATGTTCGGGAAAAAATAAGGGCAGCTATACCACCCGGTATAAAATAAGATTTTAATCAGTACATTGCTCAAAATTTTAAAAGAACGTTGTCCACAGTAACAAGGACATGCACTTTTTTAATTTTCCGTCGTCTATGTAGGTATGTATGTATGTACGTACGTACGTACGCGCATCAAGAGAAAATGGCTGACGAGAATTCCATAAAAATCGGTATGTAGGCGAATGAGGCACTACAATCTAGGGTGAAAATTATTTAATTCACGCGGGGTGAAATGGTAGTTTAGAGGAAGGCCTAAAATGTAATTCTCAAATAATATCTGTTATTAGTAGTATTACCGATAAATACTACACAACTAAAGACAGATGTCTTATACATTTTTACCTTACCGGCTACGATAACATAGAAATTCATGAATTTCGATTATTGTTGATAAATCCATGTTAACGCCAAACCACGGGAAAACAGTTCAGCAGAATTTAGTGAAAATCGATAACTTAAGTAAACACAGGAAATAAGTCCCTACAGTATAGGCTTTAAATAATTTTATTCACACAGGATGAAATAGTAGTTTAGGAGAAGGCGTCTAAAAAAGTACTACATAACAAAAGTTAAAATTTCCCATCATTTACGTTATACAGTTTTACCGTACCGACCCTTATACGAGGGCAAGTCAATAAGTATCTGCAATCAATTTTTATAATTTCTTCTTCACTTCGAATCACACATCTTTGGGGTACATCAGATCAATCACTTCTTAGATGCTTGTGCTCTTTTCTTCTCTCAATAATTCTTTATTCTAACTGATCTCATTTCCTCCTCTGATATCTGAATCGGTTTTCTGGTGTTGATCTTAACTTGGAACCTCTTAGTTTTGTATTTGGTCACGGTCTTGGTTGTACCATTCTTTAACATGAGTTCGGTAATCCTAAGAACTCTCAGATCATTTTCCACTTCAGCCAATTCTTTTTATAAAAGAAGTCAAAAATCTGTTTAATTAATCTGTCAGGATTCATTCGGAATACAGTATATGTCCATAGAAATCAATTCTCCTTTCTTTTCCTCATGGTATCCAAGAGACTCTCCGACTTTGCACAGAGGGCTTCGTTTCTATACAAAACTTGTTTGTTATTTTGGAATTTGGGACCCATGATCTGCCTCAAAATTTTCCTCTCCTTGATTTCCAATTTCTCAATTTGCCCTTTCCTCCTCATGACTAGTGTCTCTGCTGCACAGAGTGCTTCCGACTTAATTACTGTGTTATAACGCCTTTTTTTGGTGTTCCAAGAGAGGGCTTTCTTATTGTGTTTTCTGGAAAGTTAGTTCCATTTTGGTCCTTCTCGCTTCCATTGCTTTCCCTTCAAGGTTGTTCCATTCAATCCATTCCCCTAGGTACTTGACACTCTTCACCACCTCTATTTCTTGAACTCCTACTTTAATTCTCTTAGGAATGTCAGGTATATTCGGGATGATCTTCGTCTTTCCGAAAGAAATCTTAAGTCCTATCTTCCCCGCCTGCTCTTGTAATTCGGCGATTTGTTCTTTTGCTTCCTGCCACGTTTCTGCGAGCAGCGCCAAGTCATCAGCAAATGCCAAACACTTAATCGTGATTCCTTTGTTTTTTGTTCAAAGTCTTTATTACAAAAATGTATCATTTTTTCAACATAGTCACCCTGCTTTTCAAAGCACATTGTCCCCCCTTTCCCGTTTCACAAGCTTTCTGATACAAAAAAAAAAAGTTTTGGTTGCGCAGTAAGCCACGTATGCACCGTTTCCTTCACCTGTTGATCGGAACCATGGCTGACGTGCATATGGTTTGCCACGTCATCAACAGTCACTCGTCTGTTATTCAAGATCATATCACGCATTTGTTCACTACTGGCATCAGTTACGGCTGCAGATGGGCGCCCGTATCTTTTCTCATCCTTCACGCTCGTGCGAGCCCTTTTGAAATGTTCAATCCACTGGTAAACACTTCGCTGTGGCAAAACATTGTCCCTGTATTGTGCTGAAAGTCTTCTATGAATGTCCGCTAGTGGTACACCCTCAGACCACAAAAAACGGATTACGGAACGCTGCTCTTCCTTGGTACAAACAGAGAGTGGCGCGACCAATTTTACGTCGCAATAGCGCAAGCTCTACTGATCTGATAACGCTGAAACCTACCGCAGACGTAGACAACGGTGCCATCTAGCGGTTGGAGAGCACGCAACGCCATAGAGCCAACCTAAAGACAATTAGAGCATAATCGCAGATACTTATTAACTTGCCTATGTAGGCCTAATAGATCTAATGAATTTAAACTCTTAATTAGTCCATATCAATGCCGACCATTGCTAACATGGAAAGTTTGTTCAATCGTGTTAACTGGCGATGGATTTTCTCATGATTGCCTTAAGGTATAACACCACGTAAGCCGGCACCGTGGTTTAGGGGTAGCGTACATGCTTCTTATCCGGAGGCCCCAGGTTTGATTCCCGCCAGGTCAGGGATTTTTACCTGGATCTGAGGGCTGGTTCGAGGTCCACTCAGCCTACGTGATTAGAATTGAGGAGCTATCTGACGGTGAGATCGCGGCCCCGGTCTAGAGACCGAGAGGATTCGTCGTGCTGACCACATGACACCTCGTAATCTGCAGACCTTTGGGTTAAGCAGCGGTCGCTTGGTAGGCCAAGGTCCTTCAAGGGCTGTAGTGCCATGTGGGAGGAGGATAACAACGCGTGGTCATCGGTCCATATATACGGTGAAAAATATGAGGTGATTATAAAAAATAAGAAAAATCGTAAATTAACGATCGCTTGAGGAATAAGGCAAGAGGAAGTCATGAAAGAAGGAAGGACTGACTGCCTTTACATTAGATGCTCTAACATCCCAGAATCTGAAGAAAAATATACATGAAGATCTGCAAAATCGAAAGCTCATAAAACTGATCAATAGTAACATTATATTGACCACTGATGTGATGTGTCCCTTCTGCTGCCACGCATGTCCGATAAATGGGACTGCTGCAGCGTCTCGAGTAAAATAGCCTGGCTGAGTATTGGCAGAAAGTAGCTGGAGAGTTGAATAACTTTGCACATTCTATACGATTGTCCCGTCAACTACTACAGCTACTTTGTATACACAGTATATATACAGGGTGAAGCGAAATTCGCGCACTCGGGCGTCGCAGCGCGACTCCTCACATGCCAGCAATAAAAAATGTATCTCTCAAAAGTTCGTCCTGGGATTATATCCGGCAGAAAACGGTCGTGGAAGAGTGGCAATCTGGCAACACTGCAACCACATGTAGGGTAACTACCTCTGTCAGCACATATTAGTCGTGCTGTACAGTTGGTGCAGTGGATACAGTTTTGGGTTAGCATGCAGGAGGTCGAGGGGTCGATCTTGTGTTGAGGCGTATGTTTTTTATGTAGTCCAGGTGGTATGGTATCTGGCATCTTATTCGTCAACAGCGATTGCAGCGGGCCCTCTAGAAACCATTTGCACTTACATACTACGATCCTAGAAATGGTCGAACATTCGTTTTCATTGGTCAGCTTTGAGAGACGCCCTTTCCACGCCGTGGGCGTGAATTTATTCGCACCACTTCATCTACTAGATGCGTTACAACGTGTTCAGCGTTACTAAATTTTGTAAATGTAGGATACATGTGACCTAAGAAACGGTGTCTTACTGTATTACAGTATGTAATGTCCGATGGAAATTAGCAAATAAAAAAGCGCCTCAACCCAGGATCGAACCCTCGACCTCCTGCATGCTAACCCAAAACTCTATCCACTGCACCAACTGCACAGCACGGCTAATACGTGCAGACAGAGGTAATTACCCTACATGTTGTTACAGTGTTGCCAGATTGCCACACTACAACGTTCTTTTTCTGCCGGATATACTCGCAGGACGATCTTTTGTGAGATACTTTTTTTTTATTGCTGGCACGTGAGGAGTCACGTTGCGACGCTCGAGTGCGCGAATTTCGCTTTACCCTGTATATTTATTTATTTTCCACAACAAAAGCATGTCCAAACAAGTTTTATTTAATTGCATGGAAATAGTTCTGAATTACGACTCGGCAACACCATCATGTAATGTCTGCTTTCTATGATTTATTCAATAAACATTTTACTTTTTTTATTTTTTATTTTGCTATTTTGCTTTACGTCGCACCGACACAGATAGGTCGTATGGCAACGAGGGGATAGGAAAGGCTTAGGAATGGGAAGGAAGCGGTCGTGGCCTTAACTAAAGTGCAACCCCAGCATTTGCGTGGTGTTGGGAAACCACGGAAAACCATCTTCAGGGCTGCCGACAGTGGGGTTCGAATCCACTATCTCCCGGGTGCAAGCTTACAACTGCGCGCCCCTAACCGCACGGCCAACTCGCCCGATAAACATTTTACTAACTGAAATGCTATTATACTATCATCTCGAAGTTGTATATTCCTATACATTTCTAGGACATTACTCCCTTCTTTATTAACGGAATTCTGAACATAACTAATCCCTCATAGATTTCGAAAAATTTAAAACTGCACCCCCCCCCCCAAAAAAAACCGACTACTTATATTAAAACGCGTATTTCGACCACTTGAATGTTACCACACTTCGCAAACAAGAACATGTTTTTAATAGCTTCTATTTTTCTTCGTTTTTTTTTCTTTTACAATCGGCTTAACGCTGCACAGATACAGATAAGTCTTATGGCGACGACAGCACAGGAAAGAGCTAGAAGTAGGAAGAAAGCGGCTGTGGCCTTAAGATACATTCCCAGAATGTGCCAGAATGAAAACCAATCTCAGGGCTGCGGATAGTGGGGTTCGAACCCACTATCTTCCGAATGCTAGCTCACAACTGCAATTCGAATCCCATGCAAGTATTATATATATAGCCAGTTGACTGGAATGTGCAAGGTTGAATACTTAATAGTTTCCACAGACTGGTTTGTTTATTTGGTACTGAAAAGCGCCATTGGTATGAAACTGGGTTGGAAGAGACTAGGAAACGTGTAATAGGATTTCAGTTACCTACGTCTTTTAACGCAGCACCTGTTCGAAATGACGACCTCCGTGGTCGATACACAGCTGCGCACGGTGTTGTAAGGACCGTCTGGCACGCTGCAACATCTCCGGCGTAACGGATTGGCATGCCTCGATGATGAGCATTCTAAGTTGACGAGGACTGCTCGGCTCCTGTGCATAGTTTCACATTGTCAAACGAAAAAAAAAAAAAAAAAGATCGGGCGACAGAGGATAGGTCCTCCCCTTCCTATCCATTTAACAGGATACGTCGCATGGGGAGAGTTCCGGACGACAACCGCCGCGGGCGTTGGAGCTCCGTCCTGCAGCGGTCAAGGAGTGGCACTTGTTCCAAGAACGGTGGTAGATCATCTTGGAGAAATCACAGATAGCGTTCTCCCGTCACAGGTCCCTCAAAGAAATGGGGACCAATGAGGCGATCACGCACGCTAAAACCATACGTTCAGGCCCCACTGTACCTGCAAAACTGCCTGTCGTAGCCAATGGGGATTATCCACACTCCAGTGGATTAACGGTTCCATTGTTGTGGAACCGCGCTTCGTCCGTAAATAAGATGGTCGTAAAAAAGGCAGGATCAGTGTCCACATGCTGTAGGGTCCATTGACAAAATGCCAACCCGTGCTTCAAAATCATGACCAGGGAGCTCATGGTATAAGTGTAGATGGTACGGGTGAAACCGCTGGGTACAGTATACAATATCCGCATAACAGTCGCCTGGCTGATGTTCGTCTCCTGTGCAATGGCCCGTCTACTAGTGCGAGGCTATGCCCGACAGCGTCCAATGCAAGCTCTTCATTGTGAGCAGACGTCACGGAATGATCTCGAACAAGCAGTTTCATTTCCAGGGACGCAGTAGCGCGCAGACGTATTTCCACACTCCGAAATGTCATGCCTGGCGGTTGTCGTCTATGCGGATAGCGTCCTTGATACAGACGTTGTGACTGGTATGCATTCTGTCTAGTTTCTCCATAGATGAGTATCACATACTCGTCGATGGAATTCATCACGAGGCAGTGAATAAGCTTTGTGTTGTGACTTGCCTCGAAGGAGGGGAGTTTGCTCCGCTACATATCTACCTCTGGTCTACGAAGCTTGGAAACATGTACTAGTACGACGTAGCTGATCGGCTACTTGTGTCCTACCCACAGGCCATCACCTTCTCATCCTCGTCCAACCCAGCTTAATACCCTATGCCACGATACATCCGGCCCATTACAGGCCCAAATAAATCAGTCTGTGGAAGCTACCCAGTATGCAACCTTACCACATCCGAGGCAAATGACAGCAAAATAAAAAATAAAAACGTGCGTATGATTCGAACCTTCGAGCACTGTCCGCTATCACAACTCCCACCACACCCCTGCAAAGTGAGCTACTGAGATACCTGACATACAGCGCGCAGTTTCCAGCCTATACCATACTAGCTGTTGGTATGTGTGTACACCTCCTGTTGTAAGGTGCATGTTCCTCGTATCTATGCTCGTTTTACGGGTTAATTCGACGTACCCATAATGAATTATTAGTGGCACTCACGATTCCTCCTGTCTTCTAGGCCGTAAACACACATCTCGTTATATTACCCAGGTTTGGAGAAAGGGACCGACTCATTTCAGAATTGTAGTAAACACAACGGGATGCATAAAACTAAATCGCAAGGGGCTTGTGAACCACCCGGTATGTTGCGGTGGAGAATGAATTCGAGGATGATGGCTGTCGGTCTTTAAAAAAACTTAAGAGCAGCTGCAAGCTGAGGATTTCTCTACACGTTTGTCGTTTACTTTATCAAAATTTATAGGAAGAATATTTTTTTCTACTCAAAAAGTCGACAAGCTTCACTGTATTTGTAGCTTGAAGCATCTTCCTGTCCGTCATACATAGTTATTTCGAGAAACTGCGACCTAAGAATCTTAAGAATATGAATGACAACAGTCAAAGGATAAAAATAACGGCAGTCATGGAGTTTTTGGATCAAGCACAATCCTCTTCATTTGCATGCCTGTGGAAAATCGTTTTATCGTAGCTACATTGGTCTTAGTGTTATCAATCAGTTACAACGCGAAGTACGTATAAAGAAACCACATCCTTCAACTTCTTTGATGACATGCTTGGTCAAGGTGTGAAGTTGGGAGGCCTAATATTTTTTTCGTAAAGAAATACGCTACAGGTATTTAGTTGACAGACCACAAATTAGGAAGCACAATAATCTGTTTACTAAAACAGGTCTGTCTTTAGTCAATGTGACTTGAAGTGTCTTCTCCAAAAATATGTGAAGTTTGGCATCATACAGGAGCTGTTATTTGATCGATATTTCATCAATAACAAGACTGTGTAACGTTCCAGACGTCACAGTGTGATTATGTTAATTTTATTATATGTAATTAATTCAGGAATTTAACGTCATGATATTTATCTTGGTATGTAATTGTATTATAATTCATGGTTGATCATTTGCTCACTATCATTTCATTACTTTGTAACTACGACTTGTAAACGAGGGCTGAATATCCTAATATTCACTTAGATTCTTGCGACATTCGTTTAAATTTAACTTGCAGTAGATTTCCTCTATCTTGCCACATCACCGAGGAAGAAGGAAGGACAAATTTAGACATCAAATTCTGGGAAAAGCGAGCACGTGTTCAAGCGTTATAACGACAGCTACCGTATTTCGACCAGAATAATTCAAACTGATCACCGCCTATCTTTTCAAAGGAGCGTCATGTTGCCATGGATACTGAGTGAAAGGGCTAATAGAAGAACAGTTGATATCATGGTTAAGACCCATCAACTCTAATATCTGGAGTGGGGAGAGACGTGTCAACTGATTGGACCACGTGTAGCGACCTGTAATTAGAGCCAGAGAAGGTTATAAAAGGGCGTGTTGGAGCTCTTGGCTTCATTCTTCTTGATTCTGCATTCATTATTATTATTCTTCTGGATTCTTGATTCTTCGATCTTGTATATCGCTGTAGGTCTGTGAACTTGTCTTATGGTTGTTGTACCATAGTGGATTAGTGTGATAGTTTATCACTTCTACATTAATTACTTCGTTACCACGACGTGGTACTTAGGAATTTCTGAATGAGGGGTGTATAGCCACTCTCATCAGGAAGTGCGTACAGCTCGGCTACTAGACCGGTTTGTACCAGTCTAAGACAATAGGTAGTATTAAACTAGATAGAAATGAAACTTCAGGGCACATTTTCAGTAAAGTTGGAAGGATTATTAATTGTGTATCCTCTCCACATAACCCAAGGAGGTTTTTCTAACTATGACTTAGGGCTCATCTCCAATATATGGGATAGAGCATAATAGGGAGTGTTAGTGTCGAAGCCATCTTCCAATTAGTGGTCGGTGCACTTAGCAAGGCAGGAATGGTACTTAGCTGCAGATGAAGAGATCTCAAAGACGACCGGTGATGTTCCAGCTACAAGGATGGAAGCTTTCCAAGGACCAGCAGAACAAGACTACATGGTGAGCAAGCGAGTTAAAAATATTGCAAGTTTTCGCGAAGTAGAGTCATTCAACTTTTTGTTGAATTCATTTCCTATTTTAAATTCAGTTCTCGTTAAACCGTCGTCATTTATATTCAATATAATAAATAGTATTTTTCTAGTTCACTTTAATCAATCTGCCTTAATTAGCCTTTTGATTTCTAATTCTCCGGCTTAATGATTAGTGCACTATCACCCCACCCCTGTGATAAGAGTCCGTCCAAGCTTGATTATAAATTTTTATCTTTAAGTCATCAACTTAAAGATTGGCGCCCTTAGCTTGCATGATTGCATTTCTCGTTCAATGATTGTTCTCCGAAAGGGGAAGTCACAACTGCATAACTATTAGATTTTATTGAGATTTTCAACTTCTGTTGTGAGCATAGCTTCAATTGGAGGCGTAACTTCAGTTTCAAGACATATCTCCTGCGAAACGAGACAGTTATTTTACTGGACAGTTTAATGGCATGGTCTCTTCCAATTTATATCCTTTCGGTGAGCACTAACGTCATAGCACGCATTGTTTTATGGAAGTTCCTGACCATCTCCGGATTAACTTTCTCGAAAGTCAGTATCTAGTCCAATAAAAATGAACATTTGAAATATTCTTTACAGTGTTCCGAAAGCAAGAATTCAACAGTTTTGTGATCCTCATTCCTTTCAAAATGCTTTAACTTCTGATTTCTGCTGATTTCTCATGCATTTTTAAAATGTTTCCGAGCTTGTTATTGGCCCGCCACATCTTACATATTAGGGCACATTTTTCACTTCCAAATTTCTGTAACCTCGAAATAAAAGTACCCACCGTCTGTACAGCAACTGAATAAAAGTTAGGTTGCTCATTCCCTTGTAAGAATGCAATATCATTTAGTGAACAAGAAGTACATATAATTATGTTATTCCTGGGCTGGACTGCGCTTTCGTTTTCCATTTCTCACCAGCACAGTGTGTGTAATTCCCGTCTTGGTGTTACTGCTGTAGTCACTTTATAGGGAAGATACTTGGCACATTATCTGGCTTTAAAACTCAAATTTTAAGGTTTGGCTTGTAATCATATTCCGAAAAACGTTCTATATAAACTACAGATGAGTTAAACTTCGTGTTTGGCTCAAACATATCTGGTGAAATCACGTTTAACTATCCTGGTAACATAGCGGTATCGTTAGTTTTCACCTTGTTATTTCTCCGTAACAGTACATCAACTGCAAAGAATAAGAGTGGATGTCTTCAGTGTGATATTTGTGATATTTATACGGTACAGGAGCCACTACAAGTACAAAATAATAACTGAAAAAATCAATACGAACGATCTAGAACATTTCTATTGAAAACTATAATCGTAATTATTTAACTTACTTTCAAAAGTATAGGGAAACATATATTTTAAAACAAAGAAACGCTAATGCTCTGCCTAGAACACACGTGCATCACAGTAAATAAACCTCATCGTAATGCACTGGCCCGCACTTCCATGAGAGCACGGTTATCAATGATATGTGTAAAGAAGTGGAATCAGAGATAAGGCTGTTTGCAGATGATGTTATTCTGTTCAGAGTAATAAATAAGTAACAAGATTGTGAGCAACTGCAAAATGACCTCGATAATGTTGTGACATGGACAGTAGGTATGATGATAAACGGGGTTACAAGTCAGGTTGTGAATTTCACAAATAGGAAAAGTCCTCTCAGTTTTAATTACTGCGTTCATGGGGTGAAAGTAACTTTTGGGGATCATTGTAAGAACCTAGGTGTTAATATAAGGAAAGATCTTCATTGAGGTGATCACATAAATATGATGGTTAATAAAGGTTAGAGATCTCTGCACATGGTTATGAGGGTAGTTAGGGGTTGTAGTAGGACGTACAGGAGAGGGCATATAAGTCTCTGGTAAGACCTCAAGTAGAGTACGGTTCCAGTGTATGGGACCCTCACCAGGATTACTCGAGTCAAGAACAGGAAGAAATAGAAAGAAAAACAGCTCGATTTGTTCTGGGTGATTTCCGACAAAAGAGTAGCGTTACAAAAATGTTGCAAAGTTTGGGCTGGGAAGACTTGGGAGAAAGAAGACGAGCTGCTCGACTAAGTGGTATCCTCCGAGCTGTCAGTGGAAAGATGGTGTGGAATGACATTAGTAAACGAATATGTTTGAGTTATGTCTTTAAAAGTAGAAAAGATTACAATATGAAGATAAAGTTGGAATTCAAGAGGACAATTTGGGGCAAATATTCGTTTATAGGAAGGGGAGTTAGGGATTGGAATAACTTACCAAAGGAGATGTTCAACAATAAATTTTCAATTTCTTTGCGATCATTTAAGAAAAGGCTAGGAAAACAACAGATAGGGAATCTGCCACTTAGGCGACTGCCCTAAATGCAGATCAATAGTGATTGATTGACTGATCAGAGCTCCTAGCGACAATAAAGAGAACAACTCTCATTCACTAGCTAAACTGGCGAAACTGTCGAGGCGACTGGAACATTTGCTAAAAACTTGTAAACGTACAAATACTTTCAATAATAAAATGTGCAAGTTCCAGTCGCCTACGGGTGTCAAATCGAACGACCTGCATCTGGCGAGCCGAACTTGTCCTCGGACACTCCCGGCACTAAAAGCCATACGCCATTTCATGTTCACTGACTTACGGCTTGTGTACATTATTACAGCGTGGTTTCACTTCAGTCCGACAAGCAACAACAAATTTCAAGAAGGGGGCGGAATGATTTACACAAGGCAAACATCGAAGAATACGGTTATAGTAGGCTACTGCGTATATCAAAACAAATGCAGAAATATATAACATGAAACTGAGTGAGGGTGAGAGAGAGAGAGTTTATTTCCTTAATTCATCACTGACCTTGAAAACCATTCATTCGTTCGTAATCGGTTTTCCCTCCAGGGTCGGTTTTTCCCTCGGACTCAGCGAGGGATCCCACCTCTACCGCCCTAAGGGCAGTGTCCTGGAGCTTCAGACTCTAGGTCTGAGGATACAACTGGGGAGGATGACCAGTACCTCGCCCAGGCGGCCTCACCTGCTATGCTGAACAAGGGCCTTGTGGGGGGATGGGAAGTTTGGAAGGGATAGACAAGGAAGAGGGAAGGCCGTGGTCTTAAGTTACGTACCATCCCGGCATTTGCCTGGAGAAGAAGTGGGAAACCACGGAAAACCACTTCCAGGATGGTTGAGGAGGGAATCGAACCCACTTCTACTCAGTTGACCTCCCGAGGCTGAGTGGACCCCGTTCCAGCCCTCGTAGCACTTTTCAAATTTCGTGGCAGAGCCGGGAATCGAACCCGGGCCTCTGGGGGTGGCAGCTAATCACACTAACCACTACACCACAGAGGCGGACTCTTGAAAACCGACTTAGTAAAATAACGAACGATGGCAGAAGTAAGCAGGACATAAAATGCAGACTAGCACAAGCAAGGAAGAGCTTTCTTAAGAAAAGAAATTTGCTCATTTCAAACATTGATATAGGGATTAGGAAGATGTTTCCGAAGACTTTCATCTGGAGCGTGGCATTGTATGAAAGTGAAACATGGACGATAACTACCTCAGAAAGAAAGAGGATGGAAGCTTTTGAAATGTGGTGTTACAGAAGAATGCTGAAGATGAGATGGACAGGTCGAATCACAAATGAAGAGATACTGAATCGAACTGGTGAGAGGAGATCGATTTGGCTAAATTTGACGAGAAGACACCCAAGACTTGTTCAGTTGGTTTTTGAAGGAAGTATAGGCGGTAAGAACGGTAGGAGGTAGACCAAGGTATGAATATGACAAGCAGATTAGAGCAGGTGTTTGATGCAATAGCTACATAGAAATGAAAAGGTTAGCACAGGATAGGGTGGCATGGAGGCTGCATCAAACCAGTCTATGGACTGACAACCAACAACAACAGGCCCTTAACTTGGAAGAACGAGTGTAAAATTACAAAACATTCGGAATTATCCAATTGTCAAAGACAGCCGTGATCCCCTACGGATGAATCAGCGCCCGTCCATACTGGGAAAAGAGAACTGGGCGGAATTTCGACTTAGGGCCGGTTCTACCATCTGCTGGTAAAGTGGCTGGCAGCTGCCCGGGAGGTAAACTGCCTGGAGGTGTAAATCGGCTGGTACTTTGGCTTGCGTCCAACCACCTCCGCGCAAGCGCTAGGTAGCTACCCGGAGCTAGACACCGATATACGAAGTTGGCTAGACTGATTTTCAGCGATTTCTCGCTTTCGAGTGTGGTGCTATCTATCGTCAGATGCATGAAACCCATTTCGATTGTCTTATTTCCCTGTGCTTGCGTCTGCTGATTATCACCAAAAAGCCTAATAAGGGAAGTCTTAAGAGTTATGGACAACGATTCATGTCAAGCTTTCGTGATTTTAATCTATGATCTTCAATATCAATACCTAATTGGGATTAAAATCTCGAGATTACATTTTCTTACGCCAGTTATAACCTATCATGCAAGGCAGCGTTTTTGAAAGGTACTCTCGTAGTAGACTGGTCAAGTCGCCCGCTCCGTAATAGAAGGTACGCAGGTTTTCATCGTATTTCTAATTTACATTTTAAAGTGTATTTTCATTCCCTGCCGTTGTTCTTAACTGTCTTTTACGCGCTTCCATATACGTATATACACACATCTTCTTTACGGACTTATTGCCTTTGAGCATTCTATCTGCAGGCTTCTGTGAATTGATTAAGTATCTCCGCGATGCTCTATTTGCAACTAGTTCTGTGACCTCGTTTAGTTCCATATGCTTCCATTTATTGATAAAGCATTTCATTTTAATTTTTAACTTTATGAAGATAAAGTTGGAAGGTACTGTAAATGTAAAGAACAAATCGGGATAAATATCCATTCATAGCAAGAGGAATTCGGGAATGGAATAGTTTCCAATTTCTTCGAAATAATTTACAAGCCTATGTAAACAACTAATAGGGAATCTGCTACCTGGGCGACAGTCCTATGTGCTGTTAATCATAACATCACTTGCTATAGGTAGCAAAAATATAAAGCAATTTTCCTAGTAGACATAATATTATGATAAGAACGTATGAAAAGAGGCATACAGATTAACAGAACGCTAATAATGGAAATAAAAAAGATTCGTCATAATAAAGACTCGAACCTGCACACTTCGTATTACGAAGCGAACGTGTTAACCATTACGCTACGATAACGCTTGACCTAGGTAGGATACATACAGTGATATATATCTCGTGTCGGAAAACTGAAAAAGTAGAAAATTAAAGCCCATTTGAAATGATTTCCAAATAGATTTTGATTTTACATCCTTTTAGAGTTTCTTTACGAAAGCTTGACGTATAAAATGTGTTCCTTGCGCTACCGATGCGAGAGGCTGGTGTGACGGTTGCAACTAAAGGGAAGCATTAATGTTCAAAATCCTGCAATACAATATCGATCACTGTTACAGTATACGGCTTTTTTCAGTATACTAAGCTAATCTGAGTTGCATATCACCAGAAATACAGCTAATAATGTTCAGCTCTCAGAACTTGCCCGGCAGGTAAAGTCTTATCGGGCCCTCGAAGTGGCCGAGAAATTACGCGCCGGGTAACGACGATTTATGCTGCCGATAGCGCTACCTGGGAGTGGTCGGACGGAAACATCCTTTTACGCGGAGGGCAAATTACGCGCTACTTTACCAGTAGGTGGTAGAACCGGCCCTTACTCAACTAGACATACAAGAACATCCTGGCTGTCGCACACTTCGAAAATGATAGTAAATTATTACAGAGCTTGAGAGAGAGCAAGTGGAAGAACATATTTGTTCCATCTCCATCTTGTCCACCACAAATCTGAGCCGGGTATGCGGTGGTGTAATGCCGACGTCTGAAGAAAAACCCACGTGTACAATAACTGATCTAACCCGGAAAGGTCAGATTTAGAACGATTCGAACCGAATCTACGCTATACCGGCAGGATAAACAACCGACTTACCTTGGCGTGTTGTAATAAGCAAGCGAAGTCAATTTCATAGCTGATGGTTTCAAATACATATTCACTAAATTCGACCACGATGGAAAGGAGGGAAAGGCATTTTGTTCACTATGGCGGACGCCAATTTCCAGGTCTCGTTTCTTATTTAGAAACCATGAAATTACAAACATGTTCTAAACATTAATTACGTCGTCATAACAATACGTAAGGTGAAGACGGCAACACATCTAACTGCGGCGTGCAACATGTTTTCAGAACATGTACCCTCAAGTCTCGCGCAATATCCATAACGGTCCTTCCTGTAGTCTTGAACACGTTAACAAACACTCCTTGCTGCAAGAATATACACAACTCACTATCTTCTCTCGCAATTCGGGAACATTGATAGGTGGGTCATCTGACCGGAAAATTGAAACTTCAGCATGCCCCATGAGTAGGCATCAGGTGGCGAGAGATCCACGGTGTGGGAATGGTTCGGGAAAAGCGATCTCCAAAGTGTTGTTGCAGAAGGCAAGTGACCCCTCGCCATGTGGGCTGTATCCACTGTCGCTGCAGTGGCAGGATTCTTGCTATTCAGTACGGTTTAATGTTAAAAAAATGTTTGTAATTTCAATACTGTTTGTTATGCCGCATACTGCAACTGGTCTTCGAATGGGAAGAGGGTCAGTAACATGAAGATTCTACAACTCACAAACAAATGTCATCAGTAGGCCAATTCGTTTCAAGTAACCGCTCCATATTATAATTAAGAGTACAAATGCTTCCCTGTGGCTCATAGATTATGTCATTACAGTACTACAATACCAACATTATTCCAAAACATGCTACAACCATTTACTTGAAGCTCCATACAGCCATTTCTCCTCAATTACATTATCTAATACTGAACTGTATTCGGGTAATAAACAGCACACTGTCTATAAACTTTTTTCAGCGTATCCCAGCTATTTCCGGGGTCGCTGGACCCACCCAGACTCATTTTGGTTCTGGCTGGGGGTTTAAAGCCGGATGTCCTTCCTTACGCCACGTGATTTTTGAGCTGAAAACTAATCCCAGGGTCGACCGGGATACAAAACCTCGAGCCTTCAGGTGGAAAGCCAGCAGCTAAGCCAGTGGGCTAATCACGCCCGCTAGCATGCTGTCTATACTCTTCGGAATACAATTCAAGGTATTCCAGTGTAAAGGTCACCGCCTGATCCTTCATTCAAGCAAGTGCACTTAAAATGTAGCAAAGACGCTTCCATGTAGATGGACAATTGCGACCAGCATCATGGTTTTAGAGTCACCTACCATCGCCTTATGCTATGGATATCCCCATGGTTCAGTGGGAAAAGTTTCGTATGGCAGTTTGACAGGTACTGCTCTCTTCCGAAAGAAAATCAAGAGACTGGTACAATGGTACAGCTATATCTGGAACAGTTGACTACTGTACTCCACCACGGCTAGCGAGAGCCGTTGCTAATTTTCTCT
This sequence comes from Anabrus simplex, assembly GCF_040414725.1. Lineage (NCBI taxonomy): Eukaryota > Metazoa > Arthropoda > Insecta > Orthoptera > Tettigoniidae > Anabrus > Anabrus simplex. The sequence continues at coordinate 186,678,231 of NC_090267.1, forward strand.
TTATCGGGAACCCTCGAGAGCACAAAATACGTTTTGTACAACCTGAACTGGATTTAGGCCACTGTACATATCTTCAAATCTAGTCTCTACACATCATATGAAAAAATATAAGTAGAAGCTATCTAGGAAACACTGAACTGTATTGTTAAACATGACCGTGAACCACGAAAAGAAAAACCTTCTATCTGTACCGTTTGAAAGATATATTCGGAAGAGGAACGCTTCGATCTAGGCTTATTGAACTCACAAACATGTTAGGGTTAATCACATGTCCTCCCAATTCTTCGATGATTGATAAGGCTACACTGTGCCAGCTTTGGTTATTCCTAGTCATCGAATTACTTTTACGCAGCTTTTTAAGAAGGAAGCCATACTTCGCAGTGTCGACTTAGTTAAATGCAACTTAAAAGCTTTTCAGTGTATTTTTTACAGGTATGTTGCAGTGTTATATAATGCATTTTGAAGTTGTGTCTTTGACAACCAGAAAATCTCTTACACAGCTAGCATAACATTGAATGACGTGCTATTCTTCGGCTTGGAAAGAGAGTTCAGCAACTGGGAAATTTTGGTTTTCAAGTTCCAAACGAATTTAGGAACTGCAACTACATGTAGTCCATCTGAGAATATCTCCCTAGCTTTCTATTAAAAACACACACAAGAAGAGTAATAATGCGGAAGCACTGGATATAGTTGTAGCTTTTCGAACTGAAAAGGTGAAATACTCATTTCATTCCATCGCGAGTCCATATTACTTGACGGTCTTCTCCAGGCAGGTTCTCAATTACCGGCACAAGACTGGGAACACTCGTACGAGATCATACCAAGACTTTCAAATCGCTTCCAGAGCCAAAAACAGAGCTCGTAGCCAATGACTATAATTTTTAGAGTTACTGTTTTTAGGAGGAGCGTACTATACTGTTTTACACTTTCTTTTTTGCACGTCGGGATATGGTTCACATTCCACTTTTGAAGGTGGTAACGTGTAACTAGTGTCTTGTTCCACCGTTTGGTAGCAGCACACGCACAGGGGCCAACGAATGCACTCGTCATAGCAATTTCATAACAACACTGTCAACGTAGGAGCAGACAACATGGAAAGCAACCGTCACGGACAGCGCTATACGACTTGGTTACTATGGAAAGAAGGCGTGACCAATGCAGAAATTCATCGGCGCTTGGTGGCAGTCTGTGGAGAACATGCGCCGTCACGGAAAACAGATTACAACTGGGTGGAAAGTTGGAAAACAGGACGCATATCCGTGGACAAGGGAACCAGTTCTGGAAGGAATGTGACAGTGTCAACACCAGCCAACGTTGCCCGGGTCGAACAGACCATCCAAGGAAACAAATGCATCACATTTACGGAAATATGGAGGCAGCTACGGGAATTAGTCGAAACACCCTGCAGCAGATCGTGCACGGCCACTTACAGTTGCGGAAGGTGTCATCCACGTGAATGCCTAGGCTCTTGTCTGCAGACGAAATGCAGGGATGTGTGGACGTGTGCAGAGAACTTCTGCAACGCAATGATCAAAATCCAACCGACTTCATGGCTAGGCTTGTGACTGGTGATGAGACATGGCTCCATTACCATCAGTCGCAAACGAAACGCAGTCGATGAAATGGAAGCATAAGGGAAGTCCACCGTCAAAGAAATGCCAAACAATGCCATCAGTTGGCAAGCGAATGGCGACAGTTTTCTGAAACACAAAGGGCATCATCCTCATTGACCGGCTGGAATTTGGGGCCACGATTAACAGTGCAGCATATGTGGCAAACCTTAAGCGCTTACGTCGTGCCATTCAAACTAAGCGACCAGGAAAATGGGCTAAAGGTGTGCTTCTGAAACATGACAATGCCCGGCCCCACACTAGCCGAGAGGCCACCGCTTCCATTGATCAAATGGGATTCACGGTGCTGCCATACCCACCATACTCTCTCGACTTGGCACCAAGCGATTATCACCTGTTCGGTAACATGAAAAAACCTCTGCGTGGTCGCCGTTTTGAGGATTTTGCAGAACTGGGCACAGCTGTCAAGGCATGGGTACGCAAGCGAAATAAGGGTTTCAGGACGGTCTAGAGAGACCGACACATCGATGGCAAAAGAGCATACAGTTACAAAGAGATTATGTTGAGAAGGTAGACATAACAACTGAGGTGTAATGTACTTCATTTGGGTAGAAAAAATAAAGTACAACAATATAGTACGCCCTTCGTATTTTCTATAATGTGCATAATGAGCGTATCGTGACAGCTATAGGAATGAAGCCTTGTAATGAAACTCACTCTGAAAATAACTGGCCATGCCGAATATTGACCAACTAGAATGCTTCCCAGTTGCTTTCTTTAATCATGAGTTCTCCATTTGTATCAAATGTGAATATATTTCCGCTCTATAACAGGGTGTGTAAATAAATAAATAATATTCCAGGATTCCAAAGAAAGTAGGCGATTCGTTCTTCAAGCTTCTCGTTTATAAATAAACTTAAGCTAAGTTCAAAGAAAAGGAATTTCGAACAGAAATGTTCGTTGATATTAATGGTAGCCTACCTGTTTTCTTCCATTTCCTGTCCTGCAGTCAGTGTATATTAAATATTAGCTTATAGCGTGTTAAGGTGTTACTAGTGATCATCATCTTCCTGGTCTTTTCTCAGTTTCTTGGGGTCAGCACTATGTTTGAATTTAGCCCTGTTTTAGGGCCGGGTGCCTTTCTCGGCGCCAATCCATGCGAAGGGAAGTATTCACTATTTCGTGTTTCTGTGAAGGTTTGTAGTGCCATGTGTTGTATATAGCCTACATGAAGATGTGTAGTAAGACGAACATAAATACCTAGTTCCCGAGCTGGAGGAATTAACCATACAAAGTTAAAAATCCCGACCCAGTAGACAATTGAACCTGGGGCCCTCTGGGTCGAAGGCCAATACACTGGTCATTTAGTCATGAAGCCGGTTAAGTGTACCATGAATGCTCTCCAACTAGTGATGGGACATTCGATTCATTTTACTGAATCGATTCATTTGATTCCGTTCACGTTACTGAATCGATACAGTGATCCGATTCACGGCTCATTGGACACCGCTCCTACTGCATCTGTGTAGTATGTGCTGGTAAGACAGCAGCAACAGCATTCAGTGCTCGCAGCTACCATCTGGTCTTCATACTATGAACTCCTTTCTTAGAAAAAATGCTAGTTACTCTAATACATCGAAGGTTTCCGGCGACGCAGGGTGGGAAAGGTTAGGATTAGGAAGGTAGCAGCTATGGCCTGAATTAAGGTACAGTCCCAGCATTTCCTGGTGTGAAAATGGGGAAACTACGGTAAACCATCTTAACGGCTGCCGACGGTGGGATTTGAACCCACCATCCCCCGAATGCAAGCGCATAGCCACGCGATATTAACCACACGACAACTCGCTCGGGCATTTAAAAAAAATATTTTTCTATCAGCTGAGGATTTTTAGTCATATTTTGTATAGGCTACCCGAGATGTACAGTAGCCCACTGGTTTTCTGATTCAACATACTGTTATTGCGTCTGTCCACATATGATTGGAGTCTTGTGCAACGATGTGACATATGAACTGAGAGAATACTGAGCCGTTCTTCCCAATACAAAACAGGTACTTTTGAGTGGTCATGAGCATGACTCATAGTCATAGGGCGGGCTAGAGTCGAGTTTAATTGTCAAATGTCAACTAAGTTATAATACTAAGATTCATTAAACTAATAAATAGTATAACCTAACAGCCTACCTACTTACTAGCTACTCCTGAATTATGTTGTGACTACCTTTTTAACACTGCAAATAAATCCTCCCTGTAAGAAGAAGACAGTGAATGCAAATGGGTATTATTTTCAAATGAGCTGGGCTCGAGAGTCCATTAGAGCATACGATTCTTTCAGTGTAGCATGGCTCACTGTATGTCTCGCTGCAGTGAGCCGATAAAGAGCCGTGTGTATCTTGTGTCTCACTGAGCCGCGCTCGTTCACGATTCTTTCGATGTGCCATGATTCACTGTATGCCTCGCTGCAGCGGAAGCTCGGCTCTCCGCGTGTCCAGTGAGCCGATAAGGAGCCGTGTGTATCATGTGTATCACTGAGCCGCGCTCGTTCGCGATTCTTTCGATGTGCCATGATTCACTGTCTCGCTGCAGCGGAAGCTCGGCTCCTCGTCAACGTCCAGTGAGTGCGCCACTCAGCACTGTCCGCTGTGAGTAAGCTGAATCGTGTGCCGTGAGCTCGCCGTTCCTGTGAATCGATTCACTCGGACACTTGAATGAATCGATACACTGCTTCGAATCATGCATTCAGTAGCCAACACTATCTCCAACTACTGACAACCTTCTACGCAATGACTATTCACAACTATTAAATAAGTATCTTTCGAGCTAGAAACCAACAATACTAAAAAACAGAAGACTACAGTAATGAGAGTTCCTCCTTTGACAGCCTGGTTCTTGAGTGGGGCCCTTTAGAGTGTGGGTTTGCACTAACTTATTGATCAGGATGTTTAGGGAACTGTGTATATTTGGATTTCATAACGCATCCATCAAAATAAATATCCGGAAATGGCAGTAGAACTTTCCAACTGATGAATGGAAAGGACATAAAAGAGTAATATTCGAATCTATGCTTTTATGTAGTGTGAAATAAGTACAATATTTATTGTATTTTAGACAGCGGTCCACTTATTAGCTGAATAGTTCGCGTACTGGCTCCGGGTACGATACTTAGCCGGCTTGGATTTTTATCTGTGTATGGTTAATTCCTCTGGCTCAGCGTCTTGGAGTTTGTATTAGTTTTACTTTATCTTCATCTACGCATATTATTACGATGCCAGGCTGAGTTGCTCAGTCGGTTGAGGCGCTGGCCTAGCCCTGTGGGTGGGGGCGGTAGAATAACACCCACGGTAATCCCTGCCTGTCGTAAGAGGCGACTAAAAGGGACCCCAAGGGCTCTGCACTTTGGAGCGTGGATTGGCGACCATGGGGCCCTTAGCTGAGGCCTGGCATTGCTTCCATTTACTTGTGCCAGGCTCCTCACTTTCATCTATCCTATCCGACCCCCCTTGGTCAACTCTTGTTCTTTTCCGACCCCGACGCTATTAGGTTTGCGAGGGCTAGGGAGTCTTTCATTTTCACGCCCTTCGTGGCCCTTGTCTTCCTTTCACCGATATCTTCATTTTTCGAAGTGTCGGATCCCTTCCATGTTTTCCCTCTGATTAGTGTTATATCGACGATGGTTGCCTAGTTGTACTTCCTCTCAAAACAATAATCACCACCACCACCTGAGGCGCTGGCCTTCTAACCCGAACTCGGCACGTACGCTCCTAGCTCAGTCCGGTGGTATTTGAAGGTGCTCAAGTCAGCCGCGTGTCGGTAGATTTACTGGCACGTAAAATAACTGCTGTGGGACAAAATTCCGGCACCTCGGCGTTTCCGAAAAACTTAAAAGTAGTTAGTGGGACGTAAAAAGAATAACATTATCATCATCTACAAAGACCAACTACCACAAAGACAACAGTAAATGCATCTCTCCACATATAGTTGGCGTCAAGAAGAGTATCAGGCCGCACAACTGAGCCAAATCAACATTAAATGCAGATTCCAGTCAATTGTGAGAAGGCCAAGAGGAGAAGAAGAAAGACGGCGCTCCCTTCACAAAGTTGGGAGGTTGAATCCTAGCATGACGGGTTGGTACTGACGATTTTAAATGAGAGTTACTAGTGTCAGAAGATTTACTAACCTTTCAGGACAAATTTCAGGCATTCTTGCGTCTCTTAAAATCTATAGCAATTGAAGGGATGTTTCACATATTATATTTTTTACAGTATTAACTTCCTTTAAAATTCATCGATTTGGTGGACAGCTTACAGCATTAAATGAATTATATAACACAGTCTGATAAAATACGTTCATTTCGCAACAAAAACGGCGGTTCCTTCCCGCTAACCACAACTAAAACATTCCGAACAGCTATGCCACAAGCACTGATACCTACGTCATAAGCGAGGGTGATACGGATGAAAACCCCTCACTCACTTTTCTCCTCGCATGAAAATAGAAATCCCACTATTACGTCGCAAGGGAACTTCTCAAGCATAGAGAACTGAAGTACCAAATAACAACTTTCTCCGTTCTGGTGGCAGCATAGAAAGTAAACACAGCAGAGAACATGGATGACAATGAAATCTCGCTACAAGGGAGTTATGAAAAATATAGCGCAGTGATCTCCGAGACTAATTAATAATAATGTTACTGGCTTTCTAACTACTTTTATGGTTTTCGAGACGCCGAGGTGCCGGAATCTACTCCCGCAGGAGTTCTTTTACGTGCCAGTAAATCTACCGACACGAGGCATTTGAGCACCTTCAAATACCACTGGACTGAGCGAGGATCGAACCTGTCAAGTTGGGGCCAGAAGGCCAGCGCCTCAAACGTCTGAGCAACTCAGTCCGGTACGCGAGACTAATTTCATTCAAGCTTTCGCATTCTCGAATGTACAAATGGGCAATATACAGCAGGCCTACAATGTACAACTGCAGAGCTAAAAGGATTTTTTAAGTTCTTCGGATATCTTATAAATATTACAATAGCAGCAATACAACCAATAGAGGAATACCCACATCATATCGTCTAATTACTGGAGTAATATAAGAAAACAACAAGGAAATAAACAACACGCAGGAATTTGAAGAAAACCATTTTTCTATCCATGGTGAACAAACTGCCAAAGGCTAATTCGTGTTGAAAGTGGATCCACTGTGATCTTTGACGTCAAACAATACTAAGAATTGCTGGCGAATGGGTCAACGTGTAGGGGAAATAGTACCAATCACATGTAAGCGCCCGTTCTGAAAGGTCTCCCGAGAAGTAGGCGAGAGACTATGGAGTGGGTATGTGGGAAAGTGGGAGTGACATTTCTAGATTCTAATGGGTGGGTGATAGAGATCTGCGCTCAGATGGCCTTCACTTAAACCGCAGTGGTACATATAAGTTAGTAAATTAGTTTAGAAGGGTTATAGGTAGGTACATTCAGGGAAACAGGGTGGCCTAGGGAGCGGTGTAAAGGGAACAGGAAACTGGAAATCAAGTAGGGATGACATAAAAATGTTAGTGCTCAACTGTAGATGTATTGTAAAGAAAGGAATGGAATTAAGTAATTTAATATATACTTACCAGATATTGTAATAGGAGTTGAATCATGGCTGAGAAATGATATAATGGATGCAGAAATTTTCTCATGCAACTGGAGGGTGTATCGCAGAGATAGGATAGGAAAGGTATGAGGGGGAGTATTCATTCTCGTGAAAGAAGAATTTGTAAGCTACGAAAAGGTTAAAGATGACAAACACGAAATTCTAGGGGTAAGGCTCATCTCTAAAGATAATAGGCAACTTGATGTCTTTGGAGTGTACAGACAGGAAAAGGTAGAGCAGACACTGATTCAAAATTATTTGATAAGATAATCAGCTAAAACAAGAAGGAAAGGAACGTGAATTTAGCGGGTGATCTCAATTTACCAAATGTCAAATTGGAAGGTAATGCGAACAACAGGAAGCATGACCAACAAATGACAAATACGTTAATATGGGAAGGGCGCCTGATTCATAAAGTGATGGAAGCAATTAGAGGGAAGAATATTCTGGATGTGGTGTTGGTAAAACCAGATGACCTCTGTAGAGAAACCGAAGTAATAGATGGCATTAGTGATCACGAATTTTTGTGGTAGTTAAAAAAATGTGAAAGAAAGGAAGATATTAAAATTAGGTCTATTAGGCAGTATCATATGGCTGATAAAACAGGTATGAGGGAGTTTTCAAAAAGTAACTATGGTCGGTGGAAAACTATAAACAGACTCTGGGATGGGTTTAAAGCAATTGTTGAGGAATGTGAAAATAGGCTTGTACCTTTAAAGGTGGCAAGGAATGGTAAAGATCCACTATGTTACAATAGAGAAGTAAAGAGACTAAGAAGGAGGTGCAGGTTGGAAAGAAATAGAGTTAGAAATGGATGTGGAAGTAGGAGAAATTGAAGGAACTTACCAGGAAATTGAATCTAGCCAAAGAAGTCAGCTAAGGATAACATGATGGCAAGCATAATTTGCGGCTATACAAATTTCGGTGAAAAATGGAAGAGTATATACCGGTATAGGTACTTTAAGGCAGGAACAGGTTCCAAGAAGGACATTCCACGAATCGTTAATGAACAAGGGGAGTGTGTATGCGAGGATCTTCAAAAGGCAGAAGTATTCAGTCAGCAGTATGTAAAGATTGTTGGTTACAAGGATAATGTCCAGATAGAGGAGGTGACTAATACTAAAGAAGTATTAAAATTTACCTATGGCAGCAATGACATTTACAGTAAGATACAAAAGTTGAAAACTAGAAAAGCAGCTGGAATTGATAAGGTTTCGGGGGACATACTAAAGACAATGGGTTGGGATATTGTACCAAATCTGAAGTACTTATTTGATCATTGTTTGCATGAAGGAACTATACCAAATGAATGGAGAGTTGCTATAGTAGCCCCTATGTATAAAGGAAAGGGTGATGGACATAAAGCTGAAAATTACAGGCCAATCAGTTTGACATGCATTGTATGTAAGCTTTGGGAAAGCATTCTTTCTGATTATATAAGACATGTTTGCAAAATTAATAACCGGTTTGATAGAAGGCAGTTTGTGTTTAGGAAAAGATATTCCAATGAAGCTCAACTTGTAGGATTCCAGCAAGATATAGCAGATTGTCCTGGATTCAGGAGGTCAATTAGATTGTATTACGATTGACCTGTCTAAGGCATTTGATAGGGTAGATCATGGGAGACTACCGGCAAAAATGAGTGTAATAGGACTTGACAAAAGAATGACTGAATGGCCGTACGGACCTGCACATCTTCATGGGTGGTCCGAGGAACACTGTTATCGCTCGGAGACACGGGATGAGGTACTGAGACCACATGTTCGACTCTTCAGAGGTGCGGTTGGTTCAGACTTCCTCTTAATGGACGACAATGCCCGACCGCACCACGCTGCTCTGGTGGATGAATTTCTGGCTGGGGAAGACATTAATCGCATGGACTGGCCAGCGGGGTTTGCGGATCTGAATCCTATAGAACATGCCTGGGATGCATTGGGGAGGCGAATTTCATCCCGTCAGCCTCCACCAAGGACCCTCCAAGACCTTGGCATTGCACTTTCGGAGGAATGGGGTCGACTGCCACAAGAGCATCTGATAAGAGAATATGCCACGTCGCTGCGAAGCATGTGTGGTCATTAGGGGTAACCATACACCCTATTAATAGCATATTTTGTTGTGAAGACATTGCCAAGTTTTGTTAGTTGTCAAGGGTGTTCCTTAGTTATCATAACTTTTCTGACACTGTTTTTTTGAACAAGTTATGTGACATATGGTGTGTGATTCAGCTTCCGTTTGTTCAATTCGCCTGACATTCCCATCAGGCGGTATGGCCTCGTTTAGTGATTATGCTTAACTTTTGGACACTAGTGTATGTATGTGCGACGATCCCGTCCGCGATTACAACGAAGCAGTCAGCAGAAGTCAAGTTCCTTCCAAGTTTCCCACTAAACTAAATCCCACACTCCAATTTAATACATTCCAGTAAACTATCTACACAGTGAGTCTAAGTGAAACTCATACATCACTGTAACTGGTATGTGTTTATGAACAGAAAGGTGGACAATAATGTATGTTCGCATTTTATGTGTGCAATAAAGGTATGTCTTGAATTATTAAGTCACCACAGGCAGTTAGCGTATCCCTTAACTTAGCAAGATATAACAGATTCTTTGTCTGTATGTCGCTGGGGCACGTCAAAATGAAACTCATACAGTCCTACATGGACAGATAAGAGTAGTACACATGCTGTATGTTTGTATTTTGACACCATATTCAGTTTCTTGTGGAAAGTTGTGAAGTACAGACAAGTTCCGGTGCTATCATGGGGCGTCAAAGAAGACAATCTTCGAAAGAAGAAAGAGAACTGATAATTTTTCACCATAAGAGAGGAAAATCACCTCGAGAAATTGATAAACTTGTAAACAGGAATCATGCAACTGTAGAGTGCGTCTTAAATAGATATAAAAGTACACGCAGCATTGAAAATAAAGACAAAGCGAGTGGGAGAAATATTGCCAACCTCATGAAGGAACGTTGGATAGTAAGACAAGTGAAGAAAAATCCAGCGATTTGTGCTCCGAAACTGGCTGTGATGGCTGAGGAACATAACAACAAAGGAGCACATAAAGAAACTATTCGACTTATCCTAAGGCAAAGTAACAGGCATGGACGAAAAGCTAGGAAAGAACCATTTGTTAGCAAGATTAATAGGAAGAAAAGGTTGAGCTTTGTTAACGAGTATATAGAGAAAGATTTTGACTTCCGGAAGACCGTTATTTTTCCAGATGAAAGCAAACACAATCTCTTCAGATCAGATGGAAAGGTTAATGTCTGGAGAAAACCAAATGAGTTGAAACCTAGCAATCTACGCCCAAGTATCAAACATGGTGGAGGTAGTGCAACTGTCTGGGGGTGCATGTCAGCTAGTGGACCAGGAGAGTTGACTTTTATTGATGGGACATGGATCAACATATGTATCTAAATATACTGAAAGAACATTTACGACCTAGTCCTCAAAAGCTTGGAATACTTGATCGATTTAAGTATTACCAAGATAACTACCCGAAGTACGAAGCTCATAAAGTACGGATGAGGCTGCTGTGTAATTGCCCAAAAGTACTCGAGACATCTCCACAGTCACCAGACTTAAATGCGATAGAAAATCCATGGCATTACTTGGAAGCAGTGATAGGAAAACACCAGATTTCGAACAAAGACGATCTGAAAATGGCTTTGTGTGAAGAATGGAAGAAAATAGATCCATCTCATTGCGAAAAGTTGGTACAATCTATGCCTAACCAATTACGAGCAGTGAAAAGCGCTAAAGGATATCCTACAAAGTATTGACTGTTAAAAATATTGTGTTCTTAGAGATCGCTCAGGAACTACTTGAAGGTGTATGAATTTTACTTTGGCCTGTTTCATGCATGTTTAAGAATAATGTATTAATTTTCTTTGTAAGTATACGAAATAGGAGTTGACTTACTTTGTACCTTAGTAGAGAAATGTGTATTTGTTAAATCAGAAAAAAGACTAAAATAAAGTAATAGTTATATTGGTTAGTTGAATCCAAATAAACAAGTTTTCCTCTAGTGTATGAGTTTCATTTTGACTCACTGTATGTAGGCTAAACTATGCACAGTAACGATGAAAGATAAACACGTTGTCTGACTTATAAAAGTAGCCTACGCTGAGCCAAAACTTCATTCCATCGTCAACTTATGCCTATTACCAATGATATCGTAGTTTAAAAACAAAATCCCTCAATAAAGTCAACATAGTTTCCCCTGCATCGCTTTCAAAACCTTTTCTACATTTAAAAATTGTACTTGTAAGAAGCCAAATAAAATAAACAAAATTAGCCGGGGACGATGCCGTTTCATTAGCAGGCTTCACAAATTACCTTCCACCTGTCAAGAACCTCTCTGGAATCTACAATAAATCCACCGAACTTCTACCGACTGAAGAGCTTTCTTGGATACACTTTGTTCCACAGGGAGAAATAGGAATTAAATTAACTTCTACAACGTTATTCTTTTAGTTTCCTTCCACATACGACATTTCTGTTACTCTCGGAGGAAGATCTTCATTCTGCCTTGCCTAACATTTTCACGTTATTCCTTCCACGATTTTCTTTTAAGTTACACAATATTATTTGCCTTCCTTTCTTCGAGTACCACAATACTCCCGCTAAACAGGTGTCCTTGCTTGATGACTTCTGAAATGTTCAATACTTCGTGTATATGCAGTCCTGATTATACAATTCCATCTGAATGCATGCCTTTTCCTATCTTTACACAATGTTTCTAGTACTGCAGTCAATAAGAATGGATGAAAACCATAATGGTATAAGTAGCATTTGGGTCATTCAAAGAAAAGGGCATTTAAACATCTTAACACTCATATAAAGCATGCTATTTGTAGTTATACCATCCATCACTAGAGCGCAGATTATTACCGCTATCACTTGTATATCTTTGCTGGTGAAAGGATACATCCTCCCGGAGTTACATCCTGCACTTAACTCTTTTTTTTTTTTTTTTTTTTTTTTTAAATGTCACTTATACCGTTATGGTTTTCATCCATGTGACTAACTCTCTTAATATTCTGTTCCCTGGAAATTTTTTAATTTGGAACTTTCGCATCTTTATCCACCCTGCTTGGAAAAAGTCCCCTATCTAAGATTTTGTCTGTCTTTCCCTCCCAACCAGTTAAATCTTGCTCTCATCCGACATTGATGTTATTACGACACCTAATGCCTTGCATCAAATGCCCACTTTGCATGACCCTTCCTGTTCTTTACATAGTACCTTCTTTCATAAGAAGTCGCGTATCTCCAGTTTTGATACTGATATCTAGGGCTCGGATGTTTAAGACCTAAAAATAGCCCAAATAAGCAAGCAAATATGACCTCAAAAGTGACGAAATATGACGTAAAAATTACAAAATATGACCCAAAAAAATCAATCTAAATATGGTCATTTAAAAGTTAAATAGATGTCTTTCGATAGATTACGGTAGGGCGGCAGGGCAAATAGTGCAAACTCACATAACTTTTTCATTCTTCTCCGCGGGTGGTATTGAAGTGTACGACAAGATTCATCTTCAAAGCATCAGGGGCGAAAGACCTCCGATTATCACTTAACACATTCTTGTAAGAAGAGAAGCTCCTTTCTCCGTCACAAGACGTTATTGGTGGATGTTTAAATAATATTAAATCACTACTATCGAGTATGCACTCATTTTGAAATGCACTGGTACCTTTTCCTCTGCATTGTATTATAAGAAGACGCTGCATAAAGGGGCTTTTCAGTCTCAGTGGCATGTAAATCATGATCAATAAATTCAATTCAATTCAATTCAACATCATTTCTCTTGCACACAATGCGAAAACCGTCACTTCGATTAAGCACGTTTTGAAGTTTCCTTTTTTTACACTGACGCCAACTATTCCATGTGATTGTTGTGCTGAAAGTTCATCACTTCTCATAGTTTCAATACTTCCATGAATTTCTAAGCTAGCAGCTTCTAAAGGAGTAATTGCACTCGATATAATTCCAAAGTTCGACTTAATATATACCAGACTTTCTTACAAACTGTTGGAAAACAATTCCTGCGCAATCTTGATAGAAGAGATAGAGTATTCCACTTGTATTAACTACCGATGTAATACGGAAAAGCAGTTTTGTGAATACTAGTTCTCATTCGGAAAGTTGACGATTTTGCACAGCTACAGCTGTCGCCAAACCGCCGAAATACGACCGAAATATGACGTTTCTACGAAAATAGCTCCAAATATGACCTTATGACCAAAAATAGCCAAAATAGGCATTTATATGACAAATAATCACTTAATTGTGACGATAATCACCTGATTTGCACCAAAATCCAATCAGGCAAGAAAATAGAGACAAAGAAAAAATATGACTTTTCCTAAACATCCGAGCCCTACTGATAACCTACAGTACATGTCAAAGGCCCTTAAACAGCAACAGCCAATCCACCATAATAGTAAAAAGGTAGGCTTACCACCCACAGCTCATAATATCGTGACTTAACCCAATATATTGTTACAAGGTCCTAATTTTAAATTACAACCACAACCATATTAGTGGTTTAACGTAGTGCTAACAAGTTTTCAACGACCGTGGAAAGGAAAAAAGAGCTAGTTTTGCAAAGGTAGCGATCGTGACCTTAAGCTACAGTCGCAGCATTTACCTGACGTATAAAAGTAGAAAACAGAAAACCATTCTCAGGGCTACCGACGCGACGGTGAGGCTCAAACCCACCATCTTCCGAATGCAAGCTGAAGACCCGTACCGTGTAGCCAGCTAGCGCGGTAAACCCACGTAATCATTACGCCTTTATAATTATGTTACAGGAGTATTTCGAGCATACAGCATATTAACTACTGTACATATATTTTCTGTGTTCACCTTTTTAAGACTTCTTTTCCCATATTCCCCTAATATTATTGCATTTTTGCTGTTCTTCCTAGTTTCTTCCTTTCTCTATTTAATAACTTAGAATTAGAAATAGAAAAGTTTCCATTTTCAGAGACAGAGTTCCCTTCTCACTAAAGTACAGGTGGATAGTGTTGTATTCATTCAGTTATTCAAGATGTAAAGAGCTAGGAATGAACATACTGAATACAGATGTCCAGCAGCAGAGTCGCATCTTAAGGTGAATGGAGGAGGGCAAATTAAGCAAACAATCAAGCTTGCAGTTTAACCCGACTGTTGATATTGTGATCATAGACACAGGATCCTCAACTTTACCTGGATTCCGAACAAGGACGTAACTCTTTAATTTTTTCAATTCCACATGCAATGGCGGGAAAAATATTGGTCAATGAATACAATACTTTTCTCTCCCAATAACGGGGAGAGAGTTTATTGTAATAACAATCACATACAATTAGTTCTTTTAGTATTATAAATTACCAGAGACTCTGTTGTTCTTCCTTTCTCTATTTACAGTTTAAAGTTCAAGCTCATTTAAATTTTTACCTATTTCCTTCCCATATATACACACACACACACACACACACACACACTTAGCCTATCTCTGATTTTTTTTTAACGTCTCTTAGCAGATGTGCTACGTTCATATGTTTATTGCATAAAATGCACTGATTTTCGTTTCTTCTCTTAAGGCTTATTCTAGTATACTACCATCAACCACCAAATTACTCCCCTAAATTATTTTTGTTGTTGTTAACACTTGAATCCTTATTGTCATATTTCCACTTATTTTACAAAATTCTACTAGTGTTCTCTTGCTATTACATTATGTCCTTCACTCTTTGGATAAACTTGTTAAGCGATAAATGAATGAGGCTAAAAGATGTAAGAGAAGCACAGAGAAACCAAAAAGATGTAGGCCTAGACTATGTAGCAAGCGCGATTCTGACGATCATAAATGAAACAAAAAACGTTCGCCACAGTCGTCATTTCTTTTCAGGGATTTATAGCCGCAATTACGGTTTTAAGAGATCTCAAGTTTAAATTCAACTGCTGACAGTGTGAGGTCTTCACCTAATTTCTACTTAGAAACTCAGTTTCCTGACCCCCAGACTTTAGTAATTAGGTCTACCATCACAGGTTGTAACGTATCTTCTTTATAGGCCTAATCACGTACCTTTAAATTTTTAATATCCGGAGATTTAGGCCTCAGAGTTCACAAAGAATGGACCCGTTGCATTTTTTTAATGGAACATGAAAATGTTGTTCTCCCCCACGCCGAGTAGGCCTACATGAAGCTGTGTTCTGGTTCATCCGACACGGGCTTTACTCATCCCCTTTGTAAGTACGCAAGTAATTCGTCTTTATTCGTGGCGAAGTAAGGGCTCAAAGCTCCTCTTTTACACTTAACCACAACATTTAAAATAATTAGCATACATATAATTTTTAAATACAACAAATCTTTTTTAAATAATATAGTACTAACAGCAAATATGGAGATAGAAATAAGAGAAATAATTAGAGAATGTACAACATGACAATATAAAGGAACATGATAATAATTTCAAAACTAACACTAGTAATAATAAAAGAAGGAAACAGTAAAAACCTGTAACTAGCAAATACATTTCTATTTTTTTAATAAGCTCATTCACACTACGCACATCGAACAAGTCAGCTAGAGGTATTCAGCAAGTGATTTCGGCAATCCATCTTAAATCTCCTACGAGAACGTAAATCCCTAATGGTAGCAGGGAGGGTATTCCACAGCCTCGCGGCAGTGACTACAAAGGAGCGGTTGTAAGTCCTGGAGTGACAGAGATATTGTTAAACAGGAGCCAGATCGTGTATCGTGGTTATGATAGGAGGAGAGGTAATTAAAGTTTGATGAGAGATAATTCGGTACACCTGAGTTTAGAACTCCATGCAGAAGGGACATGTGGAGACTGCGACGCTCATGAGCACGAAGCCATGGTAAGGTGAAATGTGAGAATCATATCGCAGTTTAAATATGGATCGAATACAGGTGTTTTAAACTCCGTTCGAGCATCTTGTTACTGCCTTGAGATATGTCCGTACGTGCAGTGTCGCAGTAGTTTAGAATTGGTAAGATTAGGGATTTTACCAGTTGTACAGTATTTTAAGATGTTTTGGAAATAGGGTCGAGTAACGTTTGAGAGGAAAAAGGGATTTATGCACTTTACGGAATGTATTTGTCACTTATTCAGTCCTATTTAGTGTCTCAGTCATTATAACAAAATTTCTTACTGACGTACAACAGGGCACGACAGTATTATTTAAAATAACTGGGTGTACATGTCTACTTTTTAACAAGTTATGGTTTCTTTTGGTACCAAATATAATAGTCCGAGTTTTGTTAGGATTTATTGACAAGCTGTTATTTTTGGCATAGTCATTCAGTCGTCGTAAGTCAAAATTTACTCTGTCAATGGCTACATCTATGTCTTGTGGATATAAATCTGAAGATCATCTGCAGAGATATGGTACTTGCTATATTTCAATGCGTCCCTTATGTCGTTCACACCAACAACAAATAAAAGTGGGCCCAAAACAGACACCTGCGGGACACCTATTGACTTGCTATGCCATCCTGAGTACATTGTTCCCACTGATACTCTTTGCCGACGGTCAGTAAAGCAGGAGCTAAAAAAATTTAAGAGATGTCTCATTAAATTTGAGACTACGGAGTTTGAAACGACTACAAACGACGGGAACTGCACTTATGTAACTCTCCTGAAAAAACTCATCCGCAATGAATTTGAATCAACTATAATTACATATTCTGCCATTGATTATATCACCAATATGAGCATAAAACAAAAACGTCACTAGATCCTACTTAAATTTACAAAAATACTGGAAAGTTCCCCTAACTTTAGACATCCAACAAAGCTAATCTGAAAAGAAAATTACATGGGAAAACATTACGGTAGGTACTTATTTTCTTTAATCGAGACGATGGTAATTCTACCATTAATATTAATGCACTAATCAGCTAGATCTATTAATTACTTCCCACATTCACTGAAACCGCCGAGGAATGGTTTTTACTCGCATTAATTTTGGGGAGAAAAGGCAGCGCGTAGTCAACATTACGAACCCAATAAATAACAATATGTAGGTTCCATTGGTTACTATCCACTTTTATGCTTGTTCTGTATCAACAATAAAACGCTCTGCTGTAAATCTGTGAAACAAGAAAGTCAAAAGCAGAACTCATCATCACCTCTGGAAAATGAGTGAAACATACTCCTTTATTCTTCGTAACAGGTACTTTTTCGGTTGGGATCCTCGTTTTTCATAAAGGATACGAAGAAAATGAAAATATTAATGTCTACTTACTTGTATAGTTGTATTTTCGCCGTGGTACGCACAAGTTGTGGCAAATGCGAACTTTCACACACTGCATTTAAATTTGTAGCACATTATATTTCCACTACAACGTGTTATACGATAACAGTTAAATAAGTAAATTACACGAGAAGAATTCCGTCCCTTGAATTTACATTACTCACCACGTTACAAGTAACTAATCTCATTTTGTTCCGTATTGAAGATACAATAAGTAAAATTCTTTGAAGAATAAAATTACTGTGTCCACCTATTCAATACAATTATATTCTGTAGTGATTAAATCCTACATGAATTATAAACAGAACCAAAGAAATAATGGTGCCATTTTAAACAGCGGTAAAAATGAAATGGCGTATGGCTTTTAGTGCCGGGAGTTTCCGAAGACAAGTTTGGCTCGCCAGGTGCAGCTCTTTTGATTTGACGCCCGTAGGTGATCTGTGCGTCGTAGTGTTTATATTTCATGTAGGATTTAATCACTACAGAATATAATTATATTGAATAGGTGGACACAGTAATTTTATTCTTGAAAGAATTTTACTTACTTACCACGTGAAGCTACCATGCCTAACCTAAACTATGAGGTCTCATTATCTTAACAGCTGTTTACGTAAATCCTGATGTGATAAATTTAAAGCAAAAATAAGCAATATACTTAAATATAAATTTGTGTCTCTCAGCGGTCACAATTATCCTAAGAATGCCCCCAATCCTTATGGATTACATTCACAAGTACAATTTGTAACATTCGCTTAGCTCGCCTCAATTGTTCAGCTGACTGGCTTGGCGCGCTTCCTACAGTACGGCCTGTATATTACGAAGGCAGTGGCTTAATCAACATGTAGTGCCCCGATCCCGAGTAGCTGAGGACAGGCCAGGAATAAGAATTAGTTTTGTAACCTTACAAAAAAAAAAAAAAAAAAAAAAAAAAGTCGCCCGTGCGCATGGACATACATTTAAGTTATACTTGTATATATCATTGATTGGCCTTATACAATTTCTTTGAAGGGGTCCAGGTTTGTTTCTTTCAGGCGGGCCACTGTCATATGTATTACACCTCCGTCACGAACTGTCTTTCCATGTTGATTACCGGTACTAAAATAGCAATTGCGTTTTCAATGTATATATATTCTGCACTGACATACGCTAAATAAATAGATAAATACAAAACATGTAACTGTAAGATTAGTAATGGATGGAAGGCAAGCGTTGCTGTTTCCAAGGGCGGCCGACTAAAATCAGACGAAAGTGCTCCAGCTAAGTCACTTATTTACCATCAAATTCAGTAATGAAGCAGAGGGATCATTTACTGCTAATCTGCATCATCACTATGAAACGGGTAATGCAGCAACTTTAAGGGGTTAAAATTCATTGTACGGCACTCGTAAATTTTAAAAGAAGCTTATCGACATTCATCTGCGTCGATTACCCTCACTCCTGCAATTAAAAATAATTTATTGTTACATCTATAAAAAAATCGTCGCGCAAGAGTTCTTTCGGTCATGGCTGCCAAGACGACTCCTTCCCAGCCAGATAGCCAGCAGATGCTGGAGTTTCATGTGGTCAGACTGAAGACAGCCTCACCTGTATTGCTTGGTTTCAACAACTGGATCCACTGCCTCTCATACCAGCCAGAACTTCAGTTAGTCTCACCAGTGAACCACGTTCCAACCCTCAGTTCAATATACACTG
This sequence comes from Anabrus simplex, assembly GCF_040414725.1. Lineage (NCBI taxonomy): Eukaryota > Metazoa > Arthropoda > Insecta > Orthoptera > Tettigoniidae > Anabrus > Anabrus simplex. The sequence goes on from NC_090267.1 coordinate 186,697,396, forward strand.
ACTGACAGAGCAAATGCAACACCAAGAAGGAGTGGTTCGAAAGGGATGAAAGTTGGGGAAAAAACAGAGACGACACGGACGAATAATTGATGTTTATTTCAAACCGATATGCAGCTTACACAATGCGCACGGCATCGACTCAGTAGGATGTAGGACCACAGCGAGCGGCGATGCACGCAGAAACACGTCGAGGTACAGAGTCAATAAGAGTGCGATGGTGTCCTGAGGGATGGTTCCCCATTCTCTGTCAACCATTTGCCACAGTTGGTCGTCCGTACGAGGCTGGGGCAGAGTTTGCAAACGGCGTCCAATGAGATCCCACACGTGTTCGATTGGTGAGAGATCCGGAGAGTACGCTGGCCACGGAAGCATCTGTACACCTCGTAGAGCCTGTTGGGAGATGCGAACAGTGTGTGGGCGGGCATTATCCTGCTGAAACAGAGCATTGGGCAGCCCCTGAAGGTACGGGAGTGCCACCGGCCGCAGCACATGCTGCACGTAGCGGTGGACATTTAACGTGCCTTGAATACGCACTAGAGGTGACGTGGAATCATACGCAATAGCGCCCCAAACCATGATGCCGCGTTGTCTAGCGGTAGGGCGCTCCACAGTTACTGCCGGATTTGACCTTTCTCCACGCCGACGCCACACTCGTCTGCGGTGACTATCACTGACAGAACAGAAGCGTGACTCATCGGAGAACACGACGTTCCGCCATTCCCTCATCCAAGTCGCTCTAGCCCGGCACCATGCCAGGCGTGCACGTCTATGCTGTGGAGTCAATGGTAGTCTTCTGAGAGCAGGCCTCCTTCAACCAATCGACGGGAAATTGTTCTGGTCGATATTGGAACAGCCAGGGTGTCTTGCACATGCTGAAGAATGGCGGTTGACGTGGCGTGCGGGGCTGCCACCGCTTGGCGGCGGATGCGCCGATCCTCGCGTGCTGACGTCACTCGGGCTGCGCCTGGACCCCTCGCACGTGCCACATGTCCCTGCGCAACCATCTTCGCCACAGGCGCTGCACCGTGGACACCTCCCTATGGGTATCGGCTGCGATTTGACGAAGCGACCAACCTGCCCTTCTCAGCCCGATCACCATACCCCTCGTAAAGTCGTCTGTCTGCTGGAAATGCCTCCGTTGACGGCGGCCTGGCATTCTTAGCTATACACGTGTCCTGTGGCACACGACAACACGTTCTACAATGACTGTCGGCTGAGAAATCACGGTACGAAGTGGGCCACTCGCCAACGCCGTGTCCCATTTATCGTTCGCTACGTGCGCAGCACAGCGGCGCATTTCACATCATGAGCATACCTCAGTGACGTCAGTCTACCCTGCAATTGGCATAAAGTTCTGACCACTCCTTCTTGGTGTTGCATTTGCTCTGTCAGTCAGTGTATAATTCCTGGACTGCCTGGGAATTGAACCCGGGGCCTCCGAGTAAGAAGGAGAGCATGCTAACGCTACATCATGGGGCTGGTCACTTAGAGGTAATAATATGCACAACACGCTACTACTACATCACTTGCTGGCCATCTAGAGCTATGAAAATGGCAGTATAAACAAAATTACTCCGGAATTAATTATAAATAGTCATATTTTATCGCATTTTGTGCCATATATCCAGTAATGTCGGCACCCTGAATGGATTTTGCATGAATGAGAACCAACCAGAAAGTTTTGATTGCCCTCTCGTGAAAATTTCACAACTTCACCCACACAGATCACAGTAGTATCTATTCCTACATACAGTAGCACAGGAATTAAACATAGGATTATTGGTTTTATGAGATCAGAGGAAGTTGAATATCATGAATTCACAGTCAATGATGATTCTTTCTTGAATTAGAGTACTGTGACAATCAATTATGAGCTAACTTACGGTCCTAATTAACAATGCCTGAGTTTGTTTGTCCAACCCTTGTCCAGTTTCTCTACGGGGTCGAGAATGAGGCGAGATTAATCTGTCGTGTTGGATTTTTATGACCGGATGCCCTTCCTGACGTTAACCTCATCAGAGGAGTCAATGAGATGAAAGACGTGATATGTGATCATAGGAAAGGAGAGGGTGAAACCCGGTACCGGCACATAGCCTACTCCTGACGAATAGCGCCAAGGGGTATCCTGAAGGCTTACCGTCTCCATCCGACGGACCAATCACGATCAACAGCGTCATATGCCCTCAATCCATATGAGCACTGCAGAGAGATTTGGAATTTAATCCAGGCTTTTGGCACGCAATCTAGTGATTATAAATTGTATACCACCACCTCCCCTACCTTACCGGCCAACTTATGGCAACATCTTTTTTCGACCAATGGGACTCGAACTGGCTAACCACGGTGTAAAGACTGTTCAGACTGCAACGCCTCAACGATCATGGCCACCAGACAGGCTTAACAATGCCCAAGTATCTTAACCCAAACAGTTGGGAATAACCTTTTGAAAATGTGCAATTACTCCATATCGCCTGCAAACCACATGTTCAATCATTAACCACTGCTGATCTGCATTCAGGGCTGCTACCCAGGTAGCAGATCATCTCTCAATTGTTTACCTAGTTCTTTCTTACATAATTTCAAAGAAGTTGGAATTTATCAAACATTTTTCTTTGTAAATTATTCCAATCCCTAATTCCTCTCCCTATAAACAAATATTTGCCCCAATTTGTCCTCTGGAATTCCATCTTTTAAAAACTCTATTCAAGCTTATTTGACTAATGTCATTCAATGCCATCTCTCCAGTGAGTGCTCAAAACATGCTTAGTTGAGCAACTCATCTCCTCACTCCCCACTAAAGTTTGCAAGATTTTTGGAACACTACTCTTTTGTTAAAGACCATTATCTACTTCATAAATCTATTGTAATACAGAAGTAATTTTAGTCATCTTATCTCCTGCCCATGATTAATTTAAGGTATCAAAATTTGGCATTTCATTGCCTGAGAAATGTCTGTCTCATTACACCATCACTTCTAGGCACAGGTCAGTTATTCAAAAATCTCCTAACCTAATCTTGAAAGGTCATATATAGCACTGGAATGTAATGTACATAATTCACAATGAATAATGACTCCCCTCTGAAATTCTCTATATAGGACATAGGACAATTAATATTGATATTTATTGAATTTCTGATTCATTTCCTGCATCAGGTGTCTATTCTGATCCATTACACACTAAAATGTGATATTTAATCATTATTTAGATATGTAGGTATCTGGAGAGTGATACTTGCAATATAGTCTTCAGCCTGTGTTCTCCAAACATCAGCCTGGATTCTATTACATTGCTATATAAAAGAATATACAAACCTTAAAAGATTACTGCCCTTGTTGAAATAACCACTGTTAGCTATGATACAAACTACTTTCCCTCCTTTCTGAATGTCTGTTGGTTTAGTTTTTTCCAACAATGACTTGTCTTCAGTAACTTACTGCTCCAATTTTTCAGGATAGAGACTCACTGCAGAAATGGGAAGCAAAGCAAGCTATTATATGTGCCTACAAGTCATTTGATCATATTGGCATAATGCTGCAAAATTACAGGTTTTTGAATTCGGCGTTAGCTCTGTTGTGGAAGTGAAGACAAAGATCGAGTACATAGTGGATGTCCTTAAAGAACGTCTGTTGCTGAGGATAAATACGATGTGATCTTAAGCAAGTGTAACAGAAGGCTTACAGCTGTGGACATCTGCCTTGAAACCAACAGAATTAGAGAACAATCAGTGTCATGGCCAACTGTGTAATATCGTTTATGTGATGCTGGGTTGTGTGGACGTGTATCTGCCAAAGAGCCACTTTGAACGAGCAGGCATAAATCTTGGAGACTTCAGTGGGACAGACAACGTAAGGATTGCACCACTGACCAGTGAAAATGCGTGCTTTTGATTGACGAGTCAAAATTTGAGAAGCCTGGGTCAATTGTCGCCAGTATGTCCAGTGCTACAAATGATGAATCATATCCATTAAAATTAAGTAATATGTCGAAGGGAAGTTCTTCTCCGATGAATTTGCCGAAAAGTTCCAGTGTATAGAGGTTTCCCTGCCGTTTCTTCTTGAAAGGTGATGCGTGTGTCCTTTTGTGCAGCACTCTCATAGTTATAGAAGTATAACTTAAAAACTTTCCAGTCAGCCGAACACCCAAGTTAAATATAAATAAGTTATTACACTAAAAAATACCCATAAAAAGCACATTATTGAACAAGGAATAAAAATACAATAATTTTTTTTTTTTACAGGCATGTTATAGTGTAATATTTATATTTAAATTTGTGTGTTTGATAGACTGGAAAGCTTTTAAGTTACATTTAACTGAGTCGACACTAGAAAGTATGGCTTCCTTCTTAAACTCATGCTTCTCTCACCCTCAAACCAGAGTCCTTTGTTATACTCGTAGATAATCTATGCTCTTCCAATTTCCTCACACGACCTCACCAGCAGAGCCACCTGATATGAACAGCTTCATCAATCAACATGAAGTTCCACATGAGGATAAACAATAATATTTATTGGTGGGATGAAACCATATATCTTACAAGCAACAGAGCGATACTAAAAATAATTTTCGAGATGGAAGAGTGAATGAGTACAATAATATGAAGATAGTATTCTGAGGTTTACAGGCTGTGTTTACATATTTTCTATAAGGCTTACTTCACAAAAATAAAGGAATAGTTATAGTAGGCCTGCTTTTATTAACTCCAATAACAGAACTTCCCACACCCAATTCCACAAATAGCCTATATAGAAGCAGCTACATTAGTGAATTAGATATTTAATGGCACAAGAACAAATTACACCTCATGGATATTTATAATAATAATAATAGTAATAGGGTCCTAGGAGTCAACCTAGGAGGGGTCTTCACAGCCCTGGCAAATGGGAGTGAAATGCGTCGTTGCGACCTTCTGCAACAATAAACTATTGGATTCAGCAAGAGAATCCAACTAGCCTCTTTCACTCCAACTCTAGCACGTAACCTACAAGAGGTGCCCATGTTAAGCCGAGCAACCCAGTGGAAGGTTGGGTAACCAATCCCAGCAGGAAACTGGGTCGGTGAACCGATCAGTGATGGGGGCTCCACGGCTCACAACCTTGGTAGTACCTTGTTCGGTGCGAAATATCACTGACCCAAATCTACAGTTTTTCAACTATGAAAAAAGCATGGAGGAAATTTCAGCTAAAGCTACTACCCCAGGTGTTAACCAATCCACCGTCGTCTTGTACGACGTTAGCGGGCCTTCGGATTCTGGGGAGCCTGCACCGACATGCTCGGACGTATCAGAGACTCCACGAAAGATCAAACATAGAGCCAAGAATTTCTTTGCTACCTTTAATGCCAATTCTCTCCAGAAGGTAGGAAAACTGAAAAAGCTCAGAGATATCCTATCAGAACAGCAAATTTAGATTGCAGCTATTCAGGAAACAAGATTTACAGATGAGCAAGCCTTTGAATCTGAAGGTTACAGGATCTTCAAGGGTAAACCTGGTAAACGTGTCATACAAACTGTCCCCCACCTTGGCACAGCATTTGTAGTCAACAAAATGATTCTGGACTCAATAACAAATTTCACGTCTGTGAATAGCAGTCTCGACTCTGTCCTTTCGAAGCACAAACAAAATGTATACTATTGTGAACGTTCATGCGCCGATCAACCAAGCGAACAAGAGAGACCCAGAGGGAACTGATAGATTCTGGGAAGAACTTGAGGAGATTTTATCCAAGATTCCAGACAAACATACCATAATCATGCTTGGAGATTTCAATGCCCAGGTAGGCAAAGAGAGAAAGTTCCAAAACATCGTTGGAAACTATCCTGCTCAACAGAGAACAAATAGTAATGGAGAAAGGCTAATAGAGCTGTGTAAGGCATTTAACCTCGTAATGAAGTCTACTGCTCTTAAACACCTGCCCAAAAACAGAAGATCTGGAAATCCCCAAATCATCACCTTGGTGAATTCCAGATTGATCATGTCGCGATTGCACAGAAGGCTCAAAGAGAAATTCAGAATGTTAAAGTTCTAAGACAAGCAAAACTGGACTCAGATCACTATCTATCCAAGATAAAAATCAAACTGCTCCCGAGAAACACAAGGAGAGTTCGAGCCAAAAGGATTGAAAGATTTGATAGAGAAAAACTAGGATCTAACCATGAGTTCACTCAGAAACTACAATTGGTGGATGCAGAGAACTGGGAACAACTGCGCGAGGCCCTGATCAAAACAGTTAAAGAGACGGTTCAGCTTACTAAGCCCAGGAAGCACGCTTGGTGGAACAGTGAATGCGATGCAGCGATAATGCAAAGACAGTTCGCCTGGCAGAAATGGAACTCGCTAAAGAACCAAATCAACTGGACAAACTTCTTGAATGAGAGAAAGTGTGCAGCAAAAACCATCCGCAGCATTAAACGTGCTTTTGATAAACACCAGCTGGCTCAAATTGAGGAAGATTTCAAGAAGAACAATACACGTGACTTTTATAAAACATTTAAAAGCAACTTGAGGAAATACGACCCACCGAGCCTACAGTTCAGAGATTCCAATGGAAACCTAGCCCATAACGACAAGCAAAACTGCCGGATCCTTGCAAAATACTTTGAATCCCTTCTTAACTGCGAGGCCCCAATGTCCAGATTCACATTTGAAGATACAACAACAGTCCACCGAGATTCAGCTGCACTTACGAAAGAGGAAGTCAGACAGATTATCCAATCCTTGAAGAATAATAAAGCGCCGGGTGAAGATTCGATAATAGCTGAATTGTGGAAGTTTGCTAGTGTCAATGCAGTGGAGAAATTAACAGACATCATACATGAAATCTGGAATACTGAAAGACTTCCAAGTGACTGGACATCTGCCCTAAACCACCCACTTCATAAGAAAGGCGACAAGTCGGATGTCAACAACTATTGCGGCATCTCCCTCCTATTTTTAACCTACAAAATTCTCTCGAAAGCTCTTCAAATCAGGGCAGAACAGCTAGATCCAGAGCTGGGTGATTACCAAGGAGGTTTCAGGAAAGGACGGTCATGTGTGGAGCAGATTATGAATCTGAAATCTGTCCTTTCATATCTAAAACTAAGGAGCAAGCCTTTTGTAGTAACGTTCATCGACTTTAAGAAGGCCTATGATTCAATTGATAGAACTACCCTACTTCAGATCTTAAAGGAATTTGGCTTGGATGGTAAAACAAGAGTGATCATCCAACAGACTCTCACCAACATCATCTCAAAAGTGAAGTTTAGAGGAGAGATTTCAGAGGCCTTTGAAATACAGACAGGAGTTAGGCAAGGAGATGGTCTCTCACCTCTGTTGTTCAGCTGCGTTCTTGAGAAAGTGATCTGTGAATGGCGCAGAGAAATGAGTTATGAAGGAGTCGAAAGCGGAGTCAGACTAGGCCACAAGAACAAGAACCTTTCAATTGACTGTCTAGCATTTGCAGACGATCTTGCGGTTTTCGCCGATTCCTTGGATGTGGCCATGAAGCAGACCAACCAGCTTCAAACACAAGCTGCAAAGGCGGGCCTCCAAATCTCCTTTGAGAAAACGAAATTCATTACAAACATCAAACTGGCGCCAAGTGAGCTAGAAGGGACTCGTGGAAAAGTCAAGTGAGTCGAAAAATTTAAGTATCTTGGTGAATGGATAGAACCTAACTTGTCCAAAAAAGAAGCCTTTTCTTCACGCATGAATAAAATGGAAATGGCTTACCATCTGACTAAAAATGTCTATAACAAAAGATCTATATCTCTGAATGCAAAAATCAAACACTATTGCACTGTTATCCGGCCAGAGGCTCTATATGCAGTGGAATGTCTCGCCATGAACAAAAAAGGCATGATGGAGAAATTGGAGGCCAAGGAAAGAAAGATTTTGAGAAAAATCTTAGGTCCAGTCAAAGACAACGGCGAGTTTAGGAGACGGCTCAACCAGGAGTTGTACTCGCATGTGGAGAAAATAACTGATGTGATGCAAAAAAGGAGGATTACTTTTTATGGACACATGGCCCGAATGAATTCAACACGGTTAACCAACCGCATTTTCACTTTCCTCCAAGAGAAAAAGGCAAAGGGGGCATGGTTCAGTGAGGTACAGAAAGATCTGCAGGAGATTGGGATCTCATTTGAAGATATCCAGGAGCATGTCCCACTTAAGAAAAAACTCCAAGAACATCAGAGCTTCCTACCAAAGCCGAAGATGAAAACTGGAAAGGCATGGACGGAAAAGCGAAAGGAGCAACACCGTATACGAATGAAGGAATACTGGACCAACATTAAAGCTCAAAGGAAACAGATGAAATGACGTGGTCCTTAGTTGGCCAAAATGAAACAAGAATAATAATAATTATAATTAAGAAGTGCGCACAATGTGCATTATGTTTGTTTAGCAAAAGACTTTGATCTCTTTCTGCAAAACTGCAAGGGTATCTTTGACAACTCTCACCACACAGTTCACACATACATGAATCACACGGTTCATGGAATCTTTTATTGATGCAGACTGCATGATGGAAACCATGACTTGCAAACCTGGTGACCACATGTCTCAACTCGTAGTTTGACTGGGTCCAGTCCTTTTTTGTCATCGCGTCTGTGCTGTAAAATTCCCACCAAATATCAATTCTTTTTTGTTCTCGTCTTCTTAGTGTTTGCTGAAAGGCGTCCGTTGAAGGTAGGATTTTTTTTTCTGATCTCTTGTATTAGATAGTCTTTTGTTAGTACGTATAGAAGTCTTGATCGGGTGAATTTTAATACACTGAGTGTTCTCTTGAGGAATGATGCCTTCACTTTCTCCGAGGTTTCTAGGTTGCTTATTTTTAAATGGTCCCATATAAGTTCCATTCTGTATGTTAGAATTGGCATTATTTTCACTTGAAATAGTTTCATTGTGGTGGTCAGGGATATTTTTTCTGGATTTTGAATGTCCTTCATGGCTCTAATCGCTGCTGTTGCTTTTTCTTTTACATGTCAGAAGATGGTCTGGGTCGTTTGGAGGGTAATGCCCAGATATTTCAACTAATTTACAATTGCTAATTCGTTTCCCCCTAAGTACAATTGGTCTTTTGATGCAATCTTTCCTCCTTTCCGGAATGTAATTTGAACTGTCTTCTTGGTGTTAATTGTGAATTTATTTTCTATAGCCCATTCTGAGAGTCTATTGAGTGTATCTTGCACCTCTTGCAGGATTGGTCCTCCTATGATGTCATCAGCATACATGTATATCACGACTTTCTTATCCTTCTCATGGATGATAATAATAATAATGTTATTTGTTTTACGTCCCACTAACTACTTTTTAAGGTCTTCGGAGACGCCGAGGTGCCGGAATTTAGTCCCGCAGGAGTTCTTTTACGTGCCAGTAAATCTACCGACACGGGCTGTCGTATTTGAGCACCTTCAAATACCACCGGACTGAGCCAGGATCGAACCTGCCAAGTTGGGGTTAGAAGGCCAGTGCCTTAACCGTCTGAGCCACTCAGCCCGGCTCTCATGGATGATTCTTGTCACATCGGAAGTTGCGATATTGAATAATACAGGACTCATTGGGTCCCCCTGTAGCACTCTGTTTGTTTGGGTTATGTCACTGGACGTAGTGATGCCATCGTCTATGATCACTCTTGTGTCAGATAGAATGTTTCTGATTATTATGGCCAGGTAGTTTTCCTTTCCTGTTAAGCGCTCTAGTTTCGTGATAGATAAGTACTTCATGGATATTTATGAAACACTGTCACCTGCAAAGGGTTGAAAAACAAAAACAACCCTCTACTCTTATTTCTGAAATCTTTGAAACAAGCCATAGCTTCTTTTGCTCTGCATGGTGTATGTTCAGTGTCCTCATCGATTACGGTTGATGTATAATATGAATAACATCCACTTCAATTTTATCCTTTAAAGCGTATAAAATCCTCAAACAATATTAGCAGCAACTTTATGAGAAAATAATTTTCAGTTTTAAGATACATCAGTAAATAAATCTAGATCATAAAAAAATGACAAGCTCCATTTGAAACAACCTAGAAAGTCTTAAAAAGGTTATTCCATAAATAAAAAGGAAACTGAGGAAACACCAAAGGATGAGAGCTATAGGCTTACATACAAAATTCAACACACTTATGCAAAGAGGTGAATATGGAGAGTTACTAATGCAATCTTCTCGAAATTCATGTGGAAATGTAAAATTAACCAAGGTATACATTAAAGTCTGACTTTCAACATCTATGGAAATCTGATTGCAGCATGGTAATTAAGTGACTATGTATATAATAAAATAGGCCTAGCTGTGTTTACCATTACCCAGTACTATGCATTACTATGCACTTTTGACATAAATGTAAAAAGAAGTAAATATACATCTATTCTCTCCTTTATTCTTGAATAAAATAAAGTGTTTTGCAACTATTTACAGGTACCATTTAGTGTATGGGTAATGCAAACATATCTACAGCATTCAATACTGACATAGCAAGAAAATACTGATCCATCACTATTCCATTTAAAATCCAGTGTTCTTAAAATAATTAATGGAATGTCGCTTGCATGAATAAAATAACAGGAACATATGTTCCAGAAGTAATGAATGGCTTTGGGTTACTCATCCACTGCAAGATGACTAAACTTAGAGAAGCAGTTCAGTACGAAGTTGGACCCCCTTCAATCTTTACCAGACAGGTAAACCCAAATCACATGAAAACAAATCAATATTCTACAGGAAAAAAGAAGTAGGCCCTAATAACCGTAATAACAAGGAGAGTACAACATATATGAAATAACAGTATATTTTAAATCCAATCTCTGCAGAATGAGCAACAAGTAGGCCTACTGATATTTGCATTTCCTCAAAGTACAATATGATAGATTATAAAATGCAAAAGACACAAAGATATGTACGCACTTTAACATGATAAATTCTAAGTTACTACAACTATTAGCAAAATTTCACAAATCCAAACTTAAGTCTATTACATACAGTTAAACTATTCTGTCTGTCAAAAGACCTGGATGTCAGAAACAGGTGATTCTGAAATAACTTCATAGTGAAATGTTTTATATATCTTCAAAAAGTCGGAATTCCTCAAAATTCTAAGTTCGTTCTTTTGTTAAAGCATTCACAAACAATTGCTTCAGCACAAAACTGTTTTATGTTTAATCGAAAGGATAAAAAATTATAGTTGTTTACATTAGGCTACTATTCGAAGTCACGTGTCATTAAATTCAATCAGTATCAATGTCGCAAAATGTACCTAAACATAAAAGTATATTCAACCGAACACTTTGTAAACAGCTTAAGGCTACTGTTTCAACAAGAATGACGAATTTTGAGGACAACTATATACTGAAATCTGAAGAGCTGCAGTAGCTCTAGACACCCGTTCTCATTTATAAATGAAAATATTTCATTCATATGTACTTGACAGTTTGATTAAATGATTTCATCCAAATGTTTTATTTTTACCCAGAAAAATCATTCTGAAATCCAAAAACACAAATTTCGTGCTTGCTTACAACATTCCTAAAAATATATCAATATATAATTTTATCTAATAAGACTACAGTAATTTTCGATCCAGTGTGCGGAACTGGGTATGTATAATGAACAGCTGGATTTTTAAACACCCTTCTGTTTTACTTTCAGCCTATTATTCGTTAATGGCGAACCAGTAATCAAAAACTTTGCAATAATGCCATAATCTCAGGATGTTTTAGTTCAAATATCAATACAAAATCCGTAATAAACATAATCACATGCCGAAGTTGACAACAACCGAGTCAGACACTTTCAAAACGGAAGGATAGGGTGGGCTCACAGCCCTCACCCCAATGTTGTCAGATGGATATTACTCACCGCTTTCGATGTATGGAGCCAAGAGTAGTATGAAGACGATGTATCCACACTCAATGAACATGATCCCATGCGTAAAGTATCCGACGTAACTTCAAAATCACAATAAAATCCCAGACATTCACTAAAAACTACAGCTGACTGCAACAACACATCACGAACCTTAATACACTGTCTTTGAACCTTTGTGTGCTCCCACCAGTCTGCGCTTGCGCTGACCATTTCCTAACAGTTATGAGAAATTCCTGCTCCAGCTTGCAGTCGTTGATAGTAGCAGAGACGGATAGGATTTTTTTTAAGGGGTAGGGTTTTCGAGGGGCGATGCCGTTAATCCTAAAATAGAGTATAGTTAAATGGAGAATTTATTCTTAAAATTTTAGAAGCGACGCATTGTAAGAAACCATTACTTAACTCGCTTTTTTTTAATATGTTGAATGTGTGAAAGACCGTTAATTTATACATTTCCGTAGAGAGCATACATGCTTAACTTTAAAACATACTGCATAATTGGCAGAAATGCTGAATTGTGAACTTTTTTTTTCTTTTTTTGCAAGTTGCTTTACGTCGCGCCGACACAGATACCTATATACATCTTATGGCGACGATGGGATAGGAAAGGGCTAGGAGTGGGAAGGAAGTGGCCGTGGCCTTAATTAAGGTACAGCTCAGTGTGAAAATGGGAAGCCACGGAAAACCATATTCAGGGCTGCCGACAATGGGGTTCGAACCCACTATCTCCCGAATGCAAGTTCACAGCTGCGCGCTTTTAATTCTAACCACACGGCCAACTCGCTTGGTAATTGAGAATCCTGGAGGTAGGGTGGAGGAGAGCATATCCCCACTATTGCAGTTGTAATGATATCCTGTTATCCCGAGTAAATTCATAATCAATATTTCTTACAGCTGCCCAAACTGGTACCTACTCATTTTCTTTTATTTCTCTACTTTGGCCTGCTGTAGTAATAGGAACTTTATATTGTATTCGACATGGTGGACAGAAATTCCTGTTTTCAAGCGATGGAAAGGATTAGAATTGACTACAAAGATATAATAGCCGGTTGGCACTAAAATCACAGACCACAGAGAGAGAGAAAGGAAATAGATACAACTTGACAAATAGGAAGGTTTATTCTTTGGAGCTTACTGCCGTTTTCTATGCAACATATATGTTAAAAGTATAATGGACCATCGTAAATTTCTGTAGAAAGCAAATGAAACAGTAGCATAATGCTAAAGCCTGAAAAGACTACAATATAGATGGGTCCAAGGTTTAAGGGGGCCCACAGACTTCCCCGCATAAATAAATAGATAAATAAATAATTTTCCCCGAATGCCAATCTGCACAGAAAAGTGACACTGTAATATTTTTGTAGAATGAGTAGAAAAATATTCCATTTATAATTATATAACTATAAGTACAGGAATTGTCATGTGGTTGCATCTACAAGGTCTTTCACTCAAAGTGGGGCCGGCCGGCGCAGAGCAGCAGGTAGATGGGCAAGATGGTCAGACGAGCACACGGCAACTCACTGGGCTGGGGCCGGGAGAGCGCCCGTATGAATCGCATGTAAATTAACAAGAACACCAAATAACACATAATCAAAGTAAAATAATTTCTCACCTTGTCACAGAAAATGTTGAAATTGTCCTCCACCTGCATCTACACATTTCTGGCTTCATCTAAGGAAATTTTCATTCATACGCGTTAGTTCATCTACCGAGATAGCCTTTATTTCTCACTTGATATTTTGTTTGAGTTCATCTACAGTGTGAGGGTTTGTTGAATAAACCTTATTTTTCAATGTTTCCCATAAATCACAATTGCAAACTGTAAGATCTGGGGATCTTGCAGTCCACAATGGTTTACTGATTAGTCTGTTGTCAAAAATTTCCTCAATTACATTTACGACTCGTTAACCGTATGTGTGGTTGTCGAGTCTTGCTGGAAATATCCAGACTGGCATTCATTATCCGTCAATTGTTGAAAACTGGTACAAGAATGTCATTCCTATATCTCTGCCCACTGATTGTGGTTTCAAAAATGATTATTATTATTATTATTATTATTATTATTATTATTATTATTATTATTATTATTATTATTATTATTATTATTATTATTATTATTATTATTATTATTATTGTGTTGTGTCTAGCAAAGTTGTCTCTTGTAATACAAGTGACACTCTCTCTCACAAAGAACTATGCCAAGTTATTTTACAATAATGATAACATGAAAATTGGTAACAAAATGTCATATTTTAATGAGAAAGTCATATTTTCTTCATGTGTAGTGTACTCAATACCATACTAAACATAATTTTTACCCAATATTTAACAACAATGTGTTGATTCTCATTCAATCAGTCAGTCACCACTCATCTGTATTTAGTCAGCAAGGTGCCAGATTACCTATCAGTTGTTTACCTGGGCTTTTCATAAATCATTTCAAAGAAGTTGGAAATTCATCGAATATCTCCCTTGGTAAATTATTCCAATCTCTTACTCCCCTTCGTGCAAACAAATATTTGCTCCAATTTGCCCCCTTGAATTCCAACCTTACCTTCTTATTGTGATCTTTTCTACCGTTAACACTTTGGTTGAACTTATTAAATGAACTTATATTATCAATCAATCAGTCATCAATGATCTGCATTTAGGGCTGTCGCCCAGGTGGCAGATTCCATACCACTTGTTTACCTAGCTTTTAAAAAAAAAATATTTTCAATGAACTTGGAAATTTATTGAATATTTTCCTTGATTATTTATTCCAATCCCTTACTCGTCATCCTATAAAAGAATATTTGCCCCAATCTGTCCCTTTGAATTCCAAATTTATCTTCATATTATCAGGTATGATCTTTTAAAAGCTCCACTCAAGTTTATTCTTCTACTTATGTTATTCCACGCCAACTCACCACTAACGGCTCGAAACTTGGCACATATTACACATTATAAATCTCATTTTTGGTCGTGGAGTTAGCTGTGGGAAGGAATCAGGGGATTTCAGACATTACATTAGTGCACAGAATTTTTTCACCTCCTTCAAACAATATAAGGTTCGTTTTGTCTAATGACAATGTAAGAAATCCCCTTCGCTTTACAGCAAGTAGACTGTTGAGATATGTAAAAGTGTTAAAAATATAGGAATAAGTTCTAATTCTGGTTGTTTTATAAGAAGATATTTTAAGATTCAAGACTATATGTAAAAATGAGGTGAATTGTGCTACTACCTTTTGGCAAAATGTTTTTGGTCAGCTTCATTCGTGCGTATACCATAAATCCAATTTCTTCCAGATCTTCTATTAGAATCCTACTACAGTACTTCGTACTTCTTTATATATATGACAATTATTGAAGTTACCCACCATGGTTATAGCTTCAGTTGGGGCTGTTGATGAGATTATAGTCTCCAGAATTGTTTCTACTTCATTATTTGGCTAGGAGCGTTACAGTTTTATTTTTCATCAACACTAATTCTTTGTCAACTGTTGTTGAGATTACTTGTCGCATCCTTGGACTGATAAAGCAGGATATTCCTCCATATGGTCTCCCATGAGCTCCTTGTTTCACTACTGAACGAGCTGAGTATTTTCCCTGAATCTCTATTGAAACAGTTGTCATGGTTTCAGTCAAATACGTTGTAGAAATTTTATTGCATGTTTGGGATATGGTCTAATACTGTGTATTTTTCAGATCTTCCATGTTCTAAAAAAAAAAAAAACAATCAATACTGATCTGCATTTAGGGCAGTCGCCCAGGTGGCAGATTCCCTATCTGTTGCTTTCCTAGCCTTTTCCTAAATGATTTCAAAGAAATTGGAAATTTATTGAACATCTCCCTTGGTAAGTTATTCCAATCCCTAACTCCCCTTCCTATAAATGAATATTTGCCCCAGTTTGTCCTCTTGAATTCCAACTTTATCTTCATATCGTGATCTTTCCTACTTTTATAAACGCCATTCAAACCTATTCGTCTACTAATGTCATTCCACGCCATCTCTCTGCTGACAGCTCGGAACATACCACTTAGTCGAGCAGCTCTTCTTCTTTCTCTCAATTCTTCCCAACCCAAACATTGCAACATTTTTGTAACGCTACTCTTTTGTCGGAAATCACCCAGAACAAACCGAGCTGCTTTTCTTTGGATTTTTTCCAGTTCTTGAATCAGGTAATCCTGGTGAGGGTCCCATACACTGGAACCATACTCTAGTTGGGGTCTTACCAGAGACTTATATGCACTCTCCTTTACATCCTTACTACAACCCCTAAACACCCTCATAACCATGTGTAGAGATCGGTACCCTTTATTTACAATCCCATTTATGTGATTACCCCAGTGAAGATCTTTCCTTATATTAACACCTAGATACTTACAATGATCCCCAAAAGGAACTTTCACCCCATCAACGCAGTAATTAAAACTGAGAGGACTTTTCCTATTTGTGAAACTCACAACCTGACTTTTAGCCCCGTTTATCAACATACCATTGCCTGCTGTCCATCTCACAATATTTTCGAGGTCACGTTGCAGTTGCTCACAATCTTGTAACTTATTTATCACTCTATAGAGAATAACATCATCCACAAAAAGCCTTACCTCCGATTCCACTCCTTTACTCATATCATTTATATATATAAGAAAACATAAAGGTCCGATAACACTGCCCTGAGGAACTCCCCTCTCAACTATTACAGAGTCAGACAAAGCTTCACCTACTCTAACTCTCTGAGATCTATTTTCTAGAAATATAGCAACCCATTCAGTCACTCTTTTATCTAGTCCAATTGCACTCATTTTTGCCAGTAGTCTCCCATGATCCACCCTATCAAATGCTTTAGACATGTCAATCGCGATACAGTCCATTTGACCTCCAGAATCCAAGATATCTGCTATATCTTGCTGGAATCCTACAAGTTGAGCTTCAGTGGAATAACATTTCCTAAAACCGAACTGCCTTCTATCGAACCAGTTATTAATTTCACAAACATATCTAATATAATCAGAAAGAATGCCTTCCCAAAGCTTACATACAATGCATGTCAAACTTACTGGCCTGTAATTTTCAGCTTTATGTCTATCACCCTTTCCTTTATACACAGGGGCTACTATAGCAACTCTCCATTCATCTGGTATAGCTCCTTCGACCAAACAATAATCAAATAAGTACTTCAGATATGGTACTACATTCCAACCCATTGTCTTTAGTATATCCCCAGAAATCTGATTAATTCCAGCCGCTTTTCTAGTTTTCAACTTTTGTATCTTATTGTAAATGTCATTGTTATCATATGTAAATTTTATTACTTCTTTGGCCTTAGTCTCTTCCTCTATCTCGACATTATCCTTGTAACCAACAATCTTTACATACTGCTGACTGAATACTTCTGCCTTTTGAAGATCCTCACATACACACTCCCCTTGTTCATTAATTATTCCTGGAATATCCTTCTTGGAACCTGTTTCTACCTTAAAATACCTATACATACCCTTCCATTTTTCACTAAAATTTGTATGACTGCCAATTATGCTTGCCATCATGTTATCCTTAGCTGCCTTCTTTGCTAGATTCAATTTTCTAGTAAGTTCCTTCAATTTCTCCTTACTTCCACAGCCATTTCTAACTCTATTTCTTTCCAGTCTGCACCTCCTTCTTAGTCTCTTTATTTCTCTATTATAATAAGGTGGGTCTTTACCATTCCTTACCACCCTTAAAGGTACAAACCTGTTGACTTAGCTATACTAGTGTACCACTATGGCCTGGAATGCTTGGTTTCCAAATTATAGTTTTTATTTTTTATATATTAATTCAATTTAGTAAAGCCTCTTTTGTCTTGCAAAAGTAATAGACCAGTTTGAAATAGGCACCACTTACCAGAATTCTCAGACTGAAGGACTAGTATCATTATCCTCCGAGTTCGTGGAGAAAGTGGTTTCTGTTTTTTTTTATAAATAAACTCTTTGATAACTTGTATAACAACAAGAAATATCCTGCAAGTATTTCACTCACATCTTATTGTAGAGCAATGAGGGCCTTGGGATTGTAGTGTTAAGTGCTAGTAAACAAATCGTGGCACAGTCTGTTGGCTACAGTGAGTACTATCAAGCAATGCAAGCTTCTAGTAACACTAGATCATACCTCTCTGGCCATCTAGCCAAAAACCATACAGTGAACTTTTCTGTGGGGCCACGGTGATACCTTGGGGTGCTAGGAATTTTTATTGTATTTAGTACTTATGTTGAACACTTAAATGAAATACGTTACCACTTCAAATGTTGCTTTACTTCTGATTTACTAGGCCTATATGAACATAGAAAGAAAGCTTTGGCCACTGGGGCTTTTCTTGCTATAGGTTCTGGCAGACATGTTGAATACAGTCTAATATTACACGTAATGAACTTCATTCCGGTTCCATATTGACTTTAAATATCTAAGATAAAATTCTAAAATAATATAATTGTATAAAGTCCACCTGTTCAATTCAAGTTTGCCACTTGATAAATAGTCTGCCTAAAAAGCTACATAGAGCATGTTGCGACCTAGCCTAGAGGTCATTATCAGCTAAAATAACACAAAGATGAAAGACATAATTATACAAAAACAGTGATACATAAAATACTTGAGATAAAATACAATCAACAAATGCAATAAAAATCTATTTTAAAATGTTCATAGCTTGACAGTCTTCATAATTTTGAAGTATTCCTCCAGTTATAATAAATATGGTTGGACCCATACCTGTTATAACTAGATTTGTCCTGAAGCTATAGCAATAGTTGATCACGCCCTATCGTCGGGTCACAATGTCATGTTCCAAGACTGTTGAGGTCTTACTCACACTAAACACTACAGGTCTAGGATTATACGCGAAGCTGTGGAAACACGTAAACATCCTAAGAATTTCAACAGGGACACTGGCTATCAATTAAGTAATACATAGTTGCCAGCCATTAAGGATTTAATTAGGTAGTTCTCTTCCCTGTCCTTTCTATATTATTTTGCTCGGCATTTTCCAAATTCGTACGTTCGTCATCACCAGTTGGTTCATTCCAAGCTATGTGTTATAACGTGTGTACACCGATTATGCTCCCCACATCATTATCATCCTCTGGTTTTCTCCACATACTTTCTTTCCATTCTTTAACTCTGTTCTATTCTATCCTGGTGTCTTTTCTTGCATTTTATTTTATTAGTTTCTATTTATTTATTCTACCACATTCATCCCTGATTCATCGGATTTCCTCTCTGTTACTCCTCACACAAACACACACACAGTGTGAGAGAACATCTTAATTGAAGCTTAACACCCTTGTCAGCTCCCGCTTGGAGTGCTGTGCCAGCATATGGCGAGCCACCTGGTGACGAATGAGTCTATCACTACAGGTCTATTCAAACCCTCATTATTGTAGAAGACTTCCTCGTGAACAGTCAAAATTTTCTTCTGAAGATACAGAGCAAAGTTCTTTGCAAAATGTAAAGAGTTTCTTTTAACATGGCATAAACCCAAAATACCCGTATCATGTCTACAAAGTTGGTGATGTTCAGTCAACACTTCATACTGATCTTAACATATGGTATCGAAACATGCACCCTCACTAAGAAAGTCAAGGTTACAGGCAGCTGAGATGAAATTCCTGAGGTCTATAATTCAGAAAACAAAACTGGACAAGTTAAAGAATGACATGGTGAGAAAGGAAGCTGGGATTGAGATATCATTGTTAGATTGGGTCAGCATATCCAGATTGATTGATTGATTGAAAAAAGTAACTGTCTCAGCGCAACCAAGTGAAGGGTAGGGAGTTTCTGATTGACTAACAGATATTAGGAAGCATAGCAGCTCGCATTGCATTGCTCAGTATTGCAAGAGAGAAGTTATGGGAATGCCTAAGAAAAAGCAATGTGCCAGAGGGACTGGTGAGGAAAGTTCAGATGCTGTATGAGAACTGTACCAGCTGTGTGCAATTGGGTGATGGACATTCATCCTGGTTCAAGACCGAAAGTGGAGTCCAGCAAGGCAGTGCACTATCCCCATTATTGTTTATCACCATCATGGATGGCATAATGAAGAACATCAAGAAAATCTATGGAGAACTAAATGCAATGGCCTTTGCTGATAATGTTATGATCTGGGGAGAAACTGAGGAACAAGTACAGTGGAGACTCAATGAGTGGAAGGTTAAGTTCCAGGAGTTCAGTCTCAAGATAAGCGAATTCAAAACAGTAGTGATGGCAATAAACAGAGAGGGACGACCAGCGAACATCATGCTAGGAAACCATCCAGTAGAAAGTGTGGAAGCTTTACATACCTCGGCAGTGTAATATCTCGAGATACACTAGCCACAAAGGAGGTGGCAAATAGAGTGCAGAAGAGCTCTCACTTTTACTAGCAAGTACGAACACTCCTCTGGGATCCCAAAGTACCAACAAAATCAAAGCTGGTGCTGTTCAATCAGTACTTCACACCAATCTTAACGTATGGTACTGAAACCTGCACCCTCACTAAGAAAGACTCATCAAGGTTGCAGGCATCTGAGATGAAGTTCCTTAGGTCCACAATTCAAAAAATCAAACTGGACAAGTTGAGGAATGATGTGGTTAGAAAGGAAGCTGGGATTGTTACGGTACATCATTCTTAGATCGGATCAGTATGTCCAGATTGAGGTGGTTTGGGCATGTAATGAGGATGGAGCCAACAAGGATAGCATATGTTAACTTGGAGCGACATGTGGCAGGGAAACAGATGGTGGGAAGACCAAGAACGCACTGGATGGACATCGTAAAGATGGACATTGCAGATTGGGGAAGGACACTGGAGGACTTCATTAACAACAGAACGTATCTCAATAAGACAGAATGGAAGAGGCTCGCCAGCAGTACCCGGGAAACTGGAACTGTTAAATGATGATGTTGAGTAGCTCGCTTTACACACGGACCCGGCACAGGTGCGAGCGATAATTTTGTAACAGTTTAGAGGGAGTACTGATATCCTACCCTGTTTCTTGCTAGCTGGTTACAGATATTCTTTAGTTATTCAAAGTACTCTGTATTTGGCTTACTGGCGGTAAAACATACAATAGCGTAGTTTCTTGAAACTGTTACGCGTGGTCTTCCCAGTTTGCATCTCATGTTTCACTCCGTGTTCTGGACGATTAGCAAAAGACGCGATACGATTTATATGGACAAAAACTCAATTACAGGAAAACAGTTTCTTGGAAACACATTGAAAGAAGGTACCCAGTAATAATAATAATAATAATAATAATAATAATAATAATAATAATAATAATAATAATAATAATAATAATAATAATAATAATAATAATAATAATTATTATAATTATAATAATAATTATAATAATAATAATAATAATAATAATAATATAATAATATAATAATATAATAATAATATAATAATTATAATAATAATTATAATAATTATAATTATAATAATAATTATTATTATTATTATTATTATTATTATTATTATTATTATTATTATTATTATTATTATTATTATTATTATTATTTAACGAGGGATTGTGGAAAATCTTCAAAAAGACACTTGTGAAGGGTCCGCACTCCACAAGTGTGTGGGATTCTTACCCACTAAAAACCACACACCCTTTTCCCACGATGTGAGTCATCACCCCGGAACCGCTCTCGCATTACTTCAGGGTGATATCGAGCTTTGTCTTTCAGACGTCTTCTTTCTTCATTTCTCCTTTACGAACATTCGTATGCTTCCAAATCCTTCTTCTTCTGACGAAGGATGTCCTCCATATGTACTGCCACGCGATCCCAGGATTCCTGGTTTCGCAGCATCACCGAAATAACATTATCTGTTGTCAATTCTCCTAGTTCAGTTTCCACACATCTTCTCTGAATCGTCCAATGGCCGCATACAAAAAAGGTGTGATATACGTCGTCAATAACATCGCAGTATATGCATGATGCGTCACTCGCTCTGCCCACTTTATGCATGAATTTCCGGAAATATCCATGTCCTGTTAGAAGCTGCGTGAGGTAGTAATTTACTTCACCATGGGCCCTTTCAACCCAGATATCCAAGCATGGTATCAGTCGCTTGGTCCATTTGCCTCGAGGATCACTTTCCCACCTGAGTTGCCATCGCCTCATCAGTTGACTGAAGGCGCGCTTCTTTGCACATTTATTTCCCAGGTCTCCTTTGGTACGCCAGATTTCATGCCGCTCCAATGCGAATTGGTCTATTGGGGCTATTGCTGCCACCGTGAGGATTGCCGGTTCGGAAATAGTGCGGTATGCACATGCAATACGTAAAGCCGCTCTCCGTTGTACAGCAGCTATCCTTCTCCGATACCAAGCAAATCTCAAGGATTCAGCCCAGATTTCAGAACCATATAGAAGGACTGACTGAACCGTCGACATGAGAAGACATCGTTTACTGGATTTCGGACCTTTAATATTTCCCATAATAATAATAATAATAATAATAATAATAATAATAATAATAATAATAATAATAATAATAATAATAATAATAATAATAAAAACATATAAGCTCTCTTTTTAATGCTATTTGTTTGGAGCCTCAACCTATGAAGATCTTTTGCCCCTACTTGCACCATACGTGAGGGACCTGCTTGTATTATGTTAATGGCAGAAGTGTAAAGTGTTGAATGTGAGGAAGAAACGTTAAGGACGACACAAACACCCAGTCCCCAGGACAGGGATATTAATGATTTACAATTAAAAACCCCTGACTCTGCCGGGAATCGAACCCGGGGCCATCCGATGACAGGCGGATGCGTTGCCCCCTACACCACAGGGCCGGACATATAAACTCTTTAGGCTTTCTCAATCATGAAATATCTGCTTGATGATTTCAGTGCCCAGGTAGGCAAAGAGAGAATGTTCTGAAACTTCGTTGGAAACTATCCTGCTCACCAGAGAACAAATCTGATGCTTGTTGTTTAAAGGGGCCTAACATCTAAGGTCATCGGCCCTGAGAACAAATCGTAATGGAGAAAAGCTAACAGAGCTGTGTAAGGCATTTAACCTAATAAGTCTACTGCTTTTAAACACCTGCCCAAGAAACAGAAGACCTGGAAATCACAAAATCCCCACCCTGGTGAATTCCAGATTGATCATGTCATGATCGTACGGAAGGCTCAAAGAGAAATACAGAATGTGAAAGTTCTAAGAAATGCAAAACTGGACTCAGATCACTATCTATCCAAGATAAAAATCAAACTGCTCCCGAGAAACACAAGGAGGGTTCAAGTCAGAAAGATTGAAAGATATGATAGAGAAAAACTAGGATCTAATCATGATTTCACTCAGAAACTACAATCTGTGGATGCAGAGAACTGGGAACAACTGCACGAGGATCTGGTCGAAACAGGTAAAGAGATGGTCCAGCTTACTAAGTCCAGGAAGCATGCTTGGTGGAACAGTGAATGTGATGCAGCAATAAGGCTAAAGAACAAGTCAACTGGGCAAACTTCTTGAATGAGAGAAAGTGTGCAGCAAAAACCATCTGCAGCATTAAACTTGCTTTTGATAAACACCAGCTGGCTCAAATTGAGCAGGATATCAAGAAAAACAATACACACGACTTTTATAAAACATTCAAAAGTAACTTGAAGAAATACAACCCACCGAGGCTACAGTTCAGAGATTCCAATGGAAAACTAGCCCATAATGACAAGGAAATCTGCCAGGTCCTTGCAAAATACTTTGAATCCCTTCTTAACTGCGAGGCCCCAATATCCAGATTCACATTTGAAGATAAGACACAAGTCCACTCAGATCCAGCTCCACCCACGAAAAAAGAAATCAGACAGATTATCCAAACCTTGAAGAACAATAAAGCACTGGGTAAAGATTCGATAATAGCTGAATTGTGGAAGTTTGCTAGTGACAACGCAGTGGAGAAATTAACAGACATCATACATGGAATCTGGAATACCAAAAGAGTTCCAGGTGACTGGACATCTGCCCTAATCCACCCACTTCATAAGAAAGTTGACAAGTCGGATGTTAACAACTATCGCAGCATCTCCCTCCTACTCATAACCTACAAAATTATCTCGAAACTCTTCATATCAGGGCAGCAGAACAGCTAGATCCAGAGCTGAGTGATTACCAAGGAGGTTTCAGGAAAAGGACGGTCATGTGTGGAGCAGATTATAAATCTGAAATCTGTCATATCATATCTTAAACTAAGGAGCAAGCCTTCCGTAGTAACGTTCATCAACTTCAAGAAGGCCTATGATTCAATTGACAGAACTACCTTAATTAAGATCTTAAAGGAATTTGGCTTGGATGGTAAAACAAGAGTGATCATCCAACAGACTCTCACCAACACCATCTCAATTCAAAGGAGAGACTTCAGATGCCTTTGAAATACGGACAGGAGTTAGGCAAGGAGATGGTCTCTCACCTCTGTTGATCAACTGCATTCTTGAGAAAGTGATCCATGAATGACACGGAGAAATAAGTTATGAAGAAGTCAAAAGCGGAGTCAGGCTAGGCCACAAGAACAAGAGCCTTTCAATTGACTGTCCAGCATTTGCAGACGATCTAGCGGTTTTAGCTGATTCCTTGGATGTGGCCATGAAGCAGATCAACCAGCTTCAAACCCAAGCTGCAAAGGCGGGCCTTTAGATCTCCTTTCAGGAAATAAAATTCATTACAAACATCAAACTGGCGCCACGTGAGTTACAAGGGACTACTCACGGAAAAGTTAAGCAGGTTGAAAAATTTAAATATCTTGGTGAATGGATAGAACCTAACATGTCCGAAAAGGAAGCCTTTGCATCACACATGAATAAAATTGAAATGGCTTACCATCTGACTAAAAATGTCTATAACAAAAGATCTATATCTCTGAATGCAAAAATGATACACTATTGCACTGTCATCCGGCCAGAGGCTCTATATGCAGCAGAATATCTCGCCATGAACCAAAAAGGCATGATGGAGAAATTGGAGGCTAAAGAAAGGAAGATTTTGAGGAAAATCTTGGGTCCAGTCAAAGACAATGGCGAGTTCAGAAGACGGCACAACCAGGAGTTTTAATCGCACGTGGAGAAAATAACCGATGTGATCAGTAAAGGAGGATTACTTTTTATGGATGCATGGCCCGAATGAGGTCAACACGGTTAACCAACCACATTTTCACTTTCCTCTGAGAGAAAAAGGCAAAGGGGGCATGGTTCAGTGAGATACAAAAAGATCTGCAGGAGATTGGGATCTCATTTGAAGATATCCAGGAGCATGACCCACTTAAGAAAAAGCTCCAAGAACATCCCAACCAAAGCCGAAGCTGAAAACTGGAAAGGTATGGACGAAAGAGCAAAAGGAGCAACACCGTCTATGAATGAAGGAATATTGGACGAACATTAAAGCTCAAAGGAAACAGTTGAAATGATGTGGTCCTTAGTTGGCCGAAACAAAACAAGAGAAGAATAATAATAATGGCGTAAGGCCTCCAAAGAGGCCTGTTCTGATGCAGGTCTTTTTCGAGTAGATGGCCCATAGGCGACCCGCGTATCTGTGAGAATGGGGCCCTACATAAGATGATTTTTAATATTGAAGACATCACAAACACTGAGCCCCTAAGCCATATGAATTAACCAATTAAGGTTGAAATCCCCAACCCAGCTGGGAACTGAACTCAGAATCCCTTGGACCAAATACCATTTAGCCATGGAGTTCAACACAGAGTTGATGTCAATGCTGCTAAAATGCATTGTGATGTACTGATATTTTTTGGAAACACTGAAAGTTTGCACTTTTTTTTCCCTATCAGACCTAGTTGCCAGGAATTGCTGAAACAACGCATCCCATTATCTTTGCATAGCCTTTCTGAGATCCATTGGAGTGAAAGACTACAAGTTGTGTGCCCAATAGCAAAGCACTATCCTTCGTTTCTCAAATTTCTAGACCTGCTCCTGGAGGACTCTGTTACTACTTTGACTCCATTAAAACGAAATACTCATTTTGGGACTTAAGAAATACTTTCTTTCTTCCAAGGGTATTTTGATGTCATCATTTTGGTATGATGTTCTGTCTGCTATTAACCAGAAGAATGTCATCATTCAAAGCAAAGGGATTTCCTCCAATCATGAGACCCAACTCATTAAAGATTTACTTAATAAGATGCAGGATTTTTCAGGATTCAAAAGTAGTTTCTGAAACAATTGGCATCTCCTCTCACTTTGTTACTAGGATGTAACATTCTGCACAGGTCAATGACAAATGCAAATGAAAACACGGTTGAAGACGAATTTCAACTTGAAGCAACAAATGAATTCAAGTCTTCTGTAATTTTTTCTGTTTTGGATGTCTTGGCAGATTTGAAGACTAGAGTTGCCAGTTCTGAATTGATATGTGATCACTTTCACCAATTTTGACTTTCATGGACTTAGTGATCAACTCAAAATGAAAAACAAATATCTTGTTTCCAACTACCCTTAAGACTTTGCAGATGCAGATGTCTTGAAGAAATATTACTACACAATTATAAAGAGTGTCTATAGTGTGGTGTTTGACTCAGAAAGATGCCCATCTAAGATTCTAAAACCCATCATTGAAAGTAATTTACCGAGCGAGTTGACTGTGCGGTTAGGGGTGCGCAGCTGTGAGCTTGCATTCAGGAGATAGTGGGTTCAAACCCCACTGTCAGCAGCCCTGAAGAGTGGAGTGTTTTCTGTGGTTTCTGATTTTCACAACAGGCAAATGCTGCGGCTGTACCTTAACCCTCTAGTGCCCTTCATTACATATGTGTAACATTGGGAATTTAGTATTTTCCTGTCGCTATGAAACATCTCTGCCATTAATGCCCATTGTAACAGATCAATAACAATACATACCATGAGATTTCAATTATACGTAGAATTTTTATAGAACAATCATATAAATATCGTTCGGAATGAAGATAATTGTTTTCCTATGGAGACCTACCCTGGGCACTAGAGGGTTTGGTTGGAGCAAACGTATTGTGGTATTTACTCATAATGAATGGTTTTAGATGTAGTCTTCACCACGTATGAATTCCTATTATTTTTTTTCTTTTGACAATTTGCTATACGCGCACCGACACAGATAGGTCTTATGGCGACAATGGAATAGCAAAGGGCTAGGAGTGGGAAGGAAGTGGCCATGGCCTTAATTATTTTTGTTGATTTCCGTACAATTACAGTAATGTTATTTACTGCTGAGAGGTCCTTTAATAGACTGGCCAACTCTCTCAAAACTTGGCAGAGAAGCACAACCAACAGAAATCGCCTGAAACACTTGGCGAATTAGCAAAAATATTGACTTTTCAAATGTTGTTGACCACTTCAGTTAGAAAAAAGTCAGGAAGATATTATATAGTTTAGTGTCTTATTCCAAAAAAACTTAATAAATTCACTTCAGTTTTCTACATGTACGGTATGTTTGTAGGCCGTCAACCTTTCGGAATTCAACTACAACTGCTACCTTACAATTTTACATTACTAGTTTTCACAAATTAATTTTCATTGCTACAATATTTCTTTATTTTTTTAAAAAGTTTCTGGTTTTACCAAGCCTATGTAACATAATTTGAAAAGACAACAAAAAGGCTTAAGCCTAACTGATTTTTACTGTTGACTTCTTACATTTGTAAGGTACATTTACATTAAATAGTCCATACGCATTGATTAACTGATAAAATGTTAGATCCAATTCATTTTTGAAAAATCTGTAACCGATGTTAAGTTTAAATGATAATTTTGTACGATAATAAAATTTATTAAAGTGTTATATGCAGTATATGTAGTTTAAATTATAATTCTGTGTGATAATAAAATTTATTAAACTCTCTTCTCATTATTATAGACTAGCTGATGTACCCGTGCTTTGCTACGGAATTCTACATTGTATACAGAATTGTAGGTTAGGTAGAGTATATGTTGTGAGCAAGACTGTATTCAATTGCACAGCTCTTAACGTTACCCTGGAAATGAAAACCTACAACCTGTTTTCCAGTCATTGACCGGGTCAGGGATGTAATGAATGAAGCAGATATAGGCTGTTAGTACGATGGGTTGCCACTCCCAAAGTGATTATTAATGAATGATAGATGCTATGAAATGATGGAAAGTATTGCTGGAATGAAAGATGACAGGGAAAACTGGAGTACCCGGAGAAAAACCTGTCCCACCTCTGCTTTGTCCAGCACAAATCTCACATGGAGTGACCGGGATATGAACCACGATATCCAGCAGTGAGAGGCCAACGCTGCCGTCTGAGCCACGGATGCGACGGAGAAATCACCAAACGTCTTTTCTCATATAAAGACTGCGTTAGGGAAATTTCATTGTAATGGCAGGGCTGCTTGCCTACGATCAGTCACAATCAGGTTGGGGAATTGCATTATAATGGCAGACACTCACTCTCCATCTGCCTTTTTCCATCCTCAGAAAGACTGTCTTAGTGGTTTTCCCAACTGAAATGAACATAGGTCATTACAATGACGTCAGTAGGAATGGCGCGAGTAAAAGTAATGATTTCACATGAAATACTCGATCAAATGAAAAAGCACACATTTTCTCACTTTTAACGAACAGTACTACGCTGCCGATCTAACAGTCCAAAGTTCCATAGCTGGAATGACCAGGCCACACACAGCCGTGAACCGTGAACACTCTTAATCTTTTTTCAGAGGGAAGGGGGCTTGAATAGTGGAGATTCCGAGGGCAAAAACTATGCCCTTTTACTAATTTGTTTCCTAGCAGTACCCAATGAGTCGGAAAATCTCAATTAACTACACTGGCGGAGGAAAAATCTATCTGACTTGGAAGCAATTTTTTCCTCCAAGCCAGAGGAGAAACCCCCTCTTCACTGCTAATTTTGAATAAAATTAATGCAGAATGTAATAAAAGTGAAGAGGAAGAAGCTCTTTTTAAGAAATGGCTCTTTTCAGGGTTGAATTTTGAGTTATTTAGTGAATTGTGGTGCTATAATTTTGGAATATGCCTAAATTGTAATTCTAGACCAGGTTATACTACTACTACTAAGTGAGCTTCTGCTTTAAAGAGTGCTCATTCAAAACAGCACATCAGAGTAGGGATCGAATAGCTGGAATACTATGATGAACCAGTGAGTTACGTACCAGCAGTACGGTAACAGAAAATGTATGAACCAGAGGAATGACATGCTAAAGAAGAAAGTTTTCTAACTCCCCAGCTATTTCTCACCAATATTCAGTCATACGCTGTGTATGTATACAGACAGATATCCATTTGCGCCAACACAGGGCGAATGTTGTATTTTATGGTTAAAATCCTATATTTTTGTCATCTATATTTATGGACATGTAGGCTGTCTAGAAGAACCAGAGGGATCTTCTAGGGTCCAGGGTTATAAATAGTATTTTATTCATTAGTGTGGTAACTTGTGATCTAGAACCCTTAAAAGTGAATAATAACGACTGTAGAGTATGATTTAGACACTTCTGGAGGCTTAATGCCTCAAATTCAAGCCCTCATTGTGCCTCCGGTGAGTGAAGAAGCAGCAAAAGCTAAGAAAAAGGAGGGAAAGGAACTACATCCCTATTATAAACGCCCAGGAAAAGGCCATAATCATGATAGTTGTGATACATGTGGTGAAGGTGGAGACCTTTTGTGTTGTGATAAATGTCCAGCTTCTTTCCATCTTCAGTGTCATGATCCCCCTCTGGACGAAGTGGATATCCCAATAGGTGAATGGTTGTGCCATTGTTGCAGGTTGACAGCGAAACAAGCTGAGGAATCTACAAATGGAAATAGCAGTATTACAAAAAATGAATCTGAACCTTCTAAGGACACCAAAGTTATGCTCTCCCCTGCCAAAAGCAGACTGCGGGGGAAGCGCAATGCCGCGGAGCTGCCCATGAACGAGAGGAGACCGCAGAAGCAAGATCCTGCCGTAACATCTCTGGAACTCCTGGTGAAAGCAGCATGTATGATGAATCGCAAGCAGTTCGAGCTTCCGAGGGAGCTCAGCATGAGTCTTCCATTCCCTGGCACCGACAAAAATCCAGCTCCAAGCAAGGTTATATCTCGGCGGAATTCAGTGGCCAAGAAGAAACCGTACGAGCTGGACAACAGAATGGTACCATTGCCCGTCAAGGTGTGCTTCGAGTGTCGGAAATAAGGCTTGTGAAATTGTATGTGTGTTTATTGTACATCTTGAAGTGTTTAGACTGTAAGGTTAGAAATCTGAGGCATGAGGCATGTTCAACACTTGTTGAAAATAAGATGAACTGCTGTGAGAGGTTTCATCTTTGCTAATGTATTTTCATCATTAATGTCAGAAGTCTTAGATTCATTTGTGGCAGGTATGTTTTTTAAATACAGTGAAACCTCGATTCTCCGTTTTTCGAGGGACCATGAAAATAAAATGTACAACACACGAAAACGGAAAATCTGGGAATGAATGAAAACCATCAACAATTTGGCTAAACATCACAAAAATGAAATATGTATAACTATAATCTTACAACAAAGGTAGCAGGTAGGGACCCTCTTCGGAGGCAGCTCTACCCAGGGATTGGCGCCCCTGCCTATGTGAGTCCCAGACCACACTGACCCGGTGTGTAACATCTGGTATGGGTCCCAGCTCAGGGTTACGAGTGAAGATCTCAACAGCATCTACGGGGGAGAAGGTGGACTTCGGTACTGCGGAGATGGCAGAAGGGGCATACCCGTAGCGTCTGTACTCCAGAGGAGCGGCTACGAAAGGCGTCTATCTCCATGTTAGGGGCGGCCTAATTTTGAACCTGGCAGTAGGTATAAAATGCCTTTGGGTGTAGCGAGCCCATCGTAACAATAGCCTATATGGACAAAGCAGATATGGTGCCTCGGAAAAGGATAGGGCGTCCCCTGCTAAAAGCGACGCGCAGCTCTTCAGGTGCTGGGGGAACTGTGAAAAATGGGCAACCAACACCAAACTACATCAAAATTGCAACAGTAAATGTACTGACACTGACGGGAAAGACAGAAGAACTGGTTGACTTCATGATAGAAAAAGATATAGCCATACTTGGACTGTGCGAGACCAAGAAGAGGGGTACATGGGAGATCCCTCTGAGAGAAGGATACAGGCTGTATTACAGCGGAGGACCTGAAGCAAAAAATGGAGTGGCCATCATACTTAGAAGAGAAATCCAAGAGTATGTGGAATAGGGTTGCCAGATTTCCGGATGGCAAATAAGGAACAGTCGCTCAATTCCAGATAGCAAACAAGGAACACTTCCATTTCCTTGCCATATAGCGCTAAATTAAGGCACCATAGTCATAATTAACAGAAGAGACCAGGGTTACATTAACGAACAAATGCCGGTAATAATAGGTATAACATCATCAGAGTGAAATATGTAGGTACTTGATTTATTACAAACTAATAATGCGTTAGTCTTTACATTGAAATTAACATTTTACAAGTACTTGTCATTTGAAGAAGCAATTTGTAACAGTTTCTTATTCAATAAAACTTTCTTGAGAAATTCCTTACAATTCTCATCAAAGTTGAAGTACACAAGAAGTTCATTTTTTATTAAATCTACTGAGCATCTGTTTCTGTCATCTCTCCATTTTATTGCCATTACTGAAAATACTCTTTCAGTATATGCATTCGATGGAAATATACTTAAGACAAACTTAATTACCATCAAAATGTTCTTCAGTTTTTCTGGGCCAATTAAACCGGTGATATACACCCACCTATCTGGTATTGTTTTACTTAGGAGAGTTAGTTTTAGCTTTTCACCAACACCACTCTCACCAGAAAACAAATTGACTATTTCTACAACTTCTGAACACATGTCATCAATATTCAGCTTTTCCTGTAAACCTAGTGTCCCCACTAACTTTAAAATCTTGCAGAACTGAGGTGAGTTTTCTAGAGTTACACAATTCATCAGTGAAAAAACATTAGAATCATCACTAAAATCAAACCATTTACATAGATAATTAACACAAACCTCATAGACATGTATAAAATCATTTTCACAGACCTTAACTTCCCCAGTAAAAAAATCATTCAATTTATTTAATGTGCAAGTCACTTTGTAACCAAAAAATGATTCCTCTATTCTCTGTTCCAGTTGCATTTTCAAATTTTTCATAACAGTATATACCTCACAGACAGTCAGATCACTCTTTTCAAGAGTAAGAACTGCCTTATTGAAAACATCTGCTAAATGTAACGAAAAATGTAGATACAATTCTACTAGAAGTGTTTGCTTACCAGAATCTGATTCTGAGGAACCTAACAAATATTTCTTAATGAATACTGGACAGTCATCAACACTTGAAAAATAAGATACTATCGCTGGGAGGTTTCTCAGCAGTCTTTCAATAGCAGGCTTTATAGAAAGCCATCTTATTGGCACATGTCTTAACAAATTAGTGTATTCAATATCAAGAAACTGAAAGAATTCTTTTAAGTGTGAAACTCTTTTTGCCGAATTTGAAAAGTAATTGAATACTTTAATTATCAACAATTCAATATCAGTTGACATAGAATTCATCCCAGCTTTACATGAATTCTGAACAACATGTGCACAACAATTAGACTTAACCAAGGTTGGATTTTCTGCCTTTAGATGTACATACACTGACTGACAGAGCAAATGCAACACCAAGAAGGAGTGGTTCGAAAGGGATGAAAGTTGGGGAAAAAACAGAGACGGCACGGACGAATAATTGATGTTTATTTCAAACCGATATGCAGGTTACACAATGCGCACGGCATCGACTCAGTAGGATGTAGGACCACCGCGAGCGGCGATGCACGCAGAAACACGTCGAGGTACAGAGTCAATAAGAGTGCGGATGGTGTCCTGAGGGATGGTTCTCCATTCTCTGTCAACCATTTGCCACAGTTGGTCGTCCGTACGAGGCTGGGGCAGAGTTTGCAAACGGCGTCCAATGAGATCCCACACGTGTTCGATTGGTGAGACATCCGGAGAGTACGCTGGCCACAGAAGCATCTGTACACCTCGTAGAGCCTGTTGGGAGATGCAAGCAGTGTGTGGGCGGGCATTATCCTGCTGAAACAGAGCATTGGGCAGCCCCTGAAGGTACGGGAGTGCCACCGGCCGCAGCACATGCTGCACGTAGCGGTGGGCATTTAACGTGCCTTGAATACGCACTAGAGGTGACGTGGAATCATACACAATAGCGCCCCAAACCATGATGCCGCGTTGTCTAGCGGTAGGGCGCTCCACAGTTACTGCCGGATTTGACCTTTCTCCACGCCGACGCCACACTCGTCTGCGGTGACTATCACTGACAGAACAGAAGCGTGACTCATCGGAGAACACGACGTTCCGCCATTCCCTCATCCAAGTCGCTCTAGCCCGGCACCATGCCAGGTGTGCACGTCTATGCTGTGGAGTCAATGGTAGTCTTCTGAGAGCAGGCCTCCTTCAACCAATCGACGGGAAATTGTTCTGGTCGATATTGGAACAGCCAGGGTGTCTTGCACATGCTGAAGAATGGCGGTTGACGTGGCGTGCGGGGCTGCCACCGCTTGGCGGCGGATGCGCCGATCCTCGCGTGCTGACGTCACTCGGGCTGCGCCTGGACCCCTCGCACGTGCCACATGTCCCTGCGCCAACCATCTTCGCCACAGGCGCTGCAACGTGGACACATCCCTATGGGTATCGGCTGCGATTTGACGAAGCGACCAACCTGCCCTTCTCAGCCCGATCACCATACCCCTCGTAAAGTCGTTTGTCTGCTGGAAATGCCTCCGTTGACGGCGGCCTGGCATTCTTAGCTATACACGTGTCCTGTGGCACACGACAACACGTTCTACAATGACTGTCGGCTGAGAAATCACGGTACGAAGTGGGCCATTCGCCAACGCCGTGTCCCATTTATCGTTCGCTACGTGCGCAACACAGCGGCGCATTTCACATCATGAGCATACCTCAGTGACGTCAGTCTACCCTGCAATTGGCATAAAGTTCTGACCACTCCTTCTTGGTGTTGCATTTGCTCTGTCAGTCAGTGTATACAGAAATTTTTTTCCCAAAATTAGAATTTGTGTTGTCAGCTGTATAGCTTGAAATCTGGGACAACATTAAACCATGTTCCGAAATTCTGTTATAAATTTGTTGAGACATTTTTATAGCACTTTCGTCCGCATCTTCATAGAAGTCTATAATTCTGTTACAAATATCTAGTTTTTCGTCGAAATACCTCACAGCTATTGGGAAACATTTTTGGTTTCCCTTGTTTGAAGCATCAAAACCCACACCAAAAAAGACATGTTCTCTTAATTCTTTTGTTACACATTCCACACTATACGGACCTAATACTGCTTTCACTAGAGCCTCACACTTTGTCTTCCCACATGATATTTTATTTGCTAGGGAAGAATCCAGAAACAATTCTGACAGAAGTTTGACATTGCAGTCTGTGCTGACGTAACTTAAGTGGTGTTTTACAGCATCGTATACAAGCATAAGTTCCGATGCACTTTTCTGAAAGAAAAAACAGGCCTACATTAGAGACTACTCGTTTAAAGAAATCTACGCTGGTCCAACTCTTACAATAAAAATGTTGACTTGCCTACCTTTTCTGACTCGGAAGAATTTTTCTGAAAGTAGCTTTTCAATACAGTTGCATGCCGTGCTGAATTCTGCCTCTCCTTATGCGAAGCACTGTTGAAATGCTGCCGTACATCCGTTATTCCGCCATGACTAATAGAAAAGCCTTCTCCAGCTATTCCAGTACACACTCTGCATCTCGCTTTGTACTTATTACCCACGACGTGCTGTAATTCTGGGAAATCTTTTTCCCAGACGGAACGATACTGCTGCAACCTCCTTTTCTTCTTTGTGTCTTTCTCTTCAACATCGATCTCTTCCCTTTCTCGTTTATTTATAAATCTATCCATTATTACGGTTATCACTCAAAATATTCCATGTGGTTAATGTAGCTGTCGTTTACATAAAACACTATGCGAAAGCAATTTCTTGTTTACCGCACACGTCCTGCGCCCGCTCACAATGCAACTCAAGAATAAAATGGAGGAGACTCATGTTCTACATGCCCGCTAGTACACTGCCAGAGGCGCTGTTCTAAACTCTGATGGCTGATCATTGGTCAGAAATCAGAATACAGAATATTTTGATTATAACCGCGCACTTTTCCAATACTATACTATTGTCTAAACCGCGATATTTTAAAAAACGGAACATTGGGCGTACGGTTTAAAGAGTGCAACGTACGCGGAACAAAATGAGAAAAAACCGTATTGTTCCGGGCAAAACCGTACATCTGGCAACCCTAATGTGGAATATACAAAGTAGGTCAGCGATAGGATGATGATGATGAGACTCCAGTTTGAAAATGGCGTGAAAGATCTATTTCAGTTGTATGCCCCACAAACTGGTTGCATAGATGAACATCTAGAGGACTTCTTAGAGGAAGTGGAGAGACAGATAGAAGATAAGGAAGTACTATTGATGGGAGATCTAAATGCACAAGTTGGAATGGAAAGACAAGGAAAGGAAGATGTTGTAGGGCCCTTTTGGATATGGAAATGTAAATCCAGAAGGCAAGTTGTTGGTGGATTTTTGCATGAGGAATCAAATGATTGTTGTAAACACCTAGTTTAGGATGAAGAACAGTCAGAAGATTACAAGGTGTGGTTGGGGAGACAGACGAACAAAGACCATGATTGATTATATAATCATAGAGAAAGAACACCGGAAGAACCTTGTAGATGTAACAGCCATGCCTGAAGAAGCCTTTGGTGGAGATCATAGAGTTGTGATAGGAAAATTGAAAGTTGAAAAGATTGAAAAACCCCAATTAAGAAGAGAGAAAAGAATTAAAGTATGGAAGTTGAAAGAGAAAAGCATACAAGAAGAATTTCAAAGGGAAATAATACCCTTGGTACCCAGGACAGAGGTGGGGAATGTTGAAGAGGAATGGAAAAGATTTAAGGAAGCACTGGTTGGATGCGCAGAAAAGGTGTGTGGTAGAACATCAGGAAATGTGAAAGACAAAGAAACACACTGATGGAATGATAGGGTAAAGATTAAAGTGAAGGAAAAGAAAACAGCATGGAAAACATGGAAAACACCTAAGACTGAAGAAAGTAGAAGAAAATATGTGGAGGCAAAGAATTTGGCCAAGAAAGGAGTGAAGGAAGAAAAGAGGAAAAGCTGGGCCTTATTCACACAGAAATTGAGAGATGATACGCAGGGCAGCAAGAAATTACTGTATGGTATCTTAAGAAACAAAAAAAGAGATCAAGTAAATACCAGATTTGTGAAGGATGAAGGTGGCATAATTTTAACAAAGCCAGAAGAAATAAGAAATAGATGGAGAGAGTATTTTCAGAAGCTGCTGAACATAAGAACGGATGACAGTCATTCATGGATGACCAGGAAAGGCAATTAGTTGATGAAGAAATGGATAAAGAAATTACAATGAATGAAATTGAAATGGCAGTAAGAAAGATGAAGAATGGAAAAAATGCTGGAATAGATGAAATTTCAGTGGAGATGATAAAGGCAGCTGGAGCTGTAGGCCTGCAGTGGACATATCAGGTTCTTAGAAATGCTGGGAGAATAAGGAGGTCCTTGAGGATTGACAAAAAGGAATAATCATTCCAATTTTCAAGAAAGGTGATAAGAAAGTTTTGAAGAACTACAGGGGAATTACTCTAATATCCCATGTTGCTAAGATAATGGAAAGGATACTGGAAAGTAGAATAAGGTTGAGGGTTGAGAATCAGATACAGGAAAATCAGTTTGGTTTCAGAAGTGGAAGGTCAACAATAGAGCCCATTTTCATTATGAGACAACTAATGGAAAAGCATTGGGAGTATGGGAATGATATGGTGATGACATTTATTGACATTGAAAAGGCATATGACAGTGTCCCCAGGACGAAAGTTTGGGATAGTCTGGGGCAAAAAGGAATTGGACAGGGATTAATAAAAATGATCATGGCATTGTATAAGGAATGTTGTAGTTGCGTGCAAACACAAGTTGGCAGGACAAGTTGGTTCAAAATAACTAGTGGGCTGAGACAGGGAAGTGTTCTATCACCAATCCTGTTTACAATAGTAATGGATGACATCATGAGAACGGCAAAAGCAGCATATGGAGGAAGAGAAATGAACATGATGTTATTTGCAGATGATATTGTGATTTGGGGAGAAGACGACAGGAAGGTTCAAGAACAGTTGAATGTGGTGAATGGGAAGATTGAAGAATGTGGATTGAAAATAAGTGTAGAAAAGAGTAAAACTCTTGTTATGACTAGAGGGGAGAAAGAAGGGAAAGGTCAGATTGGACTTGCAGACAAGCCCCTGGAAGTAGTGGAAACGTTTAAATACCTGGGGAGTGAATTAATGGAGAATGCTCGACTGGATGCTGAGATTAGTAAAAGGATTCAAGCTGGAAGTTGTTTCTATCATAGTGTAAGAAATATGTTATGGGACAAAGATGTGCCAATGGAAGCAAAGGATACTATGTACAAGATGTATTACGTACCCATAACAACTTACGGAGCAGAAACTTGGACAATGACAAAGAAGGATGAGAGTCGAATACAGGCAGTCGAAATGAAGTTCTTGAGGAGTATGATACAGAAGAGTAGACGAGACAAAATAAGGAATGAGAAAATCTGGGAAGAAATTGGAGTGGAAAAAATGAATGATAGAATAGAGAAGAGCCAACTAAGATGGTTTGGGCACATAAAGCGAATGAGTGACGAAAGAATGCCAAAAAAGGTGATGGAAATGCTAATCCAAGGAAGGAGAGGCCATGGACGACCAAGATTGAGATGGAAGGATACCATCCAATGCAGCATTATAGAAAGAAACCTGGACTGGGACACAGTGTTGGAGGAGGAGTAGTGGAAAGACCGAAGAAAGTGGAGAGGAATCATATTTGCCCCTACCCGGCTACAGCTGGATAAAGGGAAATGATGATGATGATGATTCAGTCATGCTGTTATACTCAGTACGCAGCAGTAATCCCATCTATCGGAGTTGAGTGGCAGCATAAGAGACAAAGAATATCACCACAAACAATGGTCATGTAATGTTATTGTTGTTCAATGTTATGCGCTTTCAATATTGTAGGCCTTCACATTTAGTTTTCTTCCAACTCTGAAATACCACTCTTATGATAGTCGGTACGTTAAAATTGAATAAAACATAAATGGTCGGAAATTGTATTCTCTATAACTTTTGTTATGTAGTACTTTTTGTTAGGAACAATAACATGGGTATTTAAAAATTAAATTTTATGTGCCTTCCCCTGAACTACAATTTCATACAGGGCGAATAAAATTGTTTATAACTTAGACTGTAGTTTCTTGTCCCCCGACTCTATATACTGACTTTCATTAAATTCTGTTAACCCATTTTCTCATGGCTCGGCTGTGATATGGACTTGGCAACAAAAATACAAATTCATGAATATCTGTGTTATCAAAGCTGGTACGGTAACAATGTATGACATAAATGATCAGAAATTTAATTCTGTATAACTTTAGTTATGTAGTATTTATCGATAGAACCACTAATAATATACATATTTGAGAATTTAATTTTAGGCCTTCCTCTAAACTACCATTTCACTCAGCGTGAGTAAAATGATTTATAGCCTAGATTGTAGTGGTTCATCTCCCGACTTCACATACCAATTTTCATTAAATTCTCTTCAGCTGTTTTCTCATGATGCATGTACATACACACAGACAGATAGACACACAGCCAGAAATTACAGAAAAGTAAAAAGTGTATTTCCTTGTTACTATGGATGTGACTGATACAGAACTACCATTCTTTTCAAATTCTGAGCAATGTACAGACAAAACTCTTATTTTATATATATAGATTTACCATTGACCACTGTAAAGTAAAAATGTACACAACTATAGTGCTGTCTTGATTTATTAGAGTGTTATAAGCAGTAATTTTTACAGTTAAGTTACTTCTCTACAGGTGATCACAACAAAATGGGAGGGTGACCAAAGAAAGAAAATGTGGAAAAAACTAAGAGCCCGCTTCAGATTCTGGGTCCCAGGCCTGCAATTTCATGTGGGAGCCATAGTATAAGGGCAAGCTTAACTTGCTTTTTAAAGATGATTACTTGTTTAGTGGGTGGAGTTTCGCTAGTTGCCCTGTACGGTACTTTCCATATAGGTTGGCCAGCCTCAATCAACTGCTCATATTGAGCGTCTGCCTTATTTATATTAAAAACCAATGATTTATTACTAACCCCTTTAAAATCTGAGGTTAGAGTTCTATTAGCATTGCAATATGAAGTGATATGCCTACAGTTATTTAAAGTTTTGATTTCCACTTTCACCTAATCTTCTCATAATAAAATAAATTTCATTTCACACTAGCAAATCTGCCAGTAAATAAGAACTACTAGTGCCAGAAAATAATGTAAATTATCATGCATTATTAAACACAACATATCTTAAAAATTTAATCTAATTGGTCAGTCAATATCTTCCTCATTTCTTGCCAAAGTACATTTTGTCATTTACCCTGCGAAAACCGCTATGTGATAATGTTACATACATACATATATTATCATTATAGACTGTTATGCCTTTCAACGTTCAGTCTGCAAGCCTCTGAGAATTTACTAAACATCACTACAATCCTCAATTTGCAACTAGTTTTGTGGCCTCATTTAGTTCTATACCTCTTATCTTTAAATCGTTAGAAACCGAGTCTAACCATCGTCGTCTTGGTCTACCTCTACTTCTTTTACCCTCCATAGCAGAGTCCAATATTCTCCTAGGTAACCTATCCTCCTCCATTCGCTTCACATGACCCCACCACCGAAGCCGGTTTATGCGTACAGCTTCATCCATCAAGTTCATTCCTAAATTAGCCTGTATCTCCTCATTCCGAGTACCCTCCTGCCATTGTTCCCACCTGTTTATACCAGCAATCATTCTTGCTACTTTTATGTCTGTTACTTCTAACTTATGAATAAGATATCCTGAGTCCACCCAGCTTTCGCTCCTGTAATGCAAAGTTGGTCTGAAAACAGACCGATGTAAAGATAGTTTCGTCTGGGAGCTGACTTCCTTCTTACAGAATACTGATGATCGCAACTGCGAGCTCACTGCATTAGCTTTACTACACCTTGA
This sequence comes from Anabrus simplex, assembly GCF_040414725.1. Lineage (NCBI taxonomy): Eukaryota > Metazoa > Arthropoda > Insecta > Orthoptera > Tettigoniidae > Anabrus > Anabrus simplex. The sequence goes on from NC_090267.1 coordinate 186,737,381, forward strand.
TTCAATCTCACTTACTATACTACCATCCTGGGAGAACACACAACCTAAATACTTGAAATTATCAACCTGTTCTAGCTTTGTATCATCAATCTGACATTCAATTCTGTTGAATTTCTTACCTACTGACATCAATTTAGTCTTCGAGAGGCTAATTTTCATACCATACTCATTGCACCTATTTTCAAGTTCCAAGATATTAGACTGCAGGCTTTTGGCACAGTCTGCCATTAAGGCCAAGTATGTCAGCATAGGCCAAACTGCTTACTACATTTCCACCTAACTGAATCCCTCCCTGCCATTTTATACCTTTCAGCAGATGATCTATGTAAACTACGAACAGCAAAGGTGAAAGATTACAGCTTTGTCTAACCCCTGTAAGTACCCTGAACCAAGAACTCATTCTACCATCAATTCTCACTGAAGCCCAATTGTCAACATAAATGCCTTTGATTGATTTTAAAAATCTACCTTTAATTCCATAGTCCCCCAGTATAGCGAACATCTTTTCCCTCTGTACCCTGTCATATGCTTTCTCTAGATCTACGAAACATAAACACAACTGCCCATTCCTCTCGTAGCATTTTTCAATTACCTGGCGCATACTGAAAATCTGATCCTGACAGCCTCTCTGTGGTCTGAAACCACACTGCTGGTTTTCATCCAACTTCCTCTCAATGACTGATCGCACCCTCCCTTCCAAGATGCCAGTGAATACTTTGCCTGGTATACTAATCAATGAGATACTTCGATAGTTGTTGCAATCCTTCCTGTTCTCTTGCTTATAGATAGGTGCAATTACTGTTCTTGTCCAATCTGAAGGTACCTTACCAACACTCCATGCTAATTTTACTACTCTATGAAGCCATTTCATCCCTGCTTTCCCACTATACTTCACAATTTCAGGTCTAATTTCATCTATTCCTGCTGCCTTATGACAATGGAGTTTATTTACCATCCTCTCCACTTCCTCAAGCATAATTTCACCAACATAATTTTCCTCCTCCCCATGAGCTTGGCTGTTTGCAACACATCCATGATGATTTCCTTTTACATTGAGAAGATGTTCAAAATATTCCCTCCACGTCTCTAGTGATTCCCTGGGATCTATTATGAGTTCACCTGAATTACTCAAAACACTTTTTCCCTCCCTTCCTAAGATTCTTTATTACTGTCCAGAAAGGTTTCCCTGCTGCTTGACCTAGCCTTTCCAGGTCATTACCAAAATCTTCCCATGACTTCTTTTTGGATCCAATAACTATTTGTTTCGCTCTGTTTCTTTCATCTACGTACAAATCCCTGTCTGCCTCAGCCCTTGTTTGGAGCCATTTCTGATAAGCCTTCTTTTTACGTTTACAGGCTGCTCTCACTTCATCATTCCACCAAGATGTTCGCCTTTTCCCACCTTTACACACAGTTGTTCCTAGGCATTCCCTTGCTGTTTCTATTACAGCATCCCTGTATGCCACCCATTCACTTTCTATATCCTGAACCTGCTTACTGTCTACTGTTCGAAACTTCTAATCATATCCATGTACTTCTGTCCAATTTCCTCGTCCTGGAGATTTTCTATCCTTATTCGTTTGCAGACAGATTTCACTTTCTCTACCCTAGGCCTAGAGATACTTAGTTCACTACAGATCAAATAGTGGTCTGTATCACAGAAAAATCCACGAACAACTCGAACATTTCTAACAGATTTCCTGAATTCAAAGTCTGTTAAGATATAGTCTATAATAGATCTGGTACCCCTAGCCTCCCATGTGTAGCGGTGAATAGCCTTATGCTTGAACAATGTATTCGTAACAGCTAAACCCATACTAGCACTGAAGTCCAGCAAACGCTTCCCATTCCCATTGGCTTCCATATCTTCCCCACATTTACCAATCACCCTTTCGTATCCTTCAGTTCTATTCCCAACTCTCGCATTGAAAATGCCAATTAGCACTGTTCTATCCTTGCTGTTGACCCTGACCATGATGTCACTCAATGCTTCATAAAACTTGTCAACTTCATCCTCATCTGCACCCTCACATGGTGAATACACGGACACAATTCTTGTCCTAATTCCTCCAACTGACAAATCTGCCCACATCATTCACTCATTTACATGCCTAACAGAAACTATGTTGTGTGCAATGGTATTCCTGATAAAGAGCCCTACCCCAGACTCTGCCCTTCCCTAACACCCATCAAGTACACTTTATAATCTCCTATCTCTTCCTCATTATCTCCCCTTACCCGAATATCACTTACTCCTAGCATATCCAGATGCATCCTCTTTGCTGACACAGCCAGTTCTACCTTCTTTCTTCCATAAGCCCCATTAATACTGATAGCTATCCATTGAATTCCATTTTGTTCGCCGAGTTGTTTCCAAGGAGTCTGTCGCCTGTCAAATGGGAGTGGGACTCCATTACTCCCATAGGTGCGAGTCTTGCTTAAAATGTTCTGAGCTCGGTAAATTCATGATGCAGGATGCTACCCTACTTGCCCATAGTCCAAGTGAAGATCTCTCCTCTAACGGGTTATGGACCACCGGTGAATTGTATAGTCCTAGCCGCCTGAGCACAAGGAGGGCCATGACTCAGAATATGTCCGAGATGCCCACTCCCATTCCATAGCAACTGGTATCCCGGCTCTCAGGACCACTTACTAGGCCACTCAGCCATTGCCCATGGTTCATGAACTAGGACGTGACTGCAGTAATCTACAAACATGAACCACTTGTGGAAAATATATTGAACCACAGCACATATATAATCAAGAACAAGAACTGTTTGAAATTACTCACACAATGTTGAACCTTAGATGACAGAACCTTACCGACCACAGTTCTAAACTGAAATATTTCACATAGCAGTTGTCTCTTGCACCGTTGAAGGATTCACCTGTCTTCTTCATCATTGCCTTGTAAATGTTCTAATATCTGCTTCTGCTATATTTAATTTCTCTTTGTCAAGGAGATATTGTCAGAAAACTTATTTTGGATATCATATTTTTCAATATGGGCAGAACATGGGCAACAGTTTAGATGGCAGAAGAGGACCCCAGTCCCAATGTCAGATAAAACGGAACAACTTTCTCCCGTTAGCAATATCTGTACTTCAGTGAAGCGGTTGCAAAAGGTGTCTGTACTCCTGAGGAGCGGCGTAATGTTACACCTGGCAGTAGGTATAAAATGCTTCTCGAAGCAGCGACCCCACCATGATAACAGCCTATATGGTACTTCTGAACTAGCCTCAGAAAAGATTAGGGAGTACCCTGCTGCAAGCAATGCACAATTTCTTGGGCACTGCAGGAACTGTGAAAAATGGGTGACCTGTAGTCAACATAATGAAGGTGAGCATAATCAACATTATGACCCTGACAGGAATGGCAGAATGTATGTGTGTGTGTGTGTTAAGTCTTCAGCCCTAAGGTTGGTTGGATCCTCAATAGCTCCGCCATCAGCTGTCATAGATGGCCTAGGCATTACTGAAGAGGCATACTAGGGAAATGAGGAGCGAGGTTGTTACCCGTTGCTTTCCTCACTGAGCCAGAAGTTGCAATCACATATAAGTCTGCCAAGCTCACCGAAATGCATGTCTGCCTCCATAGCATAACGGGTAGTGTTATTAGCTGCCATCCTTGGGGGTCCGGGTTCGATTCCCGGTACTGCCAGAAATTTAAGAATGGCAGGAGGGCTGATATGTTGTTGAAATGGTACATGCAGCTCACCTCCATCGGGGGTGTGCCTGAAAAGAGCTGCACCGTCTTGGGATGGAGACATGAGTTTACTTACTTACTGAAATGCATGCACCAACTGACCCTATGAGCAACATTTTCACAAGGCAGAATAAGTAGTGGATCTATGGAGAAAGAGGATATAGAAATGATGGGGTTGAACATAGTTAAATAGAGGGGGAAGGAAAGAAGAGAATGAAGAAAGGATGTACACTGTACTGAAGTGATGGGATAGAGACGAAAAACGGAGTGAGCCTGATGATTTCAAACCAAGTAGAAGAATATGTTGATATGATAGAGTACATCAGCGACAGGATAATGAAAATTAGACTGAGAATAGGGAACAAAGTGAAGGACTTCATACAAGTGTATACACCACAGACAGGCAGCAAAGAGGAGGATATTGAGGAATTCCTGAAGAAACTAGAAAAGGAGATAACTGATGTGGAAGTGATTATAATGAGAGACTGAAATGCACAGGTTGGAAATGAAAGACAAGGAAGTGAAGAAGTAATTGGACCATATGGGTATGGGAAAAGGAATGAAGAAGGAGAGAAACTAATTGAGTTTTGTGAGAGGGATGGAATGATTGTGGGCAATACATGGTTTTAGAAGAAAAACAGCAGAAAATTACAAGATATGGCTGGGGTGACAGAAGAATAAAATCAGTAATTGATCACTTTCTGGTGGAATGGACGAATCACAGTTAGTCGATAGATGTAACAGCTTTACCAGGAGAAGCATTCAATGGATATCATACAGTTGTAATTACAAGATATTAGAATCATTCCGTATTGACAGTTTTCACTTTACAAAGGTGAAAATTGAGAGTATTGAATTAGGAGGATACTCTCATTTTTCACCTTTGTAAAGTACAGTTTGATAGCAAAAATGAGGGTGGGGAAAATGGAAAAATTAAATGAGATAAGAGACAGTAAAATAAAAGTGTGGAAATTAAAAGACAAGACAAGTACAGGAAAAATTTCTGGAGAGACTGAAACAACAAATTCCAGTTACTGAAGTAGGAAATGTGGAAGTTGAATTGTCCCATTTCAAAAAGGGCACTTGTAAGCAGGGTAGAGAGTGCCCATGGTAGAACATTGACAAGAGTGAAAGAAAAGGAGACACTGTGGTGGCATGACAAGGTGAGAGAAGCAATGAAAGAAAAGAAGAAAGCATCACAAGAATGGAATAGAGATTAAAAAAAGGAGAATGCAAAAGAAAGTATCTTGATTATAAAGGGGAATGTGAAAAATTGATAAGAGAAGAAAAGTTGGGAAGAATTTACGCAAAAGATGGAAACAGATGGAGCTGGCAGTGAAAGAATGTTGTATAGAATTATGCGAATTAATAGAAAAGAAAGAGTTTATACGAAGCTGATGAAAGACGAAGGTGGAGAGTTGATACACATCCAGAAGAAATAAAGAGAAGATGGAAGGAATATTTTGATAAACTGCTGAATGTGAGAAATTGTGTAGAGGAGACTGTAGAAAGATGGTGTGATGACTCAACATTAAAAAATGATATAACCATGTTAGAGGAGTCTGTAAAATGAAATGGGGAAGCGATCAGCGATTGATGAAATACGTGTGGAAATGGTAAAGGCAGCTGGACCTGTTGGACTACAATGGTTGTACAAATTGTTAAAGTAAACTTAGAAACAGAAACATATGCCAGAAGACTAAGGAAAGGGAATTATAATACCAGTCTTCAAGAATGGGGGAAAAAAATGTGTGATAACTATAGAGGAATCACACTTTTATCATAAGTGACAAAAATACTGGAAAGAATATTAGAGAGGAGAATGAGAAGCAAGGTAGAAGGAGAGCTGCAAGAGGAACAGTATGGCTTTGGAAGTGGAAGATCTACAGTGGACCCAATCTTCAGCATGAGGCAATTAATGGAAAAGACTTGGGAATACGGAAAGGATCTGGTTATGACATTCATAGGCATACAATAGTGTTCCCAGGGAGAAGGTGTGGGAAACCATGGTCAAAAAGGAACTGGGTACTCAAATTGTAGAAACTGTGCAAGCAATGTACAAAAACTGTGTCAGCTGCATACAGACTCTGTTTGGAAAGACAGAATTGTTTAGAAATGAAACTGGACTAAGATATGGGAGTGTGCTGTTGCCTATTTTATTTCTAATGGTTATGGAAAAAAAATTGTAAAGGAGACAAAGAAAGCATATGGGAATAGGGAGATGAAGTTATTACTATTTACAGATGTTATGGTGGTCTGGGCAACAAACAGAAAAGAAGTGCAATAATAATTTGTTGCACTGAGCAAGAAAATTGGAGAGTATGGTATGAAAATCAGTGCAGAGAAAAGCAAGAGCATGGTGATATCAAGAGGAGAAAGACAAGGGAAAGACATTGTGAAAATTGGTGGTCAATTTCAAATACCTAGGGAGGGAATTAATGCAGAATTCAAGGTTGGATATGGAGATTAGCAAGAGGGTACAACAGGTGAATCCATTCTACCAGGGTGTAAGAAATCTTGTCTGGAAAAAGGAAGTACCAAGGGAGTGTAAAGAGATAATGTACAAAATGTATTATGTACCCATATTGACTTATGCAGCTGAGACCTAGATATGAACAAGTAAGGAGCAGGGTAGAATTGAAGACAGTGAAATCAAATACCTAAATAGTATTATAGGAAAGACAGATTGAGAAACAAAGATGTGAAAAAGGAGATCAGAATGGAAAACATAAAAGCGAATTGATAGGAGTAAACTAAGATGTTTTGGACATGTAAAGAGAATGGAAGAGGAAAGAACACCAAAATAGATGATGGAGAAAAAGTTTAAGGGAAAGAGAGTGAGAGGGAGACCTAGGACAAGGTGGATCCATTCAGTCAAAAGGAGTGCAAGAAGAAAAAACCTGGACTGGGACAAAATGATGGAAGAGGAATGGAAGAATGAGAGAGGAAGGTGGAGAAGAGCCATAAATGTCCCAACACAGCAGGAGCTGGATAAGGGAAAAGGAAGATAATGATGAGGGCAGAACGAAGTTGTCCCAAACCTTAAGCATTTTGAGCAGCAGTGAATAGCTATGCAAAAAGTGTGCTTTGTTGTCATGCTGGGTTCAAGTGCTATATGCATAATTTGGAGGGTTATTGATTACACAACATATTGCATTATTCTATTTGTTGAAGTTCAGTGTTCTCTTCCTTTTTACATTATTTTATGACATTTTTTCAAAAACTTGCAAATTTTCTCTTGTAGTGCATTACAAGTCACCATTGTCTCATACCATACTTTGCTGGTGTGCGTCACAAGCCATGTGTGACTCATCCTCCGGAAGCAGTTCTGTGGGCTGCCAGTGGATGGCAAAAGTATATTACATCAAAATAATCAGATTGGCAGCTGCAATTCATGTCAAGTTCTCACATTCCTCAGCAGGGGGAAGTCTACGAGTCACCCGTGCCTCGCGTAACACAGAAGAGTGTGTTAACATCCCTTTCTACATGTTCATAAAAGTTGATTTAATGAGCATAAATGCATTTTTAGGCAAACAATAAATGAAACATATTTATTTTCTATATAATAAAGACACTGCATATAAAATTTAAAATAATACTGTTCTCTGTTTGAACCCAATTGTCTACTTTTTTCACTGATCTCAAAATTCCCTAAACTATTTACACTCATGATTTCACTAATTCTATTATTATAAAACAGCAATTTTTATTTTGAACACAGTAAATTCAATTTCAGCATTTATGAACCTTATTCAAATATCCAATGCACGTGAATGGTTTGTATGGGCATTCCTCACAGTATGTTGTCACCTGCTTTTCTTGTCAGCGTCTTTCAATGTGCCACATTCTCACTGAGCTTTATAGCAAACCATGCATTGTCTTAGAATTTTCTGGCTGGGCCTTCCATCTTTGAGAGAGTGTGCACAACGTCTCCTCCCAGGACTGATGACAGGATCCATCTGTGGTCCAACCAGGCTTCTCGCAAACTTCTCTTGAAATTGCAGTAGTGGCATTTTTTTGCAGACATCATGGTGTGAAGTACCCAAGCATTAACCAAGGCTGTTCCAACGATAACTTATAGGGCTACTTTCCTGTAGCATTTTAAACCTTTCCATAGACCTGAATAATAGGAAGACATTTGATGGCAGAAATCGACCCCCTTTTTAGCTCCATTGTAATCAAGAAGTGAGAGAGGCTTCATGATAGGCTCACTGTCTCTATTTTTCTTTCCAGAGTCTACCAGACAGTCACTGTGACTAGGCAATGTTGAAAGCATTGGAAGAGATAGCTTGTCAATCCACTTGATAACTCGAGTACTGTGCTGACACATTTTACCCACCACCTCTCCTTTCTTCATTTTCTGTTTCACTATCATCAGTAGTCCATGTCTATTGCTACGAAGGGTCCCACACACAAATATTTTGTTCCTCATTATCGGCATAGAGGATATGTCCTTTAGGATCTCCATTGCAACAGAATGAGCACAACCTACTCTGCTTTCACTCGCACTGGATTTTCCTGCATAGATCTTTGTTCTAACAGTGTAGCCTTCTTTTGTACATAGTTTATACACCTTAACCCTTATCCCTCGTCTATCGGGTAAGGCCTAACATTACGATATTCCCCTTCCAGTCGCATGTCGGGCGAGGCTCGAAACGTCATATCGCCCACCGCTCATCTGCCATCCCTTAGCCGACAAAATACACAACGCTATACTGTACTGCCATCATTTTATTCAGCATGGAACATTGTAAAACCCAGATACTTTTTGACAGTCAGTCAAAAAGTTATTATTTAGACGGCAGTGTAGCCGTCAGCTGTGTCCAGTCCACTCATACACGTGAAAGCTCTAGTGATGGGATCTTCGATTCATTTGATTCCATTCATGTTACTGAATCAATACAGTGAGCCGATTCACGGCTCATTAGAGTCATTGCATCTGTGTAGTGTGTACTAATAAGAGAGCAGCAACAATAGTAAATGCTTGTTGCTGCCATCTGGTCTTCATTCTATGAACTGCTTTCCTATGTGTCATCTAGCTTTCAGATTCTTGATCCTCCTGCAGCTACTTCTTTGCATCAAGTTTTGATGTTGCAAAGCCTTCCCCTGACAGTGACAACTCCATTAAATAAGTACTGTATATAGAGTTAGATGAAAAATATTTGTACACACAATCATCAATGATCTGCATTTAGAGCTGTCGCGCAGGTGGGAGATTCCCTATCAATTGTTTGCCTAGTCTTTTCTGAAATGATTTCAAAGAACCTGGACATTTCATTATATTCTTGGTAAGTACATAATACAAAATAAATACGGTAAGTTAAAAATTGAAATGCAGGAAAAAATAGGTACATGTGCAATACTATACATGCTTATTACAACACCAAACTTACATACTGTAGTTAATAATAATAATAATTGTACCGGGTGGTACACCTCCATGCCGCTAATTCAAACTTTGCGCCAGTTGAAACTCCTCTACTGGAGGAAATCTGAACTTTATCTACTGTGTTAATTTTCTAGTTTCTCAGAAGATGTCACTACTTGGAAATTTTGAAGTTTCTGAACTGGGTCGTTTTCGATGTATTTTTGTTTTGCCTGTAGTAAGAAGTGTGAACATTCTCTTCTAGAGGACACTACTGAAGAACTACAATGGTGCACCTTAGTGCGAAGTGAAAGAACTATGTTTTTGGAGAAAATTTGAATTCATAAGTTTGTTCTTTGTTAAATTTCTTTCAGTCATTGTTTAAGTTGGCAATATTAACCCTTTCTTTCCCCTTGTTTTGAATTTAGCCAATCCCGAATTTCTTTAATTAATTTATGACCAATCAGGTGTATCTTCTTCAACTTGGATATGTTGCTTAACCCTAGCCAATAAAATTCTTGTGGGAGGGTGTTCTCATTCCTGAAACGCCTCGAACTTTCCGCGAGAGTATATAAACTGCTGATTTTAGGGTCTCTGTGCCACTTCAGTAACATCTTTCAGTGTGTAAAGTACGTAGCAGGGGGCGGGAAGCGCCTCTTTCTTCGGGCAGCAGTTCATCCACAAGGTAATGGCCGTTTAATAACTTCTTTTCTTGCCAGCTCAGCAGTTTAACTCTCGGGGCAGGTCCGAAGCCTTTTACCATGTAACCTTCCCTTATAATGTAAAGACACTTAGTATCTATTCTATCTTTTAAACTACATATTGGGATAGAGAGTGCTTAACCCTCTCGAGCTCCCACTCCTATTGCATTGAGGTGAACTTATTTTTCACAACCGTTTCTTCCTTAACGTAATGTAAATTGTTTCCTTCTAAAAGTCACCTCTTTAGTATGGGATTAGCCCTTGCAGTAACGGCCTAGTGCCAAGTAGGTTTTATATAAAGTGTATTAGGAGTGCAAGTACGCCTCCTCTCAAGTTGGTATTTTAGAGGCCATGTAATTTTCCTGTTTCCTTACTTAATACGCCTCAGTAGGTTGGGTATTTTTACCCGTGTGTTTATGTCCTTAGAGGACAACTTGAAGGTGGAGTTTGGTGTGGCCTTTTATAGGCTTGAACGTTGAGAGCGGTTTGCTCTTTTTGAAATTTGGTTCTGCGTGCCTCGAGGAGGCTTTACTGTGTAATTTGGAGCAAGTGCTCCTGGGCATGACTGGGGTTTTCTGCCCCTCTGTTGAAACTTGTTTTGGGTAAAGTTGGGCTAATTGCTCAAGAATTGTGAGTCCGGGGCTCGAAGCCCAAATCCTGTAAATACTGTAATTGTACTTTTGCTGCCTTGCTACTCTGTACCTGCCATTCTTGTTATTTCTTGATTTTGAAAAGAAAATATAACCGTGTTAAATTTTAAATTAACTTTAATTTCGTATTTTGAGACCTGTTCACCCCCGCACCTTCTTTCACCTCTGCCATTCCACAGATACCTCGGAACAATAATAATAATAATAATAATAATAATAATAATAATAATAATAATAATAATAATAATAATAATAATAATAATAATAATAATAATAATAATAATAATAATAATAAGCACCCGCGGATCAACTGAGGGAACAAGGAAAATGGTCAACGGCCTCGACGGCATAAGAGGATTCATCCCGATGGTGGAGAGGGCAGAAGAACTGACTGAAATCCACTTCACGTCTGACTTGCAGCAAGCGGCAAAGTGGTCAGCGTCTGTTCACCAGAGGTGCGGCTGGAAATGTATGTTCTGGAACTATTCACTCCAGTCCTATGAAACTGGACTACGGTCCAATACTTGGATAATCAAGTACCATGAGGCGTGGCAGAAAACAAATTTGTACCCCAGGTGGTAACCAATCCACAACCAGACTATCGGATTCTGGGGAGTCTGGCTGGACACGCAAACAGAGGGAGTCGGAGACCTCTGGCCAACTTCGCCCAAACAGCAAAACATTTTTTGGAACACTGAACATAAATTCTCTCTTGCGGGCAGGGAAGTTGTACGAACTAGAGCAAACCCTAAATGATCAAAAAATAGAAATACTGGCACTCCAAGAAACGTGGCTGACTGACGAACACGCAATGGATTTCGGGAACTACAGACTCTTCAAAAGTAAAACAGACAAACGGATTCTCAAAAACACACCCCATTTAGGAGTTGCTTTTGCAGTCAAGAAGAGCATACTTAACTCAGTAACAGGTGTGAAATGTGTAAACAATAGGCTAATGACAATCACCCTAAAGTGTGCAAACAAATCATACACACTGATCAATGCACATATGCCAGTCAATGAAGACAATAAAACAGATCGCGAGAAGGTAGACAAATCCTGGGAAATACTAGAAGAAACAGCATCAAAAATTCCTCAAAACCACGTCAAAATTCTGTTAGGAGATTTCAACGCTCAGCTAGGCAAGGAAAGGAAATACAGGAAAACAGTTGGAAAATTCCCAGCACATAAATGGACGAACCAAAATGGACGGAGATTAGTCAAATTCTGCAGGGCATTCAACCCTTATAGTCATGTCGACTCACTTCAGGAAGAAACTTTCTAAACAAATGACATGGAGATCACCCAACTCCCTCTTGGGCAAGTTTCAAATTGACCATGTGGCAATTTCGTACCCAAACCACAGAGAAATTATGAATGTCCAAGTAAGGAAGGGTGCAAACATAGACTCAGACCACTATCTGACAAGAGTCAAACTACAGTTGATACCCCAAAGGTTCAGAAGAAGGAAGCAAATAATTCCGAAATTTGATACTAGTCGGATCCAGCCATCTCTCACTGAAGAATTAGAGAAAAAGCAGTCCAACAATTGGCAGCAACTCAAGACCAAACTAATTGAAACAGCACAAACACTGATTCCTCTGCAGAAAAGAAAAAAACACCCTTGGTGGAACACAGACTGTGAACAAGCCATCCAATCCCGGCAGAATGCATACAATAAGTGGAACAGCAAAAAGACCAATAAGAATCACAAAATGTTTTTGGCAGTCAGGAAAGAGGCAGCAAAATTAATCCGACAGACCAAAAGGAAATTCGAGAAAGATCAACTACTAGAAATTGAAAAGGACTTTGAAAAAAACCACACACGAAATTTCTACAAGAACTTCAAAACAAAGCTAACAGGGTATCAGCCACAAAACCTTTGCTTTAAGAAAGTAAATGGGCAATTTGCACTGAACAATCAAGAAAACTGCACTGAACTTGCAAGGTATTTTGAAGAACTGCTTAACTGCCCAGAGCCAACACAAAGATTTCCACCGCAGGAACCTGACTTCACAAACCCAAATTCAGTACCACCGGATGAAGAAGAAATTACCAGACAGATAAAACAACTTAAAATGAATAAAGCTGCAGGTGAGGATGGGATCATAGCAGAAATTCTCAAATCAGCAGGCCCAAGTACTATAAAAGAATTCACCGGTATCATCCAAGAGATTTGGGAAACAGAACAAATTCCAGAAGATTGGAAAAGTGCACTAATTCATCCTTCACATAAGAAAGGAGACAGAACAGACGTAAATAACTACAGGGGAATCTCATTGGTATCTGTTGCCTAACAAAATTTTATCTCAGTGCCTTCTCGATAGAGCCCAACAGCAACTAGAACCAAAAATTGGAGAATATCAAGCAGGTTTCAGACCAGGCCGTTCATGTCCAGAGCAAATTTTGAACCTAAAGTTAATCCTAAGGCATCAGAGAATTTGTAGCAAAAATGTAGTTTGTACTTTTGTTGATTTCAAAAAGGCCTATGATTCAGTTGATCATCAATCACTGTTTCAGATATTAAAAGAACAGGGTCTAGACCGGAAAACACTCACAATTGTAAAAGAGACATTGACAGACACAAAATCTAAGGTTAAATTCTTGGGGGAAATCTCAGACCCTTTTCCAATCAAAACAGGAGTAAGACAGGGAGATGGGCTCTCTCCACTAATCTTCAACTGCATCCTTGAAAAGGTAATACAGGAATGGCGCAAACAGAAGTCTGTCCTCAAAATTGACCAACCAATCACTCTTGGTAGGGGCAAATTAGCAGTAGACTGCCTGGCATTTGCGGACAATCTGGCAATCTTAACTTGTGATGTTTCAACAGCCATAAACCAGATCGAACTCCTGAAAGAAACAGCGGAAAAAGTCGGCCTCCAAATATCGTTTGAAAAAACTGAATACATGACCTGCAACAAAGAAGCCCCTAAATTCATGGAGACAAAATATGGCAAAAAAAAACGGGTCCAGCAATTCAAATATCTCGGTGAAATAATTCAGGAGAATGGAATGGAAACAAAGGCCAATGAAGTTAGATGCCAAAAAATGGAAACAGCGTATAGACTCACCCAAAATATCTATAACAAAAAGTATCTCTCCAAGCATGCAAAACTAAGACACTATAATACAGTTATAAAACCAGAATGCCTCTATGGAGCAGAGACACTAATTTTGAACAGGAAAACTGATCTAGAAAATAGTCAGAAAAAGGAACGCAAGATCATTAGAAAAATTTTAGGCCCAAAACTCATAGATGAACAGTACCGCCTTAGAGGGAAACAGGAAATCAAACAATTTTCTAACATTCACAGCGACATCAGAAAACGCAGATTAAGATTCTTTGGACATATAAAAAGGATGAACCCAGATAGACTCACCAAGCAAATAGTTGAATTTTATTAAAACCGAAGTAAAGCCAAAACAGACACAATAAAATGGATTGGCGAAATTAAAACAGATCTCAAACTGGCAGGAATTACACCTGAAGACATCCAAAGCCGGGTTATCTTCAGAACCAAAGTTCGTAAGTGGCAAGTTGACCAAGAGGAAAAACCAAAGAAGAAGACCGGAACAACATGGTCTCAAGAGAGAAAAGTAGCACACAGCAAACGAATGAAGGAAGTGTGGGCACAAAGAAAGACAAATGCCTGTCTCTAAGTACTTTGTGTAGTCCTCATTCGCAAAATAGAAATAGAATAATAGTTTATATAACTTAAATTTTATACACTACCTTATGGTTTTCCATGGTTCTCTGAAAGTCACAACTCTATTATATATACAGAATTAGATGTAAAAATACCTTTGTCCACATTAACTAGCCTACATATTCAATATAAATCAAATAAGTTGCTTTGCGTCACACCGACACAGATAGGTCTTACGGCGACGATGAGATAGGAAAGGGCAAGAAGTGGAAGGGAAGTGGCTGTGGCCTTAATTAAGGTATAGCATCAGAATTTGCCTAGTGTGAAAATGGGAAACCACGGAAAACCATCTTAATGGCTGACGACGGTAGGATTTGAACCTACCGTCGTCAGCCCCCAAAAGCAAGCTCATAGAGACGCGGCACTAAACGCACGGCGAACTAGCTCGGACATCTTTGAAAATGTCTTTGTTTGCTATCAGCTGGGGATTTTTTAAATCATTATATTTTGTATAGGCTACCTGATATATACAGTACCCCACTGGTTTTCTGATTAAACATCTTTTTATTTAAGCTCACTTACTCACTGTCCACATACACCGGTGATCTCGTGATTCGATAATTGAAGTATCCTCTATCAGCTTACCAAACACATGGTAATCACATGGTGCTAAGTCTGGACTCTATGGAGGATGTAGCTATACATCCCACTTGAATTGCTGCAGCAACTGGCGCTCAAATTTCTCCGCTGCTTTTCTTTAATTACCTTATGCAACTGGTTCAACGTTTGATAATACAAAGCCCACTTGATGGTCAGCCAGTCGGATAGGCTAGAGAGCTGAGTTTAATTAATTGTCGAATGTCAACTAGTTATAAAACTACTGATGTATTAAACTAATACGGTAAATAGAATAACCTAATAGCCTACCTACTTACAAGCTAGGTACTTTGGAATTTTGTTTTGACTACCTTTATAACACTGCAAATAAATCCATCTATTATTTAGTGGGTATTATTTTCTAATGAGCTGAGCGCAAGAGTCCGTTATAGGGAATGATTCTTTCAGTGCGCCATGGCTCTGTATGTATCGCTAAAGCAGAAGTTCACCATTACCTTTCCTGCTGAAGGTTGGACCTTGGCCTTCTTTCGTGGTGGTGATGTGGTGTGCACCCATGCCATCGATGTTCTCTTTGTTTTGGGGGTGAAGTGGTGGACCCACATTTCATCCCCTGTGATGATTCACCGCAGAAACTCGTTGCCCTCCACAGAATACCGTTGCAAAAATACCAGTGACGATTAGAAACATTGTCTCTTGTAAACATCGGTGAGCAGACGTGAGACCCATCTTTGACACTGTTTACGAAATCCAAGGTGCTGGTGAACAATGGAGAACACACTGCCATACGAAATGTTCAGCATGCTGGCAATTTCCTGCAGTGTTTTGCGCTGATTCTCTCTAATGATCCCATCCATATGGTCAACATTTGCAATGGTACTGGACGTTGCGCGCCAGCCTTTGCGATATTCGTCCATAAGACTTGTGCGTCCAGCGCCAAATTACTTACACCTCTTTACAATACCTGGGCAAGAAACTGCACGCTTACCATATACAGCAGTGATTTCATGATGAATGTCCATGCAATTGAGCCGTTTAGCCCATAGAAATCTGATCGTTTCACGCATCTCCAATTTGGAGTGAACATCCAGTGACACGCCACTGAGCCTAGCCCACTCTGCAAGCACAACACGACAGGATACCATACCAACCTTCCTATCGGACATGTCAGCAGTTAGAGTAGCTTGCTCCGCATTTGCCACGCTCATGACAAACAGTGTGCTCTTGCGGTGAGCTAGTGTAACTTACTTTTTGATTTACCCTCATCTGTCATTCATGCATTTTTGTTAAAATCATATTTACACAGGAGTGTACAGGTGTTCTTGAAACATCTTGGTTTATTAAGTTTTCCAAATATTGGTGGGGGTAATTTTTCACTCCCGTCATTCTTAGTACATAACAACGCTGTCTCTGTGGCATTTATCTCCATCAACAGCATATGTCTTGGATGCGAGCAGATTGTAAAACACTCCTGAATCATCGGCGGTAAAAATATCCATAGTATCCTATCCTTCAAGAAGTCGAGGCAACATATTCTTTTTCCAGTACATAAATGTATCGTCATTAACTTCCGCACTCTCGCCGCACATGTTTTGGAACAAAAGATACTGCCATTTTTCAAAACGATCAAACCAGCCATTGGAAGCATGGAAATCGACTGAACCCACTTAGGTGCAAATTCTCGAGCTTTTTGTTTAAGTATGTTGCCATTCTCACTCCTTTTTCCCTCGGCCCATTTCATTAAAATGTTTTCAAGTTCTTCATATGGCGAAGAACAAGTATTCTTCCATATTTTTTGCCCCAGAACTGCACTCCACTTCTGCGGTCAGAATAGCTTCCTTCTGTTTCATCATGCCAAACAGCGTAGAGCAGGCATGTCAAGGTCAAGCATACGCCAGCCAAGCTGCTTGCAGGGTGTCTTTACTCCCATGCGGTTTCAGATGGCACATGCTGCACAGTATTCCTTTCTTCATTCCAAACAAAGTGCACTACCTCTCAATGACAGCTGTCTTCACCAATATCATTAAGAAGGTACCGTAAGTTGGATTATTAAATTTTCCAGTTATTAGTGGGAGTAATTTTTCACTCCCATCGCTGTTAGCACATAACAATGCTGAAATAATAATAATTAATAATAAACACTTTACTGATATACACAAAGACAATAGGATAGTAGGCTACTTAAATACTACACACATTAACCAAATATTAAACAAAGAATCAAATTCTGACATGTTCAAGATACATTAAATTAATTAAGACTATTCTCTTTGACAAAACAAAGGTGTGATGCAAGAACAAAAGCATTCTGCTGAGCATTTATCTATATCCTGGGCATCATGGTTTTGCTTCCTCCGAAAAGGAAAAAGAGTTGCCTAAAAGTGACCCATTCATGTTCACTGATTTCCTGAGCCCTGCTAATGTTTGCTGGCAATAAATCAGTTAGTGTTGGGCTTGATAGTGCTGACAGCCACACTATTTTCATTACTGCACTGAAGATGTATATCTGTTAGTTGAGACTGGAATCAAGATTTATTGATCTTCATCCCGGAAAAGAACTGTTCACATCAGTAAGTACTTCCAAAAATTGACAGGATTTCTGCCAAAAACTTTCAGAGTTGTGGGAAGTGTAATGGGACAAGTATTCAGTAAAAGTCAATAATTTCCCTTTTTTTTTGTACTCTTACTTCAGCCATGCATCACATATTAACTCTATAACTTCCAGTTGTAAATTCTGGGGTGCATCTTCTGGTTGAACACTAAACGGTATGGAAGAGAGCTGCAACTTTCTTTTCACAACATCAAGGTCCTGAAACCTCCTATTCTGTACTGATGTGCATGATACTGCTCGTAATGATGCCTAACATTAAAAAGTTATGCAGACGACATGCCTTTTGCACACTAAGCACTAAGCTTTTCCTGGTGTTTGTGACTTAGGAAACAGTGCGAACTTTCTGGGTCAAATCTACTGTAACTTTCCTCTTACCACTTTTAACTTGCATCATCCTTTCATTTCACGTGACACAAAGAGATCTGGTTTACAATTCCTGCTGTGAGCAAATGTACTGTCAGTCCAACTCCCCTCTCTCCTCCCTAGAGAGGAGAAGTTCTGTCTGCATGCGTGCAAGGTCATTTCTAGGCCGTGCAATGTCTCACTGTGGCACTGTTTGACATGCCTGGTGTAGAGGGTACCAAGTCACATATTTTTGCCATCTGTGACAAAGATACTTGGCTATCCCTTTCAGCATCACTAATGATATCAATTTTTGTTGAAGAGTCAGTTTCTTATGTTTAGCAGCCATAATGAACGTAGTCCGCTGTAACTCGCAGTACAACTCTTATCACAGACACAAATGTAACTCGTAGCACAACTTGCAAAAACACAGGAACAAAAACAGTGAATGAAGATGGTCTTGGTCTTCAGATCATACATTTGTTTTGGTAATCTGTTATCTCCTATGCGTCGCATATGTCCATACCATCTCAGTCGCTGCGCTGTTATTCTGTCCTGCAGTCTTACAACTTGAGCCTGCTTGCGGATTTCCTCATTATGGACTCTGTCCCTCCGTGTTTTACCAATCATGCTACGAACAAATCTCATTTCTGCTGCCTGGATTCTACTAACATCCTTATTTCTCATGGTCAATGTTTCGCAACCATACGTCAGGATTGGTTTCATATATGACTCTCTTACATTTTGTTGGTATTTTCTTGTTCCATATTATGCCTTTAACTATTTTGTAAAAGTTGCTACCTGCTTTAATTCTGTGGGAAATTTCCTTGTCTATAGAACCAGTATCAGAGATAACACTTCCAAGATATTTGAATTGATGGTTCATCTGTAGCTGTTTCCCCTCCATTTCAATGTGTCCCTTGGTTGTCCATATATCTTCATGACCATAACCTCACTTTTCTCTTGGCTGAAGATGAGTCCATATTCTTTAGCAGCTTCAGTCCAGGAGTTGATTTGTTCTTGAAGGTCTTCTTTAGAGAACGAACGAACAAACAAACAAACGAACAAACGAACGAACGGACGGACGATCCTGATCTGCATTTAGGGCAGTCGCCCAGGTGGCAGATTCCCTATCTGTTGTTTTCCTAGCCTTTTCTTAAATGACTTCAAAAAAATTGGAAATTTATTGAACATCTCCCTTGGTAAGTTATTCGAATCCCTAACTCCCCTTCCTGTAAATGAATATTTGCCCCAATTTGTCCTCTTCTATTCCAACTTCATCTTCATATTGTGGTCTTTCCTACTTTCAAAGACGCTACTCAAACTTATTTGTTTACTAATGTCATTCCACGCCATCTCTCCGCTGACAGCTCGGAACATACCACTTAGTTCAAAAACAATAAAGGTGTTCTTTAGTACACCTATTCAATACTTTTATTTTCACTTATAGTGGTTACATAAACAGACTATCAGTTTAATGGGACATGTTTCGCCCTCAATTCAGGGCATCTTCACCCTAAAAACAATCTTCAAGAGTACATCTAATATTAAATATGGAAGCTAAAAGTTTAGCTAGTTACTAAAATTCGCTACATAAAAAATGTGAAAAATGATACATTATACAAACATGTTAATGGAAACACTGTCAATGATTAAACTATAATCTTGTCGGAGACTAAAAATTCTTCCATTAAAATTCTAATTAAAATAGTTCATTTAAAATTGTTAGTGGAATACCAAAATGATAATAACATAATGCCAACGACATGAGGGCGTGAACACAAACACAAACATGAATGTCATAAATACAACATGTTCAAGGCCGCTGATGAATTCATGAGCATAAGGTGAAACTGAAGCATCAGTTGAACTATAGTAGAAGTGGCCCTTAGCACGGGTAGGCAATATTATTGTCTGAAACCTTTTCAGGAAATGTCAGTAGATACTGGAAAATGTTCTCTGTAAGAGAAGGAAAGGATGAATAAAGAAGTTGAACGCAAGGAGAGAATTCTGATTACGTAGTTTGGAACAGATGAGGACTTACATGTTAGTTGAAAGTTATTATTTGTTATCTACTGTTGTGTTGGTAGCTGGCCTTCTGTTGGCTCTGAGTCTCGTATTATAACTGTGCTGCAGAGGTGGTAGTGAACTCGCAGGGGATGGAATAGGGGAACGTGAAAGAGAGGAGAGGATGGGTGGAGTTAACTGTGATGAGGCTGACAAAGGGGCGGAGTCATCTGTTTTGCTGGAAGTAGGCCTAATATCTGTAGGTATGGGTGGAGTATTAGAGTATGAAGAATTAAATATATTAGATATCCTAAATTTATTTGAACTAACTGTCCTTAATACTTTTGGTGTTAATTCATGTAATGTGCTTTTACTGTCC
The DNA here is from genome assembly GCF_040414725.1 of Anabrus simplex. Taxonomy (NCBI): domain Eukaryota; kingdom Metazoa; phylum Arthropoda; class Insecta; order Orthoptera; family Tettigoniidae; genus Anabrus; species Anabrus simplex. The sequence goes on from NC_090267.1 coordinate 186,757,406, forward strand.
GTGATTTCATTAAGATTCTGTTCCTTATTACATGTCTGGTCTAAATACATTTTTAAACATACATTTTAGACATTTTTTATTAACAATCAGTATCTTACATATACATACAGAGGTAGTATAAGATACACATAAGGTAAACTTGTGTGTGGGCTTCAAAAATACAACAGCTAGATTATGTACATCATGGCATCTAGTGAATATAATTTACTCCATTATCATTTTGGTGATATTCAACTACAGTAATTTTATGAACTATTTTTCTGCCTTTGGTGTAATAGGCCTAAACAGGAAGCTGGAAAGGAGGGATATGGGTTAAGGAGAAGGTTGGTTTCTTAGTAGAGAAGAATAGTGTGCAAGTTTTTAAATATTATAATGGAAATTTATAAGTTGATCTACTTTGTAATAATTGATAATGAGCCACGTGAATAGCCTTTTCTTCAGGGTATTCTGATTGCCACTGATTACGTCTGCAGGTAATGCATTGTATATCCATGGTCCTAGACAACTTAGATTTCTTTGTCAAAGTAAAATGTTCCAGCGTGGTATACTTATTTCAGTTCTGTCTTGCAGCCTAGTGCAAATTTTTGGCTTGTGTTCTTTGCAGAAGAGCTTTAAATTTTTATGCATGTATAGGGTCACTGACTGCACAAATAACTGCTGTATGGTAAGTACCATGCTTTGCTGGAACAGTTTGTATTTTGGAAACATCAGTGGCTTTTTGTACATGAATTTCAGTATGTAGTTCTGGCATGTATTTACCTGAGCCAAGTGTGAATCAAGTATTCCATCCCAACTGTTAATTCCATATTGCAGTTGCGATTGAACTAAGGCAAAGTATACAGACTTCAAGGCTTTTGTTGAAATAACATTTCTAATTCTGTAAAATATATAAACAAGTTTCTGAAGTTCAAAGATTAAATTTGATGCATGAAAATTCCATTTCAGATAACTATCTATAGTTATCCCTAAGTATGAAACATGTATTGATTTCTGTAAAGTATAACAGTTGCAGCTTTCAGTATTTTTGCAAGTTGGTGTGTGGAGTTTTAGTGTTAGGTTGTCTGAGGGTTGCATAGTTTTATTATGTGAGAAGCAGAGGAATTTTGTTTTATTTTCATTTAAAGTAAGTAGGTGGTTGTTTAGCCATTTCTGAACTATGACTAGGGTTTCTTGGGCTCTGCTGAAGGTGTCCTCCCAAGTTTCACCCGTGACTGTGACTACCGTGTCATCAGCATATGAGTTAATTTTTGCATTACAGTTTAGCTCCCACAGATCATTGATATATAATAGAAAACGAATTGGTCCTAACACTGTTCCTTGGGGTACTCCGATTTTTACTTGAGCACTTTTACTTAGAGTATCCTTGATTCTTACCTTTTGTATTCTATTAGAAAGAAGGCTTTTAATTAGATTCTGAGGAATTCCACATAGATATATAAACTTTCTAGTTCATTCAACATTCTCCCTTTTTCTATGTTTCTAATTATTGCTAGGTCTTTCTTTATGGATTCAAATTGGTAACCAGTCTCCCTCATATACAAACTCATCGCTGAGTATTTCCTATGTTTTTCCGCGTTAACATGTTCCATGTATCTTGTCATAAAGCTTCTCCCAGTCTGTCAAACATATGAAAAAATACACTGTGTACATTTGAGTCTGTATAGTGCTGATCCCAAATAACGATTTTTGTCATAATTAACTTTTTTATGATTAAAGAATATGGATTGGTTAGTATTAGTAGTTCTAAAAGCTATATTAAAATCATGTTTCTTGAACATGTTAGTAATCTGGTATATAGCTGGATTATTAAAAGTGAATGAAGCATACTCAGTTTTTTTTTGTATCAGATTCGTGGATAACTTGTTCTTAATTTTAATGATCAATTTATTGATCATTTCTATCTTGAAACCATTCTGTTTAGCAAGGCACCTAATATAATTCAATTCTTTCTTCAAATTCTTGGGAGATAAAGGGATTCTAAGTGCTCTATAAATTAGACTGTGGAAAGATGCTTGTTTATGTGAATTCGGGTGTAAACAAAAATTGTTTATGGTTGTAGATGATTGTATCGGTTTTCTAAATATTTGGAAATCAAGAGTATTATCCTTACGTGTAACAGTCACATCTGTTAGCCTCATCACAGTGAATTCCACCCATCCTCTCCTCCCTTCCACACTCCGCTATTTCTTCCCCTCCGAGTTCACTACAGCCTCTGCAGCACAGTTATAATACGAGACTCAGAGCCAACAGAAGGCCAGCTACCAACACAACAGTAGATAACAAATAACAACTTTCAACTAACATGTAAGTCCTCATCTGTTCCAAACTACATAATCAGAATTCTCTCCTTGCTTTCAACTTCTTTATTCATCCTTTCCTTCTCTTACAGAGAACATTTTCCAGTATCTACTGACATTTCCTGAAAAGGTTTCAGACAATAATATTGCCTACCCGTGCTAAGGCCACTTCTACTATAGTTCAACTGATGCTTCAGTTTCACCTTATGCTCACAAATTCATCAGCGGCCTTGAACATGTTGTATTTATGACATTCATGTTTGTGTTTGTGTCCACGCCCTCATGTCGTTGGCATTATGTTATTATCATTTTGGTATTCCACTAACAATTTTAAATGAACTATTTTAATTAGAATTTTAATGGAAGAAGTTTTAGTCTCTGACAAGATTATAGTTTAATCATTGACAGTGTTTCCATTAACATGTTTGTATAATGTATCATTTTTTACATTTTTTATGTAGCGAATTTTAGTAACTAGCTAAACTTTTAGCTTCCATATTTAATATTAGATGTACTCTTGAAGATTGTTTTTAGGGTGAAGATGCCCTGAATTGAGGGCAAATTATGTCCCATTTAACTGATAGTCTGTTTATGTAACCACTATAAGTGAAAATAAAAGTATTGAATAGGTGTACTAAAGAACACCTTTATTGTTTTTGAACTGTAAATTTTCAATACAGACCAAAAATGAAATTTATAACATGTAACATACCACTTAGTCAAGCAGCTCGTTTTCTTTCTCTGTAGAATTCCATAGCGAAGCACGAGTACATCAGCTAGTTTTTAACTATGACAAAAACAGCTTTATTATTCTAATGCCACCCATTACTTTGGTTTCTCTATAGAGCTCATCTGGTTTTACCAGCACCACATCCAGGATATTTTTCCCTCTTGTTGGTTTCATCACTTTCTGAATCAGCTGTCCTTCCCATATTAGCTTATTTGCTATTTGTTGGTCATGTTTCCTGTCGTTCGCATTCCCTTCCCAATTGACATTTGGTAAATTCAGATCCCCCGCTACAATCACATTCCTTTCCATGTTGTTTCCCACATAGCTGATTATCTTATCAAATAATTCTGAATCCGTGTCAGCGCTACCCTTTCCCGGTCTGTACCCTCCAAAGACATCAAGTTACCTATTATCTTTAGAAATGAGCCTTACATCCGCGAACAAGATAACTTTCATTTTCTTACCTCCAATGGTTTGGTGAACTTTTCTCTGAATCTCATTCATCAAAGTGATGAAAAGAAGAGGAGACAAAACACCACCCTGTCTTAACCCAGATTTTATATCAAAGGTTTCAATCATTCCTACAGTTGTTTTGACTTTACTTCGGGTATCTTCATATAAATTCTTGATCCTGTGTATCATGTCATCCTGTATTCCAATTTACTTCAGTATTTCCCACACCTTCTCTCTGTTCACTGCATCAAATGCTTTCTTGATATCCAGAAAGGCTAACCACAAATCTTGGTTGTGTTCGTAGTATTTTTCCATAACTGACGGACTGTAAAGATTAAATTAGTTGTTGATCTCCTCTTCCTGAATCCATACTGTTCTTCGAAGAGGTTCTCTTCAATAAGGGGTCTAATTTCATGCTGTATAACTCTTTCATAAAGTCTACCAACTTGAGATGTTAAAGTGATGCCTGTATAGTTGAAACATTTCTTTCTATCTCCTTTCTTGAAAATTGGAATTATGATGCCTGTTTTCCAATCGACTGGTATGCCCCCTTCCTTCCAGATCTTACGAAAGAGTCTGTAGATCCAATGTTTTCCAGAAATGCTCATAGCATTGATCATTTCTCCTTAATTTCATCAGCACCAGCTGACTTTCCAGTTTTGATCCTTCCATTCCATTTCCAGGCATATTCTACATCACTCCATGTTAAGTCTAACCTGTTGTCAGAGGCAGAATTGCATGAGATAGTACTGGTACTTTTTTTTTTTTTGTAGGATATGTGCAATTAATCAAAATAAGTCCTCCAAGTCTCTTTAATCTTATCATCTTCAGTGATCAGATTTTCATTATCATCTCTTAGGTATTTGGAGTGTTCTTTATCTCTTTTTCTATCTCATCATCTCATTTAACATTTTCTTATTACCATTAACATCCTCTTTAAATTCTTCACTCCACTCGTTCAACCACTTCTCTCATTCTTCTGTAACAACTTGCTTTGCTTGTGTTTTAGTAATCCTGTGTAGTTCCTTATTATGGTCAGTCCGGTCCTTGAAATATTTTCTGAACATGTTGTTCTTGTTCAGGACAGCAGTTCTTGTTCTGTCATTCCACCATGGAGTTTCCTTCCATCTTCTTGTTCCACTTGTTCGTCCACATCCCTTCTCAGTTATCATTACTAGATTTTTTTCAGATCCTTCCATTCCTCCTCAACTGTTCTTACATCTGTCTTTGGCAGTACTGTTTTGATGTTTACTTGGAACTCTATTATTCTATCATTGTCCTTCAGCTTCCAAGTCTTGAGTTTCTTTACCTGTGTGGTTCTTACTTCTTTTAACTTGTTAAACCTGAAGTATCCAATGAGGAGTCTATGATCAATTTCCAGGGAGACACTAGGAATCATTTTTATGTCTAACAGTCTATTTTGTAGTTGTTTTTCAATCAAAAATACCCTATAAGCGATTCACTTTCTCCATCCTATCCATATCTTGTGACCTTATGGCTTTTTTGTTTGTGATACCATGAGCTCCCTCAGACAGAGATCAAGGAGTCTAGTTACTTCCGGGTTTCGTGGACACCATCCATGTGCTCCTAGAATACTTTCATATCCATTTCTCACAGTTCCTGTATTTTGGTCATTCATATCCCCTATGATAATTGTTCCATCTCCTCTTATTCTTTCCTCTATGTCTTCTTCAAAATGTTCTTTTTCATCTTCATAACCAGCCTGTGGTGCATAGCACTGAATGATGTTGATGTTCTGGGAAAAATCCAATTTCAGCATTATGTGAAGAATCCGATCAGAAACAAATTTTACTTTTACTACATGATCTTTCATTTGATGATCCATAACACCACCAACTCCATTTTTTGTTTGATATCCACCTGACCAGAATAGATGATATCCCTCTCTGAGTTCCTTTGATCCTTTTCCCTTCCACTTGGTTTCACTGAGACCATGTATGTTTATGTTCCTTGTTTTCATTAAGTCTACACATTCCTCTATTTTGCCAGTTAGTGTCAGAATGTTTAGCGTGGCAATTTTGATTACAGTCTCATATCGAGTTTTGTGTGTTCTCCTCTTTGGTTGTGATGAAGCAACGGGTATTGAGCTGTCATTAATATCATTACCAAGGAGGGAACTAGATTACAATCACAATGGTGATTACAATATTTCCATCCGAGGCCTCGTTTAGTTTTGAAAGCAATTCCAAATTATTCTGAAGCTGTCTTGCTGGGCCTATCACTTCCGAAGATTTTTCCGTCAGGGTTATCTCCCTTAGCCTTTAATAGTCCCCTATCAACCTGCAAAGCAGCAGGCCCTGAGTCAGTTCTCAGGGATCAGATATTGGCTCTCCTGCCAGATCCACCGTACCAGTGATTTTCACTTCCGCCTTCACTGCCGTTGAGGTCTTCACCTGTATCCCTGGGCATGGGTTCCATGTTATACCCCATGGGACTGGATCCCCAACTGAACTCAGCCATCCTATCATTCCGGCCTACTGAAGTGTAGGGTGCCCACCCCCGCGACGTGGACGCGCCAGACAGGAATTACTCAAGTGGAGGAATAGGGAAGGTGACCCTATCTCCCTTGAGCCGAGTTAATGGTTTTGTATGGTGCCACAACCAAAGGCATATCTGGATAATTTGACTTTGTTTTAGTGTTAGGATTGGCATCCATATAGTAGGACTGGTATTATATATTTTTCTAGGACTTCAGCCTTAAGGGTGAGTTTCTGAGTCCTATCAGTCAGTATGAACTTTAGAGACCAGAACCTCTTCCATGCTTGTCGTATTCACCGTTCAACCTCTTTCTCTGAACAATTTGAGAATGATATGTTCTGGCCAAGGTATTCCAGTGTGTCTTCACTTACGCTAATTGGGGCTTCCAATGCATTGGTCATCAACTTTGTTTTTCTTGGGTTCATTGTCAGGCCCGTTTCTTTGCTGGTGTTGTCTAATTCTATTATCATTTGTTCTAGCTCCATTACCGACTCTGCCACCAATACGATGTCTTCTGCAAATCAGAAGTGTGTTAGTCTTGCTCCATCTATTTTGATGCTGTATTTGTTTTCCCAGTCTAGTTTTCTGAAATGATTCTCCAGTAAGCACGTGAATAATTTTGGTGAGAGAGGGTCACCTTGCTTTACTCTTCTTTCTATCTTGATGTTCTTTCCTTCTCTTTCTGTTTTTATTCTGGCCTCACTACCATCGTAAACTTTATCCAGGAGACTGGTGTATTTGTTCTGGATACCTTGTTTGCTCAGTGCATCTAAAACGTATTCCTGTTCCATGGATTTGAATGGTTTATTGTAGCCCACAAATGTTATATATACATCCAGATTGAATTCTTGTGTTTTTTCGATCAGTTGATTCACTGCTTGTAGGTGGTCTGATGTGCTGTAATTTGTTCTAAATCCTGCTTATGTTACTGGTTGTTGTTCATCTAGTATCTTCGTCATTCTCTTGGTTAGGATCGCCATGAAAAGATTGTAAAGATTTACACTTAGTTTGATTGGTCTGTAGTTATTTACATCGTCTTTGGCTCCTTTTTTGTACAGAAGTATGATGATTCTTTGTCTCCACTCCCTTGGTATGTCTTCTGATTTGAGTATCTTGTTAAATAGCATAGTAAAGGCAAACTCGTGTCCTCATCCTGAGGTAGTGCAGCTCTTTTCAGGCACACCCCCATTGGAGGTGAGCTGCATGTACCATTTCAACCACATACCAGCCTTCCTGCCATTCTTAAATTTCTGGCAGTACCGGGAATCGAACCCGGGCCCCCGAGGATGGCAGCTAATAACACTAACCGTTACGCTACGGAGGCGGACAAATAGCATAGTGATGAATGGGGTTATGTCTTCTTCACCCCATTTTCGGAATTCATTGTAATTCCGACTTCCCCTGGAGATTTTGCATTCTTTGCTTCCCTTATGGCTGCTCTTGCTTCACTGGGTAGAATGGGTGGTATTTCTTTCTCAATGTTCTCTTTTGGCATCTTGTGATACTGTGTGCCATTTTGGAAGTTACTTGTAAGTTATATAATTTCCTGCAGAATTCTGTTGCTTGTGTCATTATCTGTTCTCTTGTGGCTTTTCTTTTACCATTGCTGTCTTTCATTCCCTGTATCCAATGTTTGTCCGGAGTTAATTACTTCCGAATCTTCTTTATTGATTTTGTGTTTTCCATGATTTCTTTGACCACTTCCATGTTGTGGTCTCTGATGTCTTTTTGGATTTCCCTTTTCGTTTGTTTATTGATTTTTGTATATTCGAGCCTTTTGCATTTGTTTTCTTTGGCTTGTAGTTTCAAACGTTCTCTTTCTTCGATCAGTCTTTTGGTGTTATCTTTAGTTTTATTCTATTTCTTATACTGTTTCCCGGCGTTGAGGATTGTTTGACTGAGAGGGATATGCAGTTAACAAGCTCTGTATAATATTGTTGTACCTTAAGATCTGCTTGTTGGTCGAGCTCTTGGAGGTTGTGTTGTAGTGCTTTTGTGTATTCTTCTTGATCCGTACTTTTGGGGCTTGGGGTTGACTTGTTGAAATAGTGCCTCTTTTCCTTCTTTATTCGCATTTTCAGTTGGACCATTCTGTGGTCTGTATTGAATTTTAGAGTATTGATTACTTGGGTGTCTTTTACCACTTCTATGCTATCAGCTAGGATGTAGTCTATTTCATTTTTGTTTTTTTCCATTCGGAATGATCCACGTCCATTTACTTTCTGGGTTTTTCTTGTAAAAGGTGTTTACAATTTTTAATCTTTGTCCTAGTGCAAACTGTATGAGTTTGTCTCCCCTTTCATTTCTTGTTCTGTATCCATATAGTCTCATGGGTTCTTCATCTTCGTATTCCTTTTTCCCTACTGGTACTTTGCTATCAAAGTCGCCAATTACGAATGTTTTGTTTGCTTTGTAGTCGGTTAGTTTGTCTTCTAGGAGCATGTAGAAGTCTTCGATCTCTCCTTCTGTGCTTGCCTTTGTGGGCATGTATACCTGTTTTATTGTAATTATGGTGTTTTTCATTTTTAGGGTTAATACCATGACTCTCTCTGAGATTCCTCTTATTTCCTGTATATTCTGTTTCAGATGGCTTTTAATGTCCTCTTGTTTCCCCTATGTAGCTAAAAATGTTGCCATTTTCTTTTTCCTTATATCTGCGCTGTATTATCTGACTTAGCTGAGGACTAGTATATCGAATTTTACGTTCTTGAGTGCATTTTGGAGTTCTAGTTCCTTGTCTTGCGTTCTTAGGGTTCTGACGTTTAATGTAGCTAGTATTAATTCGTCCTGATTGCATGTTGATTGTTGCTTGTTGTTTAAAGGGGCCTAACATCTAAGGTCATCGGCCCAAATGTGTTGATTGTTTGTGCTCTGAGGTTTGCCATTTTCCTTTCACCCGTTTTTTAAAATTCATTTCATTCCAGTGTATCCATTGGTCGTTCAGCATTATTTTCTGGTAACCCACTCTCACATCATTGTTACCCTTGTCCCTTTTCTTCCTTAGTTTCTGTCTGAATGATGCTTGGATTGCTGTCTCATTTCTGGTGAGGTCATCATCTATGTAGATATCTTGTCCCCTTAGTCAGTGTTTGTTTCTGACAATTTTTAATTTGTCAGAGAAATGTTCAAAACTGACTTTCACTATCTCCACTGTTTTTATCCTTGCCGACATAGGTTGTGTTACTTGCTGTCACTCCTGCTTCTACTCTGTCTAGTATTTTATTGATTTTGTCCTTCAGTTCATCTTTTTTGTCTTCTTCATTACAATATAGCAATAATAATAATAAACAAATATATTTACAGACTATATCTGTATTTGTTTACAATTGTACTACAGTATGCGAGTCTTCTGCACCTTTGCTATAGTCACACACACGCATTTTATAGGCAACGTATAAACATCAGACCATGCCGATATGCACATACTGCATATGTTATTGAGTACATTCAGTAGAACTCTGACGGCCTTATGTTGTGGATTTGGGAGCAGTAGTGCACTGAATGATAATGTTCCTAGATCAACTATTTGGAAAAGTCTTAGAAAACTTGGTGTACCAGAGTACCTTATTAGGAAGATCCAAATGCTATATAGTAATTGTAAAAGTTGTGTCAGAATTGGAGATGGTCACTCTGAATGGTTCAATACAACCAAAGGAGTACAACAGGGAAGTGCCTTGTCACCACTTCTATTCATAGCAGTTATGGATACCATTTTAAAGGAACTAAAAGGAAAAGGTAATAAAGATCTTCAGGCTCTGGTGTTTGCAGACGATGTGGCAATATGGGATGAAACAGAGGAGGGAGTGCAAAATAATCTGAATGCATGGTGTAAGAAGTTTGATGACTATGGAATGAAAGTGAACCCATCAAAAACAGTAGCATTAAAAATCAGCAGACATTATACAGAATGCAACATAAAAATACAGGACCACCAAGTTGAAGTAGTACACCAATTCAGTTATTTAGGAAGCGTAATCACTAGTAATAACAGAGCTGAGAGAGAAATAACAAACAGAGTAACCAAAGGCTCTAACTTTTACAGCATCGTTAGACACCTACTATGGGATCAGAAAGTCCCACAAAGAACAAAAATGACCCTGTACAAGTCATATTTCATTCCTATCCTTACATATTCTCTGGAAACCTGCACACTAACATCAAAGGATTATAGTAGGATTCAAGCCTGTGAAATGAAATTTCTTAGAACTGCCCTCCAAAAGACCCGACTTGATCATGTGAAAAATGATGAGATCCGATCTAACCTAGGTCTAAATGAATCGATGGAGGAAAGACTTAGGTCATCTAGACTTAAATGGTTTGGGCATGTTAAACGAATGAATAGCACAAGGTTACCATGTGCTTATTTGGAAAAGAGAATAACAGGTAGAAGACCAGCTGGAAGACCAAGAAGAAGATGGATGGACCAACTGAGGGAAGACGTGGAGAGAAGAGGATGGAATTGGGAATCTGTCTTGGACAACGAAATGTTTTTGAATAGGCAACTTTGGAAGACGCTCGTTTTCAAACACCCTACCCGGCTCGCTGGAAGGGCAAACCGATGATGATGATGATGAGTGCACTGAATGGACTCATTAGCCATTCACAACAGTGAATGAAACATATATACTCATGGAAGAGTGCATTAGGTCCATGCCAAGCATACTGTGTAAAGTGTAATTTTCTTGTGACCAATTAGGTCCCTCATTAGCTCAGTTGTAATCAGCAGTGAATTCATGAGAAGATAAAGTGCGAGCTGTTTCAAATCCCTTACTTCATGAGCATGTTGCCTCACATAAAAGTTTTCAGTGACTGGATGTTTATGTGGCCCTGAAAAGAGCAATTTGATGATCAGGTCTGGATGGGAACAGTATGGCCGGTGGAAGGGACTTGAGATACGTGAACACAAGTTCGCTAATGCAGTATGTGCTCGAAATGGTGACCTTAATTAATGCAAATTTGGGCACATCATTGAGCTGAGACTCTGACTTGCTGAAACATGTTAGATGTAATGGATCTGCAGGCCTTTGTAATTAGATTTCCAAGGCTCTCAGGATCTTCTGACTGTTGTGCAAAGACTATGCATTTTAAATTGCCCTATAAAAAGAAGTCCAATGATGTTAAATCTATGCATTTTGACTGGCCCTATAGAAAGAAGTCCAATGATGTTAAATCTGTTGATCTGGCAGGCCAGGGGACAGGTTCTCACTTCCTATCCATTGACCAGGGTGTGTAGCGTTCAGGTGGTTTCAGATGACTGCTGAATTGTGCCGTGGAGCTCCGTCATACTGAAACCACATCGTAACATGTTGTCCTAGATGTGCATCCTCTTAACAACAGTGGTAGTTGATGGCGGAGAAAATGTATGTAGTGGGCTTCTGTCAAATAGTCTTCAAAGAAATGTGGACCAATTACGTTGTTATCCAAAATAACACACCAAACATTTACTCTCCATTATACCTGAAATGCTGTCTCTTTTAGCCGGTGGGAAATGTCAACACTCTTATAATATATGTTGTGACAATTCATGGTACCAATATTGTGTCCAGCTCCATGGCTAAATGGTTAGCATGCTGGCCTTTGGTCACAGGGGTCCCGGGTTCGATTCCTGGCAGGGTCGAGAATTTTAACCTTAATTGGTTAATTTCGCTGGCACGGGGGCTGGGTGTATGTGTCGTCATCATCATCATTCCATCTTCATCACGACACGCAGGTCGCCTACGGGAGGCAAATCAAAAGACCTGCATCTGGCGAGCCGAACTTGTCCTCGGACACTCCCGGCACTAAAAGCCATTCCATTTCATTTTTTACCAATATTGTGAAACCTTGTTTCATTCAAAAACATTTTCGAAATTAATGTCCCACATGCCACTTGCCTCAGTAACCATTCACAAAAGTTGACCTGAGCTCCGAAATCTGCACTAAGGAGCTCCTGGTGTAGTTCCAGGTGACAGGGATGAAAGCTACTGTCATGCAAAATGCGTACTACAAATGACTGACTGATATTAGCTTGTTGAACTATTGCTGGTGTACTTGTGTGTGGGTTATGCGTGATAGCAGTCACATAACCTCTGCACTATCTCCAAAAGTCATGGAGCCCCTCTAAAAGAGGCATCGGGAGACTGATCCTGTTGTATGCAAACAGCGTTCCAAAAGACTAAAGTAACTCCAGCGGGTTTACATCTGTGTGGAATTCTCTCCTAGTAAATTAGTTGTGCTTGTAGTGCGTTCATTCTTGCTTCACTGTAAATTAGGAGCATATCATTGTACTCATCCATTGAATACATAGTGAAGGAATGAACAGCACTACCGAGACAACACACTACGGTATTTAAGTGGAGACAGTTAACATCAACATCCCAATAAAACATTGTCCTAATGGTTGAATGTTGCGCGAACAGGTGTTTGATAGCTGAATCTCTGATTGCAAAACAAAGACAAACAAAAAATCTTTCAAAATGAGATTCAAACCATCAGTGAAAGGCACGGGGGACAGTACCTATGCTAATGAGCAAACTGAGCCATGTTGACGACACGTCACACGTCTACAAAGCATATTTAATGTGTGTTCACTTCCTTTTCACCAAAGTTGAACACTTTAAATACTTCTGTATCATTGTTTTCAGCATTCCTTTTAAATTTTACATCAAATAATTTGGCATGATCCGTTAACATTATTGTTTGACAGACAGATGCATTTTGTAACCACCAGGTGCATGTGTGTTTTTACCATGATCTTGCAGAGGTGACGTCATCTAACCTAGATTTCTCTCAAGTTCTACTCAGTGCCGTGTTACAATATGACAGGTAGGCAATGGAATTTAGATCTTCCATACTCTTGACGTGTGAAGGGTGTTCAAAGATCTAAAATTCAAAGGGGCAAAAGACACACACTGTACACAATAACCGTAAAAATAAGTGGGTCATTTTAGTCAAAACCGTTTATTGCAACATCACTTTCAATGACGTATTGGATATAATGGCAAAATCTAACAGTCCTGTCTAAATCCTATATAAACTGTATTTAAAAAATTGGTTATAATGACATATTGTATAAAATGGCCTACTTTTATCACATTTTCGAAGAAATATAACGACTATAACGTTCAATGTTTATTTTTGTTTGGGAAAGCAAACGTTAGCATCACAAAAGAATTGGGAGTATCACACTGAATGATTTGTACAATTTGGAAGGACAGAGGGAACATCTCACTTAATAGACAAGACAGTGTGGAACATTATTGATCAATTATATTCCTCACTTATTATTTTATATTTTGATGACATAATATTGCTGTATGTACTGTGTAAACATTAGAAGGGAAATTCCTCGGTCCCACTCCACAAAACTGTTTTACAAATACAATACTTATTTCATTTATGTTTTTTGAAGTTTTAACTTTATTCTGTTAATTAACCATGTAAGTGTGCAGTCTAAAACTTGCGGATATGACATTTTTAGCAAGAACAAAATCGGTTTGAGCGACTATCGCTTATAACGACTGTTGGTTGGCAGCCCTTTCGGAGTTGCTACAACCAGTTTCGCCATAGTTATTTACCTTAAACCTTGGTTTTTATTAATTACACAATGCACTGTTTTGACTGTGCCCAGTGCACATTATTATCATCATCACCACCACCAAAGGTCAGTGTTAAGTTCTTTTTACAATACTTTTTGGCATTCTTCAAAACGTTGCCAATTTTTACATTTCAACAGAATTTCTCTGAATAGTTGTGACGTGAAAATGGGAACTAATATTTACTGGACATAACTGAATTATAACATCAAAACATTTACGAGATTTTTTTATTTTTATTTATCTGGCATGTCTGCTTGCGTATCGAGCCGTTATCTACATTATCGGCCATTGTTGGAACTGCTGCCTAACTGTGGAATTTACCATCAGCTTTTAATTCAAAACTATATCCCTAATTGTTACGTATTTGCTGGACATTTGGCTGGACTAATGCGATTCGCTGAATTGCCGTTTGATTTCTGCGCGCCTTAGCGGTGCGCACTTTGAATCGTGGGAATTTTGCCACTTCCGCCTTCTCTGTGAGAGAGACCAGTCGCTCTCTTGTGGTTGAGTATTCAACATGGCTACGTTAAGCCGAGCTGCTGAAGTGACATCGTTGCGGGATCGCAGCGCTTTAATAATGGAGCTTGACTCTGGAGGATAACTTCAACAACCTCAGGGCTATGCCCTTTAATTTTTTTAAATATTTCTCAGTGTGCTCCAGCCTTAATTCCTTGTTATTGGTGTAAGAAGAAAACTTCATATGAGTGTTTACCGTTAACTAGATGGGATGTGCAAAATGTGTTGTAAGGTGGATATCTTAACTCTATCCAAGTAAGTACTGTAAAGCATATATTATTAAAGTGACCTCGTACGGCCAAGGAGCACATCTTCGAAACGTCTGTTTGTTAATAAAAAAACTGTAAACGTCTGGTAACCAAATTTACTGTAACGGATAGGATTTAAATTTGTAAAAGTATGTAACAAAGTTTTACGGGAACTTGGAATCGCTAGGTATGCGTGTATGAGGCTGTAGTTCGTGGGTGTTGTTTATACTTACTGTGTTGTGGTTCGTATCTTGTTTGCCTACCCATTCTTGGTGATGTTATTATTATTATTATTTCCGTCGTGACCATTATTATTATTATTATTATTATTATTATTATTATTATTATTATTATTATTATTTTTCTATGTGTATTTTCCTCCCTATTTTTCTTCTTTGTTTAGAATTGACTTCCTACTGTGTTGCTTTTGCGTTTGCTGGCTGACAATGCCGTCCACACCTCATGTATGCATCTTAGCGTTATCCAAAGCCCCCCTCCATTCTAAATTATCTAAGCTGTTGGCGTACTGTTTAAAAATAGGTAAATGTAATTTCCTACTATAACCCATGGGAGTAATAATAATAATAATAATTATTATTATGATTTTAGTAAGGTCGAATCTGTGAAAAATTGAAATTTGCTGGTCGACATTTAATTTAATGTATGCCATTCTCTTAACGTTTACTTGTCACATCTATCCATTGTTTGAGTTCCTTGCCTTTGTGGATTATTACGTAAGGGTCATCCTTTTTTTTTATCTTATCTGATGACACGTTATTAATTTTGGTGGCCTTGATGATTATAATGAGATGATGGTTTGGCGTCGGTAAATGTTGCTCCGGGTGTGTGCTTCGAGCTCTGTTGTTGTGTGGGCACGCATTGTGTATCTTTTCCTTTGATATTTTCTTATTTGGTTGGGATCATTATCCACCTTGTTTATTATTATTTAATCTGGTTTCCTATAATTGTGTAGTTTTTTTTACTCGCGGTTGGAGCCACTGATTTATTATTATTATACTCTTTGGTGTGTGTTTTTTTTGGGGGCGTGTGTCCTCTTAATTGTAGTGTAGCAAATTTCAGTTTGAAACAAATTTTATATCGCGGGCTCGCATATCGGTTGCAACAAAATTTTAGATTAAATTTTTAATCTTTCCATACATAAGGTAACGAGTTAATTATGAATTTCAAACTTTGATTTTGGTGGAAGCCAATGTTAATTTTATGTAAGCTTCATTTCATCTTAATTTCAATTTTATTTTAAAATACTGTTTCTCTCATTTAGTTTAATTGCATTTTAAATTTTTGAAAAAAGAAATATATATATTTATTGTTCTTATTTTATACCATTTTCAAATTAAATTTACATAGTAAATTTTCTTCATTTTAAATTTATCTCGTGTGTCATTTGGTAGCTAGCAATATTTACCTGGCAACCTGTCAAAGTTATGTAAGACCCTGGCCTTTTAATTCTCGCCTTTGCCCTCCACGCTTCATATTTTATGCTACTGCCCTTACGGTAAGTATTGTGCTTGTTTTCTTCTTGATGTTTGTGCTTTTCATTTGGATGTTTTGTTTACTAATTGGTAAGGTTGCAGTAGTGATTGGTAGCAGAGCGTGGTTACTACATTGTTATTGTTGTTGTTGTCCTAACACCTTGATAAGTTGCCCAGGTCAACATTGCTAGTTGCTAAAAATAAAATAACAGGTATTTAAACTTGTATTTGTAAGACCAAGTGTAAAGTCTAATCTAACTGTTGTCTGTTTCATGTCAATCATGGAGTCTCGCCCCTTGCCAGTTCCTAGAATGTTGGGGAAGCTGGAGTTAAGCTATGAGGTGCAGATTCGCGGTAGGAAGCCATCCGGTACTATCCAGGGTGACGTAGAATTACTTTCAGAAATTGCTGATCTCCCCATTGTTGTACCTGACATGTCAGAAGCAGAGATTGGTGAGTCTGTTTTGTTCATTACTGATCCCTTAGATGAAATAAGTGAATTAACTGAAGCCTTTAAAACATCTCAACCTTCAGAGTACCAGGTACAGAGACAAATAGCTCGTGTAACGCATTACACGAATCGCCTCCAGGATCTGTTTACCTTAAAAATGGATCGGTCCACTCTAAACCAATGTACTGTGTTGCTAACTAAGGCTGTTAACATATCTGCTGATTTGAATATCATCATGCAAACGCTTAAATTGGGGAATATTAATATTAATGCTGGTTCTCAAGATAATGACCCCAATGTTTCTGCTGCTGATGATTTTAACCAACCCATTTCTAGCTCTGTTTTGGGTAATCACTCATTAGCTGCTTTTCATGGCCAACCTGTATTATTGGTTGATAATCCTGGCATGCTAAGGTGCGATAATGTGAACCCTGGTGGTGAGTTGCTTAAAAGAGTGAACAAGTTGTCCATTGATTCGATTAATGAAACTGTGTCCTTTTTAAGATTACTGGTTGAAGTAAAAGAGACCACAAATTGTTTTAACCTTAGCTCTTCCAGTGTATTCCGAACCCTATTTTCCCATTGTGTTGGTATCCTTAAATCTGAGATCTTAGAAGCTTGTTTGGGTGATACTACCTTGGACCAATTTCATGATGGAATTTTAAGGAAGATTATACCTTTCAGAGCGCTCAGGGATTTAACAGCAAAACACTGTTTTCAGGTACAGTTGTATTCTGAAAGCCTGTTTAACTATGTCAATGACCTAAAGTTTTATTGTAATGTGTTCAGGCTATCTATTGATGAGGCAAATATGGTAGATAGTATAATGAGTGGTGTATCTCCTGAGTACCGTTCATACCTGTCCTTTAGGAAATGTCCTGAAACCTTTAGTGAGCTGAAAGTGGCTTGTATTAAAGCTGTAGAAGCCAAACATGGTGATAGTTGTAGACCTGTTAATGTACCCCCTCCAACTGGTCCTTCTCCTAGGCAGTCCTCTGGTCTGAACACCAGTAGTTTAGGTGCTGTTTCAAAAAAATGTTTTGCTTGTGGGTCTAAAGACCATCTGAGGAACAAATGCCCATTGGTAAAGAGGAAGAATTTGCCTACTAGTAATTTTCCTAGCCCCCAATTTCAAGGTATTGCTTACCCCGTACCAAATTATCCTCCTCCCTCTACTAATTTCAATCCGAGTAACACTAATCAACGCTTCTGACTAGATGAAAGCACTGATGACGCAAGGCTCTCTATGAATAATTTGAATAACCGTGATAATACATATGTCTATGATAATGATGTTGTTTGTCCTGGTGACTGTAAAAGTATTTCAGGGAGTGTGCATTCTAAAATTCCGATTATCGCTGTAGAAATCAATAATGAGCCTACATTTGCACTGGTGGACTCTGGCAGTGTTACCTCTGCTATTAATTGGTCTTGGTTTTCTAAAAATCAATCTGTCTGTAAATTTCCGAACCTTGAGCCCCTTTCAACTGTATTTCATGCCGCAAACGGCTCTGTCTTGAATGTTAAAGGTTATGTAAAGGTCAAAATTCGTATTAATCATTTCACCTGGAAATTTAATTTCATTGTAGTCGAAGGGTTATCGCATGATGTAATTCTTGGTTACGACTTTGCTGTTCACGTAGGATTAATTCTTGATGCCCATAATCGTCTGTCTTTCAAGTTTTGTACTGATTATGCTCTGCCATTGGTCGATTATCTCCCTTGTCCTGGTAAACATCTCTGTTCTATTGATGCACATGACCAAGTTACTGAGGAAAAGTGTGACCTGAGTCATTTAACTAGTGAACAAGCTCAACTGATACATGAATTGTGTGATGAATTTCCTGAGGTATTCACAGATAAGCTAGGGGTAACTAATGTGCTTGAGTATAAAATTGATGTGAGTGACACTATTCCTGTTCGTTCTCCCCCCTATCGTCTATCTCCCCCACATATGAAGGTTCTGAAGGAAATTATTGATAAGATGCTTGAAGAAGGAGTTATCAGGCCTTCGACTTCTGCTTATGCGTCCCCCATCTTCCTAGTCCCTAAACCTCAAGGTGGGTTCAGGCCTGTAATCGACTACCGATCTCTCAATAAGAAGATTGTCTTGCAATCAATTCCACTACCTGACTTGCATACTTGCTTTTCATTCTTCTATGGTGTTAAATTTTATTCTGTATTTGATCTCAATCAGACGTATCACCAGATCCCTCTGGCCGAGGAAAGTAAGCATTTAACCGCATTTATCACGGACTGGAACTTATACGAGTACGAACGAATCCCGTTTGGCCTGAGTACGGGCGCAGCCGTGTTGTCGAGACTACTAGATTCCATATTGTCTGACATTAAGTTCAGGTTTGTGTACAATTATCTTGACGATGTTGTTGTGTACCCGGAAACCTTTGAGGAACATCTCTCTCATATCAGGGAAGTGGTTCGTCGCTTTAAGCAAGCTGGTCTCAATGTCAAATGATCTAAGGTTTCCTTTGCGCAGCCTCGTATGTCTTTCCTGGGTCATATCGTATCACATAATGGTGTAGCTGTGGATCAGAGTAGAACCCAAGCCATCTATGATTTTCCCGTACCTAAGGATCAGAAGGGAATAGCCCGCTTCGTTGGTATGGCCAATTTTTTCCGAAAATTTATCCCAAATTTTGCCCAAATTGCTGCTCCCCTTAATGCCCTTCGGCGTAAGGATGTTAAATTTGTCTGTAAGGACCTCAACAAATTGCTTTTGATAAACTTAAATCTGCTCTGGCAAACGCTCCTGTTTTGGCGATTCCTAACTTCTCAAAACCTTTCATAATTCAAACTGATGCTTCTGGTTCTGCCATTGCTGGTGTCCTTCTCCAAGAAGATGAGCTAGGTAGGAGACCCACTGCCTATGCCTCGCGTACCCTGAATTCTGATGAAATGAAGTATTCCGTATACGAACTTGAATGTTTAACTGTTATTTTTTTCCTTGAAAAGTTTCGCATGTATGTAGAACACTCTAAATTTCTTCTTGAAACTGACAACATGGCACTTAGTTGGGTATTAAATAGACCTAAGCGCAGGTAGGTTGACCCGTTGGGCAATCCGCATCTCCACCTTTAATTTTGATGTTCGCCACATCCGTGATACTGAAAATGTTGTAGCTGATGGATTGAGTAGGATGTTTGGTGAAAAGCCTCCTGACCCTCCTGATTTTGACGTCAATTCCCTTCCTAACCATTCTGCATGCCAATCCAATTGCATTAATGCTATCTTGACTGACTCCCCGTTGCTGTTCTAAGATATGTTTTTTTTTTGCTAGTTGCTTTACGTCGCACCGACACAGATAGGTCTTGTGGCGACGATGGGATAGGAAAGGCCTAGGAGTTGGAAGGAAGCGGCCGTGGCCTTAATTAAGGTACAGCCCCAGCATTTGCCTGGTGTGAAAATGGGAAACCACGGAAAACCATCTTCAGGGCTGCCGACAGTGGGGTTCGAACCTATTATCTCCCGAATACTGGATACTGGCCGCACTTAAGCGACTGCAGCTATCGAGCTCGGTCTATGATATGTCTGCAAGCTAGTGATCCTGAAATTTGTTCCATTGTTAAGCAACTTAAAGATGGTAATGTTGTTAAGCCTTATAAGCTTGTTAACAATGTCCTATGTTGCAAGGCCAGACATGACAATAAGTACAAAATCATGTGTCCTCAAATCCTCATCCCTGGAATCTTTAAGTATTACCATGACTCCCCCATGGGAGGACATTTAGGTGTTTTCAAAACTCGTCAAAAGATACGAACGCATTTCATATGGAAGAATATGGATTTTCACATTAGGGAAATGGTCAAGGCTTGTAGGCTATGCAGTATAAGTAAACCTAGTTTGAATACCCGTGTTGGGTTGTTGTCCTCATCTCACCCTACTAAACCAATGGAGAGACTGTTCATTGATTATGTCGGAGCGTTCCCATTAAGCTCTAAAGGAAATCGATTTGCACTAGTGTGTGTTGACGGTTTTACCCGTTTTACTTGGATTTTCCCGACGAGAAAGATGGATGCTCAGACCACTATATCCTGTCTCAATTCGATCTTTTCTGTATTTGGTCCTCCTAAGTTTATTGTGTCTGACAATGCTAGATCATTTGCCTGTAACCTGTTTAGGAAGTTCTGCTTTGATCTCTCCATATCTCACGTCACCACTACACCTTACTATCCCAACCCCAGTTTTGCTGAAAGAGTTAACCGCAACTTACGTGCTGCCCTCATTGCATACCATCATAACCGACAATCTAAATGGGATTCTTGTATTCATTGGCTTACTTAAGCGTTTAATTCATCTGTTCACGAATCTCATGGCCAAACACCCATGTCTTTAATGCTTGGATTTACCCCATTTTCCCCCATCTCTAATGCGTTTAACATTGATTCTCTCCTCCCCGACGATCCAGATCCGGAGGAGATTCGTAAAATGTGGAACAGAGCTAGAGCTAAACTTGTTGTTTCCTATGATAACGTGCAAAAGAAGTATGACAAAGGACGCAGGCCTACCAATCTATCTGTGGGTGACACTGTTTTTGTTAAGTCTTATCCTAGTAGTAAAGCTGTAAATAAATTTTCTGCTAAATTAGCAGCTCGTTATCACGGTCCTCGTACGGTATTAGAGTTCTTAACTCCAGTATCCTTGTTAGTTAACGACCCTATTGCCAAACGCATTAGACGTGTACACTTGAGTCCAATTAAGCCCACTTAATCATCAAAATTTTGTAAACATATTTATGGTCATGTAAACTGAATTTCTTTAAAAATTGCGTTTAATAATTTTCTTCAAAATTATGTAACTTACTCACACGCAAGATACATTGTCAGATATTACTATCGATGACAGACTATGTAAATTATTATGATTATAAACTTCAAGAGACATCAAAACTTATACATCTAAATTTTCAACAGTATCCTCCTTCAGACATTTTCGAGTGCTACTTCGTTTTGGCTGTTCGAGTGATTAGTTATATGCCATGCCACGACGCCATTAATGCATGTGTTGTTTATTTCGACCTGCAAAATTATTTACGGTCTTTGGAACATTATTCTGTGCTCCCACATATTTTGTTGCAGTTTGTTTTGCGCGCGCCCTTTTCCAGCCATGCAACTATTTTAAGAGAGCAAGAATGTGTGATACCTATGGTTGCCTACTACACTCTGTACTGGTATGATAATCCTACTCTGTGTCATGTGCTGTCAACTTGTGTGGTGTGTGATGAGACGCTGGCCACGTTGCATCCCATTCTGTTCACACTCAACATGTTAATCTGCTAGTATTGTGTGAAGGTCAACATTCCTGCAACCAAGTAAGACCATTCCTTGTTATTTGAACTTGAAAAATTTGGTGTGTCTCTACCTGTATCCAACGTATGAAGATTTGTTTGGACATTGAAATTATACCTATGGCATGCTATCCATTGTTTTGGACTTGTGCCTCCCCTGTGTTCTGGGTTCGGGAGGGGAGGACTGTGACGTGAAAATGGGAACTAATATTTACTGGACATAACTGAATTATAACATCAAAACATTTACGAGATTTTTTTATTTTTATTTATCTGGCATGTCTGCTTGCGTATCGAGCCGTTATCTACATTATCGGCCATTGTTGGAACTGCTGCCTAACTGTGGAATTTACCATCAGCTTTTAATTTGGCTGGACTAATGTGATTCGCTGAATTGCCGTTTGATTTCTGCGCGCCTTAGCAGTGCGCGCTTTGAATCATGGGAATTTTGCCACTTCCGCCTTCTCTGTGAGAGAGACCAGTCGCTCTCTTGTGGTTGAGTATTCAACATGGCTACATTAAGCCGAGCTGCTGAAGTGACATCGTTGCGGGATCGCAACGCTTTAATAATGGAGCTTGACTCTGGAGGATAACTTCAACAATCTCAGGGCTATACCCTTTAATTTTTTTAAAATATTTCTCAGTGTGCTCCAGCCTTAATTCCTTGTTATTGGTGTAAGAAGAAAACTTCATATGAGTGTTTACCGTTAACTAGATGGGATGTGCAAAATGTGTTGTAAGGTGGATATCTTAACTCTACCCAAGTAAGTACTGTAAAGCATATATTATTAAAGTGACCTCGTACGGCCAAGGAGCACATCTTCGAAACGTCTGTTTGTTAATAAAAAAAACTGTAAACGTCTGGTAACCAAATTTACTGTAACGGATAGGATTTAAATTTGTAAAAGTATGTAACAAAGTTTTACGGGAATTTGGAATCGCTAGGTATGCGTGTATGAGGCTGTAGTTCGTGGGTGTTGTTTATACTTACTGTGTTGTGGTTCGTATCTTGTTTGCCTACCCATTCTTGGTGATGTTATTATTATTATTTCCGTCGTGACCATTATTATTATTATTATTATTATTATTATTATTATTTTTCTATGTGTATTTTCCTCCCTATTTTTCTCCTTTGTTTGGAATTGCCTTCCTACTGTGTTGCTTTTGCATTTGCTGGCTGACAATTTGTAATTTGTATGAGATCGTTATTTGCATTGTCGGGACTTTAATTAAATGACACCTCATGTATGCATCTTAGCGTTATCCAAAGCCCCCTCCATTCTAAATTATCTAAGCTGTTGGCGTACTGTTTAAAAATAGGTAAATGTAATTTCCTACTATAACCCATGGGAGTAATAATAATAATAATTATTATTATTATTATGATTTTAGTAAGGTCGAATCTGTGAAAAATTGAAATTTGCTGGTCGACATTTAATTTAATGTATGCCATTCTCTTAACGTTTACTTGTCACATCTATCCATTGTTTGAGTTCCTTGCCTTTGTGGATTATTACGTAAGGGTCATCCTTTTTTTTATCTTATCTGATGACACGTTATTAATTTTGGTGGCTTTGATGATTATGAGATGATGGGCTTGGCGTCGGTAAATGTTGCTCCGGGTGTGTGCTTCGAGTTCTGTTGTTGTGTGGGCACGCATTGTGTATCTTTTCCTTTGATATTTTCTTATTTGGTTGGGATCATTATCCACCTTGTTTACTATTATTTAATCTGGTTTCCTTTAATTGTGTAGTTTTTTTTACTTGCGATTGGAGCCACTGATTTATTATTATTATACTCTTTGGTGTGTGTTTTTTTTGGGGGCGTGTGTCCTCTTATTTGTAGTGTAGCAAATTTCAGTTTGAAACAGATTTTATATCGCGGGCCTGCATATCGGTTGCAACCAAATTTTAAGATTAAATTTTTAATCTTTCCGTTCATAAGGTAACGAGTTAGTTATGAATTTCAAACTTTGATTTTGGTGGAAGCCAATGTTAATTTTATGTAAGCTTCATTTCATCTTAATTTCAATTTTATTTTAAAATACTGTTTCTCTCATTTAGTTTAATTGCATTTTAAATTTTTGGAAAAAGAAATATATATATATATTTATTGTTCTTATTTTATACCATTTTCAAATTAAAGTTACATAGTAAATTTTCTTCATTTTAAATTTATCTCGTGTGTCATTTGGTAGCTAGCAATATTTACCTGGCAACCTGTCAAAGTTATGTAAGACCCTGGCCTTTTAATTCTCGCCTTTGCCCTCCACGCTTCATATTTTATGCTACTGCCCTTACGGTAAGTATTGTGCTTGTTTTCTGCTTGATGTTTGTGCTTTTCATTTGGATGTTTTGTTTACTAATTGGTAAGGTTGCAATAGTAATAAAGGGGACATTGACTTATCTTACTTCATAAACTTACTACGAAACGTTCTCTTGCCATCACTGACCACTTTCCTCTCATTATTAATGTGTGTTTCCACCCCTGGCGACGATGACAGACTCGTGCAATGTGGCATGCTACCTACAAGGTTCTGTATCATTTCCTAGGGAATGTGCATCCATTCCCCCTCTAGTGCTGGTCTAATTTCATTCAGGGTGTCAAAATTTTGCCCAGTCAAATCCCATACGTGCTCAATGGGACTGAGGTTTGGGGTACGAGCTGGCCAGTTCAGGGTTTGTATCCCAATGTTGCAAAAGGATTCCAACATACAGGTGACATGGAGACGGGCACTGTTGTGCATCAGTTTTGCCTACAAATGGTGCAAAGGGGATTACAGGGTCTTTTAACATCTCCTTGATGTACCGGTATGCATTCAGAACACCTTCATCAATGATGACAAGCTTTGTCTGCACTCAAAGCCGATACCATTCCACACCATGAAGGAACCACTTCCAAGCGACATCCTCTTGGAGATACTGCAGGGCGAGCATTGTTTCCAGGCCTTCTCCATATTTTCAGTACACCATCAGCTGACCACAGACAAAATGTCAACTCAGCACTGATCACTGCTTTACCGTTCAGGTTTGGTATTGACATGCATGTTACAATTGCGCTGCTGGGTGTTGGGGAGTAAGTTGTTCCAGAGTGATGGGCTTTCTTAACTTCCAATTGGCCTCTAGAAGTCTTTATCTCACAGTCCTCTCATTTATAGCGATGATTCTTACTGGCCTTGAGATGATTTCTGATTTCTCTTGCAAAACCTGAAGGACCAGCAAACCTATCATCCCAGGCAATTGTAGACCTCCAGCAGCCTGATCCATGCCATCTGTGATAGCTTCTGCTCTGGTATCGCAAAAGTTTTAAATCTTAAAAGGTTGTACTGCACCAATCAGTGCCTAGTATTTAGGGCTGAACAGCAGTTCATGGAGTGTCCTTTATGATCTCTATTTCTTATCTCTCATCTTCCAATTGTTGAGTACAGGTCTCTTATAAAACCTCCCTTAACAGAACTCGTCTCTGTATGTTGGTGTTTATTTGTTTCCAATCCAATTTTTTCAGAATGATCCTCTTCTTTTGCTGATTGGTGTTAGTGAAGGCAAGAAGTCTTCACAGCTCTACCACAGTCTTGTACTAAGAAGGCATTATTAGCGACAATTATGTGGGCAAAATGGGTGAGGAAATCAGTGTGCAACAAACTGCCTGAAAAAAAACACCAAACCAAACCCACAAACAAAAAATACTGGCCTCTAGCAGTTTTTATCTTACAGTCCTATCATTTATAGTAACGATTTTTACTGGCGTTGAGATGATTTCTGACTTCTCTTGCAAAACCTGAAGGACTGCAAACCTATCATCCCAGGCAATTGTAGACCTCTAGCAGCCTTATTCACGCCATCTCTGATAGCTTCTGCTCTGGTATCGCAGAAGTTTTAAAAACTTAAAAGGTTTTATTGCACCAATTGGTGCCTAGTATTTACAGTTTCTTCATAAGTCAGCCACCAAGCTCGATAGCTGCAGTCGCTTAAGTGTGGCCAGTATCCAGTATTCGGGAGATAGTGGGTTCGAACCCCACTGTCGGCAGCCCTGAAGATTGTTTTCCGTGGTTTCCCATTTTTACACCAGGCAAATGCTGGGGCTGTACCTTAATTAAGGCCATGACCGATTCCTTCCCACTACTAGCCCTTTCCTGTCCCATCGTCGCAATAAGACCTATCTGTGTCAATGCGACATAAAGCAACTTGCAAAAAAAATATAAGTCAGCCTGATTAACAGCCTAGAAACTATCTTTGATTTATTACATTTATATACTCAACAACAGGACTGTATCACAAGTCATCCAGTTTTATACAGTACTTGTGTTCCATCTAGCTAATTTGATATCCAGTGTACTGCAAAGATTGTCAAAGGGAATGTCCAAGCTAAACATCCAGAAATCCCCTCTGTTCATAGCTTAGCACTGTTAAAATAATTTTTCATGTTTTTGTATATGAGAAACAATCTGATGCATAACACCTAGTAATATAAAGGTTAAAAAGAAAAGAGAGAAAGGCTAATTTTTAAAATGTATATATACATAAAAATAATTTATTTTGCATACAAATAAAGCATAAAATGTTATCATAGATGTGTGACATTCAATTTTTGAAATGACATTCGAAAACAGACTGTAGTTAACAAAAACAGAATTTTCTTTTGAAAACATTTTGTTCAAATATAATTCACAAACTGAACATTACCACTAATAAAACAAATATCTGCATTTTCAATGTTTATGAAGGAAAAACACAAAGAAGTGCATTAAAACTACAATTTAGGATATATATATGATTGTAACACTATCAAAAATTACAGGATAATAACACAAAGGCTAATACATACTTAACAATCATTTTCTGACTAGCTTTGTACAAATATCAATAGATACTGAAAAAAAAGTATAACACTTGGATATTTTCAAATAATATGAATTTAATGAACCCAAAATTTAGTTATAAAATACAATAACTCCTCTTCTGCTTCTTCCACTGTTTTTCCAACACCCTGATAGGGTCATGGGTGCAAACTATGTTGCACAATAGGTCTTGGCTCTGTTTTATGGCTGGATGACCTTCCTGACTTCACCCCTATGTGTAGGGATGTATCCAGCATTGCTTGTTTCTGTGGTGGTTAGTAAAAAGGTGAGTTGTACGTATATGAAGAGGTGTGTATCGGGACAAAGACAAACACCCAGTCCTCAAGATGGAGTTAGCCAGGAGTGGTTAAAATGCCTCACCCAGCTGGGAATCAAAACAAGGACCCCTCTGATCTGGAGGCAACAATAATGACTATTTCAGCCAAGGAGCTGGATATATAATCAATACAAAAATTAATAAAAATTACATTATAATGATCACAATTGTGAAATACATTTTAGAAACAATTTCTCCTAACAATTATGCTTTTTTTGGCTGGCAGTGTATTTCAAATTTTGCATTCACAAGTGAACCTTATGCTAAAGCACAATGAGAAGTATGATTCTCTAGAGATTTCTTTCTCCTTTTAGCCTGAATAATTTTAATTATTGTGAAGTTTATTTTTATATCAGCCATTTGCTTCATAAAGTAGTTGTATTCAGAGATAGGAAAAGTTCCACAGTGGTTTTACAGAATATTTGATAAGGCTCCTTTTTGAAACAGATTATTTGGTATGTGTAGGGATGTATCCAGCATTGCTTGTTTCTGTGGTGGTTAGTAAAAAGGTGAGTTGTACGTATATGAAGAGGTGTGTATCGGGACAAAGACAAACACCCAGTCCTCAAGATGGAGTTAGCCAGGAGTGGTTAAAATGCCTCACCCAGCTGGGAATCAAAACAAGGACCCCTCTGATCTGGAGGCAACAATAATGACTATTTCAGCCAAGGAGCTGGATATATAATCAATACAAAAATTAATAAAAATTACATTATAATGATCACAATTGTGAAATACATTTTAGAAACAATTTCTCCTAACAATTATGCTTTTTTTGGCTGGCAGTGTATTTCAAATTTTGCATTCACAAGTGAACCTTATGCTAAAGCACAATGAGAAGTATGATTCTCTAGAGATTTCTTTCTCCTTTTAGCCTGAATAATTTTAATTATTGTGAAGTTTATTTTTATATCAGCCATTTGCTTCATAAAGTAGTTGTATTCAGAGATAGGAAAAGTTCCACAGTGGTTTTACAGAATATTTGATAAGGCTCCTTTTTGAAACAGATTATTTGGTATGCTAATGAATCATACTCTCATTAAATCCATTATGGAAGATGAACGAATCAATATAGATTATTAGTAAACAATGGTATAAATTCAAAATTTTCGTATTAATGTACATAAGATCTTTAAATTGATTCCACAAAAGAACCAGAAATATTTCAAAACAGGAATAAAGTAAATATGTTTTGTTGAAGTCTGAGCTTGAAATGATTTATCAAGTGCTCCCTTCGTCCACAATCTGAACAGTACATTAAATTTCTTCTTATAACAAAATAATTTGTAGATAAATTTGCACTAAAAATGCTCACAAGGAAAAGGAAAAAGTCGACAAATTAAGCAAAAGCACAAGAAATATTTCAAAACAGGAATAAAGTAAATATGTTTTGTTGAAGTCTGAGCTTGAAATGATTTATCAAGTGCTCCCTTCGTCCACAATCTGAACAGTACATTAAATTTCTTCCTATAACAAAATCATTTGTAGATAAATTTGCCCTAAAAATGCTCACAAGGAAAGGTCAACAAATTAAGCAAAAGCACAAGAAATATTTCAAAACAGGAATAAAGTAAATATGTTTTGTTGAAGTCTGAGCTTGAAACCATCAAGAAGTACATGATTTTGTCATTATTGTCATCATCATCATCATCATCATCACCACCACCACCACCACCAACACGACCAACACTTCCCCTTATTCATATGTAGCTGGGTTGGGTAAAATATGGTTCCTTTCTTTGTTATGCCATCTTTCCAATACTTCTCATTTTTCACCCTGAACCAGAGCAGGTTCTGTTGCTTTAGACTGTTCTCGTACAGTAAATTATTTATTGTGTATTTATAAATCCTATAGAACCCTCTTTCTGTCTGTACTTTTTGAATACTAACCTGATACTTGATTTTTATACTGAACAAGACGAGTAAAGTCTATCTTCAGTTTAGTTTGTGTGTGTTTATCTGTTTGCAACAGCATAATGGGAAAATGGTTGGGTAAATTTTCATGAAACTCCTTATTTTAGGTTAGTGGGATAAGAGTGGGTAATATCTTAGCTATGCTGTTAAAAAAAATTCAGCTTCAGAGGAAGCGTAAAATGTAAAACTCGATGTATTTCTCAAAAAAAGAAAACAGAAGAAAAATTGCTCATGGCAAAATTTTTAAATATTATTTACACATTTTTTTTGCTCTACTGTATATCTTTTTTGGATACAGTGAAAAATAAGGGAAATATCAGTAGCGGTCATGTGGAAATCTAAGAACTGATTAATTCTATGGGGAGTTGCTATGGAGATGATTCTGGTAACATTTGGTATGCAACATGTCTGTACTTTGATTAAACAGAAAGGGTGAATTTTTGTAACTGCTGACTAGATTTGAATTATTACAGTTATCAGCCTTGAATAACAGGACTGAATCTTCAAGCTGGCAAAAAGAAATATTAGTGCCATATTATTTTAATTTTTTGATTTTTATAGTGCCAAAATGTATTATTTTCAAGGATATTGTTAAATATCAGCATCATAAATATGAATCAAGATTTTGAAGCGTGAATTTTGCAAACAATTTTGAGAAGTGACATTTATGAATTATTTAAATATTTAATTGAAATTGAAATTGGAATGAAGTTTAATTCAAGGTAATTTAATGAACATTTGTGCAGCAACAAAGAAAATTGAAACAAATTAATGATGTAAATTAATTAGTGCACTAAACATTCAAAATATGACTAAAGATTTTTAAATGATGATTGCGTGAAATTAAAACCCTGGAAATTCAAGATATAATGCTGTAAACAAAAACATATGAGTTTTATCATTGTCATATCAGTTATTTACAGTTTAAAACCTACTAGTTATTTTCATATTTAGTCGTTTGAATTTCAGCAGTCAGCTGACTACAGTTTTAATTTAATTTCTTTTATTTGTTTGTATTATTCTTGACAAAATCATTAACACTTCCTTCCCTGTTCTGGTTCCGAATCACGAACGCTCCACTCCTGTGGATCCTCGTGTTTCTCCACTGTTAGACAGGTACAATATACATGATGTTTGTTGTAGGTATCCACACTTTGGAGGTATGCGTGGTGTGGGTGGGTTGACAGGGTGAGGCTTGCTTGGAGATTGCGATGGAGGAGGGTGAAGGTGTTTGTACCAACATGGGAAATTAATAATATTTTGATAATAAAATTAAAATCTGATTAAATATTAAATGCAAGGAACATACAATACTACGCACTCATTCTCTTTTTGAGTGACTATGCAATCTTTTAATAGTCAAAATATTCTGATGCTTGATGTGATTATCATTGTGTATGTAAATAGGTCCCAAGTACAAACTCACTTTAAACTTTGGCATGTGTCTGCAATTATTGTTATTTTTCTCTCCTTCAAATTTACTTCTGAAGCTTCACTTGCAATAGATATGAAAGTACCATTCAGTCGTAACACAGATCTTATTTATGTAGAATGGGCCATAGAAATCTTACAATTTTCAGAACGTAAAAAACACTTCAAATACAGTGGAATAATTTTCCGTTAACATGTTTTCCTGCTTAAGATGATTTTCATCAGCCCCAGTCCTAAGCTATTAAGTACATCCTCATTAACATGGTTTCCCTTTCCACTTAAGATGATCAAATTTTTATAGCACTGTTTAACTAGGCATTATTTTTTCCCATTATCAATGACGAAGTTCAAAATTTAGTTACTTGCATCTTGTACAATGTAAATTTCTTCCAAGTTTTTGACAGCATGTGGGCCCGTCCTTGACTAGGAAGTGAATACCTTCTCTTTATATTGATGCATGTTGTTTTTGCTAGTTCATTCAATGTCTTATTGTCAGTAACAAAATTCAAAAAGTGTGTTTTAATTACAAAGACAAATAATGTGCAACACACAACCAATTATGAAAAGCTAATGTTGATTCAAAAAAGTGGACTGTAATCCTCAAATTAGGAGTGTGGATATTATGTGGAAATTGAACATTCCTCCATCTACACTGAACCCAAGCAAGAGGAAATGATTGGTGGTGATTAATGTTTTAAGAGGAAGTACAATTGGGCAACCAGGAATGAAACTGAATGTGCTTGCAAAGAAGTAGCATGTGACAAAAGAAAATGAGTGCCTGGGGATCAGTTCCCTGACCTTGAAAGCGTGTTACACAAGCAATTGCTATTAATATCCTACTCGATGGAACCTTGTTTCAAGTACAGGTGGTTCATTTAGCACAGCAACTGGAACTGTCAAACATTCAAACTTCCCGTGATTGGATGGATCAAGAGATTTAAGAACAAGCCATAATCTAGCATATAGTTGTGTGCAACTAGCACACATGACTACTAGCATGAAGCCACAAACTGCAGGAACGTGGAAAGAGACTACACTGCAATCGCTTCTTGGGAATTAAAATCCAAATAATGTTTTCAATGTGGACAAACACAGCTATTTTTTTCGCCTTCTACCTGACAAAACCTTGACATTTAAGGGCACAAAATGTCATGCTCGGAAGTTATTCAAGGAGAGAGATTGACAGTCCTATTGTGTTGCAATAAAAGTAGAATAGAAAAGTTGGTTCCTCTAATAATAATGAAAGCAAAGAGTCTATGTTGTTTTCAAAATGTGCAGACATTTCCATGTAGTACACTTCAAATTGAAAGCCTGGGTAACAGCTACGGTATCTGAGCAATATCTGTGTGTGCTGAGTGCCCAGATGGATGTTAAACATTTTTGTTCGTTGACCACTGTGTGGCACATCCTATTGACACATATTCTTCCCAGCAAATTGCACAAGTCATCTGCAACCTCTCGATCAGGCTATCATACGATGTGAAAAATAAAACTATAGGAAGAGTCTTGTTCAAAACTGTTGACTTAATTTCATTCCACAATAAGGAATATCATCTTGGACGCAATGAATTTAATAAAATCTCTTTGGGATCCAGTTCCTGAAAACATCAAAAGGAGCTGTTTCAGCTGTCTTGTTGTTGATGACGTTATGCCCGCAATGAAAACATAATGGAAGCATCAGACTGGTGCAAGGTAGTGGGCGAGAAAGACAACTTAACCTTCTCCAACTACACAGAATATGAGACAGTGTCAAGGTTTGTCAGTTTTTTATAATTGCAAGAGGAAAGCGAGGACAGAGAGGATGAAACAGAACCATCACTGGTGCCTACACTGTCAAATGCCATAGAAAACGATTTATATCAAGTTCTTTTGTAGGTGATGATGATATGGCTGTTAAGGTGGTTTAGTCATATACAAGTTGGGACAAAAAGAAGAAAAAGCAACCCAGCCTGGATATATATTTCAACAATAATGTTATCTGGTTAACTATTACTACTCCTGCATTTTTGGAGATGCCAAGGTGCCAGAATTTTGTCCTACAGGAGTTCTTTTACATGTTATCTTAGAAAACAAGGAAACGTGCTCAGAAATAAGGAACGAGGTGATCGAATTTAAGACGAGTACTGACTCACACAGCGAAACCCTATTCAATAAACTGCCTCTCATGCTTGAAGTACAAGTAAAACAATCAGAAATTCTGAGAGATCAAATGAGACTCACTACGAACAACCAAATAGTTAAAACTACCCAAAACACAGAGGAACATCAACCATTGTACTTGGAGGTGACCCAAATCCGAACACACAACGCAATACACCAACAACCCAGCTCATACAACCATTGTCATGATGATACCGATCAGGCAGTTACAACGTTAAGGGGAGCAACTAATATTCACGACACACGTACCAGATTCACAACTAAGTATTTTTTTATTTTCCACCTTGTCGATACAAACACCGACAACTAGGGAAAGGAATAGGCAAAGAAAGCAGTAACTTGAGAGCCAGAAAACAAATGGCATGGTTCTACATAGGAAGATTTGACAACGATACTACCAAAGAAGACATAAGGAATCATCTGACAGAAGGTGGCACAGAGAACATATAAGAGATCACGCCCTTAAGTTCAAGAGGACAGAACAAAGCCTTCAGAATTGCAGACCCATTCACCAAAAAGGAAACGACAGACAACCCAAACTTCTGGCCCAAAGGGGCGACTTTTCGCCCCTACAAGTTCCACTAAGAAACCAAACAACCCCATTAACAGGAACTACGCCAGCACACCATCTGCAGACCATGCAGACTCCATGGCGGGAACTGACAACATCAACACAAAGACTACACTGAAAGCCATGCTTTGGAATGCGGAGGGCCTGAAATCACGACTATTTGCAGACACAAGCACCAGATGGGACACATACGACATCGTGATGCTCACAGAAACTTTCACCACCGAAGAAGCGGAATTGGACAAATTCTATGGTGTGGAAATTTTAACAAGGCAGGGAAAGAGAGGGCGACCCGGGGGAGGGGTAAGCTGCTTTGTGAAGCTGCACTTACAACCAATGCAGACAGTCCTAAAAACACACACCACAATGGCGATATCAACTCAACTCATCAAGTACAAGTAAAACAATCAGAAATTCTGGCAGATCAGATGAAACTAAGTACGAACAACCAAATAGTTACAACTACCCAAAACACAGAGGAACATCAAACATCGTACCTGGAGGTAATCCAAATCCATTACAACCCAAACACATGTGCCGAAAATATAATCGACAACCTGGGTGAAGCCATCGAAGCATTCAATGACAACAAACCTTTAATGGAAACCGGTGACTTCAACTGCCGAATCGATAAATGATGCACGAAGACGGACAGCGTAATAAATTTTCTAACACACTAAGGCCTGAGACGAGTCGAATCAGAGTACACATACATTGCGCATAACGGGAAGAGCACGAATGACCTGGTATTTATCAGCAACGAAGGGATCGAAGAAGTGGAACAAAGGGTTGGCTCCAACCCAATTAGAAAGTATATGCCAGTTCAAACCCATTTTGAACTGAATACGGAAAAGCACACAGAACACCCAGAAACACAAGTAAGACATTAAAGGAACATAGACAAGGAGTTATGAAAGGCGAAAAAGGAAGCAATACCAGAAATAAAGGAAAAAATCAAACAAGGAAACCTAGACAAAGCCATGACTAAACTACAAAACATTCTCTTGATATCAACAACCAAACCACACAACCAAAGAACAGCTAAAAGACAGTTCAACAGCAAATGATACAAAGCAGGCAAATGACACTGAAATCCCTACAAGAAGCCAGATCCAGAAGCAACCAACACTACCTGCAGAAATGGGAAGGAAATACAAAGAGCTAATACGGAACAAGAAAAAAGACTATAGCAAAAAGGATGAGAGAAAGTTGATCGAAGAGGCAGAGGAAAAACCCTAGAGGATACTGAAATCAAACAAAACTGTACCTAAAAATTCAGCAGTCAACCTGCAGCAATGGATGGATCACTGCCAGGAATTATTCAAAAATACACCATCGAATAAATTTGAAATGAAGGACATACCAATACACACATTACAACCTATCACAACAGAAGAAGTGAAGAGAAGTGTAATGGACTTCATGGCCAAAAAATCCGCAGACTCGGATGGGATTCATAACGAACACCTAGAGACAACACTGACAGACATCCGACCCTACTAATCAACGAATGCATGAAAAGAAAAACAATACCCAGCATATGGAGACAGGCAAAAGTAATCACGCTATACAAACGAAAAGGCAGTAAGAACGACAAGGAAACCTAGAGGAACCCACGACTTACCTACAAAACATTCTCTTGTCATCAACAACCAAACCGCACAACCAAAGAACAGCTAAAAGATGGTTCGACAGCAAATGCTACAAGGCAAGGCAAGGGGATAGCACTAGTGTAATATCTTCAAACTTTTCTCAAAGATCATACTACATCACATATGACCAAGAATAGCAAGAGAGATACCACCAAGCCAGTACGGGTTCATGGAAGATAAATCGACCTTACAGGCCATTGAAGAAATCATAGTCGAAATAGACAGCGCACTAACCCAACCAACCCACTGCACATCATTTTCATTGACTTCACCATGAATACAGTACGTATTCAGCATCCATGCTTGCTGCAGGCAGACTCCACGCTAGCACCAACACCAATAGCCTTGGTCACACTCGCCAGGAAAAAAAGTGTGCGAGCAGGCTGCACAGTAAGTTAGAGCAAAGGCAAACAAGTTCAGGCCCCCTTCGGGAGAGAGCAGCACCAGACAGAGGCCCACAGCCTGGAACATTCGTTCTCGTCGATACATAAGTCAAGTTCAAATGTTCTCAGGCGCAGAAAATATGAATAGTTCGTGACTTCAAATCACATTTAAAATAAAATTAGTCCACACCTTGGTGAAAGGTTTCCATGTACAAATTTCTACAGTAATAAAACCCAGTTCCAAAAATGTCTATGAAGGGAGCTTATTTACATTAATTTCATCATAGACTTTGCGAAAGCATTTGATAGCACTGACAGAAAAATACTCGTACAAAAACTTGAGAAAGCGCTACCAGACTTACAACATGAACGGGAGATAATAAAGGCTAGACTTAATGCAAAACAGGCGGAAATCTACGATGGAACCTCCACCACGCCCGCTCTAATGCAGAAGAGAGGAGTTCTGCAAGGAGACCCGATGAGCCCTATGCTATTCAACCTGATGGCATCAGAAATCATAAATGAACTGGGGACCGAAAAGGTCCAGCTAATAATGCAGGCAGACAACATGGAGCTGATATCCAGGGATCCCACGGATATCCAGACTGCATTTAATAACCTCAGAGCAAGGGCAGATAAAAACTCGCTATCCATCAACAGTGCTAAGACAAAAGTTATGAAATTTAGAACGGGAGGAAAACTGGCAACATATGACGTCTTCTGTAACAGAAATGAACAACTTGAGATTGTGTCATCATTTAAATACCTGCAGACCACAGGCGCAACCTTCACAATGCACATAAAAGAAAAAGCAGTGGCAGCAGCCAAAACAATGTACGAGATCCCCAAGCCACAAAACCAATCAATGAGCACTGCAATGGCACTATTCAAGCTTAAAGTTGCCCCGGTAGTTATATATGAGATACAATTCATAGGGCACAAACTAACTGTTGCAAACATGAAAAGAATAGAAAATTTAAAGGGCAGGTACTTGAAATGGATCCTACAGATCTCAAAATTTACAGAGAATCGAATGGCATACATAATGGCAGACGAAACACTCTTTCTGGAAGACATCAAACAAACATTCGGACTGCCAGACACTGCCGCATCAACTGCCGACCTTGAAGAAAGGAAACAGAAAGCTCAGCAGACACCTGAAGGTTTCTAAGAAACAGAAGTAATGAAGAACAATGAATGGAAGGGTCCAAATTACGCCATGTATACACACGCTTCAGTATCCACGGATTCCATGGGAAAATATGCCTAACCACCAGATTCCACGTCCCAGACGAAGAATGTATCTGCCGCCTCTGTGGCACCTGATGAATTATACTAAACAAACACAACGCATCACCACACTTGCTAAGGACTGGTAAAAATGAAGTGATCTACCAAAAGAAAAAATAACGACAAATTGTAACATTTAACATGCTGGTAAACCTACCAACTCAAGGTTGACATATTTAAGCACCTTCAAATACCATTGGACTGAGCCAGGATCAAACCTGCAAACTTGAGTTCAGAAGGCCAGCACTCTACCACCCAATCTACTCAGCTCGGCAATATATACAGTATTTCAGTCTGTAGCATAGTTAAATCTGTGAAAACTATTTTTTATCACATCAGTAGCCTAAACATACAATAAATGTACATTTTGCTTTTATTCAGTAGTACGTTTTCTTGTGTATGAAGTTAAAATATTTTAGTCCCTTTAAAAACATGTTAAAGAAATTCCCTGGTGTAAGTTCTTATTGTTACAGTATTTCCTTAATGACAACATCCCCTATTTTGGAAACATTTCTTGAAACTACTATCAGAGAGGCTCTTGTTGCGTAGAGCGGTAGTCTCATCTTGCTCGAACTGTACCATCTAAATATTTATTTCACAATGATGAAGTTCTGGAGAAAGGAGGTTCTCTGAATGAAGAATTCACTGTAAGTAGTTGCCTATTTACTTTGCCTAGAAACAAAAGCCTTTAATCCCAAAACTTACTACACTACACCACACCACACCGTACCGTACCATATACCACACAAGTACATGTGGTCTAGGGCTCCTCTGTACCGTCTCTTTCATCCTATCAAGGTGAGGTAGGATTCTCACAGTGTGCACAGGGCCTGGTGGTTTAGTTTTTGTTGCAGAAGTGATTATTCTAACGTTTTATACCCTAAATATTAGCATATTCCAGCTAAGAATGGCAATATGACATAGAATGTCAAAATGAAGATGAAATAGTTATTGTGATCACAACTGAACCAGAATACAGAGCAAAGATTTTACCATAGACCACATGATTTAAAGCAACCCACTGCTCCATTGTCACTACCAGGATGTCTGTTACTGAAGCTTGCAAATTGTCTAACTTGCCAATATTGCAACCTGTTTTATAAAAAAAATTGTCAGATATCCATGGCACATCTTGTACATTGTTTATTATGTAGATCATTATGGCATATTGAAATTCAAGCATTTAATTACAATCCTCTCCCTAATATTGCGCAAGTTTCTTCACAGCAATCAATTATATTATTGAGTAAATCTGTCTTTAGTTCTGCTTCGAGAAATGAGGAAGGAATTCATTTTAATCATTGAATAACAAACAAAAAAGCAAAGAATAAGCCTAATTACCAAATTACAAGAGAGTTAAAAAAAGAGAAAAAATTAATGACAATACTATTGCAAGCTTATTAAAGAAGTAACTCCTGGATGCAGAACCAATAACAAAATATATTAGAGAACTTAATACGAAACAAGATCTTGTGCCATTTTTATGGCACACAACTGATTCAATATGAATACACATAAGCAAACACATTGTATGCTTTCATACAATGGACATAAAATTGTGAACCACTGTTAGAGCAAACTAATGTTACTCTACTGCAAATAAATCTCTAGTTCAAAAAATAAGAATTAAAGTTAGTCTCAATTCATCTTTTAAAAAAATGAAAATTGAGTTAACATGGTTTTAAGGTATAGCCTAACCCAGGGGTGTCAAACATATGGCCTGCAGCACAATATAAAAGTTCTATCAAGTCTGGTCCATCAGACTGCTCGGTATTCACATTACGGACCATCTGAAATGGAATAAACACGTGGAGGAAGTGAGGTGTAAGGCATACCGGGCGCTAGGTTTCGTCCATAGATGCCTCTCGGGAGGAAGAAGTAAAGCCCTACGAACTGCTTATATTTCCCTTGTGCGGCCCATACTATTATATGGCCTTCCTTCCTGGCATCCATCTACAACGGAAAATATGAGGAAACTAGAAGGTATCCAGCGACGAGCAGAACGTTTAATTAACAAACACATACCCTTAAACACAGCCAGGTCATTGCCACTAGTGAACTCGTTATGTACACAAATAGATGTAGCCTTCCATAGGAAATCCCTGACAGATAACACACATCTCTCCCCTTTCCACTGCCTGCAGCTCAATTACCGCTCTGTTAAAAGAGGCCAAGGAGTTACTCTTGTCCCTCCCTTCGCTAGAACAACCTCATATTTAAAATGGGTTTTACTCAAGGCCTGCTCGTACCTGGAACCTTATACCATCTGAGGTAAAGCTACTTCCTCTTCCTCACTTCCTTCGCGAAGTAAAGAAAATGTATATGTTATGAACCATACAGTTCATGGACCAATAGTATAGATTTTAGTATTAGATATTGGGATTTCCTGTGGTCACCAAGGAAGTCATTGTCTTATAGTTTATTTCATAAAAGATTCCAGAAGAAGCGTTCTCGTGGGAAGAGAGCTAGAGCATCATTATGAAAATTTCCAGAGACTCATTAAAGGGATTTATGGCCCAAGCCAAGCCTCTTAATGGAGATCGGGGACGCTCCCCGGATCGCGGCAAAATAACCTTCGGAGGGAAGAAGGAATTAATTTAATATCTCTGGTTATGAAAGAGATGCATTGGATCTGATACAAGAATTGCAACCTGCATAATTTATGCTAAATTTTGATATGCAACATGGCTGTAATCATAAATGCATTCGTTAAGTAGGGTACTTGACATGCTTTGTGCGGCCGCTCCGTCATGTCATCAATCATATAAGGTCAGAGCTTTCCAATTCTGTTTCAAGCATGTCATTTAAATTTAGATAGGAACAGGGGGGCCGTCAGCCAACAGGTTAGTTTATGGTAGGAAAATTCTTGGTAATAAATAGCTATGCCTCAAGCTCGAACCCGGTACATTAGTGTAGGCAGTAGGTTGTATATTCCTTAGATTTCATTTCGATAGTATTATTATTAGTGTACGTGTAATCTTCATGGGTCAGGTAGAACTCCCTTGGTCTTGTTAGGTAAGTCTGACAGACAGGCATGGTTTATAGTGTGCGTTTAGGCATATGTCTCTGCAGATGTAGCTTGTCTATTTGAGATCAGGATTTACCCCGTAACTCACCTAGCTTATCCGACAGGGTGGGCGTGTCCGTATGTTTGAGAGATTTGGGCATTATGCATGTAGCTGACTGTATGAATTGATATGAGAGAGCCCCAGCACAGATTAAGAGTGTATTAGATGCATATGAGGTGCCTTATTATGGCTATGTGATGATAGCTTACTGAATTGTGCCTTTGTATTATTAAGGATGAGTCCATTGGAGGTGGAAATGAGATTTTTTGTATTGCTTGTGGCATTGAGATGAGGGCGTGTAGCCCATGGGTATTTAAGAGAGTGCTTTAGCAGCCAGATTATGCGAGATACATTGAGTAGCAAAGTTTCCTTGCACTCAGCCTACAAGTCAGTCAGCTGAGCTCATAAATTGTGTGGGCAACCGCCTGTCTAGTGTACCGCTGGTGAGGGTTGTTGTGTCTGACGTCACAGTCTTGAAACTCGGTTACATTGCTGTCTGCAGCTTGTCGAGTGTGTAGAGGGAAAGGACGACCTTGATGTTTTGACGCAGGGGGAGATTTTAGTTCTATTTGTTCTGCTTTATTTTAACGCTTTGCCCGTTTTATGTTGACCCCTGGACAAGATGGTTGTGTTCCTTTTTATATTGTTTTTATTGTATATGATTATTCAACGCCTTGCTCTTCATTGGACCAGGGATCGATACCGGGTCAGGGCACTGTACATTATGTGTTTATATTTGTTCACACCGGGGTTCGATGTTACCAGGCATAGTAAAATTTTATGATGTGGAGATTACTGTTAGATGTGTATTTCAGCAGATATCCATTTTCTCTTTATTTCATTACTTACACAATTGTACCATGCTTGTTACAGCAAAGCTGTTTCGTGAAGGCAGTGAACTGGTAACCATCGGCTCAACATTATCTTTACCCCAGTCACATTTGAAAGCTCTTATATTTGTAAATAGTATTTTTATGTAATAAATCCCTGTTGGTAAAACTTTGAATGCAGCGATGTTTCTGTTAGATATTTTTTTTGTTGGATTTTTCTATTACCCTGCATCATTTCGTATCCACCTAAGTTATTTTATATGCCCTCATTTCTACCCAGATACCCTGATTCATGTTCTACTGAGCTGCAGGTTGTGGATACGCCCCGCAAGGTAAGACGAGTGCCGCACATACATCTTTTCTTGGATGTATTGGTCACTATAATGTTCTTGGTTCGAATTCGGCATTTGCCTGACTGGAATCAAAAGCATTATAGGGCACATAGTTAATTTGTCGCAAGTAACGTGGAGCCTGACATGTCCGTAAAGAGGGTTACACAGCCATAGTAAATTTGGCGCGAGCTAACGTGGTGCCCGAAATTGCAGTAATGAGGGTCACACAGCTTGTTTCATTATGCCGTCATGTGGGGCTCGATATTTGTGTAAACGAGCTCACACAGCCGAGTTGTATTTTGCCGATGTTCTCCGTAAATAGGGCTATAGTTCATAACTTGTGTCTATAAAAGCAGGACCTGATATTTCGGTAAATAAAGGTCAGGCAAGGCTTGATTTCAGGCATATGTTATGGCAGCTGCATTCAATTATGTGTAGTACAGGTATACCAAGTTTGGTCTTTGATCTGTACGGTTAGCTTCGGGTTATATTAGGAGTATCTTGTTGAGACTTGTGATGTTTACATGACTGCCAGTTCATAGAGGTATTTCATGACTTATATGTCCTTTGGTCTTACCATTAGAATATGGATATTGCAGTGGATGTTGATTAGCGAGGATGTGCTGATTTAGTGGTTACCGTGGAGTGTTGGATGATATTTGTGTGGTGATTTGACCTGTAAGGTGTTTTGTTTAACAGGGGTATAATCATATAGCTTTGATTTTTGCATGTTGAAGGTTTTTTTTTTTTTTGTTGTTTCTATGGCATTTGTTGGAGAATTTTGTGTTTGTGCTGTATATATTTTCTATCATATTGTTGTGCTGACGGTCGCCCTGTGTTGGAGTGACATGATGTTGTATTAAGGTAGCCTACTTAGGCTTTGGAAGTTCGAGATTTTGGCAGTTAGGAACATTTTGGATAAATTAGAATTGAGGGAAATTGATAGAAGTTGAAATTTAATCGGTGACATACTGAGCGGTTCTTCGCCGGACCTTATGACGAGTGAGTGCCGAATGTCGGTAGACGTAGGTGAGGTGCTGAGGCACCTGAGTGATCAGCTAAAAGAACTTACAGAGGAGCTAGGAGTTATTAAAGGACAAGCGGATAGGAATGGTGAGCGTTTGAACGAGCAAGTCAGTGCAAAATTTAAAGAACAGGAAGTTAGGAACTCGGAACAAGTGAAAGAACTTAAAGAACACTTAACCGAGCAACTCACAGAAAAATTCGCGGAGTGCGAGGAAAAGGTTACACATACAATGACCGAACAATTAGTACACACAGAGACACAGGTAGCGAACAAGATAACTGAGCTAAGGGAGCACACTAGCATTCGTTTGGAGCAATTGGCCTCTGGAAATGAAGTGACTAGGCGAACCGTAGCCAAGTTAGAGACGAAGATAGAGAACGTGCGTAGACAATGTGTTACCACCACAGAGGAGTTGAGTAGACGGTTTGAAGAGTCGCACACGACAGTAGATGAACAGATTCATGAAGTTAAGGGCAGTATCGAGGGAATTGAACAGCGAATCGAAGAAAGAGATGCGGATACTACGGTGGAGTTAAAAACAGTCAAGGAAAATCTAGTTGCTGTAGCCGTCAGAGTGGATCACGCACAGGAAGAGGTAGAGAGGATTGAGAAAAAAATTAGAACGAAGGATAAATCAAACGCAAGAAGAGTTGGAAAGGTTAGAGAAGAAATTAGTAAATCAGGTAGATGACAAGATGCAGGAAATGACAGCTACATGGAAGAAAACAACAGAGAAGAATGCCTCGAAAATATCAGGACTGGAGTTGGGTCTCCAACAGACTAGGAAGGAGCTGAAGGAATTAGTAGTTAGTGGTATAATTGAGCAAGGCCAAGGAGGACTTTGCGCTCATCATGGAGAAAGGGTCATTGGTTCACCAGAACAAGACCGTAGTGAGGAAGAAATAGCCGCGAATAAGGAAGATAAACTGACTAATAACGTGACTGAGGACGAAGTTGTAAGAGAAACCCGCAGGTCTGATCTACCAGCTGAATATAGAGAAAATAGGGATAGGCAAATAGAGCAGTTAGCCTCAAATAATCCGATGGTCCAGAGACCACAAGAAGGAACTGTAGATATACCGGGAAACCTGAAGGTTGCCTCAGCTTCAGAAAAAGTGGCGGAGGACATGATAGGAAATGAAGTCAGGACGGATAAGAACAAGGACGCTGGGGAGATAGCAATGGCAGTTTGGCCGCAGGAAGAAGACGAGAATCTGCCAGGGAGTCGCAGGATGCAGAGACAAGGCAACGTAGCCCAAGATATGGAAGATGAGGGAGTCTTGAAGTGGAGCGCGACAACCTATGAGGGCGGTGAACCCATAAATTTTCAAGCGAAGGAAGAGAGTTTAGATGCTATAAGCGTAACCCAGACTAAAAAAGGAGATAACGCAGAAAGGGAATTTTTGAGTGAGGTTGAGTGGCATGATGAAAAATGAAGACTCCGGTAGGAATTCATGCAGTAGCAAGGATGAAGTTATTGAAAGAAATCGTAAGGAGATATTAAGTGAGAAATTAAATGATAGCAGTAAGGTTAATCCGCTGTGGGATTCAAAGAAAGGAAGGAAGATAAGTCGATACAAGAAACATCAAAGGAACAAGAAGTATCGATACAAGTATGGATGGTTTGCAAGGCACAGA
This sequence comes from Anabrus simplex, assembly GCF_040414725.1. NCBI lineage: Eukaryota > Metazoa > Arthropoda > Insecta > Orthoptera > Tettigoniidae > Anabrus > Anabrus simplex. Next base: position 186,800,445 of record NC_090267.1, read on the forward strand.
AGAGTACATGATCGAGGGAGAAGACTGAAGAGTGAAGGTTCACGACTACGGATAAAGTCGAGAAGAGAAGACATGAAAGAGGGACGATTGTCAAACCCTAGAAGGTACAGGGAGCAGCTAAGACGTAACCGAACGAGTACGAAAAAATGGCACATAGCCAGCCGGAAGATAAGCCGAAAGAGTAGAAGCTACAAGACTGAGGAGGAGAAATCCAACTTTCCAGACGAGGAAGGCGATACCACCATAACGAGAGGGGAACTCAGCGAAGACCGAAGCAGGCTAGGATGGGATGTTTTAAAGCCTCACGCACTGCAGCAAGGAATGAATGGAACAAGGTGTAGGAAAAGTTGTTAACCTACACTGGCGCTGTTATACTGCGGTGAGAGTAGCGTGTCGCTAAGGCCAGAGGGATAATGATAATTGTATATAATTAAATTAGTAAGCAGATATTTATAGAATAACCTCTTTGTAGATATTCCACAAAAACAATGGTAATGGCAATATTTTGTAGCCAGAAGAAGTAAGAAGAAGAACTTGGGAGGAAGAGGCTGAAGATGTTGCAGGAGATGATGATGTTATTCCGGAAGAGGATGAACATGACGACAAAAAAGAACAACCAGAGGTACCCAGCGGTGAAGGACATGAATAAGAAGAAGAAGTAAATATGATTTCCTCAGGGAACCGTCATAAACAGCTATCTGAGCAGCGAGAAGAAACGGAATGTCAAGGCTGCGAGAGTAACCACCGGAGATTTCTAGCCCTGCTAGATGCCTATTACCAAGTTAGGAAGGATAGGGAGGCTTTTATGTCTGTAGCCAAAGATAGTCCCGTTCCAAGAGGTTTTGAAAATTTACAGCATAAATGATTGCGATGAGGTGATCTCTATATTGTGGAAAATAAAATTTTTGACAAACTTTTATTTTGTCGTTCACGGAGGGCTATGAACCATACAGTTCATGGACCAATAGTATAGATTTTAGTATTAGATATTGGGATATCCTGAGGCCACCAAGGAAGTCATTGTCTTATACTTTATTTCATAAAAGATTCCAGAAGAAGCGTTCTCGTGGGAAGAGAGCTAGAGCATCATTATGAAAATTTCCAGAGACTCATTAAAGGGATTTATGGCCCAAGCCAAGCCTCTTAATGGAGATCGGGGACGCTCCCCGGATCGCGGCAAACTAACCTTCGGAGGGAAGAAGGAATTAATTTAATATCTCTGGTTATGAAAGAGATGCATTGGATCTGATACAAGAATTGCAACCTGCATAATTTATGCTAAATTTTGATATGCAACATGGCTGTAATCATAAATGCATTCGTTAAGTAGGGTACTTGACATGCTTTGTGCGGGAAAACTTCGAGTCGCGGGCGCGGGTATCCTACACGCGATCAAGCGGCGTGGCTACGCCAACCTGATTATAAATGCAGGTCCGCCTGGCATGTCAGCCTCATTCTCTGACCGTAAGGCTGCTTGAACGAAGTCGTCATGCTGCAAGTCGGCACCGAGAACAACGTTCTATCTTCGGGCTGCACATACAACTAGCACTACTGAATCTGGAAGAAAGTAAGTAACCCGCATATTCAGCTGAGTTCTTGATATTACCTGTGTTGATCTGCTGTGGTGAGATGAGGTACTGCCTATAATAGACTGATGAACTAGTAGCCTCATATTTCTGTGAGGTCAAGTTGTAACTAACGTAATGCTAGAATCAATGTAGGCTCAGGGTAGTTCTGGTACCACGACATGTTGTCCGAGTGAAAGAATAAAATAACAGTGTTACCAAGTTTGATGAAGAAAACTATAGTGTACCAGGTTTAAAATTCAGAACAAGACTTGGTCAATGTAACGTGTGAGGCACGATATTAGTGGAAACAGGCATCGAGTCTGGACAGTCTGTAATAAGTAATTTTTTTTTCAGTTACCCCTGCATCAAGCCAGTACGAGCTTCTACATAATCATTGCGAGGAAGCCACAACGGGAGCTGAAGCCGGCACGACATCGGGAATCGATCCAGGAACGTGGGGCGTACCTGATCAGCGCGACGTCGAAGGGGACATCTTCCAACCATCTAAGGAGCTGCAAGAAGGATTCACGCTAGATAGAATGTCTATAGTCGTCCGCCGGTATCTGCTGCAAGCGTCGCAGTTTGTCATGATGTGGTAAATTCAGTGGTCCACAGGAAGGGCCGCTCCGTCATGTCATCAATCATATAAGGTCAGAGCTTTCCAATTCTGTTTCAAGCATGTCATTTAAATTTAGATAGGAACAGGGGGGCCGTCAGCCAACAGGTTAGTTTATGGTAGGAAAATTCTTGGTAATAAATAGCTATGCCTCAAGCTCGAACCCGGTACATTAGTGTAGGCAGTAGGTTGTATATTCCTTAGATTTCATTTCGATAGTATTATTATTAGTGTACGTGTAATCTTCATGGGTCAGGTAGAACTCCCTTGGTCATGTTAGGTAAGTCTGACAGACAGGCACGGTTTATAGTGTAGAGTTTAGGCATATGTCTCTGCAGAAGTAGGTTGTGTATTTGAGATCAGGATTTACCCCGTAACTCACCTAGCTTATCCGACAGGGTGGGCGTGTCCGTATGTTTGAGAGATTTGGGCATTATGCATGTAGCTGACTGTATGAATTGATATGAGAGAGCCCCAGCACAGATTAAGAGTGTATTAGATGCATATGAGGTGCCTTATTATGGCTATGTGATGATAGCTTACTGAACTGTGCCTTTGTATTATTAATGATGAGCCCATTGGAGGTGGAAATGAGATTTGTTGTATTGCTTTTGGCATTGAGATGAGGGCATGTAGCCCATGGGTATTTAAGAGAGCGCTTTAGCAGCCAGATTATGCGAGATACATTGAGTAGCAAAGTTTCCTTGCACTCAGCCTACAAGTCAGTCAGCTGAGCTCATAAATTGTGTGGGCAGCCGCCTGTCTAGTGCACCGCTGGTGAGGGTTGTTGTGTCTGACGTCACAGTCTTGAAACTCGGTTATATTGCTGTCTGCAGCTTGTCGAGTGTGTAGAGGGAAAGGACGACCTTGATGTTTTGACGCAGGGAGAGATTTTAGTTCTGTTTGTTCTGCTTTATTTTAACGCTTTGCCCGTTTTATGTTGACCCCTGGACAAGATGGTTGTGTTCCTTTTTATATTGTTTTTTTTTTATATATGATTATTCAACGCCTTGCTCTTCATTGGACCAGGGATCGATACCGGGTCAGGGCACTGTACATTATGTGTTTATATTTGTTCACACCGGGGTTCGATGTTACGAGGCATAGTAAAATTTTATGATGTGGAGATTACTGTTAGATGTGTATTTCAGCAGATATCCATTTTCTCTTTATTTCATTACTTACACAATTGTACCATGCTTGTTACAGCAAAGCTGTTTCGTGAAGGCAGTGAACTGGTAACCGTCGGCTCAACATTATCTTTACCCCAGTCACATTTGAAAGTTCTTATATTTGTAAATAGTATTGTTATGTAATAAATCCCTGTTGGTAAAACTTTGAATGCAGCGATGTTTCTGTTAGATATTTTTTTTGTTGGATTTTTCTATTACCCTGCATCATTTCGTATCCACCTAAGTTATTTTATATGCCCTCATTTCTACCCAGATACCCTGATTCATGTTCTACTGCGCTGCAGGTTGTGGATACGCCCCGCAAGGTAAGACGTGTGCCGCACATACATCTTTTCTTGGATGTATTGGTCACTATAATGTTCTTGGTTCGAATTCGGCATTTGCCTAACTGGAATCAAAAGCATTATAGGGCACAGTAAATAGAAACCCACATGCGATGTATATAACTTGTATAAATTAGAATTGCAAGAAGGATGGGTGCAAGTACAGGTGTATGTGGGCGAATGTGTATGCGTGTGCGTGTGGGAGTGGTTTGTGAATGAGTGTGTATATGGGGGTCTTAGTGAGAGTATAAATGGCTGGGTGTTCTTACTCTAATATTTTCAGGATAAATCAAGATAATTATTATTCTAAGGGTACAGTGTTTCTAGTGTAAATATGTAAATTTAAAATTATCTACATAAGTTTGTAAGTAAATATTCAGTAGAGTTTATGTACGCATGTGGAGATGGAGATGGAGGCACAGGCACTTCCGTGTATGTGGGGCTTGCCCTTTCTCCATATACCACCCCTAAATTGTACATGTACAATTTAAGGAAAATATAATAATAATAATAATAATAATAATAATAATAATAATAATAATAATAATAATAATAATAATAATAATAATAATAATAATAATAATAATAATAATCTGTTTTTTGCTAAATGGTTTATATGAACCACATATAAATAAATAAATAAATAAATAAATAAATAAATAAATAAATAAATAAATAAATAAATAAATAAATAAAAATAAATAAATAAATAAATAAATAAATAAATAAATAAATAAATAAATAAATAAATATTTTTTGCTATATGCTTTATGTCGCACCAACACAGATAGGTCTTATGGCGACGATGGGAAAGGAAAGGCCTAGGAGTGGAAAGGAAGTGGTCATGGCCTTAAATAAGGTACCCCCAAACCCCATGGCACTACAGCCCTTGAAGGGCCTTGGCCTACCAAGCGACCACTGTTCAGCCCGAAGGCTTGCAGATTACAAGGTGTCGTGTGGTCAGCACGACGAATCCTCTCGGCCGTTATTCTTGGCTTTCTAGACCAGGGCCGCTACCTCACCGTCAGATAACTCCTCAATTCTAATCACGTAGGCTGAGTGGACCTTGAACCAGCCCTCAGGTCCAGGTAAAAATCCCTGATCTGGCTGGGAATTGAACCCGGGACCTCCGGGTGAGAGGCAGGCACGTTACCTCTAGACCACGGGCCGGCTTTAAGTAAGGTACAGCCCCAGCATTTGCCTGGTGTGAAAATGGGAAACCACGGAAAACCATCTTCAGGCCTGCCGACAGTGGGGTTCGAACCCACAATCTCCTGGATGCAAGCTCACAGCTGGGCGACCCTAACCGCACGGCCTACTCGCCCGGTAAATAAATAAATGAGAATTGATGGTACACGGAGAAAGAGGAGAAATGAAGATCTCTACAGTCAGATACCATACGTAAGAGGAGACTGAAGCTTAATGAACACCTCACAAGAATGAACGAGAATCGACTAACAAAGAAAATATTTAACTACATCACCAAGATAAAAGCAACTACAAAATGGATAGAAAAAAAATGAGAAAGGACATGGAGGTAGTTGGCATAATCCTAAAGAGATCTGGAATAGAGACAGGTTTTAGGCTACAATGAATAAATTCAAGGGATTCCAGGAAAAGCAAAATAAAAAAGCCAAGAATGTCTGGTCAGAGGAGAGGAAGAGGGGCCACAGCAAAATGAAGTTTTGAGAGAACAAAAAGAACTAACCACAAAATCAACTGTTTCCTGTGGGCCAAATTAGGCCAGATTTTAAGAAAGAATAAATAAATAAATAAATAAATAAATAAATAAATAAATAAATAAATAAATAAATAAATAAAAAATGTGGGTTATAAATAACGTTCACAGATTGTAGATGTTAGATTGCACTATTGCCACTGAACCGCGTATTGTTCTTTGGTAAATTGATCCATTTCCAGAACTTTGGCTGCCACAATGCCATGAGCTCCAAGCATAATACTAAATCGATGATGCGTATAGTCTAAAGGGGTCCAAAATCCAAGTCATTGGCCCCTCATAATGGTACTTATTGCTAGAAAGTAGAATCATGGTATTTGTCATGTTGCGGTACTAATCGAAAGTAGCGTAGACTCACAGTATTCCACACATTATGGTACTACTCACAGGTAATGAAATTCGCACATGTAATACAAACCTATGGTGTTTCGCACATTGCGGCGTCATTTACAGGCAACGCAAACCTATGGTGTTCATCACATACGTGTACTAACCACAGGGACTCGCACCATCCCGTGGAGTTCCTCATTTAGTGGGTACTAATCATAGGCAAGCCAGAACCGTGGTGTCGCTCCTAAAGTCATACTAATCACAGGTACTGTAAAAGCCGGCAACGCACTCTGTTGCTACTAATCACAAACCTATTTTGTACCTAACATCATGGTACTACGCACAAGTAAAAGCAAACCCATGGTGTTTCCCGCGTTATGGTACTAATCACAAGTAGTTTCATGGTTCTAATACAATCATCCCTTGGTCGCCCCTTTTAGCTGCCTCTTACAACAGGCAGGAGATACTGCAGATTTGAAAGTTTGAAACACTGCCCACAGTATATGCAAAAACTATGTATTCAAAAGCAGAACAAGGAAGACAATGTGTGTATATATATATATATATATATATTGAACCATTCAGTTCATGGTCAAGTAATATGGATTTTGGCCTAATGTATTGGAATAATATGAGACCACCATGCAAGCCCTTTGTATAGCATTTTATTATGTAAGAGGATAAGAGATTGAGTGTTTCTCATGGGAACATAGCATCAGAAGCGTGAAGAAAATTCCAGAGACTCATAAAAGGAATTTATTACCCAAGCGAAGCCTCTTCAAAAGTGGCGTTGGATGCTAAACACTGCATGAATCTCACGGGTTGATTGTAACCTGGAGGGAAGAGGAAATTAATTTAATATCTCCAGCTACATACGAGATGCACTGGATCTGATAGGAGAATTGCAACCTGCATAATTTCCCGTAAATTTTGATATGCGACACGGCTGTAATTATAAATGCATACGTTAAGTGAGATACTTGTCATTCTTTGCGCGGTAGAAATTTCCATTCGTGGGGACGCGTTAATGGAGACCTCCCACATTGGAGCTTGGTAACGCGTACGCGAGCCTGATTATATATACACGGCCGCCATGGGCGTCAGTTTCATTCGTCGACTGTACTACTGCCAGAAACGAGGTCATCACGCTACAAGTCGGCATACAGAAGAGCGTCTTTATCTTTGAGCTGCGTACGCCAAGTTCAAGCAAGCCTTGGGAAAATATTCCCTGCATCATCCCGGAACGAGATACTGCTCATTTGTGTTGGGGGAGCGGTGACCGGAGCTGAAGCAGAGAAGGTGTCGTCACGGCATCAGGAGTCGACCCAGAACCATCCAACACGTCTACTCAACACGACACTGAAGTGGCGACCAATCAACCACCAGGCAAGCTGCAGGAAATGCAACCGCCAGCCAGGATGTCCCCCGCTACCAACTTGTGTGTGCCGTTACCATCTAAGCCCGTTATGATGCAGTAAATCAGGCTGCCCACTGAGTAGCCGTTCCGTAATGATCACCATCACAGGTCAGAGCTCTCCAATTGTAATAAGCATGCTGTCATAAATTCCACTTGACAGGAGAAAGGCTGGCCGTCAGCCAACATGTAAATATCGTAGGAAATTGTCATGTATTTAGTGTCTATGTCCAGGACTCGAACTCAGTTAGGTTAATAGTAGATTGCTTGTCGTGCGTTCTTTATTTAGTGTGATAACCATGGTACTCGGTATTATTAGGATTGTGTATTTGTTGTATATATTTTCATGTCGGACCAGCAGGGTCACAACAGTTAGGTCGACAGCTATTGTTGCTAGGGATGTGTCATGTACGTAACTTTTTGATCTAATGTAGTTCATTTGATACGTTACTTATCCCTTAATTTACTCGGGTTGACATGTCAAGAGGTGCGGGTCATAACATTTGAGATATACGAGTATAGTGTAACCAGCTGACCGTGCGTATCGATGTAAAGGAGGGCCTATCGCTTATTCACAATGTGTCATATGAGATGTAAATGCCCTGTGTTGGCTAAGGACTAATTGCACTGGAGATTGCGCCAGAGAATAGTAATAGACAAGTCCGTTGTAGGCAGCTGCGATGTATTGTTGAATTGGTAATGATATAAACATGATGGCAATTAGCCCATGCATAGTAATGAGGACGAGAAGAAAGCCAGATTTCTGAAGCTGGAGTGAGAGCGAAAGACTTCCGCATTTTATTTACTGTTCACCAGCTGGAAGCTATTTTTAGAGACAGAAGAATGGCCGACCCTTGTCACGTGCCTGTAGTAAGGGGAGGAAGGGAGTAGTATGATGTCATGACACAGGATCGCAGAAGGGAAATGCTAGTGAATGTCTGTTCAATGTTTAGGGAGACCAACGACCTTCTATTACGGAACAAGTTGTGATTGTATTCCCATTTGTAAATATTATTTCTATGCAACCAGCCCCCAATTATATGATTATTGGATGATATATTAGAGTTCCTAATGATTTATCTTATATGTTTGTGTCTTGCTCTTGGCAGGTCTTGTGTTCGATGCCTCATTGGAGCAATGTAATTTTGGATGTTTAGGTTTTGCCAGTTAGGATGTTCTGTGTACTGTGGCATAAAGCTGTTTAGAGAGGAACAGGAGGAAATTACTAGCCTTGCATTTTGTGCAGATGCACATTTAAATATCCCATTACTCATATTACTGCTGATATGCTTGTTACAGCACGGAAGTCATGTGAAGATGTTTTTGCGACCAAATGTAGTATGGCTATCGACGGCTCCATGTTTAAAAGTCCCATATATTATACCTCAGATCTGACATATATTTGTATAATCTTCATTATCGATCTGATTGTAATAAATATTATTGTAAAAATTTGAATGCAGCTAAATTTTTTTGTTATTTTGTTAGGATTGCTCTTACCTTGCACTTTTGGTATCCTCTTTAGTTAAGTAACATCGATGCCCTGTTCTTTACCCATTACCCCTGATTCATGTTTCTCCAGAGCTGCTGAGAGAGGAGACCCATCGCAAGGTAAGCTATGTGCCAGAAATACTCACTCTGGTGGACGTATTGGTAACTATGATGCACTTGGTTCGATTTCGGCGTTCGCCTGATGTGAACCTAGTCATTATAGGGCACATAGTTTTATGGCGCCGAGCAACGTGTGGCCTGACAATGTCCGTAAACAGGGTCACAGGAACTTAGTTCGATGCCCATGTATGTTGGAGCCATAGTATTTTGGCGCAGGCCAACTTTGGAGCCCGATTTGTCCTGTAAATAGGGTTATAGATGATAACTGATGTTGGTAAGTGCAGACCTGATATTTCTGTAAAGAATGGTCGTGCAAGTGTTGATATTAGTCATATGTTATGATCAGCTGCATTCAATCGTGTAGTACATGAATACTAAGATTGGTCTTTGATCTGTACGGTTAGCTTCGCGATATATTATGTGTACCCAGTAGAAGTTTGGCATGGTTATATGACTTCCTGTTCGCAGATGTATTTATTGTATTACATGTCCTTTAGGTCTCATAGTTAGGACGTGAATATAGCAGTTGGTGTTGCTTAGCGCTCGTGTGCTTATTTGTTGATTACTGTGGAGTATAGGACGGTATTCTGATGTTCGAGCGGTTACTTGACTTGTAGGATGCTCTGTGAATATGTATGTAGTCCATTGGTTTTCTGTGTTGCATGTTAGAATTGGTGTCTCTATGCTTTGTCATTTGTTGGAGAATTATGTGCTTGTACTTTGTATGTTTTATAAATTATTGTTGTGCTGACGGTATTTTGAGTTGGAGAGATATGAGGTTGCATAGGTGTAGCCTGCTTATGCTTTGGAAGCTCTAAATTTTTGGCAATTAGGAGCATTTATTGCTAAAATTATAGTTAGATGAAATTCATAGAAATTGAGAGAAAATCGGTGACATGCGGAACGGCTCTTCTCCGGACTTTATGAGCAGTGATAGAATTATGTCGGTGAACATTGAAGAGGTGCTACGGCACGTAAGTGAACAATTGAGGGAAATGTTTAAGGAGCAGGCAGCGATAAACTCGGAACAATTGAGGGAACAGTTTAAGGAATGCGAGGAACGCATGACGGAAAGTTTTGGCGAACAGGTAGTTAAGAACAATGAACGTTTAAACGAACAGTTTAACAAACAGCTGTCACAGAACAATGAACGTCTAACGGACAATTTTACAGAAAAATTCGTGGAGTGTGAGGGACGTTTGAAGGAGATTGTAGCGGACATTGAGGACAAAGTAACTACTAAAGTGACCGAACACTTAGCTAACGCAGAAACATGCATGGCAAATCAGATAACTGAGCTTAGAGAACACACTAGCGTTCGTTTGGAGCAATTGGCCTCAGAGAATGAAGCGACTAGGGAGACACTAGCTGAATTAGATGCTAAGATAGAGAATGTGCGTCAATGCTGTGTTGCCACGACTGAGGAGTTGAGAAGACAGTTCGAGGAATCACACAGGACGACAGATCAGTGAAGTAAAGGGCAGTATCGCTGGAATCGAACAGAGGACGGAAGAAATGGACACGAAGACTAAGACGGGATTAAATACGGTCAAAGAAAATCTGGTTGCAATGGTGGTCAGAATGAATCACACGCAGGAGGAGGTAGAGAGGTTAGAGAAGAAATTAGAACACCAGATCGAAGTCAGGACGCAAGAAGTAGCATAAAAATGGGAGAAGTCCACAGAAAAGAATAAGGCAAAAATTGCGGGATTGAAATTAGATCTCCAACAGACCAGGACGGAGGTTAGAACCGAAGTACTGGGCTTGGAAAACTGCAGGGAGCAGATGCAGAAAGCGACAGAAAAGTGCATGCAGGGATTGGAGCACGAGTTAGAGGAGATCCGAGATAAGCTGGACCAGTTAGAATTTCCTGACGAGGGTTAGGTGAAGTAAAGGAAAATGAGCCTCTCATACAATTCAGTCGAAAATAAGTACGAGCGCGACAGCCTGAATGAGAGCCAAGGGAGTGTACATGGGCTGTTAGGTGAGTCATTTAACTCCATGCCACAAGTAGGAAATACAACCCTATTTAGCAATTGCAATGCGATCCTGGTTTATGGATGGATGTGATCACCGGAGGATAAGCCAAAGAAATTTGAGGCTAATGGGGAAATCAAACCCCGTTCATTTCTCAGGGAATTGGAGACATACATGGACGAGTGCCAAATTCCACAGGAGAGGAGGCTACGTACTGCAGAGAAATTTCTTGGAGGAACAGCAGGAGCCTGGTTTAGAGCTTTTAGACAGATATTTCAGACCTATGAAGACTTCAAACGTGCATTTCTCAATAAGTTTTGGAACCAAGGACATCAATTAGCCTTACGAATGGAGTTATATGCGAGAAAATATGCAAGCACGTCACCAACAAGGCTAAGCGAGTATTTTATAGCACAATACATACGTTTACAGGAGTTGGACCATCCTCCAGACGAAGAAGAGATTGTGATCACCATTATTAAGCAATTGCCGATTGAAGTACAAAGGACCCTTATAGCGGCAAATGTCAAGACGGCAGTAGAAACTGAGGAGGCGCTCAGATTGTGGAACCAGACTTCTACATTATACCAACCGAGAATTCAAACCGTGGAAGCTGTGCATCACGTGGATGTCCTGACTGAAGGACATATAGGAGAGACGTAAAGGAATGCCAAAATTCTGGCACGCAAAAACGCCGACGCTAAGGGTAAAGGAACCAGGAAATCTGAGGTACCGAGAAGAATCGAACTGGCGGTCCAGAAGATGGAACTCCCCACGGGACAACACAGAGGGATGGAGAAGGCGAGACAGACGAAACAAATACTTCGAGAAACGAAGAGACAATAGACCATATTGGACTCAAGTAAGGGATTATCACAGCTCAAAGCGTTACCCTCCGTGGAATGGAAACAAAGCGAGCTGTGTCAGGCCGAGAGAAGGTCAGGTACGCCCACATGACTCAGACAGACGAGGGAGCTCGTCCCACACTCAATGACGAGAAAGGAAAAATCTGCCTCCCCAATATGAATGGAGAGATGCAATTAATTTGCACACAGCTGCAAATTCGCCCGGCGCGACCAGTTTAGCATATCAGGAGTATCATAACGGCTCCAGACCTAAAAATTTAAATCCGAATGCGACCACCTATGTTGAAAACAGTCAGAAGGATAAAAAAACTTGGAATGTACATGTAGGAGATAGAATAAATCACGAAGGTGCAGAATGGATGACAGTAGCCATCCACAGTTGGGTCGTAAAACCAGAGGACTTACTCGAGGATCCCATCAAAAACAATTTACATATACCTAAAGAGTTACCGGTCATTTACACCAGGGTTCATGGATTGAACGTTCGTTCGCTCACAAATACAGGAGCCACTATTAGTGTGGTGTCCCAGGAACTGGTATCAGAACTACAAAGCAGAGTTCGAATCCCGTCAATACCTATTTCGAAATTAAAGGTTAAAGGTATAATCCCAGACAAAGCTACGACCTGTAACGAGCAGGTGTTACTGGATATTCAGATAGGAAATCTACTTGTCTCTCATCCTTGTGTAGTACTTCCAAGGATGGAATACAATCTCATCTTAAAAGCGGATTTTCTGCGGGAGTACGCAGGAGTGATTGACATGGTCTCAAATTCAATAATGTTGAAGATGAAGAAGAACCAAGAAAAAATAGAATTAAACAAGAATAAGGATTACCAACCTGAAGAACGCATATGGACAGCAGACTTGCAGATGGACAATACCAGTTCAGAGAATTGGTTAGAGGGACATGAGGAGATAATACCGGAATTTGAAATTATGTTATCAGAATTGGTAGAGCAAAGGAAAAAGGAAAAATTCTTAGGCCTTTTACCTGATAAGGTAGACGAAGCAAAGATCGCTCTTGAAGACAAGGGTAGGCTGAAAGAACTGTTGAGATATGAAACCGTATTTGGATCAAAACCGGGGAAAATTCCAAATTATCAGTACAAATTGTGTGTAAATAATTGGGAACCATTCAAGCAGAGACCGTATCCCATTCCTGAGAAGGTGTTTCCCCAGGTCCGTGAAATCACTGAAGACATGGAAAAAACTGGGATAATTGTCAAGTCTCCTGGTCCGTTTTTGAACCCGTTATGTACAGTACCCAAGCCATACGGATCTATACGTGTATGTCTTGATGCGCATTCTATCAACCGTCGTCTAGTGCCAGAGTACGATAGGGCACCCAACCTTAAAGATATCCTTAAGAAATTTGGAGACATGGAATTTTTCAGCACCGTTGATTTAACTTCCAGTTTCCATCACATCGTCTTTGACCTGAGCACTAGCGTGCTAACAGGCTTTCTATTTGATAACCAGACCTATATTTTCCTGAGGTTACCCTTTGGGCTCAAGACAAGCAGTTCGGCATTAGTAAGGGCTCTAGAAACAAACCTGAGTCAAGAAGTAAAGGACTTTACTATTCGCTAAATTGATGATATTTTGATTTGTACCAAAACTTTGGAGGAACACTTGGAAAAATTGAATCTGCTGTTTCGGGCTTAGAGAGAAGCAATTTCAAAGTAAATTTCAAGAAGTCACACTTCTGCCAGCGCAATGTGTTATTTTTGGGGCATATAGTGGATGGCCAAGGTATCCGGCCAAACCCGGCAAAGATCGATGCGATCCAGAACTTCCCAAGACCAGTAAGAATTAAACACATTAGGCAATTCTTGGGCCTAACTAACTTCTTCGAGGACCACTGTCCTGGTTATACTGACACATTGGCACCCCTTCAGGAACTACTTAAGGCGAATAATCGGTGGAAATGGGGAGACGAACAAGAAAAGGCATTTTTAAATACACAAAGACTATTGGAAAATTCAGTAAAGTTGGGATACCCCAGTTTTGATAGGAAATTTATAATTCAAACAGATTTCTGCAGTTGGGGTTGGAGCTGTACTCTATCAAGAGATGCCAGAAAGGGAACACAAAGTGACCTATTTGGCATTCATGAGTAGAAAATTGCGGGTGCATGAACTCAAATATACCACTACCGAATTGGAAATGTTGGCTATAGTAACTGCACTAGCTCACTGGAGAAAGTACGTATATGGTTTCCCGATTCTTATCAGAACGGACCATAAGGCTCTTACCTTCATTCTGAAGACAGATATGCCGAATGCACGAGTCAGTAGATGGGCACTTTATGTGCAACAATTTGACCTAATGGTTGAGCACTGCCCAGGAAGGTTAAATATTCTGGCAGATGCGTTAAGCCGGAACCCGAATCCCGAAGAGGTCACTATTCACTTAGCCATGCTGAACCACGAAGATCAAGCCGTACTAGATAGACTTAGGAACATTCACGAGGAACAGATGAATTTCCCTGAAACTCGACTAATGATCCTGTACTTCCGTAAGGAATTGCAACCCGGGACTCCACAGCACACCGAGGCAGAAAGAAAGGCTGCTAGCTATCACTATTTTAACAACATCTTACATAAATTCGTGGACGAAAATCACACCAAGTTTAGAATCGTAGTGCCTCCCCGATTGCAAACTGACTTGGTAGGGGTAGCCCATCATTCCACCGGACACTCTGGAATTGATAAGGTGGTGGCTGTCCTACAGGAAACGTTCGTATAGCCTAAGATGAGAACTATGGTGCAGAAAATATTATGTACGTGAAGTCTATCAAAGGGTGAAGCCGAATTCGTATCTTCTTAAACAACCGCCGAGACCACTAATCCCCACAGAACCATGTAAACTATACGCAATAGACTGGTTGGGTCCCTTACCTGCTGCAACAAGGGGCCTAAAATATATTTTGGTATGTTTAGATGTATTTAGCAAGTTTGTAACACTGTGTCCCGTGCAGAAGGCAAATACTTGCTCGGCGTTGTCTCAAATCAAGAACAAGATTATACCTACCATGGGAAAGCCTGAGAGTATACTGAGCAATCATGGAAGCCAATTTACAGCTACAGGATTTAAGCGGGAGCTCGACCGCCTAAGAAGTAGGCATGTTTTATCTACCATCAGACACCCACAAGCAAATTCCAGCGAGCGTGTCATGAGAGAGATATCGAAGTATTGCCGGATATATTGTCCTAGAGAGCATTATAAATGGAGCAGTGTAGTACCCATCATAACAGAATGCATCAATTCAGCCAAGCATGAATCAACAGGCATGGTACCCTCATGGTTACACAACAATCAACTGCCGAAACGTCCCTGGTAGAGTGTCATTCCTTGTCCTAGAGATCCACAGTTAGCCAGAGAGATTTGCATTCGAAATGTTGCCGACCACTTGAAAGCGCAGGCAGAAAAACTGCTCCGAAGAACACGACATAAGAGATTTCTTTTTTTTTTTTTGCTAGTTGCTTTACGTCGCACCGACTCAGATAGGTCTTATGGCGACGGTGGGACAGGGAAGGGCTAGGAGTGGGAAGGAAGCGGCCGTGGCCTTAATTAAGGTACAGCCCCAGCATTTGCCTGGTGTGAAAATGGGAAACCGCGGAAAACCATTTTCAGGGCTGCCGACAGTGGGGTTCGAACCTACTATCTCCCGAATACTGGATACTGGCCGCACTTAAGCGACTGCAGCTATCGAGCTCGAGAGATTTCATCGGCACTTGCAAGTGAACGAGTTAGTTTTAATTAGGACGACCACAGTGTCATGTCCTACAGAGAGGTACTACCACAAGTTTGCTGAGCTCTACAGCGGACCGTATCGAGTAATTCACAGCTATGAAAATAATTCCTATAAGGTACAGAGCTTGGATGGCACAGTTACTAAGATTTTTAACTCTTCAAATCTTAAACCATTCTATAGCCCAGGTCAATATCAGCTGAACATAAAGAAGAAGAAGACTAGAAGAAGGAGAATTTGAAGAAGCAGAAGAAAATGCCGGAGAGGATATTATCATTTCGGAAGAGGATGGACCAGACGACAGAGAAGAACCACCAGAGATGCGCAATGGCGAGGAAGGAGAAGAAGAAATAAATATGATCACTCCAGATGATAGTCAACCCCAGCTATGTGAGCAGCGAGAAGAAATAGACTGCTCAGGATGTGAGAGTAATCACCGGAAATTTCTAGCATTGTTGGATGCCTATTACCAGGTCAGAAAGGATAGAGAAGCCTTGTTATCTGTTGCTGAGGAAAATCCTATCTCAGAAGTTTTGAAAAATAGCCGCATAGATTGAGGTGTTGAGAAGGTGGTCTCTAGATGGAAGAAAATAAAATTTTTTACAAAATTTTATTTTGTCATTCACGAAGGGCTATGAACCATTCAGTTCATGGTCAAGTAATATGGATTTTGGCCTAATGTATTGGAATAATATGAGACCACCATGCAAGGCCTTTGTATAGCATTTTATTATGTAAGAGGATAAGAGATTAAGTGTTTCTCGTGGGAACATAGCATCAGAAGCGTGAAGAAAATTCTAGAGACTCATAAAAGGAATTTACTACCCAAGCGAAGTCTCTTCAAAAGTGGCGTTGGACGCTAAACACTGCATGAATCTCGCGGGTTGATTGTAACTTGGAGGGAAGAGGAAGTTAATTTAATATCTCCAGCTACATACGAGATGCACTGGATCTGATAGGAGAATTGCAACCTGCATAATTTCCCGTAAATTTTGATATGCAACACAGCTGTAATTATAAATGCATACGTTAAGTGAGATACTTGTCATTCTTTGCGCGGTAGAAATTTCCATTCGCGAGCGCGCATTAATGGAGATCTCCCACATTAGAGCTTGGTAACGCGTACGCGAACCTGATTATATATACACAGCCGCCATGGGCGTCAGTTTCATTCGTCGACTGTACTACTGCCAGAAACGAGGTCATCACGCTACAAGTCGGCATACAGAAGAGCGTCTTTATCTTTGAGCTGCGTACGCCAAGTTCAAGCAAGCCTTGGGAAAATTTTCCCTGCATCATCCCAGAACGAGATACTGCTCATTTGTGTTGGGGGAGCGGTGACCGGAGCTGAAGCAGACAAGGTGTCGTCACGGCATCAGGAGTCGACCCAGAACCATCCAACACGTCTACTCAACACGACACCGAAGTGGCGACCAATCAACCACCAGGCAAGCTGCAGGAAATGCAACCGCCAGCCAGGATGTCTCCCGCTACCAACTTGTGTGTGCCGTCACCATCTAAGCCCGTCATGATGCAGTAAATCAGGCTGTCCACTGAGGAGCCGTTCCGTGATGATCACCATCACAAGTCAGAGCTTTCCAATTGTAATAAGCATGCTGTCATAAATTCCACTTGACAGGAGAAAGGTTGGCCGTCAGCCAACATGTAAATATCGTAGGAAATTGTCATGTATTTAGTGTCTAAGCCCAGGACTTGAACTCAGTTAGGTTAATAGTAGATTGCTTGTCGTGTGTTCTTTATTTAGTGTGATAACCATGGTACTCGGTATTATTAGGATTGTGTATTTGTTGTATACATTTTCATGTCGGACCAGCAGGGTCATAACAGTTAGGTCGACAGCTATTGTTGCTAGGGATGTGTCATGCACGTAACTTTTTGGTTTAATGTAGTTCATTTGATACGTTACTTATCCCTTAATTTACTCGGGTTGACATGTCAAGAGGTGCGGGTCATAACATTTGAGATACATGAATATTGTGTAACCAGCTGACCGTGCGTATCGATGTAAAGGAGGGCTTATCGCTTATCCGCAATGTGTCATATGAGATGTAAATGCCCTGTGTTGGCTAAGGACTAATTGCACTGGAGATTGCGCCAGAGAATAGTAATAGACAAGTCCGTTGTAGGCAGCTGCGATGTATTGTTGAATTGGTAATGATATAAACATGATGGCAATTAGCCCATGCATAGTAATGAGGACGAGGAGAAAGCCAGATTTCTGAAGCTGGAGTGAGAGCGAAAGACTTCCACATTTTATTTACTGTTCACCAGCTGGAAGCTATTTTTAGAGACAGAAGAATGGCCAACCCTTGTCACGTGCCTGTAGTAAGGGGAGGAAGGGAGTAGTATGACGTCATGACACAGGATCGCAGAAGGGAAATGCTAGTGAATGTCTGTTCAATGTTTAGGGAGACCAACGACCTTCTATTACGGAACAAGTTGTGATTGTATTCCCATTTGTAAATATTATTTCTATGCAACCAGCCCCCAATTATATGATTATTGGATGATATATTAGAATTCCTAATGATTTATCTTATATGTTTGTGTCTTGCTCTTGGTAGATCTTGTATTCGATGCCTCATCGGAGCAATGTAATTTTGGATGTTTAGGTTTTGCCAGTTAGGATGTTCTGAGTACTGTGGCATACAGCTGTTTAGAGAGGAACAGGAGGAAATTACTAGCCTTGGATTTTGTGCAGATGCACGTTTAAATATCTCGTTACTCATATTACTGGTGATAGGCTTATTACAGCACGGAAGTCATGTGAAGATGTTTTTGCAACAAAATGTAGTATGGCTATCGACGGCTCCATGTTTAAAAGTCCCATGTAATATACCTGAGATTTAACTTATATATTTGTATAATCGTCATTATCGATTAGATTGTAATAAATATTATTGTAAAAATTTGAATGCAGCTAAAAATTTTTGTTATTTTGTTAGGATTACTCTTACCTTGCACTTTTGGTATCCTCTTTAGTTAAGTAATATCGATGCCCTGTTCTTTACCCATAACCCCTGATTCATGTTTCTCCAGAGCTGCTGAGAGAGGAGACCCATCGCAAGGTAAGCTATGTGCCAGAAATACTCACTCTGGTGGACGTATTGGTAAATATGATGCACTTGGTTTGATTTCGGCGTTCGCCTGATGTGAACTAAGTCATTATAGGGCACAATATATAGAGTGTTTCAAACATTTTAAATTACTTTAGAGTGTTTATTTGTTATGTATTTGCTATGTATTTTGGAATATGTATCTTCTACAAGCTGAGGATGTCCCAACGAGGGATGAAAGATTTACTTTTAATATAAATCAGGTGAAATATGTATTTCTTAGCCCGCTTCTCTTCAACATCGCCATATCTGACATCGGATAAATATGTTTACCTATAACATCATGGTATATCTATGCTGATGACATGGCCCTCGGCTAAACAAACAAAAAAGCCATACAAAGATCACTTAACCTCCTTATGAACTAGATGAAATGAAATAAAATGGAAGTAAATCAGGAGAAGAGAGTCCAAATGGTGTTCAGAAAATGTGGAAGAAGATCAAAGGAAGACATCATTGATAAAAGAGAAGCCATTAAAAATTGTGAACTGCTTCAGGTACCTGGGGGTAATCCTATAGCCAACAACAAAGTCGTTTAAGAATACACATTATGGAGAGAGCCATGGCAGCGACCAAGAGAATGTTGCACATCAAGAACGTCAAAATCCTAAGTCTCCCTTCTGCCTTAACTCATCGCTGTGGACGGCGTAAGATGTTTAAGCTTGCTCCTATGCTGCGGGCCGTGGACGGCGTAAGACGTTTAATGTTCCGCGCGAAGCAAGGCTGGATTCTTACACCTTAGTCAGCGTTACTGGTTGTAGCAGGAAGTTGGTTGACCTTTTTGAGATAACCCTCGTGTTGAGTGGGCTCATGTTTATCTTAGCTGTTTTAGCGGGAATATCTCAGCACTTCCTCGCGCGTCGAGACTGTACGTACTTGAGATTCTAATGCACTGCGTGTCATTCTTACCAAGTGTAGTATAATGGCTTATAAAACAAAGTTTCTTACGGAAGATTAATTTTTAGATATTGTTCACAATGATTATTCTGGTGATGAACTTATTCCCGAAATAGACTCAGGTAATGAAAGTGAGAGTGACGAGGAAATTCCGATTCTCTAATGCGATAGGCCTGTAGAGAAAAGTGAAGTGCCTGGTACATATCATCCTAGTTATTGTCCAACTGTTCCACCATTTACAGAGTATTCATGTATAAACGTTCAAATAGAAAAGAAGCAGGATATTTTGAGTTACTTGAGTATTTTCATGAATGACGAATTTTATCAGTATGTGTGTGAGCAGACCAATCTATACGCGAGTCAAGTGATAAGTGCGGTGCCCCGGCCTTTCACAAAGAATTCGATCATGCAATCGTGGAAACTGATTAGTCCCAAATCCTGATATAAAAATGTACTGGACCGAAGACCCTGTTTTTCATACTCCGATATTTTCTAATACAATGTTCCGAATACGCTTCCTCAGTATTATTTCATTTCTTCACTTCGGTGACAGTAATCATTATGCCGAAAATACAGATAGGCTGTATAAAATGAGACGTATTTTGAAACCTGTGACACCTGATATCACACTCTAAATATTTACTGGAGGTAAGCACAAAGTATCATTTTTCTAACATTTATAGTTTAGGAGTAATTGTAAATTGTATTAAGTGATGCACGTCAAGAGGGCCGGGCATGAAAATGGCTGGTCCAGGCATCCAAGAGTCCCTCTCAGAAGCAGGTACTGAACGTGTTAAAACACTTTGAAGCTGAAACCATTCCAACTCTATACTACAGTATAGAAATCGTTTGGCAAAATCTCATTGTAAAGGCTTCAAGAATCTGGAGAAAACAAAGGCCTGTTTCTTAAAGTTAGCTCTAGGACTGTCCAAATACACCCCATCAAGATTAGTATACAAACTCACAAAAGCAACTTTCCTGATGGAGGACCTACAAATAAGACTCTCGCTTCCCTTCACGACTAACTAGGCAAAAGTTGTACAAGAAAGACAAGAGAAAAGGAAAACTATATGGCCAGATTGATTTGAGTATTTACATCAATACAGATGTTAAAAATGAAGTTCATTACATACAACAGCACTGTTTAGTCGAAGCTGTTCTGCCTGACCTGTCATTTGCTGTCACATAGCTGTTGTCCTCCCACTTTGGTAGTGCTATTGAAAATAGACAGTAAATGTATTCAGCCTGGTGTTTCTATAGATCTGCTATCTAAGAGTGTGAAGTAAGTGCAAGAAAGGAATAAGAAATGTCGACTCCAAGGACTAAAGAAGAAGGATTTAGGCAGCCAAACAAAATCAGTAACTGTAAATGTATTGCAACTAAAGAAATAAAAATATTTTGATAAAACTTATACAAATCAGTAATGGAATCTGAAAGTAGGCCTACTTACAATGACCCACATGCTGTGGTATGTGATCCGAATGACTGTTAGTGATTATATATTGTCACGTTTCAATAAAACTAAACTATTTATGGGCAACTGTTTTGGACAAATCATTTAATTCAGGTGATTTTCTACATTTCCCTCCCCCCCCACCAAGATAAAATTTTACCAGCATAAAAAAAAAAAAAAGAAAAAAAAAGAAAAGTCCTGGCTTAGTGAAAGTTTCAATACACGATTTCTCAAATTTAAACTTGCTTGTTGAGGTTTTTATATTGAATAATTATTTAGAAAAGGTTTATATAAAAAATATATATATTTTTCACTATTTGCTTTACGTCGCAACGACACAAATAGATCTTATGGCGATGAAATAAAAAATAATTATACCATTAAAATCCGCATTCTTCCCTGAAACGTGTAGTATAATTTGCTTTGTAACAATTTTGGAGAAAACATCAGGAGCTTGGGGGAGAACAAACTGCTTCATGTTCTGGAATCATGTGTTTATTTGCCAGTTACTAGATATCTTTGGCTAGTGTAATTTCTCAGACCCACCTCATTTTGTGGCATAGTAAAAATGAATGCTGCTATGATATTTTCAATGTTTGGTGGCAAATATGTTATGTGAACAATTTTCCTCCCTCTTACAGCTGAACAAAGCTTACAGATGAACATTAGAGAATATTATGAGAATTGTATCAAGCCAAAACATTTCATCAGATTTTCAACATCCTTGTAGTCGAGAAGCAATGGCAGAATTCTGCTATACAATAATACTTTTATCCTACAAGCCAATGTAAACTTTTAAAATTGTATGCTGTTCTTGCAATTTGTTCATTTAATGTACCAGTATTATTTTTGTATTGCACTCCGTTACATAAAATTCTAGTATAGTAACATTTATATTATATCAATTCCAACAAAATACTCTATATAAGCCTAAAATATCACATAGAAATATTATCTTGATCAGCAACCTGCTGTGCTCTCTTACTTAGGTTATATGGTCTGCACACCAGTTTGAGTTTGACATCCCTGACCTAACAGAAATGCTATTGGAAAACAGCAAGAAAAACAATGGGTGGTGTGAATAAAAATGAGTCTAAGCAAGTGAGCGAGTACTCGCTGAGTGCCTGAGTGTCTCCCTGCCGATTAGCTTCCACTCTGCATTTGCGGTGAATAAAAATGTTCAGCAGAAGCACAGCGTAAACTCGAGTGTCTGGAGCAGCCACTCAGTGTCACTGATCAAGGACGTGCACGTGCCATGTATATAACACTTCGATGACTTCCAGATAGTTCAATGCTTAATATGGCAGACGACAGCGTGGAATTCCAGTCCGTTTTTATCTCCATTTTAAAGGAACATACAATTTTGTTTTCAAAGTCACAGTTACCGGATAAAAAGCACAAGAAAACAAGTGCAATAAATGCAGTTCAGTGTGAATTTAACACAAACATTTCCATCCAACAAATATTGGTGAAAAATTACAAAACATGAAAACAAGACTCAAATATAAAGTAGAATTAAAGCATATGGGAAACAAATGCGTATCGTTAAAATAATGGGAGAAGCGGCTAATGAACCTGATGCAGGGGAGAATAACCCTACCATCAGCCGTCTGAAAGGTAGGAAATCATAGCCTGAATATTATGACATTAATGAATTGAGGAAAATGATATGACATAAATAAAACAATTAATTATGATGAAAATAATATATTGACAATTTAATGTAATTTTTAAGGAACCAGATCTGCAGGACCTGACGAGTTGGCCGTGCGGTTAAAGACATGCAGCTGTGAGCTTGCATCCGCGAGATAGTGGGTTTGATCCCCACTGCTGGCAGCCCTGAAGATGGTTCTCCGTGGTTTCCCATTTGCACACTAGGCAAATACTGGGGTTGTACCTTAATTAAGGCCATGGTCACTTCCTTCCTACTCCTACGCCATTACTATCCCATTGTCGCCATAAGATCTATCTGTGTTGGCGCAACGTAACAAAAGTTGTAGGATCTGCAGGAGTTCTCATCCCTTCGGCTTCCAACAGAGGCATCATAACTCTGCAAACATCGGAGTTCCTCCAAATTCGGGAGTCATAGACAGAGTCAGGCCGTGATACATCTATACTGGTTGAATTCTTCCTTTCCATTGCAAGTGGCCTGTACATTAATGCTAGGGATGCCTTTTCTGTAAATGTAGTGATTCCCATGAACATGTGGCTTCTGAATTTGTACACGAGTACAGTCTACAATGCCGACAGCATAAGGGAAGCTATAAAATGTTCCTGCCACTTAGCCCATGCTTCCTGCATCTAAGCAACATTTGTTGGAATTTTATCCAATAATCTGCTTTCATTTCTGTTCATGTCAAAACCTCCGAAAATGTTTTTGACACAGTGTTCCAAGATGTCTTCACCAACACCACTCTGAAATCCAGGGTCACCAACATAACACAAGAAGATTTACATGTTTTCTTCATTTGTTAGTGCACCACCTCTTGTTTCTTTGGAGTGCACAAGGAAATGCTCTGCTAACCATTCAGCATGTTCCTTGAAAATCCACATCCTGTTTCCAGTCATCTGACCGGGTCACGAATGGAATCAATGAAGCTCCATCTAGCGGCGAGGATAGGAGATGTGCTGACTGCAGAGTCCTGTTGCACTCCTCTGGGGCAATGATTAATGACTGACAGATGAAATGAAATGATATTGGAGAGTGTTGCTGGAATGAAAGTTGACAGGAAAAACTGGAGTACCCGGAGAAAAACCTGTCCCACCTCCGCTTTGTCTAGCACAAATCTCACATGGAGTGACTGAGATTTGAACCAAGGAACCCAAAGATGAAAGACCGGCGTGCTGCTGCTGAGCCATGGAGGCTCTTCAGCATGCTCCTTACTGGACCTATGTAACACTCTGTAATCAAGTGAAGTAATCTGTAATCTGTGAAGTCTATATAATTTTGTTTTCCGATTAATCACCACCATAACCTCTGCCATGCCACTGAACTTGACACTATCATTTGGAGTCACCTACTGAATTAGCTCAAGGAAACATGAACAGGCACTTACCGAAAAGAGTGCCTGCTTTATCTTTATTCACCAGAAATCTGGAGCGCCCACTCTACTACTCGAGCGACTGGAGTGTGTGCTCAAGGTCAGAGGTCTGCTGTGAGTGACTGCTACCGACAGGCAGTTTTTATTCACCTCATTGTGAGTGCCTGCTCTAAAGTCGCGAGTAAAGAGTGCGTGTTCATTTTTATTCACACCACCCAATATCCCAGGAACAATCTCTTTGATCACGTAATATAATTAAGACCAGAGCAGAAGCAACTACTTAAGGCAAGGAGCAGAGAGAAAATTACAAAAGTATAACACAAACATATATACATTTGGGTGTTTAAAATAATGGACCATGTTAATCAACAAAAGTTATTCCTATCTAGTTAATATACAGTATAATTAAATATTTCTTTACAGCATACTAGACTTATACAACTTCTAGGAATAATGATCAGGAATCCCTTCTGTCCTGGACCTATTATAAACCAGTAAACACCAATATATTTTTATCAGTCTTACTTCAATGCTTACTTTTATGTTTATGTTTCTTGTGTTTTTTGTGATGTTTTTTATTTTTTGTCCTCTTAGCAACATTCCTCTTTTGTTTACTCCTAGCATCAGTAACTAACTCCCCATTAGAATCATCTTTCTGAACATTTGAGTTTGAGCTTGACAAAGAAAGTGACCTTGATCTTGAAGTCAATGATCTTGTTTTTGTGTCAGACCTAACTTGTTTCCTCTTTAGAGGGTGTGATTTATGGGATTCTCTTATGGATTCCTCAGAATTAGATTTACTCAAATTCACCGGACTGTATTTTGATTTAGAAGGAAAAGAAAGTCTTGAACTAGTTCTGTTTGATTTTGAACTGGACTGAGATCCTGATCGTGAATTTGTACACGAAGAAGATTCTTGGGAGCATGATGTAAAGTCTTTGTCTTTCGACTCATCTTGTTTTGCCAATTTTTGGAAGTATTTATAGTATTCCTGATGTATATCCTCATAATAATGATGCATATCATGAGCATTGTCAGGAAGAGAATGATAGTAACTTCCTTCTCCTTTTGCATGGCGGAAACGCTGGCGATATGGGAAAACTCCTTGTCTACTTTGGTTGTAACGTCTTCCTCGAAAGGGTCGGAAATGCGAGTTGTTATAATGGTAGCTGCTGTACCTTGGATAAGAATGGTCATTCCTTCCTGAGGCTGGATAGTTATAACGTTTCTCAAAATAATGTTTGGACTTGTCTTCATCTGAATGACGTTCCTCTGTAACAGTACAATCAGGTACACTTTCACTTAGTGAATGTTTAATAAACACAACAAATATAAGAAAATTTTTATTGGATAAAAAAAGAAAACCAGATATGGTAATAAAACAACTATGATCAGGGAAGATGGAAGAAAAGTTCATGACCAATTACTGGCTTTAAACAATCATGAATGTGGAGAAATATGCAGAAAGAAATGAAAACTGTACTATTTTTCATAATTAAATTCTATTAACATGATATACAAACAAATATTTCTTGTTAAACACAGTGAAATAAACAAATGATACCCTATACAATCCACATGTCAAAATGGATGATCTATTCAACTAAATGTTACAGGCAGTAGCAGAGCCTGGATATGTATCAGCATTTCAAATTATACAGCAGAAAATATAGTATCCCTTCTACAGCATGGCTGCTGCTAGAAGATTACAGAAATATGACCAAGTCTGCTATAGAAGACAGTGACACTCATGAGTTATCTTTACAAAAGAGAACCTTGACTGGTAATGAAAAAAAAAACAAAAAAACAAAAAACAAAACGAATTTATTAAGAATTTTTTAAAAATTTGCTTTACGTCACACTGACACAGATAGGTCTTATGGCAACGAAGGGATAGGAAAAGCCTAGGAGTGGGAAGTGGCTGTGGCCTTAATTAAAGGTACAGCCCCATTATTTGCCTGGTGTGAAAATGGGAAACCATGGAAAACCATCTTCAGGGCTGCTGACAGTGGGGTTTATTAAGCTGATGATGATGCATGTTGTTTAAAGGGGCCTAACATCTAGGTCATCGGCCCCTAATGGTACGAAATGAAATAACAAAATTAAAAGCCCAAGAACATCCGATGACCACAATTCAAAATGTGACGATGAGGAATGAATGGATGGATAGACGGAGATGGATTTAAAATGATCAGTGGAACCGACCCACAGTGACTTACATGCACAAAAGCTGGCGTAAAACAAAAGTATTATGGACCAAGGGACTGCTTCCAAGCCAGCGGCCCCTCACAATGGTACTTATCGCTAGGAAAGTAGAACCATGGTATTTGTCATGTTGCGGTACTAATCAAGAGTAGCATAGACTCGCGGTATTCCACACATTATGGTACTACTCACAGGTATTGAAATTCGCACAGGTACTACAGACCTACGCTGTTTCGCCATTTACAGGCGACACAAACCTATGGTGTGAATCACATAAGAGTACTAACCACAGGGACTCGTACTATCCCGTGGTGTACCTCATATAGTGGGTACTAATCATAGGCAAGCCAGAACTATGGGTTCCCTCATCCCATGGTTTCGCTCATATTGTCCCCGTTAAAATTGGCGATATTGTGTATATTTTCAACAAGTGGAAATTAAAAGTTTTATTGTCTGCTTGGAACTGCAGCGTGTCATTTGGGGAGTAGTGGCGAGCTAAGAACGAGTTTTTTTCGTCGTTCAGAGGGGTGATACATGGCCAGGACCGGGCCAAGGTCGATGTAAACCACGTGACTACCGCCGCACGCGCGCAACTCACATTCTGAATCTGGAATAGTCTGAGCCAATTAAATGAGACCATCAGCCAATTATCGTTCTCGTTGAAGATCACACCTCCCAGGCCGATCAGATAAAAAGGCCTTGTTTCGAGTAAATCGCTCTCTGAATATCCTTCGCTGTGCTGCTCTCTCACCCTGAATATTCTTCGCTGTGCTGTGTGGGACACTACGTTATCGGACCACGTGGAGAAATAATTTCCAGTTCAAGTTGACGCCCGTTCTGCCAGAATTTAGCGAGATAATTAGTGAATTCCTATGGAATAAAACACGCCTTAAGAACCAAGTTAAGTGTGACTGTGTAGACGAGCTATTAATATTCGACGTGTGCTTGTGCAAAATACTTAATCTTGTCATCTCAGTTACAGCTTGTGACCGGAATTCTACCAAAGTCGTCATAGAAACTGAACACCTCAAGATGGACAATTCCACAACCACCGACAACACAACTTCATCAAGGGACACCTGCTACAAAGCCTCCATGGAGCTGTAAACTGTGAGGTGTATCTGGTAATTGGAAGGAGACTGACCGGAGGAAAATGCTGGAATAATTGACTGTCGACAGGAATCGAACTCCATCTAAAACTTGAGTACCTTTTAATTTAATTTATCTGTATTACCTTTTGTACAACTAGAGGTCTTTCTTCTTTAATTCGTAGATCTATTAGTTTGTTGTAGTTAGAAATATTTCATTTTTCCACTTCTTAAGGTGTCGTGGTAGACTAGGTACGTGTGAATGAAATTTTGAATCTATTAGAGTAGACATGTAGGTTGTCTTTGAATGATTTCCCATGCGTAGGAGCTTTATATTTAATAATCAGTGACCACACGATAAATCTACTTCCCTTGTAATGTTGAAAGTTACTGGACTGAAATTTACGTGTACATTTTGAGTGAATAGGGTCGAACCTAGTGTCTTTCCAGATCACTTGTTGTATTTATGATGAAGTCATCTAATTTTACGATATTCCACGAGGATCAGTAGATGTAATAATCACTTAAATAATAATAATATTGACTAAAGATCGGGTAAAACAGAATTAAACGCTCGTGAGCCATAAATTTACAGCAGAGTTCTTATATGTGAGATTGAATGTGCTCTGTTCATGAAGGATCTGGAATATGACCAATCCTGAGGGATATTTGTTGTATAATTGAGCAATTGATGATTTAATGATGATATTTGACTTATTCTTGTGTATTGGGAGCGCAAGATAGATTATAATTATTGGAGCACGTGTTGCGAGTGTATTTCACAGGTAGGGAATAAAAATAATACGATTAAGGCTCACGCTCGCGATAGTTTTAACCTGTAGCCCAAACGATGGTAGTGCTTATGGATTTTACTAGAATCTTCCATTATAATTTCAAGAGTTAGATGAACTTACATTGATATGTGAAATGTGTTTCTACCAAGTGATACCCATGACTTCGATCACTAGTCACCATTAATGAAGAATAATTTCAATACACAGATTATTTCTGCTAGATATTACGCGACCTGACCAATCATAAAAATCATGAATAAACTTGCCAAAACAGGATTCGATGTAAATAATGTACATAAAAGACGCGTTTCCTAGTGTGAATGTGTGTGTGTATGTAAATATGTATATTTCTCTTGTATCATGTTGGTCCCATTTAATTTGAACTGGTCGTGCACTTGCTGCGACGCAGATTACACTCATCGTTGTGTGTTGCCTTAAGAAGTAATTTTCATGCCCTTAAGGGAAATTTTGATCAACTTAAGTCGAGGAAGACTAGAAAAGGATTTATTTTCTTCATTAGCGAGATTTAAAAGGAAAGATCATCTCGTTATTTTACGAAGGCACTCGATTTGTAAATAAAATTTATTTAACTAGCTCACACGTGGGTAACGTAAATTTCTGACACATTTATAGTTGAACTTTGAAATATTTTAAGATTCATTTGAATGGAAATGCAATACAAAAATCAGAAGTAGAAGTTCGTTAGCCGCATGATTACTTTGAGTTAGCCATTAATAATTAATTGGAAAATAATTATTCTGAAATGCTAATGACGATCATTAGGTAAATGATGCGGTGGAAAATTAATAAGAACATGATCGTGTGACAATGAAACATAGGTTAATTAAATGATGAGAAATTAATAATAATAATAATCAGAACAATTAATTAATTTTGAGAATTTTTGAAATCAATTTTCATTTTCTACTGAAGCTCATGTTGGTGTCATTGACTAATATTAAATGCTGTAAGTGATAAATTTAGTTGGGTACATCTTAAAACCACGTGTTGAGACTACTCTGAATTGGTAAAGCTTTGAACACATTTATTGTAAAACCCTCGTTAGCAAGACATAATAATCAGAACAATTAATTAATTTTGAGAATTTTTGAAATCAATTTTCATTTTCTACTGAAGCTCATGTTGGTGTCATTGACTAATATTAAATGCTGTAAGTGATAAATTTAGTTGGGTACATCTTAAAACCACGTGTTGAGACTACTCTGAATTGGTAAAGCTTTGAACACATTTATTGTAAAACCCTCGTTAGCAAGACAGTTGTTAATGATTTTATGAACTTCTATGTTAATTTTTTAAAATTCTTTCAATCAAATAATTTGATTTGGAAAGGCAAGAGGCCTAATTTTTCTTTGGTTTTCATTACAACACAGTAAGGCTGGAGATTAACAACACGTGTCACTCTAAATCGAGGAAGAAATTCAATATTATGGAAGTTCTATGTAAAAACAAAAAAAATATCAGTAAGAATATTTTCATTTATTGTTTGCTTATGTGAATAAATGTCAGAGTGTTGTTTTAACATTTCTTTTATCCTGCTTGGTCATCAATCCTCGACATCCCTTAAATGCCTCTAGAAAGTGATAGCCAACGATCGAACGGTCCACCTCGGGATATCTCGCTCGCTGGCTGGGCTTAGCTCGGGAAAAATGGGGGCAATATAGTGCTACTAATCATGGGTACTGTAAAAGCCGTCGAGCCCTCGTTTGCTACTAATCAAAAACGTATTTGGTATCCAGCATACTGGTACTACGCGCAAGTAAAAGTGACCCATGGTGTTCCCCGCGTGGTGGTACCAATCACAAATAGTTTCAAGGTTCTGATTTGATCATCCCTTTTAGTCGCCTCTTACGACAGGCAGAGGATACCGTGGGTGAATTCCTCGTCTGCATCCCCCACCCACAGGGGTTGTGTGTTTGGTCCACGAGAGGTATTTTATTTCCCTCAAGTCCGCCGGCAAGGATTTCCCTATCCGCCACCTGGGACGCGCCATGTGGGAGTATCACCTCTCCCCCTGCTACACAAGCGTAGCAGGTTTGTGGGGTTTATTAAGCACAATGTTCATACATAATATAATGGAAGATATGCATGATATGCATCACATACATTCATTATCCATAGATATATAACAGGTCATATAGATCATTCACAATTTTTCACCAGTCTTTAGCAGATGCACTTCTTTATTCGTGTCAGAAGTATCAACTTATAGATATTTAACAAAAAGCAACATCTACATTTCTACTATACAAATATACAAGTCTATTATACAATCACAGATAGAGCAACAATATTCAAGAGCTAGATGATGCTTGCCCAGTATTGGGCGACGTCAATAGCGTTGGGGGAGGCTGCAATCAAGTCTTTCATAGTGCACATTGAAGGACATAAGACACACTGACATAGATGTTGGATCGTCTGCTGTTCTCCGCAATCACAAAGTGATGAATCACTTGAGAAGCCCCACTTCCGCAAGTTTACTTTGGTTCTGCCGACTTCTGTACGGAGTCTGTTAAGGGCTTTCCATACTGTCCACTTCTCCTGGTGTCCACATGGAAGACTTTCCTTTGGCTCTATCCAGTTGGAAAGGTGGTGGATTCTTTCTTTCCACATTGTGACTCTAGCATTCTCTGCTTTCCCCTCAAGGTTGACTGATGTGCGGAGAAAACTTTTCCTAGATTTTAGCCTCTGTGTGGCTGGTTGGTATCCATAGAGAGGATGTGCTTCTGAAGAAGATGCCTGGAGCCTTTCTTTGTTAGCTGCTACCTCCCTACGAATCTCACCGGGAGCAATACCAGCTAAAAGTTGGACCTTCTCAATGGGTGTAGGTTTCAAACATCCAGTGATGATCCTGCAGCTTTCGTTTAAAGCTATGTCGACCTGCTTCGTATGAGCTGACCTGTACCAAACTGGGGAGGCATATTCTCCTGCAGAATAGCATAGAGCTAGAGCTGATGTTCTAATTGTTTGTGGTTGTGTTCCCCAACTTGTTCCTGATAACTTTCGTAGAATGTTGTTTCTGGCAGCTATCTTTTGTTTCAGGTTTTGGCAATGTTTCTTATATGTTAATGTGCGATCCAGCATAACTCCCAGGTACTTTGGCGTAAAGCAGTGTTCCAGTAAGTTCCCCTTCCATAGTACTTTGAGTTTCTGAGAGGCCTGCGCATGCCGCAGATGGAACGCACAGATTTGAGTCTTAGCTGGATTTGGTTTGAGTTGGTTTTTCTCATAATAGTTACCTAGCTCTTCTAATGCAGCAGTTAAAGAGATCTCTGCTTCATCAAAGGTATCAGTTTGAGTAGTAAGTGCAAGGTCATCGGCATAGATAAAGCTTTTAGTATTTTCTGGTAATGGCTGGTCATTAGTGTAGATGTTGAAAAGAACAGGAGCCAGTACACTGCCTTGAGGTAGTCCATTCCTTTGATTCCTCCATCTGCTTCGGCGTCCTTGGAATTCGACAAAAAAGCGACGATTTTCCAGGAGAGTAGCTATCATCTTGGTTACCTTGATGTCTGTAATCATTCTATAAAGTTTGTGTAATAATATCCTGTGATTTACTGTATCGTAGGCGGCTGAGAGGTCCACAAAAGCCACACCAGTAATCTTCTTCATTTCAAACCCGTCCTCGATATGCTGGGTTAGATGTAAAACCTGTGCTGTGCAACTCTTTCCTGGGCGGAAGCCACATTGCTGAGGGATTAGGACTTGGTCTACTACTCCCATTAAGCGATTGAGCAACATTCTTTCCATTATTTTGTATAGGTGGCAGAGAGATGCACTGAGAGGATGGGTTCTATTGGCACAGTTCAATAGGTGGTAATGAGGACAGGGCTTGCCACCAAGTCAGCATACACAACCATCCCTTCAAGTATGGAACCCAGTGGATAGAAATATATTCCAATGGAACCCATGGATGCTGAAACGCACGTATATGCAACACAATTTGAAGTTAGACCCTATCCATACACGGCTCTTAATTATGTGATTGCTTTATGCTTTTTATCTAAGCTTTTGTGTATGCAGTTGATGATGATCGCAAAGCGATCAAAACATGTCCTGTTATTCTTAATGATTTTGTAAAATGCCAGAGGCAAAATAAAAGAAAGGTATCGATTAGGTGGAAATATTTTCTTATATTGATTAGATTACATTATCAATACGGCAATGAAGTGGATAGTTTGTAATACAAACCATCTTAGTCGGCTCTTCTCTATTCTATCATTCATTTTTTCCACTCCAATTTCTTCTCGGATTTTCTCATTTCTTATTTTGTCTCTTCTACTTTTCTGTATCATATTCCTCAAGAACTTCATTTCGGCTGCCTGTATTTGACTCTCATCCTTCTTTGTCATTGTCCAAGTTTCTACTCTGTGAGTTGTTATGGGTACCTAATACATCTTGTACATAGTTTCCTTTGCTTCCATTGGCACATCTTTGTCCCATAACATGTTTCTTACACTATGATAGAAACAGCTTCCAGCTTGAATCCTCTTACTAATTTCTGCATCCAGTCGAGCATTCTCCATTAATTCACTCCTCTGGTATATGAACGTCTCCATTACTTCCAGGGGCTTGTCTGCAAGTCTAATCTGACCTTTCCCTTCTTTCTCCCCTCTAGTCATAACAAGAGTTTTACTCTTTTCTACACTTATTTAAAAATCCACATTCTTCGATTTTCCCATTCACCACATCCAACTGTTCTTGAACATTCATGTCCTCTTCTTCTTCATCCATTCCCTTTTCCAGATTCTGTCTGGATAGGGCAGTGTACCAAAGCCCTCCACCTTACTCGATCTTTCCACCATTCCCCTTCTAGTAATTTATTGGTATCGACTCCTCCATTTGCAATACAGTCCACAACAGAGCTCCTCGATCTCATTCTAGGATGTCCCCTAGGCCTCTTTCCAGTCTCTGTATCCATGAATGTTCTCTTTGGTATTCTCTCTCCTGGCATTCTCATCATGTGTCCAAACCATTTTCGCTTTGCTATATCAATCTCTTCTTGAAGTTTACACACTTCCACGCTTCTCCTTATTTCCGAATTTCGTATTCCATCTTGTCTTGTTTTTCCCTGTATGTCCTCTTCTCCCCAAATAACATCATCTGCAAATAACAACATGTTCATTTCTATTCCTCCATATGCTGCTTTTGCTGTTTTGCCATCCATTACTATTGTAAACAGGATTGGCGATAGAACACTTCTCTGTCTCAGTCCACTAGTGATTCTGAATCAACTTGTCCTGCCAACTTGTGTTTGCATGTAGCTACAACATTCCTTGTACACTGCCATGATCATTTTTATTAATCCCTGTCCAATTCTTTTTTGCACCAGACTGTCCCAAACTTTAGTCCTGGGGACACTGTCATATGCCATTTCAATGTCAATGAATGTCATCACCATATAATTCCCATACTTCCATTGCTTTCCCATTAGTTGTCTCACAATGACAATGGGCTCTATTGTTGACCTTCCACTTCTGAAACCAAACTGATTTTCCTGTATCTGATTTTCAACCCTCAACCTTATCTTACTTTCCAGTATCCTCTCCATTATCTTAGCATCATGGGATATCAGAGTAATTCCCCTGTAGTTCTTCAATACTTTCTTATCACCTTTCTTGAAAATTGAGATGATTATTCATTTCTGCCAATCCTCAGTGACCTCCTTATTCTCCCAGATAATCCTGAGAACTCGATATGTCCACTGCAGGCCTACAGCTCTAGCTGCCTTTATCATCTCGACTGAAATTTCATCTATTCCAGCAGTTTTTCCATTCTTCATCTTTCTGACCGCTATTTCAATTTCATTCATTGTAATTTCTTTGTCCATTTCTTCACCAACTAGTTGCCCTTCTTGGTGGTCCGTTGAATGATTCATTAGTTCTCATGTTCAGCAACTTCTGAAAATACTCTTATTTCTTCCGGCTTTGTTAATATAATGCCGCCTTCATCCATCAAAATCTGGTGTTTACTTGATCTCTCTTTTTGTTTCTTAAGATACCATACAATAATTTCTTGCTGCCCTGCATCTCATCTCTCAATTTCTGTGTGAATAAGGCCCAGCTTTTCCTCTTTTCATCCTCCACTACTTTCTTGACCAAATTCTTTGCCTCCTCACATTATAAGAACTACATCTTATACATCACCATTTTACACTTCCTTGGTACTTCCTTCTTCTATACCAGGTTTCTCAGCCTCTGCTAGAAAGCATTTCCCTGTTGAATCCTTTTACTGAGTCAATGTCCAGCGGTCATGCACCAGTTCGCTATAAAGTACTTCAAGATCTCCACAATTTCAAGGCTTTGTCCCTTTATTTTTATAATTCCTTTCCATTCCCTTTCTGCTCAAGTCAACACCATTATCTTACTCTTTTCCACACTGATTTTAATTCCATAATTCAATAAGTTGAGTTGCCCTTGTACTTTCTCCTTGTTTGCTCCCCGCACCACAATATCATCTGCAGCTCCCTGTCCCACTATTTTAGCTTTGTCTCCTTCACAACTTTTTCCATAACTATTATGAATAAAAGTGGTGACAGAACACCTCCATGTCATAGTCCAACTTCATTCCAAAACCACTCGGTCCTCCCCACTTGTCTGGACAATGCTGCAAAAATTTTTGTACAATGCTTGCACATATTCCATCATTTGTTTTCCAAATACTTTTGTCTGCATTACTTTCTATACCTTTGTTTTAGGTGCACTATTGTAAGCCTTTTCTAAATCAAGGAGTGTCACCACCATATCTCTTCTATATTCCCAATTTTTTTTTCCATTAATTACCTTATACTCTAGTGTTGATCTTCCATTTTAAAAAATGTTCTTCTTGTAACTGTCCTTCCACCTTTTCATTCTCTTTTCAAGTAGCCTTTCAAATATTTTTTTACAGAGATGAGTGTGATTCCTTCATAATTACCACATACCTTCTAGTCATCCTCCTTAAATATTGGTATTATTACTCCTTTACTTCAGTCATTTGGTACCGGTTTTTCTTTCCAAATACATCTAAGTAGTCTATACAGCCATTATAGATCAACAGATCCTGCTGCTTTTATCATTCCCACGTACAGTTCATCCAATTCTGATGCTTTTCCTACTTTCATTTGTTTGAGAGTTTCCACCTCTTTCATTGTGATTTCACTATCAGACTGCCCACTCAGTGGCCGTGATCATTAATGCGTCGAGTCTGTATGGTCTGATATTGTGGTTCACTGGTTTGAGCCCCCTAGGTTGAAAAAAATTTCACCATCTGAATGTCGGCTGGCAGGGTGTGGTAAACAATTTCTGATCACTAGATTGTGTGCCAAAAACCTGCATTAAATTCCAAACCTCTTCCTACATCATCATCATCATCATCATCATACATCTAGACGTTCAGGTCGCCTAAGTGCATCAAATAGAAAGACCTGCACCAGGCGATCCAAATATATCCTTGGACACTCCCAGCACTAAAAGCCATATGACAGACTATTGGATTCTATCTCTTCACACTAACTCTTATCACATCTATACTCTATATACTCCTCCTCACATTCTGGAGTTCATCACAGTAATCCTTCCAACTTTTCCTTAAATTGACTGGTTGTGTTATTCTCTCTCCTCCTTTCCCTTTCACCTATTTTGTGTAGACTGTCTTTTCTCTTCCTTCTTATAAGTCCATACAGCATCCTTTTACCACTATACACATCCTCTTCGAAATCTTTCCTTAGTTTCTTCAAGTATTCCTTACACCTCTTCATTTCTTAGAACTATCTTCTATTTTACCCTATTCCACAATTGCCATGCTTTGTTCTTACTTTTTACTGCTTCCTTTACCCTCTCATTCCACCATGGAGTCTCAATCATTCACTCTTTTAGGTAGTCTGCCACAATAATTTACTCTCTGCACAGCTTACAAATGTCTTTTTAAACATTTTCAATTCTACTTCCACACTCTCCACTTCAGTTTTGGCATGACGAATAGAATAGCCTACCTAACTGAGTTCAAGCATGCTCCTGCAGAGCGGCACTAGTGGAGCCTAAACACCAATGCTACACAGTCAGCTGTTTTACACTGATACGCAAATAACCAAATACAATGCCCAATTGCTTAGACAGGGTAAAATGGAACATTATGAAAAGTGAAGGCAATATTGTACTTTACATGCATAAAAGTAAAACGAATTTTTAAACAGAGCACATTAGACATAAACAAGATTGCAAATAAAACCGACACTTTCCTTAAAATAAAGTAAATAACTTAAATTACCCACCAAAACTAGTTTGAGGCCACTTTTGATAGGTTTTTTTTTTTTTTGCTAGGGGCTTTACGTCGCACCGACACAGATAGGTCTTATGGCGACGATGGGACAGGAAATGCATAGGAGTTGGAAGGAAGCGGCCGTGGCCTTAATTAAGGTACAGCCCCAGCATTTGCCTGGTGTGAAAATGGGAAACCACGGAAAACCATCTTCAGGGCTGCCGATAGTGGGATTCGAACCTACTATCTCCCGGATGCAAGCTCACAGCCGCACGCCTCTACGCGCACGGCCAACTCCCCCGGTCTTTTGATAGTTTACGAGTAGACTTAGCAGATTGTTGAGCTTGAAGATCTCTGCAGATCTCTGAAGAAGAATCGGCACTTTAAATAGAGGTAGACTAGTTTAGGAATAATGTCCAAAGCATGTTCAATACAACAGCCAGCTCCTGAAGGCATAACTGAAATCGCCTCAGTCGAATCAAGACACTCGTAAAAAGTATCACCAACATTGACCTAAACAAGCTCAATTCATGAATTTTCCTTTCAATCTGGAAAAAATTATCAGGAAAGATAGGACTGACCAGGAGGGGAGGGGATCAAATGAGGTGGGTAAGGTTGAGGCTCTGGTCATTGGGGATTC
Source organism: Anabrus simplex (assembly GCF_040414725.1). Taxonomy (NCBI): domain Eukaryota; kingdom Metazoa; phylum Arthropoda; class Insecta; order Orthoptera; family Tettigoniidae; genus Anabrus; species Anabrus simplex. The sequence continues at coordinate 186,837,348 of NC_090267.1, forward strand.
CATTGTTACACATGTCGGGAAAGTGTGTGGAAGGAAGAGTACCAGCATAGAGTGTTATCCAGGTATTAGGTTAAGGCAGATGTTGAGGAAAGTAGAAGAGAAGGAGGAGGGAAAGGAGAAGGTGGTAGTGTTTTATGTTGGTACTAACAACGTAAGACAAGCAGGTATAAGTACCAACGAAGTTTGGGACGTGTGGGACCTGGTAAATGCAGCACGGGTGAAGTTTAAGGAAGCGGAGATTGTTATCAGTGGAATACTGTGTAGGAGGCATAGTGACTAGAAGGTGATTGGGGATTTAAATGAGACTATGGAGTGGGTATATGGGAAACTGGGAGTGAGATTTCTAGATCCTAATGGGTGGGTAGGAGATAGGGACCTGCGCTCAGATGGCCTTCACTTAAACTGCAGTGGTACATATAAGTTAGGAAATTTGTTTAGAAGGGTTATAGGGAGGTACATTCAGGGAAACGGGGTGGCCTAGGGAGCGGTGTTAAGGAAATAGGGAACTGGAAATCAAGTAGGGATGACCTAAAAATGTTAGTGCTCAACTGTCTGAGAAATGATATAATGGAAGCAGAAATTTTCTCACAGAACTGGAGGGTGTATCGTAGAGATAGGATAGGAATGGTAGGAGGGAGAGTATTCATTCTCGTGAAAGAAGAATTTGTAAATTACGAAAAAGATGACAAACATGTAATTCTAGGGGTAAGGCTCATCTCTAAAGATAATAGGCAACTTGATGTCTTTGGAGTGTACAGACCGAGAAAGGGCAGCGCAGACGCTGATTCAGAATTATTTGATAAGATAATCAGCTATGTGGGAAACAATAAGGAAAGGAACGTGATTGTAGCGGGTGATCTCAATTTACCAAATGTCAATTGGGAAGGTAATGCGAATGACAGGAAGAATGACCAACAAATGGCAAATAAGTTAATATGGGAAGGGCATCTGATACAGAAAGTGATGGAACCAACTAGAGGGAAGAACATTCTGGATGTGGTGCTGGTAAAAGCCAGATAAGCTCTATAGAGAAACCAAAGTAATAGATGGTAATAGTGATCACGAACCTGTCTTTGTGGTAGTTAAAAATAAATGTTAAAGAAAGGAAGATATTAAAATTAGGACTATCAGACAGTACCATATTGCTGATAAAACAGGCATGAGGGAGTTTTTAAAAAGTAACTATGATCGGTGGAAAACGGTAAATAAATATGTAAACAGACTCTGGGATGGGTTTAAAGCAATTGTTGAGGAATGTGAAAATAGGTTTATAGCTTTAAAGGTGGTAAGGAATGGTAAAGATCCACTGTATTATAACAGAGAATAAAGAGACTAAGGAGGTGCAGGTTGGAACGAAATAGAGTTAGAAATGGTTATGGAAGCAAGGAGAAATTGAAGAAACTTACTAGGAAATTGAATCTAGCAAAGAAATCAGCTAAGGATAATATGATGGCAAGCATAATTAGCGGCCATACAAATTTTAGTGAAAAATGGAAGAGTATGTATACGTACTTTGAGGCAAAAACAGGTTCCAAGAAGGATATTCCAGGAATCATTAATGAACAAGGGGAGTGTGTATGCGAAGATCTTCAAAAGGCAGAAGTATTCAGTCAGCAGTACGTAAAGATTGTTGGTTACAAGGATAATGTCCAGATAGAGGAGGTGTCTAATACTAAAGAAGTTTTGAAATTTACCTATGACAACAATGACATTTACCGTAAGATACAAAAGTTGAAAACTAGAAAAGCAGCTGGAACTGATAAGGTTTCAGGGGATTTATTAAAGACAATGGGTTGGGATATAGTACCATAACTACTTATTTGATTATTGTTTGCATGAAGGAGCTATACCAAATGAATGGAGAGTTGCTATAGTAGCCCCTGTGTACAAAGGAAAGGGTGATAGACATAAAGCTGAAAATTACAGGCCAGTCAGTTTGACATGCATTGCATGTAAGCTTTTGGAAAGCATTCTTTCTGATTATATAAGACATGTTTGCAAAATTAACAACTGGTTTCATAGAAGGCAGTTTGGGTTTAGGAAAGGTTATTCCACTGAAGCTCAACTTGTACGATTCCAGCAAGATATAGCAGATATCCTGGATTCAGGAGGTCAATTGGACTGTATCGCAACTGACCTAAGGCATTTGATAGGGTAGATCATGGGAGACTACTGGCAAAAATTAGTGCAAATGGACTTGATAAAGAGTGACTGATTGTGTGGCTCTGTTTCTAGAAAACAGAACTCAGAGAAATAGAGTAGACGATGTTTTATCTGTCCCTGTAATAATTAAGAGGGGAATTCCTCAAGGCAGTATCACTGGACCTTTATGTTTTCTTATATATATATCAATGATATGTGTAAAGAAGTGGAATCAGAGATAAGGCTTTTTGCAGATGATGTTATTCAATACAGAGTAATAAATAAGTTACAAGATTATGAGCAACTGCAAAATGACCTTGATAATGTTGTGAGATGGACAGTAGGCAATGGTATGATGATAAACGGGGTTAAAAGCCAGGTTGTGAGTTTCACAAATAGGAAAAGTCCTCTCAGTTTTAATTACTGCGTTGATGGGGTGAAAGTTCCCTTTGGGGATCATTGTAGATACCTAGGTCTTAATAAAAGGAAAGATCTTCATTGGGGTAAACACATAAATATGATTGTAAATAAAGGGTACAGATCTCTGCACATGGTTATGAAGGTATTTAGGGGTTGTAGTATAAGGATGTAAAGTAGAGGGCATATAAGTCTCTGGTAAGGCTCCAACTAGGGTATGGTTCCAGTGTATGGGACCCTCACCAGGATTACTTGATTCAAGAACTGGAAAAAAATCCAAAGAAAAGCAGCTTGATTTGTTCTGGGCGATTTCCGACAAGAAAGTAGCATTACAAAAATGTTGCAAAGTTTGGGGTGGGAAGACTTGGGAGAAAGGAGACGAGCTGCTCGACTAAGGGGTATGTCAAACCAATATAAATAGTCCGTTATTGGACATTATAAATTTTCCAGCTAACTCATTCCTGGTTGCCAGCGTTTCGCCCTCGTGTGCTAGGTTTGGCTCATCAGTTGGTACCTAGCACACCTACCAAGACGCTGGCTAGTGCATACCGTGGAGGCCACTGCGTAGGATACTTGGAGCCACCGGCAGTGCCAATGCACTATGAGAGACTTTGTCTCTTTACCAAAAATTGATGCCTGTTTGGCTATCAGATGATATAGATGTTGATTCCCATAGGGAATCTGAAATAATTGTCCCGAATGAGTAAATTTATAATACCAATATAAATGGCCCGTTATTGGACATTATAAATTTTCCAGCTAACTCATTCCTGGTTGCCAGCGTTTCGCCCTCGTGTGCTAGGTTGGGCTCATCAGTTGGTACCTAGCACACCTACCAAGACGCTGGCTAGTGCATACCGTGGAGGCCACTACGTATGGTTGAAGCATGTGTGGTAATTTTCATGGTATTTTCTTGCTCTCCATAGCAAGATTTTTTTGTTGTTGCTAGAATCCTGTTGAATCTACTCTAGACTGTCTTGGAGAAGACACTTTCAGAATGTCAGTGTGGGTTTTGTACATCTAGAAGCACCATCCACATGATATTTTGTGCAAGACAACTGCAAGAGAAGTGCAGAGAACAACAAAAAAATCTGCTTTTAGTGTTCAGTTTGTAAAAGGCCTTTGATACTATGCCTAGCAAAGCCATGTGGATGGTTTTAAGATGCTTTGGCTATCCTGAACGGTTTGTAAAATTAGTCAGAGCACTTCACGATCGTATGGTTGGATAGGTTCTATACCAAATGACATATGAAAAGAATTCTCAAGGCTGTGTTTGCTCCTACATTTTTTACCCCTGTACCTTACCAACCATGCGCCATGAGACTTCATTGGCTAACAACATACGTGTGCAAATCAGATGATATAGATGTTGATTCCCATATGGAACCTGAAATATTTGTCCCGAATGAGTAAATTTATAATACCAATATAGTTGGTCCGTTATTGAACATTATAAATTTTCCAGCTTACCCATTCCTGGTTGCCAGTGTTTCGCCTCAGTGTGCTACATTGGGCTATCAGTTGGTAAATAGCACACCTACCAAGACGCATGCCTAGTGCATACCGTGGAGACCACTGCGTAGGCTACTTGGAGCCACCAGCAGTGCCAATGCACTATGAAAGACTTGGTTTCATTTTGAAAAAAAGATACTTGCCTGGCCATCAGATGATATAGATGTTGATTCCCATAGGGAACCTGAAATATTTGTCCCGAATGAGAAAATTTATGATACCAAGCCGTCATTGTGCTATTTCGTTTCATTCTGAGTGGACCTGTGCTGTCTCTTTGTTGTGTGCGGCGATTACAATTTTATCTATCGTTCGTAATTACATTGTTTTTCTCATTTTACTTCCTATTATTGCTATTCATGACATGTCACGTCCCGTGAAAAAGTAAGAACTCTAGAAGAACGACTGAAAATTATAGTTGAATTGAACCCGTTAAAAGAACGAGTAGATACCGCTAAACGTCTTGGGTTAGTGTCTTCAACTTTAAACTCCATATTTGCTAAGAAGAATGAGATACGAGAGCAAATTGATAAATGAGGTAGTTCAAGTAAAAACAAGAAAAACAGAAGAAAATCTACATTCACTCAGCTGGAGAATGTCCTTTTCACTTGATACCAGGAAGCAAGGGCTTCCAATATCCCTATAGATGGAACCATATTACAGGAGAAAGCCAAGAAGATAGCTGCAAGGTTGAAAATTGATCATTTTACTACAACGAATGGATGGATCGCCCCATTTAAAGTGCAACATGGACTAGTCTTCAAGAAGGTTTCCGGAGAAAGTGCTTCTGTGGACACAGAAGCTAAGGAGCTGTGGATCGAGAGACTGCCTTCGCTACTGGAGGTGTACTAGCCATGTGACGTATATAACGCAGACGAGACTGGACATTTTTAGTGTTGTTCCTGATAGAACACTGGCGATGAAGGGTTAATCTTGCCATGGGGGGGAAAGTTCAAAAGAAAGACTAACCGTTCTGCTGTCTGTGAACAGTGATGGCAGTGATAAGAGAGCGCCCGTCATAGTGGGAAAATAATTAAAATCGCGTTGTTTTAAGAACATGAAAAACTGCCCATGACGTATGCAAACAAAAAGGCTTGGACGACCACTGACATTTTTTCACAATTTTTAAGGTCATTTGATGCCTCACTGGTGCACAAGGAAGAAAAGTCATACTCTTTGTGGATAATTGTGCCGCTCATCCACAGGACACGTCATTTCTTTGCAATGTGAAAGTTGTGCATTTCCCCCCAAATTGTACCAGTGTGTTGCAGCCTCTTGATCCTGGGGTAATAAAACGCTTCAAGCAACTACAGTGAAACCTCGTTAGTACGTTTCTGCAGGGAACGACGAAAAAACATAGTGTTAAGCGGGAAAACGTACTATCAAATATCCCATTAAAAACTATCCAACAGGGATATGTATCACTTTACACGTTAGTACATTGTGCATTGTGTGTGTAGAGTTTCAAGAGATAAAGGAGAGCACTAAAAAGTGAAAAGGTCAAGAACAAATATAAATTCTCTACTAGAGCCTGTAAAGGTAATAAAGGTAACAAGAGACTATTAAAAGATGAGAAAAACATAGAAGAACAGATATGACATTCTTTTGCCCTTGAGCTCAGAGAAATAACTGCAGTACCTACATATTATAGATCACTTTCTTACTAAAACATTTGTATAATGAATTGTTAGTTGAAGCCTTAGGTTTCTGATCAGTGGGTAATCAAAGATTGTTTTCTGGTCACTTAGTTTGAGCATGAATTTCTCGGGAGGTTATACTCGCCATGCACTATTAAGCGCCTTTAGCCGCCATCTTGAATACAAAACGTCGGCAGTACTCGGACAGACTCGCCGGTTAACAATTAAAACGTGCCAACTGTCAAACTCGACTAGCAGTTTGTATTTTTGTATGTACACCGCTTTCCCATTGCCTGCATCTTTACATAACTTTTTAATGGTATAGGTCTACAGTATATGGAAGCCTTATTACTTAACGGCACCTACAAATGACCTGTCAAAATCTGCTATTGCTGCACTATGGGCTTACGTATTTTAGCTTCAGTCATACCACACCGATTTAAACCATCTTATCACAAAAACAGTTATTGGCATTACCTTAATAAATGCAAACGTGGTACAGTACAAAATAATGACTATATACAGAACACATGGCTTTTGTCACTGTCCACAATTACACAGACATTTAAAAAACCAACGTAGGCCTCTAGATCATGAAGTTCACTGTACAAGCGTTTAAAAAGTTTTTGCAAGGAGAAATACCACGGTGGTCTGCAGATTCATATCACTTCATCACATGAACATTTACTGACAGTACAGTACCGTAGTAAAATAATAATAATAATAATATACAGAACACTTGGCGTTATGTCACTGTCCACAACGAACATATGTTTCAAAAACGTAAAACACAATTTAGGCTCTTAAGTCACAAAGTTGTCTTATTGATGTTCAAAAAATATATCCATTGTTTTGTTTTCTGCTTCTTTGTCCGAAGTATACAGGGTCGAGTCTAATTGTGACAAGATGTTCACGACATTTTCGTCAACCTCAAAACTGGACACAAAGCTTCGAACTGTTTCCATCGTTTCCAATGCCTTTGCTAGGGTAGGAGTGGCAGTGGCTTCTTCTTCTTCCTCCACATACTCTTCAAAAACATTGCTGACTGAGGCTGACAAATAGCAACATCATGGTCACACTCTACATACCTGCAAAATTCCTCAGGCTCTTCAGTGACTTCAACGAAATTTTCCGCTCTATCAACACTTTCGTTTTCCACTCAAATTTCTGCCTTACGGAAGCAGTTACTTATCGTACTTTGATCAACAGAGCCCCAAGAACATTTTAGAAAGTGCATAGCATCTACAGTAGGATCGTGATCTTCCTCATACGAGCACTGTCGATGTTTCCCAACCTTTTCTGTACCAGCATTTTGCGGTACTTCTTTTTCACACAGTGAATAATACCCTGAAAATACTACCTTTACATTCCTGGTAGGTATATTTATAGGATGAGCAGCACACCAATTGATTAGCAGTAATATTTTACAATTTTTGGTCCCCATCTTGGCATCGAGTGCACGCAAAAACTCTTCAAAAAGGAACAATGTCATCCAAGCATTGCCGTTGGCTTCATATTGGCATGGCAAGCTCTGAACATTTTTGAAATATCGAGGCATTATGGCTTTGCCGATGACAAGCGGTGGCAACTTTTCTGTGCCCCTCTCTTTACAGCATAGCAGGACAGTTAACCTCTCCTTGCTTAGCTTCCCACCACGGCAGGTTTCTCCTCTGCATGCGAGAGTCCTGTCAGGAAGTGGCTAAAGAAGAGTCCCATTTCGTCAGCATTGAAGACGTCGTTGGAATCGTACTCTTTCAGCAGTGACGGAAGTGTAACTGTAGTCCATGTTTCCACAGTCTCGCCATCAATACTGGCTGCTTCTCCTCTCACACATTTGTAAACTAGACCATGTTTATTTTTAAAACGCTCAATCCATTCGTCGGAAACAGCAAAGTTTGTTAGTCCGATTTTGTTGGTAATGTAAGTTGCTTTTTCGTGAAGTTAATTCCATCTACAGGGATATTCGCAGCACATGCTTGGTTGAACCACTTCAAAATCATTCTAACTTTCCTTCGCGTACTCATTTTCTTTTTCCGTTTCTATTTTGCTTATAAGCATTTTCAATTTTGTCTCTGTTTATCACAATAGTGTTTAAAGTAGAAGGTGCTAGTTTTAACGTTTGTGCCAACTCTATGCGCTTAAGATGTGGATTCCTATGTACTTCTTGAAGGATTTTATTTTTTTCTTCATTAATGAGTGGTTTCACAACCCTTTTCTTATCCATAGCTATGTTATTACTAGACAGATACCGTATGTACCGTGCTACTGAACTTCTCACAATTATCCTATTAGTCCGTAAGTAGGCTGTCATGTGGCAAATAATCACTTCACTTCTTTTTATCCCTCAACACAATAAATTTCTAACTTGTTGGAAATTCCTGTAGTCAATCACCAAATCTACTTGAGTGGTGTTAGCCGTATGCAAGTCACTGGACGCCGCTGTAAATAACCACCAGCTGACACAGAACTGCTAGGTGGTGTTTCAACATCATCGTAATAAAATGAAATGCTCTCGTAGTGCTTGTTAAAATCATGCTGAAATATTGTTGGACACTGTCAGGACGGCACATGAAGATGTGATTAAAACAGATACATTGTGTCTAGTGTAAAATTTGCAATTCACTGCAGTGTCCATGAATTTAACCTGAAAAAAATTAGATAAAATTAAATTAGTGAATTGAAGGAGAGAGCGTGTTAGTTAGATGGCATAGATTATATGAGACTTACCTCTCATTACGGCATGTGGTGTGTGGCCTATTGTTGTGTGTGCCTCATACTAACGGTTGTGAAATTCAAAGGAAAAGGAAGGTTCAGGCAAGGAGGGCGAGGCGGGGCAAGGGGAGAGGGGTGGGGCAAGGCGAGAGGTCGTGAAGGAGAGGGGGTGGTGGGGAAGGGGGAGAATTAAGGCGGGGCTGAAGGATGTGGGAAAAAGGATGGCTGCTGAGGAAAGGTGCTGTGAATATTATGAAAAACTGAATTATGACTTATTGGTTTGACGTTTCTAAAAATGGGAATTAGAAGGTCAAAAAGGATATTTGGCTTTTCTGAAATATCATTAAAATTATGACTCAGGTTGAAATATTGATCTATATGTACGAAGCAGCTTTCGGTAATGTAAAGGAGGGATCCTTTGTTGATTTGGAGAATTTCTATATCTTGTTTTATGTCTGTGAATTTGTGATTATAGTCATGCATATGCTGTCCTATAGCTGAAAATTTATTGTACTTCAGGGAATTAACATGTTCCAAGCACCTTACATTAAAATTCTTCCCAGTCTGTCCGACGTAAGAAGAATTACAACTGTTGCAAATAATACTGTATACTGCTGATTTCTAATAACTATCGAATTTGTTTATGGATGTGGCATTCTGTAAGACTTGTGCGTTCCTATTGTTGGTTTTGAAAATTACCTTTACATCGTGCTTTTTATTAACAGAACATCTGTCTCTGTATTGAACTGAATATTTGTGTCAGTGGTATTCAGATGCCATAGAAACAGCTGCTGCTGTTCCTCTCCATGGCTCCAGATTACAAAGGTGTCATCTATGTAGCAAAGCCACACCTTAGGTTTCAGTGGTGCAGTCTTGAGTGCTGCTGACTTGAACATTTCCATGAAAAAAAAAATGTGATCACCAGACTCAGTGGACTGCCCAGGGTGATATCGTCAATTCGTTCATTAAAACAGTTTTTGGTGAAACGTCAGGACCACCATATTGTTATGAATAAAACTCCATCTGTTTCATTACTCTATTTTAGTATGACCTAATAAATGCATGCACACACATTTAAATACACACAATTCTAACCAGTTATGAATGGCCACACTTACTAATTACAAGTCTATTTACAAATCTCTCTTCTGTACACTGACCAGGGAGTCCCAGCCGGTTGGAATTACCTGGGGACGGCTATAATCCTTACTTTCACTTTCCCAAGTCCACTCACTTCCTACAGCAGCTGTGCATAGACAGCTGGATTTGAACACAGTGCTACTGGCCAGACAACACACGATGACTTCGTTGGTTCGATTCCACAGACATTAACACAGGTCCATTTACCTTCACACTTGCGATAGTGGCTTCCCTTGCTCTGCTTCAATCCATAGAAATACACGAACACACAGTACAGTCTTCCTTTCTGTTGTCTCCAGTTCACGCACTCACTGGTCTCTCTGACACCACAATAACAGCTCGCTCGTTCAGACCTCAGTGAGACACTAGCGATAGCCAACACCTCTGTCGCCCTCAGCCCAGCCACCAAACCCCAACACACTGACTTCACTTCGGAGCCCAACTGTCACTTCAAGTTCAGTACTGACTGACTGTCCGTGGCTAGCCTCCCTTTTTATAGCTCGCGTGATTTGAACCAGAAATTTTGCGATGTCACTAGAGGCACAACATTCCCGTTGAATCTCCAAGAAACTCGCAGGTAAGCTGGCCGGTGAGAATAATACACAGAACGCCAGTCCCACCCTCCAAGCCGGCTAGGAGATCCCAGGTCGTGTGAATCACCAGTCTCTCCCTGGAAGTACTGAAAGGAGCTACCACAGGGTTGGCACGTAACAATATGCTCCAGGACCACGGCCTACAAGCCCGGAAAATACAGACATTGTTCATCCTGGTTCAGTTTTAGATGTGTACAGACAATCAAATGAAGTTCTTCATACCTTTCGATTGATGGCAGCCTATGAAATGAATGACATGAATACTGCTTACCAGTAAATTATAAACTAAAAAAGGAAAATAATGTACAAATGTAAGATTTAAGAACAATACTATAATACAAATTTAAAACAAAAATGTTTCACCTTTCCATTTTGAGCCGCTTTTAGTTTCAGAAGACTGTGACCCATGATGTGGTTCTGTTGAGCTTGAACTGTGACTCAAAGAAATCTCAGAATTACTGGAACTAGATGACAACTCACTATCACTGCTGGTAAAATCGGAACGTACCACCTGGATGCTGGACACATCTTTACCCTCTCTAGTCATTTGTAATCGTTCACTTTGCTGCTTATGTAGACTTTTGAACCGCTCCATGAGCCTGCGACGTAATTCCTTTTCTCTGTCCAGAGGGTTAACATTTTCTGTGGCCCCTTCTTCCTGAAAAATGAAACTAAAATAAAGTGCTCAACAATTACTAGCCTTTACTCAAAACAGAAATTTTCAAGTTTATATTTCATAAGTCAGGTGCACTTATTTCATGTTAATGTGGAAAGTCCCTGGAACTGAAGTATACTTACAAGTAAATAATTCTTCTGACATACTTGTCAATATTTAAGAACATTAATTATTAAAAGTCTCCTAAGACTTTAGATTAACTCAATTGAAATAAAATAATAAGAATATGGAAGTTTGAGCCCTGTCTTATTTAATGTTAATGACATTTCTCAAATTTTTGACTGAACACCTGAAACAGCATATTACCTGTAATTCCTTGTCCTGTACAACTGTAACTGCTCCTTCTGTCACAGTTTCCTCTTTATTTATAATAACTTGCTCAGGTACAACATTCTACAAACAAAAACGACAAAAGTAGAAATGAAATGAGACACAAAGAAAGTTAGTGATAGCATCATCTGTTATTGTTGATATTTACATATATCTGACACAAGTAGTGAAACTCAACCATAAAACAGAAAAAATCATTTCACGTAAGACAAATGATAAGAAATTAGGTCGACTTCACTACCATTTCTGATTGTGGTAAATGTTTGATCTTGACGGAGCACTTTCAAACCGCTTTTTAAGACGATCTTTAACTATGAAGTTTCTCAGTCAGTCAAAACTAATGTAGGATTAATAAAATTAGAAAACAGCAAGACTGATCATTTAATAATAATTCCTATTTTGAATTAAATTATATTTTCAAATTCTGTTTTAACTGATATATTTTTCAGGTTACTGTTTTTTTCTAATTTTATCCTGCATTAGTTTCGATAAACTGAAAACTTCACAGCTATAAATTAACCGCTCAGCCGGTTCAACGTATACATGTATGGACCTACAAAACATAAGCCAGGAGAGTTTGACGTATTCCTGTACGGACTAGGCTAGCGATGTTTTAGATGTACATCTGTATATTGCCATCTGTTGGTTGTCAACGTAAATTTTTTTTTTGCTAGTTGCTTTACGTTGCACCGATACAGATAGGTCTTACGGCGACGATGGGATAGGAAAGGCCTAGGAGTTGGAAGCGGCCGTGGCCTTAATTAAGGTACAGCCCCAGCATTTGCCTGGTGTGAAAATGGGAAACCATGGAAAATCATCTTCAGGGCTGTCGACAGTGGGATTTGAACCCACTATCTCCCGGATGCAAGCTCACAGCCGCGTGCCCCTGGCCGCACGGCCAACTCGCCCGGTACGTAAACTTTTAGCATGGCTCGCAGCACAGGGTATCATTTTATGCAGGGGAGTATCTTCTACTGTAATGCGGCATTGTGCTTGCGTAAAAAGACTTGTTTCATCAACGTCGATCGTAGTAAGCAACATGGTGGCGTCCTCACACAGTCTATTTATCTAATGCAGCTCTCGTACAAATATTCGGTGAAAATAGTGATGAGAATAATCCGAGTGATAATGAAAGTGTTAGTGACGATGATTATGCACAGTAGGAAATTACGTGTGATGTACATAATGATACTAACATAAGGGAATGCTCACCCGAGTGGTAATGGACACTGTTGATTTGAATTTTATTCCAACACGAAGGTAATTAACCATTTTTTTTTTAAACTTTGTATGCCACCTTTTTGTATGTAGATACAACATCTGCATGATATGAACTGTTTATCCACTTATTTTGAACAAAATCAGACAAGTCGTTTAGAAGTTACAGCAATGTTTGTGACAGCATGTAAAAGTGTGATATTGTTCTAAAATTTATTACCGCTGTAGGGTAATACTTGGCCAACCCTTAATACCAACTTGAAGGGTTAACTAATTTGAAACTGAAAAAGAAATGGCTTCCTCAACAACTGACTCCCAGTACACAAATCCCTGATGTCTTGTGTACATTACTATAGATCACTTTATACAAAACTGCCGTTTTTAACATGAAGTTAGTAATAGACACAAGATTGTTTACTATTCAAAAAGTGGCACTTAATTCTTCAAAAACTCCTCTTCAGTAACTGTATTCCAGTAGTCTCCTTTTTCCTATACTATTCTTGACAGAGTCCATCCATCTTGCTCTGAGCCTCCCTCCTGCCCTCTTTCATTCTATCTTAGCCTCCAACACTTGTTTTTAGTATCCTTCCTTCCTCCTCCATCCTCATAAAATGTCCAAACATCTCAATTTATTCTTCTCCATCCTATCATTCAGTTTTTCTACCCCTATTTCTTTTTTGATCTCAACATTTCTTACTATGTCTCTCCTGTCTTCCCTATCATACTCCTCAGGAACTTCATCTCACTGGCCTGAATTTTACTCTCATTTCTTGCTGTCCAAGTCCAAGTCTCTGATGTATATGTTAATATAGGGGTGTAGTACATCTTGTAAATTATCATTTTACATTTCATGTTCCATACCAGGTTCCTTACATTCTGGTAGAATGTAATTCTCGCGTGTACCCTTCTGCTGATCTCCTTATCCAACCTTGCATCTTGAATTATTTCACTTCCCAAATATTTGAAGTATTCAACAACCTCAAGGTTTTGTCCCCTGATACAAATAATTCCTTTTCCTACTCTTTATCTTGTCATCATCACTGTTTTGCTCCTTTCCACACAGATTTTCATTTAATATTTCTCAATATTGTCATTTAAAGGCTCTAGTTGAATTTGCACTTCTCTACTGTTGACTCCCCAGATCACTGTGTCATCTGCAAACAGTATTTTCATATCCCCACCATATCTTGCTTTTCTTTCCTTTAGAATTTCATCCAAAACCATTACAAACATAAGTGGAGACAATACACTTTCTTGTCTTAGTCTAGTTTGGTTTCTAAACCAATCTGTTCTTCCTACTGGAGTCTGGACACAACTGCAACAATTCTTATACGCTGCTTTCACTAGTTCTCTTGATTGCCTTCACATCCTTTTCTTTCCAGGGTTTCCCACACCTTTTCTCTATTAACACTATCGTATACCTTCTCTAGATCAAGAAATACTATAATCAGATCTTTTCCATATTCCCACTGTTTTTCCATCAGTAATTTCATGGTAAATATAGGGTCTATCCTTGACCTGCCCTGCTCTTCTAAATTTCTTTCCACCTTTCCTCTCATCCTCCTTTCTATTATTCTCTCCAATATTTTGGCTACTTGTGACAACAATGTAACTGCTCAATAATTGTCATATACCTTCCCGTCACCTTCCTTAAATACTGGTATTATTACACCTTTACACCAATCATAAGGTATTTGCTTTTTCCTCCATAGAACCCTTAGCAGCTTATATAACTAATGTAGACCAATAAGTTCTGCTGCCTTTATCATTTCCACACATATTTCATCCATCCCTGCTGCTTTTCCTGTTTTCAGTTGTTTAACAGCCATTTCTACCTCTGCTATTGAATATCACTCTCTATTTCTGGATCATCCTCATTTACTACCACACTCTCTTCTGTTTCATTTCTTACAATCAGGAGTCTATCGAAATAGTCTTTCCACCTATTCTTTATCACTTTTGGGTCTCTTATTACATTTCCACTTTCTTCCTTCAGTTGTTTTGTGTAATTTTTTCCTTTTCTCTTATTTTTTATCAATCCATACAACATCCTTTTCCCACTCTTGTGTGAATCTCTTCCAACATTTCTACTTTTCCTCATTTACCACTTTTTTACACTTACTTTTAATTTGCTGATACTTAATCTTACTTTCTTACTTCCCATCTCTATTCCATTCTTGCCTTCTTCTTTTGTTTAACAACCTCCTTCACCTCTTCTCTCGCCGAAGTTCTGCCACAAATCTTCTCTGCACAGCTTACAAATGTGTTTTTAAATTTGCTCCATTCTTCTTCTTCTACACTTTCTATTTCTGATATAGGGATGTGCTATTCTCCTAAGTTTATTTATATTTTAATTTCCATACTTTTATTTTCTTCTGTCTTATTTCTTTTACTCTCACAATTTGACCTATTTTCAATTTTGCTACCACTACTCTGTGGTCTCCATTAAATGCCTCACCTGGCAGTGCTGTTACATCCATTAACAGTTTAAAATTTATTTTCTCAACCAAAAAATAATCAATAACGGCTTTTGTCCTCCTTTCACCCCAACCATATCCAGTGATCTTTCTACTATTCTTCTTTCTAAACAAAGTGTTACCCCACATTCATTCCATAGCTCTCACAAAAATCTAGCAACCTATCTCCCTTGCTGTTTCCTTCTCCATATCCAAATGGACCAATCACTTCTTTTTTTACCAATTCTGTCTTTTTCAACCTGAGCATTGACATCTCCCATGACTATCACTTCCACATTGGGGATTACTTCAAGTGTCTCCAAGAATTATTCTATATTTTCCTCGTTGTTTCCAGTGCATAAACTTGGATGAAATCTTTCACTCCTTCCATGCTCAGTCGCACTCTGATAATTCTATCACTAACGTAGTCTACCAAATCCACACTTTCATCCAGGGTTTTGTTAACAATCACTTCTACTCCATTCTTTGCCTCACCTCCACCACTCCAGTATAGGGTGTACCCTTTACTCATCCTCTTCATGCCCTTTCCCCTCCACTTGACCTCACTCAGTCCCATCATTGCAACATTCTCTTTCTCCATAAAATCAATCAACTCTTCTGATATTCCTGTCAGGATCACAACATTTATTATTCCCACCTTCATAATATTAACCGCTGGATGCCCATTTATCACAGCTCCCCCAGCACAAGAACTGTGCGTCGCATTTAGCAGGGTGTGCTCTAACATTTTCCAAGGCTGATAATTACCACCACTCATTTTAGGCTATTGTTACGATGGGATCGCCACTCCCGAAGGCATTTTAGAGCTACTGCCAGCAAATATTCAGGCCGCCCCTTACATGAGAATAGACGCCCTAGCAGCCGTTCCTCATATGGGAAACAAACACTGCTGATGAAGAGTGTATTTTTTATTATTCTTTATTATTATTATTATTAACAAATACATTGCAAATGGGAAATATCCTGAAGGCAATGGTCACTTACAGTAGTGTAATAATAATGTAAAGTTAACATAATTACCCAACAACAAACAAACAAACAAACAAACAAACAAACAAACAAACAAACAAACAAACAAACAAACAAACAAACAAACAAACAAACAAACAACAAGAGTACAACAAGCAAATCCATGGAAAGAAAATATTACAAGAAATACTACTAATTTAACATTCTAAACCCAGCATAATCATATACAAATTCACACACAACTTAAGTATTTTCAGTGCTTAACACTACGGCTTACAATACAACCCAAATACTGGGGTGCCTCTTCCACAATTTCCACCATTCCAAAGTCCATCTTCTCCGCTGTAGATTCCTTTGAGGTCTTTGTTCGTAACCCTGAGCTGAGACCCTTACCAGATGATAACATGCTGGGTCAGTGTCCTATGGGACTCACAAAGGCAGGGGCACCACTCCCTGGGCAGGGCTGCCTCCAAAGAGGGTCCCTACCTGCTGCATGTTTGTTTGCATAGTACTTTATATTAATGTGGGATTTTATGACCAGTAATGAATATATAGAACAGGTTGCTGAGTAACCAGGCCATGGTATAATGATTTAATTGCCAAACATTTCGCTAGCAAGGGTGATTTACCTAATGGTTACAATTTACAGTTCATTCAGTTTTCAGATCCTATGTCTGTGTATCTGGCTCCTAGAACACACACTTCCAGATTTATGAAAAAACGAGAGATAGGTAATCGAGGAACTGCTTCTTTGAAGGAGATCATATTAAATTTACTCCTTTATTGGACACTAGCAAGAAATTCTGAACAAGAATTTTTTTTGTTTCAATAATGGTTTAACACTGCACTAATACAAGGAAGGTTTCTGGCAACACAAGTAAGGGAATGGGCTAGGCTATTTGCTTCACGTCGCACTGACACAGATAGGTCTTATGGCGACGATGGGACAGGAAAGGCCTAGGAATGGGAAGAAAGTGGCCGTGGCCTTAATTAATTTGCCTGGTGTGAAAATGGGAAACCACGGAAAAACATCTTCAGGGCTGCCGACAGTGGGATTTGAACCCACTATCTCCCGGATAGGATGTATGAGACAGGAGAAGTCCCATCCGATTTTCGGCATAATGTTGTTATACCTATTCCCAAGAAAGCCGGTGCTGACAGGTGTGAAAACTACCGCACCATTAGTTTAGTAGCTCATGCCTGCAAAATTTTAACACGTATTATTTACAGAAGAATGGAAAAACAAGTTGAAGCTGAGTTGGGAGAAGATCAATTTGGCTTCAGAAGAAATGTAGGAACACGTGAAGCAATCCTGACTTTACGTCTGATCTTAGAGGATCGAATCAAGAAGGACAAGCCCACGTACACATTCGTAGATCTAGAAAAGGCATTCGATAATGTTGATTGGAACAAGCTATTTATGATTCTGAGGATGATAGGGATCAGATACCAAGAACGAAGAATTATCTACAACCTGTGTAAAAATCAGTCTGTAGTGATAAGAATCGAAGGCTTTGAAAAAGAAGCAGCAATCCAGAAAGGGCGGAGCCGGCGGGAGGGAAAATGGCAGTGTTTGTATTGACGGAGGACCTTTGATTAACTTAAAGAAAGAATTTTGGTCTACTAACTTGCTTTTTCTGAAATAAGTGATGAATAAATCGAATAAAATATTAGACTTTTTCGTTAAGGTTATAGTTTGCGTTAAAGTACTGGTCCAAATGTATATAAAAATTCTCGATTATATTAAGTAGAGGGCCTTTGTTAGGTATTTCAAGGATATCCATGTCTAATTCAAAGTTCATAAATTTATGAAAAAGTCTAATATTTTATTCGATTTATTCATCACTTATTTCAGAAAAAGCAAGTTAGTAGACCAAAATTATTTCTTTAAGTTAATCAAAGGTCCTCCGCCAATACAAACACCGTCATTATCCCTCCCGCCGGCTCCGCCTTAAGCCACTCCCCATTTCCCCACCCCTCCCTTTACACGTCATTCTCTGGTTGCTCCTCCCCTCACTAACTTCTCCTTTCCTGTTCCACGCCATTCTCATTCTCTTAGTTGCACTCCACCGGGAAGGTTGTTCAAATTGCATGCAAGGTGAGTACTCGTTAAGTTCTTTTTTCGGCATTCCCGTCTTTTCACAACATATCTCGCATTAATTCTTACTTTTTCTTCATCAGGTTCTATTGGTTCCTACTTGAATTGGGAGTATTCCTCATAGCACAGCAAGATTCATTATATTACAAGAATGTCAAACAATCTTTATCAACATTTAACTTCTGTGTTGGATTTATTGGACATTATGCAAGAAAGATTCCCTCTGTGCCAATGTTGAACTTTACATCCCCACCTGAAGACACAATCCGAATTCTAGAAATTCAATAGAAGCATTTGGATTTTGCTTTAAAACTGACGTATTACATTTTTAAATGTGCAATTTTAGAGTATTTGTCAACAGAGCTTATTTTAATCATTTTGCAATAATTGTATGATAAATATTCTTACAGTTTAATTTATTGTATGTGACATAAATCCAAAAATTTTATTTGTCATTGATAAGCATAACACATATCACATCCTCAACAGTTCATTGGTTCACCATTTTATAATATGTACATCATTCCATCACATATTCAGTTCATTCTTTTATATTCATTTCACCATGTAGTTCTGCTTTGGGACTTTACCATATCCATATGCATCTTGGCTAGGCTAATGATGACCCACACAGGGTCAAAACTAGTACCTCGTAATATATTGTAATGTTCTTATAAACATCGCAATTACTGTAAATGTATTGAGTAGGTGGATTAAACCTTTGTACTTTATTTTATGTGTAATCTTAATTCAATACGGAACCAATAACGAAGTTTATAACCTTGAATGGTTCCACCCATTCGATACTTCATTAGACCATTCATATTCAAACAATTATTATTAGAGACAGGAATTATAGGCACGAATAGGTTAGAATGCAACAAATAACAAAGAAGAGGAGAGGCAAGAAGAGATATGCAGAGGATCATGAGGAAGAGAAACAGTGTAAGGAACTCCATTGCTTTTCCTTGTTTTTCTCATTTTCACAATATTCAGAACATATGTACATTTTTCTTTCTTTCAAATTTGTTTACAGGATTGTAATGAAACTTGACACTATTTCTATATTAGGTAATGTAAATTTTGACTGGAAGCATTTCTTGATATGTTCATTATCTTGGTAGGTGGGGTCTCACCAAGTGGTATGAAAAAAATAAATAAAATAGCTGTTAACCTCCATCTAATAAACACCTCAAAATATCATTTGAAAAGACAGTAATTATGTCCCAAGAACCAGAATCATTAAAAAAAATTAGCATAAACAGTAATTAGTCTTATATTTGAAGTACAATGAGCCACACTTGTGAGGCTTTTGTTGCAATTTTCACCCTGTCAAGAATTCTGGCTGTAGTGCTCTATGAATGGCATCACATATAATAGGAACAAATCCACTGATGTATTGTGAGCAATCCTAAATCTGTAAGATGCAGACATGTGTGAGTCCCCAATGTCCAGAAACCTGTAGGCCTAAATAAATATATTTCCACTGTTAGTTGTAGTACCTTCAAATTATGAATTCAAATTGATGTACATAAATGCATCCATTGTTTTCAGTCCTTTTTTTATCAATACTTTATTAGCAACCTGTAGAATGCACTAATCTTTTATTTGATATATTTTGCCACAGACATAGCTGTTTCGGAGGTGAACATCGCTTCTGACTTCTAAACCTTCAAAAATCGTTGTGAATATTGAATTTAACGATACCGTCGGCCTTTCCTCAAAACTTATACTTTTCCTGTAATTTGTTTGCCTGATGTCTATTAGTGACTTCATTTTTTTTCCACGAATTCCTTATAATTATTGATGGACATTCAGTACTAGTTCCTGAATTTTTCTTCATTATTCCACAACGAAGGCACACGCTGGTATAATTCTCCATGGCTCTTTGCCTTGTCCGCTGTGATCGTTTGGTTCTTTCCTTTCTCCTAATATATTCATATGTTAGAATAATACCTTCACCCGAATTATCGCTTTCACAACACATTCTTTTCCGCTCGTGAATATGAATATGTCTGTAGCCTGTATGGTACTGGGCGGGAGTATCAGCTGTTTCCGTGCAGTCGATCCCTCTCGATCGATGACCAGTGTGACAAGGTAAATGAATTTAGTTGTTAGTACTCAATGGCAGTTGGTTGCTCTTGATCGTTCGATGCTGTGTGTGACAGGGGGCTAAGACAAGTTTGGATGCTGTAAATGCTCATAGTTATTAAAATCGATGGAAGCCAAACATGTGAAGGATTCAAGAAGCAGAGATGAGTTACATACCCATACAGTACATAGAGAAGTGCTTCATGTTAAGAATATCCACTTCCTTTTCTATTGAATTGGAGGTGGACACACCATATATTTCACAAACATAGTAATGAACTCATGTGCCTATACCATGCGTAAGAATGTTTCAGTGAGAAACTGGTCAATTTCAACACATACAACTAAGCTACTGTATTACTGAAATCCTACCATACCCTTACAATGACTTAAGTCATAGCAGACAAGTAACTTACTCAAGAAAGCAATAAAATGACAGTATATGACAGTCTTACCTTCAGTCTTTCAAACAGTTCACCAAGAAGTCGAATGCTTTCTAATTTTCTTTGTGCAATCAATAATTTGCGTTCTTCTAGGGCAATTTTTCTATTTACTTCCTCAGTTTCCTTTTCTCTCATTTTCAAGATTAACTGCTGCCTCCGTTTCTCTTCGCGCTGCCTTCTTCTTTCAAGTTTTAAGCGCTTTTCTTCTTCTCTTAGCTTTCTGGAAAATTAGACAGACTTTATACTGCTCCAATCTTAAACCTAATACAACTTAAGTATATCAAATTTTTTTCAAATGGGACCAGGGGCAATGACTTGACCTAAAAACGAGATAGATATATTTACATAATGACATAACAGTAAAAAGCAAGCACTGGTCACTCTGGTGCAATGCCAGACTCAGGTAGAGTCCCATGGTTGTAAATCCATGTCCTGCATTTTGCAAGCTCCTGACAGTATAGAATTATTGGTCTGTGTAACATAACTGCTAAAGCTAGAAAATTACTCATTGATGTTAACTTTTATAATTTTACAGTAGCTCAAATAAAGAATGAGCGCGTGGTATTGTGTAAGTTTCTCGCAGGTACACTTTTTTCAAAAACAACTGAACCTATAGATATGTTTGTTGTGAGTATCCACAGGGTTTTTATCTACATGGGAGGTAAATTATATTTTGATAATAATTAAGCCTGATGAAATATTAAATGCAAGGAACATTGTGCTCATTCCTTTTTTTTTTCTTTTAGTGACTATACAATAGATTATTTTGGTAGCTTCAAGGGGCTTAGTGGACTGTCATTTTAATGAGGATGGTCTGCATTAATTTTCTTCTGCCCCCTTTGCGGTTTATTGTTTTTAAGTCACTGATGAAGTATCAGATTGAACCTACATTCTCCATGCAGTGATGAGTAACTAAATCTCTAAACATTGCCTTCTTGTTAGCAGTTTAAGGTTGCACTAACATAGTTTTTTGGTGGTGCTTGGGTAGGAATAGGCTGGAATAAAGACGTTAGTAGCCAAGACCTTAATTAAAGTACAGCCCTGGTGTTTGCCTGGTGTCAAAAATGGGAAAGATGTTAAGAGCTGCAAAGAGTTGAGTTCGAACCCACCATCTTCTGAATGCAAGCTTACAAGTGCACATTCTATACCGTAGAGCAAATTTGCTTGGTGATAATTTTGTACATGGAAGTGTTTCTGTCACTACATGGTACAAGATGAATTTCAATATCGGTTATAGTGTTCCATGTCATCGCTTAGACCAAGTCTATATTGGTAATATCGACAGGCCCGTAAAAACTGGGCTTACGGAACATGTCAGATCGTTGTCGGCCGCTACTCGTTTCTGAGAATACGTTTTTCTCCTGCAGTTCCTCTTAAAGTCTATTGGCTCTGTGGAGATGTCACTGATGACTGATCAAGCCAATCATTGCATGAAACATGCGGCCACACAAGTCACATCAAAAGGTGGGTGGAGGACATGGTTGGATCTGACGTAGTTTCCGCTTTTCATGTTTCAATTTCTTGTCTGCGACGTGCCTGCTCAAACAGTGAGACACTTTCTGCAGTAGCTTTGCGCCAGAGAACACGGTTTTGTGCAGTTGTTGCCCAGGTGTTAGCATTTATATTGGTACTATTCATAGTCATCTTAAGCTGGTCTTTATAACGTTTCAAAGGAGCACCTTGAGGCCTTCTGCCATGACCAATCTCACCATAGATAAGTTGTTTAGGCAGTCTGCTATCATTCAAATGCTGGATGTGGCCAACCCATCTAAGCCGATGAGTGATGATGAAGACTTCTATGCTGTTCATATGTGCCTTGTCAAGAACTGTTGCAATGCTTATGTAGTCTTCCCATTTGATGTTCATGATGGATCTAAGTTTTTGTTGATGGAAGCATTCAAGTTTCTTTATGTCACGACAATGAAGTGTGCTGGTTTCACATCCACACAGTACTGTTGTTATGACTACAGCTTGGTACACCATTAGTTCGGTATACATTTTGAGATCCTTATTCAAGAAAACTCGGTGGGAGAGGTGGCCCTAAGCTGCATGGGCTACCATTTCAGAGACAGTCCGAAGACTGTTCAACAAAATCTTTGCCAGAACTTTTCCTGCTATGGATAGTAGGGAAATGCCGCGATAACTGCCACAGATACCTCTATCACCTTTCTTGTAAATGGTTACTATGGTGGCATTTCTCATGTCGGCAGGCACCTTCTGTCATTCCCAAATTACTAGAATTAGGGAGAAAATCCTGGTTTTCAAAGATAGTCCTCCACTTTGAATAAGTTCTAGAGGGATGTTATCTGGTCTGGGAGATTTTCTTCGTTTCATACTTTTGACAGCTTTGGCGAATTCATGGAGGGTTGGTTGGGCTGCCATCCACAGTTGCAGAGGATGTTGTGGCACATGTTGCAGGAAGTCTTCGACAGCAGTTGAGCTTCGATTTAAAAGTAGGCTGAAGTGTTCCTTCCATCGTCTTAATATGTCTTGACTGTCTGTAAGGATGGTGTTATTGTCAATGGCTTTCAGCGCACCTGATGAAGAGCGAGAGGACCCAAATATTTCCTTTAGTTTTTCGTAGAAATTCTGAAGGTCTCTGGTATCGGACAAAGTCTGGAGTTCCTTGGCTTTCTGCTGCTACCATTCATTTTTCATCTGTCTTATATCAGCCTGACATTTCATCTTAAGCTCTTGGAAACGTGCTTTCATCACTACAGAGGAAGGGTCTTGTGTAAGGGATAGGTAGGCGTCCCTTCTTTTTTTTTTTTTTTTTTTACTAATTAGTTTCAGAATGTTTTCATTATCATCATCAAACCAGTTATTTCTCTTCCTTTTCTCGTAGCCAATTGTTTTTCCTGCCGAATCTTTGATGATAGTTTGAAATGTGGCCCATTCTAGCTCCAAATCCTTGGTATTGATAGGATTGGAAGTCAGCTGCACTGTTATGGCATTTTGGAATTATTTAGCAACAGTTTCATTTTGAAGGTATTAAATTTCCTTCTTGAAGGGTTTGTGAAACGAGGATGTGGTTTCTGGCGCACCAAAATTCTGAGACGGCTGATAAGAAGTCTATGATCCGTCCAACAGTCATTGATGTTTCTAGCTGTCTTTGTGATGAGGACATCTTTCTTGTTGCGTTGTCAGGTTATGACGTAATCAATGAGGTGCCAGTGTTTTGAACGTGGGTGCATCCATGTAGTCTTGTATCTGGTTGGTACATGGAATTGTGTGTTGGTGATGAGTTCATACTCAGCACAGAGGCCAAGAAGAAGTAATCCATTTGCATTAGCTTCCTATGCCTTGATTGCCCATGACATTACCCAATAGCCGATTATCTCTACCCACTCTAGCATTGAAGTCACCAAGTAATAATATACTCATGGTGGGCACTTTGGAAAGTATTGTATTCAATTGATGGTAGAATTGATTCTTAGAATTTTCAGAGCTGTCCAAAGCAGAGATGAGAGTGATGAATTTATCTCCAGAGAGTGGTATGCGGAGGGTCATGAGTCTTTCATTAACTGCAGTAGGTCTTAACCTAAGCATGTTTACCAGTTTAGTTTTCACTGCAAATCCAAACACCATGAATTCGATGTTCATCTTCATTTTTTCCTTTCCAGAAGATGGTATAGCCTGAACTAGAAGTTTTCCTTCATTCAGTAATCTAGTTTCAATTAATGCGGCAACGTCAATGTTAAGTCTTGCTAGTTCATGAGTGACAAAAGCCATTCGTCTTTCAGGTCTGGTATTACTGTCCAGTAAAGTTCTGATATTCCATGATCCTATAAACAAAGTTCTCTTGTGTTTACGACTGCAAAATCGGGGTGTCGCTCTGGGTGCGGTTTCCCAGCCGGGATCTGAGTGTGGCTACCGATGTTTAGTCCACATAGGTAGGCGTCCCTTTTTTTTTTTACTAATTAGTTTCAGAATGTATAGGCCTGTCCAGACAGAGATGCAGGACCAGATCCCTGAGTAGCCATTAAGTCTCAGGAAAGGCGACCATCACGCATCTGCCGCCAACGTGCAGGTTCAGACTAGAAGCTTCCGATTTCACCCTAAATCTGCTTCCACCATCCTTATCACATCTCTGTTGGACTCTGTACGAGTAGCAGGAGAAAATGCCATAAGCATGACTTCGTTTAAGGTGGACCGCAACTTGCAAGGGAGGAGGCCCACACACTATGATTTCAGAGCCTTTCACTGCTGCACATGTAATATGAGACAGGCAGTATCAAGCTCCAAAACTGCAACGGACTGCTGCAGACACCAAATTAGTTGAGTAGCACCTTTATAGCCAGTCTGTCTGGTCTTATCCTCTTCCACCTCCACAGCCGTTGGTAAACCATAACATTGGTAATTGATCCTCTTCCGCCTGTTTTGCTGTTGGTCACATTACCCTGTGTTAGGGCCCTCCATATTTATGTCTCCTGGAGAGAGGGTGTCCCAGCATTTTAAAGTCCCCAGCCTGCATCCTACCCGGAGACCCTGAGTTCCATTCGCGACCAGGTCAGGGATTTTTACCTGGATCTGAGGGCTGGTTCGAGGTCCATTCAGCCTACGTCATTATAATTGAGGAGCTATCTGAGATAGCGGCTCTGATCGAGAAAGCCAAGAATAACAGCTGAAAGGATTCATCGTACTGCAGGCCTCTGGGCTGAACAGCGGTTGTTTGGTAGGCCGTGGCCGTTCGGGGCTGTTGTGCCATGGGATTTGGTTTTGTTTCATTATTATTATTATTATTATTATTATTATTATTATTATTATCATTACTACCACCCAATGCCCCTAGGTCACAATCTTCATGCCCCTCCCTTTATTTAGTTTCTTTCTTCAAAGGGTTGAAACTCTTCCTCCTCCTATAATTTGTGTTATAAAAAAAGGCTGACAGAGGTGCCAACGTTTGAAGTGAATTATCAGTAATCACCCTCCGCTCCCGAGAAAAATTTCAAGTCCAAAGCATGCTCTTTCTTTCTTGATAATGACACCCCTTTTGCCCTTCCCTCTACAAATCTACTCGAAAGTATATCATATTACACAATAACATTTGCACACAACCTATTAGTTCTGTGATAAAACATTCCTTGTAGCTTGTTTCTCACGAGCAGCTGATTTTCAGTGTAGCTTTTCTTGAAGCATCCTTCCCACTGTGATGACATTTTCGTCTTCTGAACCATAAGCGATTCCAGTACAGAAGTGCTTAATGTAGGCCTCACTTCTTTGCCAATCTTCCTGCCAACTGTCAGGTACACTTAACACAGCAAATACAATATTACTGAAGGATTTATAGTGAAGAAGAGCAGCGCCTGAATTTTACAATGCTTATGGGTAGCAAAAGGAAGTCACAATCGAATAAGTATTGTTGCCAACTCACAAGCATTGAAATTAGGACGATTCAGGAGAAAGACTCGAAAGGATTGAACATTTTCCCTTCTTTTCTTTTTTCCCGTACAAAATTATTTTTCGTGATAATGTCAGCTTTTCCGTAATAATATCCCCTTTGATCATAATTCCGTAATCGTAAGGTAAAACCCGTAATAATTACGTACAATCTGTAATAGTTGGCACCTCTGGGCTGATAATCCTATTGCTTTGTCCCTTAAAACAACAACCACCCCCACTATATTACTATTCTGTTCATGCAGAATTTTAAGAGAAAGGGACATCAAACAAACTACACAGTAATAGCCCACAGACAGAAGAGACCATCCTTGGTCTAAAAATCTGAAATTCTTCAAACTAACAAATGATAATGTCCCTGGAAAGACACAGTATTGTATGCAACATTTTTATCAAAATTGAGATTATGATGTTTATACGTCAATCAGGCTCCAATGCACATGATGGCAAAGTATCATAAGCCTAAAATGAATCTAGAGGGTAAAAAAATAAAAAAAAAAATCGTAACCACCGCATCAATAATATACAGAACACCAGGTTATCATAAGCACCATTCATTACATCTTAAGCGTCTGAGTTAGAACGTTGTAATTTGCATACAGATTTTCATAAGTGACAAGTTTTAATTCTGGAGGGAACGTGAGATGCGTCAGTTTGTTCGTGACTGTTGTAGGTCTTTGCTGTACTACATGTTTGATAATTGCCTCACATCAATCTGGCACTTGAAACATAAGGCAAAGCCTGCTGGCAGACCTATCGCATGTTGATTAACAGCTAGTATACTAGTGGAAGGAACAGAAGGGACGGCTGCTTCTTGTGACAGACTTGACTGTGCAAGTATGGTCAGTAGCTAAACAAATCATTTCACTGTCGGCATATATTCCTACCGTTTGTGCATGAAGTGAATTATGCCGCTGAAAATTCTAAACTGAAGTTTGCGACAAGAGGCCAAATGCGAGAGAGTGTTCAGTGTTCATAGTTTTATAAATAATGAAGTTGAGGACAGAGAGAATAAAACACAAGATCAGTATAGAAAGGAGTTGTTGAAAGTACAACAAAAAATAGCAGATGCAATAAAAGTATTCAGGACTGTTGCAAGAAAGAAATATTGAATTTCACCCCAATGAAACAAAAATGGAACTGCTTCAGCGCATAGCGCCTTTTAAGAGAGCAGACAATTTTTACAAATCTGATAAAATAGCAGAAGAGATGGGCCATTATATCATCAGACCATCTCCCTACCACTGTCAGTACACTCCTATTGAACTGATATGAGCTAAGATGAAAGGTGAAGTTGCTGAATGCAACTCTACATTTCGACTGGTAGATGTCGAAAAATTAATGCATGATATGTAATCGACAGAGTAAAGTAAACTTGTGTCCTCATCCCGAGGTGGTGCAGCTTTTTTCAGGCACATCCCCAATGGAGGTGAGCTGCATGTACTATTTCAATCACATACCAGCCCTCCTGCCGGTTTCAAATTTCTGGCAGTACTGGGAATCGAATCTGGGCCCCCGAGGACGGCAGCTAATAACACTAGCCATTAGGCTACGGAGGTGGAGAGTGAAAAGGGAAGACTGAATTACATGTGTTTGACATGCAGAACAATTGCAAGAGAACGATTTTCAAAAGGCACTCATTTGAGATGAGGCTTTGCAGCCAGTTATTATTAATCTGAGGGATGACAGTGATGAGTCAGGTTTAAGTGATATCAGAAGTGAAAAGGAGAGAGAAGATGAGGATGACTTAGCAATTCCAGGGTAAATCACATGCATGTGCAACATCTATTGATGCAGTGACAAGCTACGAACAAGATTTTGGTAAGTAATCATTTACTGCCTGAATTTAGCTGCTGCTGTACTACACATTGCATTATTTCTTGTTTATTAATGCACGCAGGTCCAATGCAAGTGCCAAAGCTAATCTGTGGCAACATTGCAGCCGCACTCTCGTCACTGGGAGTTGCGAGAATTCCTTTAAATTCTGTGTCTAGTTTAATAATTTATTACTATATAAAAATATGTTTTCAACAATTCCCTTCATAATCTAACCTTACAAATGCTGATTTTATACATCAGTAATCAACCAGGCTTCATTCTTAAATCAACATCTTCCTGGCCATTTTTCCAATTTACTGGGGTCGGCACTCATGATGGATTTGGCCCATATTTACAACCACATGTCCTTCCTGACGCCAACCCTATTGCGTGTTTCTGTGGTGGTTGGTATTGTGGTGCACTATGTGAATATGAGGAGAGATATATTAAGACAAATACAGACAGCCATTCCTGAGTCAGAGGAATTAACTATATGTAGTTAAAATCCTAGGTCCAGCCAGGAACTGAACCTGGGACCCTCTGAACTGGAGGTTGGTATGGTGATCATTCAGCCAAAGAACTGGACTAAAACCTTTCTTCAGCTTAACTCAGTATTTTTCTGGGGTCACTGGAGCCACCCAGGCTTATTTTGGTTTCAGCTAGGGGTTTAAGTCCGGATGCCCTTCCTAATGCCATGTAAATGTACAACTCTGGCCAGCCTTATGTGATGTCAACCTGCTTCGTGGCCAGCAAAGTTTTCAGACCATTCCTGTTGAAAAGGTTTGGGACTAAATTAGATGAAAACTTAGGCTAGCAGCAACTATGGCAGATCTGGATGGTCAGTTGCGCCAACTGTGGTAGGATCTTTCTTAGGAGAATATGCTTCATCTGTATGCCTCCATTCCCAACTGTATCACTGCCCTTCACTGTGGTATGCACGTTCCAACACAGGACTATGTGCATCACGTAAGTGTTTGTTACCCTGCAATAAATGCTTGGTGTGGTACAATATTATGATGTCCTTAAACTGCCATGTCTTGGGCTTGTACTACCCACTTGCATGTCCCAGTTCAAACCAATACCATCCTCTAGGTACCCAAAACAACCTATGGATGATGAGGGGGGGAGAGAGAGAGAGAGAGAGAGAGAGTGAGAAAGAAAGACAGAGAGAAAGAGAGAAAGAGAGAGAGAGAGAGAGAAAACCCCAGTGAGAAGGTTGTTAGCATGTTCGCCCCGAAAAGGGGGTTAAAGCGAACACACAGCAGGGCAAGGAGGACAAGTAAAACAACAAAGCACAATAAAACATCAAACCAGAGGAAAACACACTTACCTAAGGAATCTGCTGGAGTCAGGAAAAGGCCGCG
This sequence comes from Anabrus simplex, assembly GCF_040414725.1. Classification (NCBI taxonomy): domain Eukaryota; kingdom Metazoa; phylum Arthropoda; class Insecta; order Orthoptera; family Tettigoniidae; genus Anabrus; species Anabrus simplex. The sequence continues at coordinate 186,866,382 of NC_090267.1, forward strand.
GTCAGAAAATTATTTTTAAAAAAAGGTAACAGTGACAGTGCCAGTGCCTCATTGAAAAAGTTGAATGAATGAAACCTACCATTTGTAAAAATAAATGATTTTAATCCACCTTTCAAAGAAAACAAACTTGCAATAAATTAAAGAAGAAAACAGAAACTTAACTAGAAATTAACTTCCTAAAATTCTTAAGTTAACATTAATAAATTATGACCAAACTCCAAGACTCTTAATAGTGGAATGATTTAAATTAACAGGTGGAGAACCGATCAATACAATAAGATTAGTTTTAAAATAAAATAAATGAAATGCTGACCTCGATAAAAACATTAATGGCACACAAGAAATAAAACTTCCTACCGACCGGTCGCCTATGCTAGTAATTAAACCTAAACTCAAAAATTAATTAATTAATTAATTAATTAACCCACGGTTGAAGTAACATTCTCTACCATAAAACCTTTTCTGCACAGCAAGCCTTCGCAAGAGTTAGTATTTTAAAACACCCCGAACACACGTAACAGGTTTCAAATTTACTAGAGAAGAAAAAAAGAAAAGGCAAGAAAATATAAGGTAACTATTCACTTAGAAGACACGAAAGTCAAAAACATCCACATTAAAGAATGTACCAAGCAAAAGGCCACGCCTCCATTTAAAATCCAAGTTCACCCAACAAACACATCAACAAAACGTTGCTAAGGCAACAACAACAAAGCATGTCCACGAGGACATAATTAATACAGGAAAATGCCCATAAACCAGGAAAATAAAAAATAATAAGGGACCGAATTAACAGAGTGGAAACAATAATTAACATGAACCAAAGGCCAAAAATAAATGAGTACGCAAGATCAAATTTCAAACAAAATCTTGCGATTGCTTTGCCGAAACAGAAATTTCTAGAAAATTTAACCAACAGGAAACATGTTTAAGCTTAAAACAATATAATTTTAGCCAACAGCGAATTTTTCTGCTATAACACTAAGCTGCAGCTTCTTCCCGTTTACATTGCGATGTAACACACATACAGTCGTTACACAGTTTATTATTATTACCAAAAGGAGTAATTTTTCTCACATCAGACCAGGAGATTTCTTGAAGACTTTCCAGCTTCCTTGAGGATAATCTTCCACATTATAAATGAATTAAAAGAACTTACAGTTTCGATCTATGAGTACGAAGTGATGCTGAAAGGTTGCCTTGTTGGTTTCACCACATGGTTTTCAAACAGACGAAAAATATGCAGTTTAACTGCTTGTGCCACATAAAATAAATTTCTCGAGGCCAGCTATCAGTCTGTAGGGCGCACAAAAGCCCAGAAGGGACTTGATTCAGCCATTCTCAAAACTATTTCCCCCAGACATATTGCTGGTGCAACACACACGACTGCCCGCCATGACGATCTTACACGGACTGTCGGCGTGCTCGCAGCAAAACAAGCGTGGCGTCTACTTCTCCTAGCATGCGCTCAGAATACTTCCGGCGGCCCGAGAGTTCCAAGCCTAGCCACCAGAGTGTAGCACATCATACTGCGAGTCAGTATGATTAATTAATTCAAATAAGACAACCAAGATATTACACAATAAATGTCATGGGATAGAGTTCATACACAAAGTTCGTCGACACTAATTTCTAGGGATCTCAGAACCCAGTCCAAAAGATTACTGAGGGGTTTCGACGCGTTAAAACTGTCACACAGTGACGGCTCCTTCATAGGATAGATGTTTCAGGAGAGTAAATGTCTTCAAATATAACATTTTTTATCTTACCTTTCTTCCTCTTGGTGCAGCTCTGCTAGTTCCTGTTCTATGCGCTCTTTCTCTTCTTGTTCTCTTTCCAAAGCCATCAATTTCTCTCTTTCAATTCTTCGACGCCGAATGGATGGCTCACTCAAGTGTTTTGTCTTATCAAAATCTACCTTCAGAGTAGGACAGTAGTAACCAAAGTTGAGAGACATCACTTAGCTAATGTACATAACAAAACATATAAGTTGATTGCATCAACAAAATACACATTAAGTGTTTAAAATTCATTTGATCCATCCTACCTTTTCCTGTAATCTAAATGAGCTTCTAGGTTAAAAATATATATTTTGTATTTTCTTGAATAAGATACAATAATAATCTAGGACTCATTTCTTTAGTTTTGCAAATGAAATATTGGGAAAATATTACTATAGAATTAACTTTTAGCAAAGAGTAAGAAGGATATTGTAGCTAACAGAACTCCATATTTATTACAATGTATTTAAGATTAATGAGGAAGTGTCTGTAGCAGTGAGAAGATAACATGATTCTGCAATTAGGAAACTCAGGACAATTTTTAAATTATAGAATATGATGGGATTAGTATATAATTGCCTCATAATTCCATATCACTACAGGTAAGTGTGGAGAGATGTTAGGCAGTGCTAAAGTGATACTTTGATGTTATACAAAGCTACCTGTCAACCAAAAGCAGTGCAGTCCATTGCAACAAGAATAGATAGCAAATTTACTGCAGTGACTTCCACAGAGAACAGGACCAGATGACAGAAAATTAATATGGTGTCAGAATAGTGTAGCACTAAAATCCTCTGCTGACTACAGATTACTATACCATGAAGTTTATATCCTATGATACAGATTACTGACCAACAGGTGTCTTGATCTTTAATGCAGGAACATCTGGACAATGAAGTTTCTAAAATATTAATGTTAGGGAGAACTACATCATATAGATCTAAGAAGCTCAGCTGTAACTCCTTTCATATACTTAGTCTTACATAAATAATACTGGAACTAAGCAAAACTGCATCTATCATGAAGTGCCCTGTTACAAGTAAACATATATTGTCATTCTTGAAAACATGGATACATATAATATATGAATATCAGTAGTACAGTAGGTGATGTTACCGAAGAATGAAGATGAGATGGGTAGATCATGTTACAAATGGAGAGGTACTGAATCAAGGCGGTGAAAGGAGAACAATTTAGTGAAATTTGATTAGAAGAAAAACTGGACTGACATCTTGGTTGCTCAGTTGTTGTTCAACTGGTTACTGAGGAAGTAAAATGGGTAAAAATGGTAGAGTGAGGACTAGTCATGAATATAATAAATCAGAGTAGTTTAAAATTGAATAATTTGTTTCAGAAACAGCACTTCTCCACATTTTAATGGTATATGAGTTACTGATATTTGCGTGATTACAGATGAAAACTGAAATACTTGATAAAGTCTACAAGCCAGAGATATATCATAGAAGTGTTCTTTGTGGGCAAAAATGTAGTAGCCTTTCCACTTTTAATCAAGAAAATATTAGGAAGTAGAGCAGTACTATTTCTGAAGAATGATTTAAGCAGAGAATTAGGCATTTGCTAGTGATGGGATATGAATAAATTTGTCGGTTTAAGTGTATCACATGGATAGTTGATTGAAATAATTGAACAGATGAACTCTTACGAAAAATAGAAATACTCCTTTTTTTTTTCTCCCCCAAATGAATCTCCAAATGTTGAAACTAAATGAGTGAATGGGTGTTTGTGCCATCTTGAGCATTAGACTTCATCTTATGTAGGGCCACATCCTCACAGACGTGCACGTCACCTATACGACGCCAGGCCTCCCCGGAGGTCACACGCCATTATTATAAATTTATGTCAAAGGGAAAAAATACTTTATATTAGCTTTAAGACTACAGAAAAATATTTTGATGATGATGATAATAATAATAATAATAATAATAATAATACAGCTCAGTCTCTTTCATTCACCAACCATTATTTTACCCTGTGGGTTGGGGTGCTAGTCATAAAAGGCAAATAAAAGGGCCCCAGGAGTTCTTAAATTTTGTTTTTGTTATGTTCTTACATAAGACTAGGTAAACAACCACAAAATATAAAATTCATGTTTCCATATTGACAGTTAAACTAATATTCTTTAAATCACTATATAACAATGATTTATTGTTGAACAGTATCCTCCTTATTCAATACCTTATGGTTAATGTGAATTAAATAAAACTTAAATTGGATCGAAACAAGTATAGATGTGATGTACTGTATGTGAAATTGAAGTTTTTTAAATTCAACAATAAATCATTGTTATATAGTGATTTAAAGAATATTAGGTAAACAACGGATAGGCAATCTGCCACCTGGGCAACTGCCCTTGATGCATATTGGTGGTGATTGAGTGAGTGAGTGTGTGTGTGCGTGTGCACACGTGACTGAGCAATCATGGGTTGGCAACCGCGGGGTCCTTACCCGAGTCCAGGCATTGCTTCCACTCACTAAGGCAGGCTCCTTGCTTTCATCTATCCTAACAGACCTTTCTTAGTCAACTCTTGTTCTTTTCTGACCTCGACGGTATTAGGTTTCCAAAACCTAGGGAGTCTTTCATTTTCACACCCTTCACGACCCTTGTCCTTCTTTGCCCGATACCTTAATTTATTGAAGTATTGGACATATTCCATTTCTTCTCTCTGATTAGTATTAACAGAGGTTGGTTGCCCAGTTGTACTCTCTCTTAAAACAGTAATCACTACCACCACCTGTTCCTTCATTGCTTTCAAACGTTATTGATTTATAATGACCATTTACACATTTTCTTGGCTGGGGAAAGAACCACTATCACAAAATATCATTATCTTCATCATCATCATCATCATCATCATCATCATCATCATCATCATCAGTGTTGCCAACTCTAGCGATCTGGAGTCTTTTTGACGTCATTTAGCAAGCAGAGATTGTGCGATGCACGCCCCCCCCTCCTCCCCAAAGTGAATTCATGTAAATAAAGATCAACCTAAAGTTGTTTCAATGTTGCTTGAAATTACCGTATGCTTGATACAGTATGATAGTAATAGGTGGTGGTGGCAGTAGTAGTAATTTTTATGAGGGTGGGTGGAGAAAATTCTGACGAATTTTAATTTATGACTTGATACATTTGGAGAGTCAAGTAGTCAACACTACAGATAGCATTGCACTTCACGTAACCATGTGATGCAATATATTAATATAAGGGCCTATGCATTTTAAGTAATGGCATCTGAGTGTATGACTCATCATTCATACGTGTTGAGCATGAATTAGTATTATTTTTGGAAGAATTATTAGAGACTGTTCATCCTACACACACACTCCCTGTAAGGGAATGGAAATAGGTAATTTTCCCTGTGTGATGAGATTGATGAGTTGATGACAACATTTGGATTACTTTTCATTCAATTATCTTGAAAGCATTCATTCTAATGGAATTTCAAATGAATAATCAAAAGAATAATAAGAATAATTGAATGGAAAAATAATAAAAAAAGCAATTATTTTGTATTTGGAAGCAGAGATTGTGCAATGCATGCCCCCCCCCCCAAAGTGAATTCATGTAAATAAAGATCAACCTAAAGTTGTTTCAATGTTGCTTGAAATTACCGTATGCTTGATACAGTATGATAGTAATAGGTGGTGGTAGTAGTAGTAGTAGTAGTAGTAGTAGTAGTAGTAGTAGTAGTAGTAATTTTATGTGGCTATTACTAGCCTGGTGCAGCCCTTGTAAGGCAGACCCTCCATGAGGGTGGGTGGTATCTGCCACATACAATTGCATATTAGTGTGGTGGAGGATAGTATGTGTGAGTTGCATGAATATTGGGGATAGCACAAACATCCAGTGCCCACGCCAAGGGAATTAACCATTTTAGAATAAAATCCATGACTCGGCAGTAAATTGAACCTGGGGCCTTCTGAACTGAAGACCAGTACGCTAATCATTCAGCCATGGATCTGGACAGTATACAACTCAAGTCCAATGTTACAATACACTATCTACTCGTACATCATTTTGCGGAAACATTTCACGTCAACGTTGTCATTAATACTAAACTGTCTCCTATAAGAAGACAATATAAAATGTTGTTCTTTTTTTTAAAGCTAATTTTACACAAATACTTGTAAATATAACAGGCTCTGCTAATAAAAGTATTGAGAGTAGAATAAGATATTTACAATAGTGTAAGTGCAAAGGATGGTTTAATATGTACCACTATTTCTCTCTTGGCCGTGTCAATAAACCAGACTTCCGGAGAAGGCTACAATGTACTTCTGAATCTCCCAGCTAAATTTGGAAATAGAGATGCATTTCGACTTGAAACTCTTTTCAGCCAAGCATAAACACTATTTGGTTGTCATGGCAACCAACCGTAAGCATGCACCTAACCATTGTGGCTTTGGAAGGAGTTTCAGCTTGCAGGCCAAAGGCAAGCGGAAAAGTTCTAACAATGTACAGTAGTGGACCCTTGTCCACTCTCTTCCCATCAGTACCCTTGTCAGCCTTAGTGGCTCCAACTGAACATAATGCAGAAAGAAAAGTTCAAAGTTGGAAGTTACTGCCAATACAGATATCTGGATAATGAAATGAAAAGTTTAAAAATTATGTGGAACAAAATGTAGTAGTTAAATATTTGTAAATAACTGAAGTGGTGCTTCATTGGCTTCAACCCAGCAGCTGCTACTGACTGTAGTATCCAATGAGTAACTATGGGAATGATCCTCTTCAGGAGTTTCAGTAAAAATAAGTAAGTCAATAAATAGATAAAATGTAGGATGTAATAGTATATGGATATGAAGAGGTTAAGCACAGGATAGGAAGGCATAGAGAACAGCATCAAATCAGTGTATGGACTGATGAAGCACATAACAGATACAACAAAATAATTAAGTACATTAATTACTCTTTGTCTTACTACTGAATAACAATTTTCTTTTCTGCACTTTCACAACAGACTTCTTTTTACTATATAACATTTACTACTGTGACAGAATGTTTAATGATTAAGATAATGGACATTAGATTTTACAACCAGAAGTGTGGTTTATAAAGAGAAGAAACTCCTGTGACAATGCCACTGTGAACGGAAAACTAGAGTACTTGGAATAGAGATATCAACAAAACTGTTATCAGTAGGAAGTGGAAGAAAAATCAATTAATTTTAACAGTCATTTCAATAAGCACTGGGTCTTGAAGCACAGACATTAGAACTTGAATTTCCACCCCTTCCAAGGACCAACTTGAAGAGAGAAAAAAGATGTCAATAAAATAGCAAGCAGACTACAACTGGATCAGTGTACTCAACTCCAATAACTCATAAGTGGATGTCTGCAGCAATATCAAACTGTCTTGTTCACACTTCTTTTAGTGTCTTGAAACAATACAGTACACTAAAGCAAGTGCTAAATTGTAATACTCTCTTCAGTTATCATTTGGTAATTTTTAAGATACCGTATTTAATGTAATACCCAATGCCAGGAAGCAAGGAGTCAACATCCCATTGTTGAAAAAAGGTGATAGAAAGAAATGTACCAACTACAGAGGTATAACTCTGCTGTCACATGGCCTCAAAATCTACGAATCCATCCTTGAGAGCAGGATTAGAAAATATGTTAAACCTACACTTGAGCAGGAACAACATGGATTTAGACCTCATAGATCAACTATAGACCTCATTTTTGCCACCAGAATGCTCTATGAGAAGTATTGGGAGAAAGGTAAAACACTTATAACTATTTTTCTGGACATCGAGAAAGCATATGACCATGTACCACGCAGGCATATATGGGAATGTTTGAGACATAAGAAAGTGCCCGATGACAGCACGAGTACAATAATTATATGAAGAAACCAAGTGTTGTGTCCAGGTCCAGGATGGAAGGTCAGGTTGGTTTGGAACGAAGAGTGGAGTCCAGCAAGGAAGTTGTCTTTCACCACTTCCCTTCATAATCATAATGGATGAATTTTTAAAAGCGGTTAAGAAAAAGGATCCAACAACTAATGCCCTGGTTTTTGCTGATGATGTAATGGTATGAGGTGAGACAGAAACAGAAGTACAAACTAGACTAGATCTCTGGCATGAAGCTTTTACAACTTTTGGTCTCAAAATCAGCAAAGCGAAGACAGTTGGCTTGGTGATGAGTAGAAACTCTCCAACTGTTCATCTAAGAATTGGAGATGAGGAGATGGATATTGTAGACAACTTCCAGTATTTAGGTAGTGTTCTGTCATCAGACAATACCATACATCAAGAGATTAGTAACAGAACACAGAAAGTTTCTAAATTCTATCACGCTGTACGTCAAATACTTTGGGATGAAACATTTCTGTTAGTTTCCAAGATCAGCTTGTACAAAATGTATCTAGTACCTATACTGACGTATGGCCTGGAAGCAGCAACACTTACTGGACCAACAAAGAGTCGTTTTCAGGCAACAGAAATGAAGTTTCTCCGTTCTTGTCTACAAAAAACAAAAATGGATAATATAAGGAATGTGGATATCTGACAACAGCTTGGATTGGAAAGAAGCTTGCTGGAGACTCTAGAAGTGAAGAGATTGCAATGGTATGGTCACATGAAAAGAATGAACCCTCACAGGACTCCTCGAACATACTTTGACCACAATGTTCCTGGGAAGAGACCACGAGGAAGATCTCGTGATGTTTGGGAAAAACAGATCATGAAGGACCTTGAAATTAGAGATGTGAACTGGTGTCGCATATATGAGGAACATCTGTGGATGGATAGAACAAACTGGAGGAGGCTCGTACACAACCGCACCCGGCTTGCTGGAGCGAAGAAATGATGATGATGATGATGACCGTATTTAATTGCATATATCTCACATATTCTTTTCTGAAAATTTAAGCTTAAAAACCAGGTGTGAGGTATAAGCAGGAAGTTAGTATATCAAATTTGATAGAAACTAAATACCTTTAGCTACATGATTTTGCATAACAGATTACATTTTACTTTTTCTGTAACATGTTATTGAATATTAACATACCTAAGTATACAGTTTGTAGGATTCCATTTATAACCAAATACGCTCCCCTGTCATTTCAGTTTACCTTCAGTTCCGTACAGCTAATGCCCTGCTTTGTTACTATTTCATCTACTTTAAATTGTAGCCTTCCGTGTAAAACACCATATTCATCATTACATAAACACTTCACATACTGAAGCAGTTCATTTTTAATCTGAGAAACTTTCCACTTTTTGGCCCCTGAAACACTTTTCTTGATTTGTTGGTGTTTTCAAGAGCAACTTTCTGTTTTCACCACTAGTGTACATCAGGGGTGGCTCATGAGGTAGTGCCAGTGCACCATGGCACCACCAGTGTAATGCTAACTTCCTCTCAAAATCAGTTACATTAAATTTCAAGAAAATGCATGCTATATCTTATTCTGCCTGAATCTGAACGAGAATGCAAACGATGTGCACTTTGGTGGCGCTTGTCTGAGTGTGTGCTCTAGATCTCATGGGCACAACCCCCCGCACATAAAGACACTGTGTATAACAGGTGTAGGTTAGGTTTGTGTGTGTGTTATTAAGGGTCGAGGCAGAGCCAGTGGCATCCCTCTACGTCTCTTAGTTGGTTAAGAAACTGTTTTCAATGCTATTCAGGAATAGGTTCGCTATCATTCCTGATAATGGTGAGCCCATGGTTAACCCGTCAATTTGACAGATTTTTGTCAGCGAAAACAAAACCGCCTCCATTTAAGGCTGTTCTTATAATGTGTGGAGGCAAAGAATTTGGCCAAGGAAGTAGTGGAGGAAGGAAAGAGGAAAAGCTGGGCCTTATTCACACAGAATTTGAGAGATAATATTCAGGGCAGCAAGAAATTATTGTATGGTATCTTAAGAAACCAAAAGAGAGATCAATAAACACCAGATTTGTGAAGGATGAAGATGGCATAATTTTAACAAAGCCAGAAGAAATAAGAAATAGATGGAGAGAGTATTTTCAGTTGTTGCTGAACATGAGAAATAATGACAGTCATTCAAAGGCAATTAGTTGATGAAGAAATGGATAAAGAAATTACAGTAAGTGAAATTGAAATAGCAGTAAGAAAGATGAAAGATGAATGGAAAAACTGTTGGAATAGATGACATTTCAGTGGAGATGATAAAGGCAGCAAGAGCTGTAGGCCTACAGTGGACATAACGAGTTCTCAGGATTGCCTGGGAGAATAAGGAGATCCCTGAGGATTGGCAAAAAAGGAATAATCATCCCAATTTTCAAAAAAGGCAATAAGAAAGTATTGAAGAACTACAGGGGAATTACTCTGATATCCCATGTTGCTAAGATACTGCAGAGGATACTGGAAAGTAGGATAAGGTTAAGGGTTGAAAATCAGATACAGGAAAATCAGTTTGGTTCCAGAAGTGGAGGGTCAACAATAGAGCCTATTTTCATTACGAGACAACTAATGGAAAAGCAATGGGAGAATGGGAATGATATGGTGATGACATTCATTGACACTGAAAAGGCATATGTCCCCAGGACTAAAGTTTGGGACAGTCTGGTGCAAAAAGGAATTGGACAGGGATTGATAAAAATGATCATGGCAATGTACAAGGAATGATGTTGTTGCGTGCAAACACAAGTAGGCATGACAAGTTGGTTCAAAATCACTAGTTGGCTGAGACAGGGAAGTGTTCTATCACCAATCCTGTTTACAATAGTAATGGATGACATCATGAAAACAGCAAAAGCAGCAATGGAGGAAGGGAAGTGAACACGTTGTTATTTCAGATGATATTGTGATTTCGGGAGAAGATGACATGAAGGTTCAAGAACAGTTGGATGTGGTGAATGGGAAAATCAAAGAATGGGATTGACAATAAGTGTACAAAAAAGTAAAACTCTTGTTATGACTAGAGGGAAGAAGGAAGGGAAAGGTCAGATTAGACTTGCAGACAAACCCCTGGAAGTAGTGGAGACGTTCAAATACCTGGGGAGTGAATTATGGAGAATGCTCGACTGGATACTGAAATTAGTAAGAGGATTCAAGCTGGAAGCTGTTTCTATCATAGTGTAAGAAACATGTTATGGGACAAAGGTGTGCCAATGGAAGCAAAGGAAACTATGTACAAGATGTATTACGTAGGTACCCATAACAACTTATGGAGCAGAAACTTGGACAATAACAAAGAAGGATGAGTGTCTAATATAGGCAGCCGAAATGAAGTTCTTGAGGAGTATGATACAGAAGAGTAGAAGAGACAAAATAAGGAATGAGAAAATCCAGGAAGAAATTGGACTGGAAAAAATGAATGATAGAATAGAGAAGAGCCGACTAAGATGGTTTGGGCACATAAAGTGAACGAGTGATGAAAGAATCCCAAAAAAGGTAATTGAAATGCAAATGCAAGGAAGCAGAGGTCGCGGAAGACCATGATTGAGATGGAAGGACACAATCCAACGCAGTATTAGAGAAAGAAACCTGGACTGAGACACAGTGTTGGAGGAGGAGTGGTGGAAAGATCGAAGAAAGTGGAGAGGAACCATATTTGTCCCTACCCGGCTACAGCTGGATAATGGGAAATTATGAAGATGATGAAGTTACTGTATAAACCAAAATCAGAGCTTTGCTATTAGGAAGAAAGAAGCTTGGTATCACAGTGCGAAAGCACTCAGTATGTTCTTACCTTCTATAGCACTAGCCTACATGATTTTGCAGTAAAATAGAAAATATGTAATTCTTATGGAAATCGCTGCCCTGATTCCAAAAATGATGCTATTTTTTTCCTATCACGTCTAGTTTTGACGCAATTCGGTGTTTTAGTATCTGCATGAATTCGTAAGATGTAATGTTGAGAGATGTTCTCGCGCAACTTTTTTTAGAATACAATTGTGATTTGATTTGTTATTGTTTGCATTTTATTATAGGTTTATTGCTGTCTAAATTTTCATTTTGTAATTGGGGATTTCCTGGTAAATTCATAACAAACTCCCCCAGATACGCAATAGACCGCGAGGTATGTAGGATTGAAGATAAGACAGTTGAGAGTTTGTCTTTCATCTTAGACCACTTGAATAATCAGACGTGTTAATAGCCCCAGCCCTTATGCAATGTTTATGATGGACTGATAAAGCAGTTTCCTTTCAAAGATAACAGTCCGAAAGTATTATACTCAAGAAGATGAACTCGTATTTTTTACGGATGTTTCAAATCTTCTACGTCGATTGGGAGAGAAAGAGTATGATCCTAGTAACTGGCGCGTTTTTATTAACTCTTCCAAAATAAGTTTAAAGGCTGTTTTGCTTCATAATACAAATGTTCTGGCATCCGTCCACTTGCACACTCTACAAAAATGTCTGGAACATACGAGACCTTAAAGTTGGTGCTTGAAAAAATTAAATATCATGAGCATGGGTGACAAATTTGCGGTGATTTGAAGATCATTGGATTGTTGCTGGGACGACAAAAAGGCTATACAAAATTTCCCTGTTTCCTATGCGAATGGGATAGCAGGACACGGGATAACATTGGGATACAGTGAATTGGATAGAAAGGAAACAACTACAACCAGAATCCAAAAATGTCTTGAATGTAAGTCTTATTGATCGTGAAAAAATTCTACTTCCACCCTTGCACATAAAATTTGGATTGATGAAACTGTATGTCGAGGCATTAGATAAAAGTAGCCTATGCTTCCAATATTTATCCACTAAATTTCCCTCATTATTAGATGCAAAAATAAAAAAAGGCGTATTTGATGGACCACAGATTCGTAAACAGATGAAGGATAAAATTTTCACAGACACGATCACCAAAATTGAGAAAGAGGCATGGAATGCATTCAAAGATGTAGTGACTAAATTCCTTGGCAACATTAAGGACCCTAAATACAAAGAAATTGTAAGGAAAATGTTGGTAAAGTTTAAGGAACTCGGTTGTAATATGAGCCTTAAGCTTCATTTCTTAGCTTCACATCTGGATTATTTCCCTCTACATTTAGGAGCTGTCAGTGAAGAACAAGGTGAAAGGTTTCACCAGGATCTCAAAGATGCAGAACGACGCTATCAGGGACGTTGGGAGTGAATATGATGGCCGATTAATGTTGGTCGATTGCACGAGACGACCCTTCTAGAGATCATTCAAGAACTTAAAAAACCTGGAAATTCCATGGAAAACGGGAAAAGACGGAGGTGTGAATCTAACCTGCACATAATGTAAGTAACAAAACTATGTATGTTTAACCATGTAATTTTTATTCAAGGTACGGTTATATTAATTTAAAAGCAACTGTACAGTCGAAACTAAATAGGCACTTTATGCTTCAGCTTCATGAATTTCAATATACATTAAAAATATAATACATACTATCTACTTGCTTACAAGCAGCATTTATGTGTATTCAATGCATTAAAAAAATGATTACGTTTTGCAAGCTGAAATTTACATTAATACATCAAATTTAATCAATACTAAGTATCAACAATTTTATGAAAGAACAAAATAATATTTTGTAAAAGTGCCACCAAACCAGACGTGATTAGCCAAAACTAATTTTTTTTCTCGAATTCTGCGTTAAGAAATTCATAAAACCCACCTAGTTTCGTTTTTACCGCACAAAAAAAAGTTTTATTTTGCAGGCTAGTGTAGTTCATTTTAGTCCAAGATTGTTTTTAAGGACGTAATTAAATATTTTCTTCAATCAGGGAATTGCTTCCCACCTGGGAGTGTACCGAGCTGCCCGCTTAAGGCGTTAAAGAAAGTGTGGCACCTCTCAAGCAACTGAAGAGACACTAAACTAATAACATTATTACAAAGCAGGAAATAACAGTTCCTTTTTGACCTAGAAAATAATGTCAACAAAGATCACTAGTAAATGAATCATTTCATTTTGAATGCATTTTTCATTCTTTAAGTAAAACATCCCTTCCATTCTCTAATTATGGCCTTCCCTGAGTTACTACATACGCTTTCCAGCTGTTGATGCAAGTTTTATATCTAAGAAAATATCAAACAAATTTTAGAAAAAATGATCCATGAACTAACGAGGTCCTAAAGAACAACATTAGGGGAATAATAATAATAATAATAATAATAATAATAATAATAATAATAATAATAATAATAATAATAATAATAATAATAATAATGGCCCTTGGATATGCCTGGTGGAGATCTTTGGACTTCACACCCATGGGCGACCTGTGTGTCTGTGAGAATGAGCTATATCTAGGTTGAAATCTAATGTTAAAGGTGGCACAAATACCCAGTCCATGAGACAGAGAAAATAACCAATGAAGGTTAATGGGCATCGAACCCAGGGCCCTCTGAATCGCAAGCCAGTCCGCTGACCATTCGGCGAAGAAGCCAGACCTGGCTTGTTCTGTTCATCTGCAGTGATTGTTTTAGCTAGCACTGTTTTGTTCTTGTTTCATTTCTTATGATGGCAAGTTTAAGTGAACAACGCGCAAACCTTTTATTTGGAAGTTTCAGGAAGATTGTGCAACAGTGTTCGTCAAAAAAGACCCGACTTGTGGCAGACAGGAGACTGGCTCATCCACCATGACAACGCACCTGCACACACAGCCATCTGTTAGTTTTTGGCTAAAAATTGCATGGTTCCGCTGCCCTACGCCTAACCTGACTCCGTGCGAAGTTTTCTTATTTCCATGCATGAAGGGACACTGATTTGACAGCATTGAAGAGGTCAAGAAAAAAATGAGGGAGGAGCTATCAGCCATTTCTAAAGATGACTACAAAAAATGTTTTGAATAGTGGAAGCACCGGTGGGACAAATGTATTAGTAATAATGGAGAGTATTTTGAAGGGGATAAGGTCATTTTGTAAAAAATTTGAAAATATATGTTGTTGTTTGAGTCATCAGTCCATAGAGTGGTTTGATGCAGCTCTCCATGCTACCCTATCCTGTGCTAATCTTTTCATTTCTACGTAACTACAGCATCCTACATCTGCTCTAATCTGCTTGTCATATTCATACCTTGGTCTACCCCTACCGTTCTTACCACCTACACTTCCTTCAAAAACCAACTGAACCAGTCCTGGGTGTCTTAAGATGTGTACTATCATTCTACCTCTTCTTCTCATCAAATTTAGCCAAATCGATCTGCTCTCGCCAATTCGATTCAGTATCTCTTCATTTGTGATTCGATCTATCCATCTCACCTTCAGCATTCTTCTGTAACACCACATTTCAAAAGCTTCTATTCTCTTTCTTTCTGAGCTAGTTATCGTCCATGTTTCACTTCCATACAATGCCACGCTCCACACGAAAGTCTTCAAAAACATCTTTCTAATTCCTATATCAATGTTTGAAGTGAGCAAATTTCTTTTCTTAAGAAAGCTCTTCCTTGCTTGTGCTAATCTGAATTTTATGTTCTCCTTACTTCTGCCATCGTTAGTTATTTTACTACCCAAGTAACAATATTCATCTACTTCCTATAAGATTTCATTTCCTAATTTAATATTTACTGCATCACCTGCCTTCGTTCGACTGCACCCCATTACTTTTGTTTTGGACTTATTTATTTTCATCTTGTACTCCTTACCCAAAACTTTGTTCATACCATTCAGCAACTTCTCGAGATCTTCTGCAGTCTCGGCAAATCTGAAGGTCTTGATTTCCTCTCCTTGGATTGTGATTCCCTTTCCAAATTCCTCTTTGATTTCCTTTACTGCCTGTTCTATGTAAACACTGAAAAGGAGGGGGGACAAACTGCAGTCTTGCCTGACTCCTTTCTGGATTGCTGCTTCTTTTTCAAAGCCCTAGATTCTTATCACTGCAGAATGATTTTTATACAGAGTGTAGATAATTCTTCGTTCTCGGTAACTGATCCCAATCACCTTCAGAATCTTAAATAGCTTGGTCCAATCAACATTATCGAATGCCTTTTCTAGATCTACGAATGCCATGTACGTGGGCTTGTCCTTGTAAAGTCAGGATTGCTTCACGTGTTCCTACATTTCTTCTGAAGCCAAATTGATCTTCTCCCAACTCAGCTTCAACTTGTTTTTCCATTCTTCTGTAAACAATACGTGTTAAAATTTTGCAGGCATGAGATACTAAACTAATGGTGCGATAGTTTTCACACCTGTCAGCACCGGCTTTCTTGGGAATAGGTATAACAACATTCTGCCGAAAATCGGATGGGACTTCTTCTGTCTCATACATATTACACACTAAATGGAATAACCTTGCCATGCTGGTTTCTTCTAAGGCAGTCAGTAATTCAGAGTGAATGTCATCAATTCCAGGTGCCTTGTTCCTATTTAGGTCACTCACAGCTCTGTCATACTCTGACCTCAAAATAGGGTCTCCCATTTCATCAGCATCAACGGCCTCTTCTTGTTCCAGAACCAAATTATCTACATCTTCACCTTGATACAACTGTTGGATAAGTTCCTGCCATCTTTCTGCTTTGTCTTCTTTCCCTAGAAGTGGCTTTCCATCTGTGCTCTTAATATTCATACACCTAGATTTCCTTTCTCCAAAGGTTTCCTTGATTTTCCTGCATGCAGCATCTACCTTTCCTAAGACCATACAACCTTCGACATCCTTGCACTTCTCCTTCAGCCAGTTTTCCTTAGCTACCTCACACTTTCTATCCACTTCATTCCTTAATTGCCTGTATTCTTTTCTGCCCTCTTCCTTCCTAGCATTCTTGTATTTTCGTCGTTCATCAATCAGGTCTAATATCTCCTGAGTTATCCACTGATTCTTAGTTGATCTTTTCTTCCTTCCTAACATTTCTTCAGCAGCCCTGCTGACTTCATTTTTCATGACTATCCACTCTTCCTCTATTGTGTTTCCTTCACCCTTTTCATTTAGTCCTTTTGCAACATGTTCCTTGAAACAATCCCTCACACTCTTTTCTTTCAACTTGTCTAGATCCCATCTTTTTGCATTCTTTCCTTTCTTAAATTTCTTCAACTTCAGATGGCATTTCATGACCAACAAGTTGTGGTCAGAGTCCACGTCTGCTCCTGGAAAAGTTTTGCAATCCAACACCTGGTTTCTGAATCTCTGCCTAATCATAATGAAGTCTATTTGATACCTTCCAGTGTCTCCAGGTCTCGTCCATGTATAAAGCCGTCGTTTGTGGTGTTTGAACTAAGTATTGGCAAGGACTAAATTATGATCAGTGCAGAATTCAACCAGCCGACTTCCTCTATCGTTCCTTTGCCCCAATCCGAATTCTCCTACTGTATTACCTTCTCTTCCTTGGCCTACCACTGCATTCCATTCTCCCATTACAATTAGATTCTCGTCACCTTTTTCATACTGTATTAAATCTTCTATCTCTTCATATGTTCTTTCGATTTCTTCATCATCCGCTGAGCTAGTAGGCATATAGACCTGCTTTTAAAAAATAATTCCGTTTTTTTGGGTACCCCTCGTATTCCATTCATTAATATTCTGCAAGATGTTCACAGAGACCGACCAACCAACCAACCAACCAACCAACCACCACTGATCTGCACTCAAGGCAGTCGCCGTGGTGGTAGATTCCCTAGTCTTCTCTTAAATAATTTCAAGAATTTGGAAATTTATCTCTGTGTGTCGGGAGGGAGTGATCTATCTAGCTGGACCTACCACTATTATACCATGCGAGGAGGGGAATCTATTAAAAAACATAACTAAATATTAATGTGTTATCAGCACCATACCTAAGAGTATTGTGTTTTAATGAGCATAAATGGTAATTTAAATGAAACATCAGAAAGCCTCAATATTCTTTTTGAGGAGATCATTAAAACATTTTTTGTAAAATCTACCACAACAAATATGCACAACACTTCCCCTCTCCTCTCATTTTCCCCTCAACCCCCTCTCACATCCGCTTACACACTCGCTAATCCTAGCAGACGATCAGATGTCTGTAGTACAACGCAAGGTTGCATGCAGGCTGGCCAGGCTAAAGAAAAACGAGCGAGGAAGTAAATAGTCAGATACAAGCAGTATTCATTCTTAATCGTGTAACTTTGTTCAACTATTTTTTGGATCCTTTCTAATTTCACTATTCTTTATTCTTCCAATCCTTTCCCCCTTAGATGGGGGTGGTAGAGTAACACCCACGGTATCCCCTGCCTGTCATAAGAGGCAACTAAAAGGGGCCCAGGGGCTCTTAACTTTAGAAGCATGGGTTGGCGACCATGGGGCCCTGCTGAGTCCTGGTATTGCTTCCACTTACTTGTGCCAGGCTTCTCACTTTCATTTATCCTCTCAAACCTCTCTTGGTTGACTCTTGTTCTCTTCCGACCCCGACGGTATTAGATCACTCAAGGCCTAGGGAGTCTATTTTAAATGCCCTTCGTGGCCCTTGTTTTCCTTTGGCTGATATACTTTCATATTTTGAAGTGTCAAATTCCTTCCATTTTTTAATCTCTGATTACTGTTATATACATAGAGGATGGTTGCCTAGTTGTACTTCCTCTTAAAACAATAATCACCACTGCCACTTCTATCCTTTAACTTCTTCATTCAACATATGAAGTTATCAATTAGACCAAGCCTGGCTATTCAACTCTTAATCACAATATTTTGGGAGAAGTTCTCCTCTGAATTAAGCCCAATTCAAATTAGTGCTATATATCATAAAAAATCAATCAATCAATCATGATCTGCATTTAGGGCAGTTGCCCAGGTGGCAGATTCGCTATCTGTTGTTTTCATAGCCTTTTCTTAAATGATTGCAAAGAAATTGGAAATATATTGAACATCTCCCTTGGTAAGTTATTCCAATCCCTAACTCCCCTTTCTATATATGAATATTTGCCCCAATTTGTCCTCTTGAATTCCAACTTTATATTATGATCTTTCCTACTTTTAAAAACTCCAGTCAAGCTTAATCATCTACTAATGTCATTCCACGCCATCTCTCCGCTGACAGCTCGGAAGATACCACTTAGTCGAGCAGCTCTTCTTCTTTCTCTCAATTCTTCCCAGCCCAAACTTTGCAACATTTTTGTAACGCTACTCTTTTGTTGGAAATCACCCAGAACAAATCGAGCTGCTTTTCTTTGGATTTTTTCCAGTTCTTGAATCAGGTAATCCTGGTGAGGGTCCCATACACTGGAACCATACTCTAATTGGGGTCTTAACAGGGACTTATATGTCCTCTCCTTTACATCCTTACTACAACCCCTAAACACCCTCATAACCATGTACAGAGATCTGTACCCTTTATTTACAATCATATTTATGTGACTACCCCAATGATGATCTTTCCTCATATTAAGACCTCGGTATTTACAAAGATCCACAAAAGGAACTTTCACCCCATCAATGCAGTAATTAAAACTGAGAGGACTTCCCTATTTGTGAAACTCACAACCTGACTTTTAACCCCGTTTATCATCATACCATTGCCTACTGTCCATCTCATGACATTATCAAGGTCATTTTTTAGTTGCTAACAATCTTGTAACTTATTTATTACTCTGTACAGAATAATTAGGCTACACCTTGTCAGCCAAGTGTTGAAACTATCATTTAACATTTTAACCTAGCAATTACAAAGGCTTAGAACTATGATTTTAAAGACAGTGCAACCAATTTTATAACTTGTCACATTTTAGTACTTCATATGATCTTTTCTGAAGATCCAAAAAACCATGTCTTCATAATTACCTAAGTTTTCACTTAGATAAATGCTTATTGATACATTTTTAATTGTATGATTTTGAAGTGTATGTATAGGCTATAACAGTGGCAATTTAACTAGAGTCTATAGACACTAACTCAAGACTAAGACATATTATTCAAGAAATAATTTAGTATTTTTTAGGAATGCATATGTATCTTTGCTATTTATTTTTGTTTCTTGAATGGCTGAAGATGTCTCTTAGAGAGAGACTAAACATATCTCACTGATGTTATTCTAAAGAGTGCTCTTGCTATCTACAGCTGCATACACAGATCTCCTGCAGGATTTGCAAACCAAAGACTGGATGGAAGCAGAATACGAGCTGAGGCACTTCGTGACACGATTGGCAACGCATGGTTTCCACCATCGAATCTACAGCCTGAAGTCTTTCCATGAGGCAACGTATGAATGCATTTGCGGTTTATGTAGAAAAATATCACGTCACGAAGTGCGCCAACAGAACAGCATCACTGACACAATTCTGTTTAGAATAATTTGTGATATAGGCCTAGGCTACTCTTATGCCATTGGGTGCATCTCCCTTTGTTACTATAAATAATTTCCAGTATTGTAAAGGTAGATTTCTCCTCACAAAGATCTATAACATTCATAAATGAACGGTTTCTAGGGCTAGTTCCTTACATGTAGGCCTACACTCTTGATTCTAAATGCCACAATGTCACACTAATGAACTACTATCACCTGGCTTCACCGCATTCATATTTCTTGCATCCCGAAAGTAAGAGTCCCAATTGTGGCGAGTAGGAACAGAATCCAATCAGTATTGTAAACTGCAGTTACTAGTTGAGTAAGAAATGTAGATATGGAGACATCAAACACAAAATGTATTGTCAAAGGCTGAAAGTTAATCACAGAGAATCTAAATAACTGACATCAGGTCAAGAAATAACAACATTTAAAAAAATGATCAAGGATGACAATATACCCAAACCATGAATCAATCAGCCATTTGATGATAACAATAGGTTACTGAGCCTACCCTCCAACTCCAGTTCTTGTTAATGGTGCCACAAAATCCTATATTATACCTCACATTTATGAAATTTATCTAATAATATTATTGTATTGATGCATTTCCTCTTGTCTCACCTTAATACTGGCTGTAAAAGCACAGTCTCCATCTTTATACAGCAGTTTCATCCCACGAAGTGCATCCATAGCCTTAACAAAACAAATATATTCTTTATATTGTACATAAGCTTCAAAACATAATTCCTGACCAAATGAAAATACCTGTATCCCTGAAATATTAGCTTTCATTTTACTTCGATAAGGGTCAGCAGCTGGAATATCAACGCAGCGAACATCACCGAATACTTCAAACACTTTCCTGAAAATATATTCATTAGGTTTATCATTACCTTTATTTACATCCTGCTTGGCAGCAAACCACTTACAAGGAAGGTTACTAATATGTATTGTGTCCGGTCTCTCACCCGGCTTCATTTCATTCATATTTCTTGCATCCCGAAAGTAAGAGTCCCAATTGTGACGAGTAGGAAAAGAAATTTTAGCCTCAGCTGCACGGACTTTAAGCAACTCAGAAAACCCATTTAATTTAAACGTACTTCCTTCGAGTCTCCCTACTACAAATGGCAATTTGGATTTACTTTCTATCTCACCCTCAAATCTAATGAACTCCAAGGTACTTTTTGAAACTTTTAACACGGTGAATTCTTCTGGTTTAATTAAATTTCTGAGTTTATCCATAACTTCCCAATTGGAAATAGTCTTCCCACAATTTTTCGTTAAAGGAAGTTGCACTGATATATTAAGTCTAGCAATTGGTTTTAAATAAAGGCCCTGGGGAGGAAAGAGCTCCACAGAATCACTGATATCTCTGCAAGGCTGATATGCATTCATATTTCCTTCTTCTCAAGACCTGAAAATAAAGGATAAAAAACATAAATTTTTCTACAAAAAATCAACTCTTAAAAGAGTTAGGTTAAAATCATTTATCTTCAAACCAATAAATAACATAAATAAGTAGGCTATCTCTGAGTTCAACTTCGTTTACAAACTTTCCTATGAATGCTTAAAACTTAAGAGAGGAATATTTTTTTTGTTACCAGAAAATATGAAATAATCCACTTTACTAAAGCAAATTTCAGCTCAGTATACAATCTGGTGCGGCCATCCAATATTAAACAACAGATACACAAATTCTCAATCAGGGTTTTCACCTTGGATTGACATATTTTCTTTAATGATAACCCAAATTTCCCGCTGCTGCTGCTGCTGTAACACTATCATGCAACATACACATGCTCGTAGAGACAAACTATAGTTTTAAAAGTTTTCTGGCAAGCACAATTGGAAAATGTAAGTGATCATTTATTTTCCGAATGAGTGTGTTCTGATTACGAATACGAAAATACGAAGTATTTTGTTTTACTTCTATTGGCGGCATTGTGGTAATAGCCAAAGATTATAATATCAAGATCGTGAAGAATATCCTCTTCAACGAGATAGCTTGAGTGTAGTCGTTGTGTTCCAAGGTGCTCATGCTTGGATATTGTAGATTCCGTGGTTGGGATGTTGTTTAATTTTGTAAACAATTTTAAGGTTATGCCATCGCGATGCATTTGCTGTCATTAAAATATTATAACATACATTTCTCAGTTTTATAAATCTACTCCGTGCTCCGTACTGCGACAACGTTTCAACGTTATTTATTATTGTTACGCAACTGTCTTCCAGGTCGTGTTTTGAAAATATGCTTACCCGGAAACCGATACATTTTGGGGAATTCATCTAATGGCAATTTGGGCCAAGGTCTGCGAAGAGTTAATACATTTTTATTCGGAATTTCTCTCTTTTGTAAGTATACATTTTGACGTAGATAACGTTTTTGTCGAGACATGCAATCTTTTTCTGTCTTTTCAATGTTCTGTGGTTGCAGAATAAGGCTAAAGGTTAAATAATCTTCTTCTACATGATACCATAGTTCCGCTGACACGCATCCGTCACCTCCATTCACTTGAGGTTTTATGGCATCCTCTTTTCAAACAGGACTCGTGTAGATGATCTCCATGCCAGACTGGACTCTCCTGCTGGTCCCAGTTCCTCTTTTTTCCTAGTAGGAATGTGTTGAGTTTTAGTGCCGGGAGTGTCCGAGGACATGTTCGGCTCGCCAGATGCAGGTCTTTTGATTTGACGCCCGTAGGAGGCCGTATGCCTTTGTTGTCAGGACCTTGTGTTTACAGTGCACTATGTCTTCTGGTATGGCTAGAGCTATCTTGTTACTTTCATTGATCTGTCTCAGCTTTATCCTTGGCTTTGACAAAATGAAAGTGGCTGAGGTATGAGTGATGCTAGTAATGCCATTCCTTGGCTTTGACAAAATGAAAGTGACTGAGGTATGAGTGATGCTAGTAATGCCATTCCTTCTGCAGCCAGTCCCTGCTATGAATGGTGTGAAAATGTTGCTCATAGGGTCGTTGGTGCATGCATTTCAGTGGGCTTGGCAGACTGATATGTAATAGCAACTTATGGCTCGGTGAGGAAAGCAACGGGAAACTACCTCACTCCTCATTTCCCTAGTACGCCTCTTCAGTGATGCCTAGGCCATCTATGACAGCTGATGGCGGAGCTGTTGAGGATCAAACCAGCCTTCGGGCGTAGGACTAAACATACATACAGGCGACCGTAGGATGAGATTATGATGGAGACAACACATACACCCAGTCCCTGTGTCAGCGAAATGAACCATTTATGGTTAAAATTCCCGACCCCGTCGGGAATCGAACGCAGGACTCCAGCATGCTAGCCATGGAGCCGGACAGTACCTACAATGAATAGCCCTATGTGTTTTCTTGTACTGCCATTGAATATGAAGCCTGCTTACAGTATACTAGTAACCTGCTTCTCCAGGGGTTCCATAACTTATGCTGGGGCCCTTGTTGCTTCTACTTCTTTATGCCAGACTGTTTTTGCCATTTCACCTGCTCAATGTCACTCAGTTAATTCTTGTTTTGTAACTTTTCATATGGTATTGAGAAGTTTTGGGGAGCTCATAATTTTCTTATCTTTCATAACTCTCCAGTCTCTGTATCAGACATTCTCAGTTTTTTGAAGAATTGAAAGTTATCTTCATCCTTTTTCAATTATTGTTGAGAGGAACTCATAACCATGTTGTTTTTCTGCGTAGGAAAAGCAATTCTACCACACCGAACTAGTCACTTTTCTAAGATGTTCATGGGATTTTAATTTCTCCTGGATCATCATACAGTGAGAATCAGTATGTAATCTGAATATGCCATGTTGAGTGGCTCTGGTGGTAGTGTTGACTTTTTGAACCCTAGTGTGCTGGTTTGATCTCGGCTTTGTCTGATAGTATTTGAAGAAGTTCAAGTATGCCAGCCTGGTGCATTTACTGATACAAACTCCTGCAGAACAAAATTGATAGCACCTTGGTGTCTTCGAAAATCATAGAAGTAGTTAAAACTAGTAACGTTATTGGTACCGTACTTATTTTAAAATCTAAATCTGAACTCGACTGGAAATGTTCATTAAGATTCCCTTTTTTTTTAAAATTCCTTTGTTGCTAGTTATTTACTACTGGTATTTATCTTTATTGTTTTATCTCTTCCCTTTTCCTGTGTTTATTTGGCTTTCTTCCTATTCTACACTTGCCACATCAAGATGATCCCTCAGTATGTCGATGGCTGCTCTGCTGATGAAACTGAAAAGCAGATACGAGCTTGTCAGAGCTGAGAAGAAGTGGATATTGAAAAACAAAGATTGATAAAGGGTGTGCCAATCTCTATTGGCCACGAACCTACTAAGCTGGCATAGCAGGGAGAGAGGTGATACTCCCACGTGGCGCGTCCCAGGTGGCGGATAGGGGGTTCCTAACCGGCTTGCCAGTGGACTTGAGGGAAATAAATACCTCTTGTGGACCAAACACACAACCCCCTGTGGGTTGGGGACGCAGACGAAGAATACACCCACGGTATCCCCTGCCTGTCGTAAGAGGCGACTAAAAGAGGCGACCAAGGAATGATTGTCTTGCAACCATGAAACTACTTGTGATTAGAACCACCACATGGAGAACATCATGGTTCACTTTTACTTGCGCGTAGTACCACTGTATTAGGTACCAAATAGGTTTGTGATTAGTTGCACACAGGAGCACCGTGTGGTCGGCTTTTGCAGTACCTGTGATTACTACCACCATATGAGCAGGACCATGGGATGATAGCTACCATTGTTCTGCCTTGCCTATGATTAGTACCCACTATATGAGGAACACCGCAGGATAGTGCAGGTCCCTGTGGTTAGTACTCTTATGTGATGAACACCATAGGGTTGCGTTGCCTGTAAATGGCGCCGCAATGTGAGAAAAACCATAGGTCTGTATTATATGTCGAATTTCATAACCTGTGAGTAGTACCATAATGTGTGGAATACCACGAGTCTCTGCTACTTTTGATTAGTACCGCAACATGGTAAATACCATGGTTCTACTTTCCTAGCAATAAGTACCATTATGAGGGACCGATAACTTGGATTTTGGACCCCCTTTAGACTGCAAGCATCATCGATTCAGTGTTATGCTATAGCAGTCCCTTGGTGAGTAATCCTCTTGTTTTACGTCAGTTTCTGTGATTAAAACTCTTTCAAGATTAAAATTGTAAGTTTCTGTGAATGCAAGGCATTGCGGGTCACATCAACTGATTGTTTTAAATTCAACTCCATTCATTCTTCGTTCTCACGTTTTGAATTCTTGTCAGTGGAGAATTTTGGACTTTTAATTTGTCATTCCATTTCGTCTCATTTCTTACCATTAGGGGCCGATGACCTGGATGTTAGGCCCCTTTAAACAAGCATCATCATCAATCTCTATTGGCAATGTATGAAGTTCTTCCTCAACCTTTAATGATTACATGTTGATCCTTGTCTTCTCTTTCTGTTTTTCCTTCTTCCTACACTTAATGTGTTCCTTTTCATGTTCTGTCTTTCCATATAATGTATGACTTAGTTTGAACTTACTTTAGTTTCTGTGTCCAGGAGAGACAATAAATTCATCCTTTTCAGATCTCAAAGAGCTATTCTCTCTATGTCCTTGGCGAGCATGAGATCTTCCTGAGTACAACACACCTGTTCTCATCTGGTTTAAGGTCCTCCAAGTAGCATATGATAATCGATTCCCTCTGTTCAGTTCTTCTTCAGGAAGAAAACCTTCCTGAATTGGTGCTGTTGAGTGACACATGCCTGATCTCTTGTTTTTGGTCTGCAGGTGCACTGTCCTCTGTACAAAGCTCATCCTGGATCTAAGACAAGGATGCAGTCACCAGATGATTGAACATGGGTGCCTGGGGGGTCCTTCTCATGTTTTCTCCTCTGTATTTCCCCTGCCACAACACGACAAATAGCTGATTGTGCGATACTGTCCAGTGGGTAGATCTTCTACACTGGGGTTGGCGTCAGGCATCCAGTGTCTATGCAGATGTACTCAATCAGGACTATGTCCACCAGGTTAGTGTGAGCAGATACTGTACTTCCCAGACTGCTGCCCAGTCTCCCCTGCCACGAAGCAGAGTCCAAGGCTGATGCACGTGGGACGGGAGGATTCGTTCCCTACTTCAAGCCTGTCAGCTTCTGCGGGATACTGTTCCTTGAATTGATCTTGCTTACACTTCCTTGTAAAACAGCCACCACCACCACCACCACCACCACCTGACACTGCATCCTGAAGGCCAGGGTACAATCCAGTTTGATGTATAGTTATCAGGGCATGTCACGGTGGATAAGGGTGGTTTTTCTCCAGATGATGTCCAACTTTTGTTGGGCCACTGTGTTATGAGGATGGTATGAGCAGATTTATGTCTTTCTTGGGTTAAGTTTCAAATGGTTTTGATTGTAATACTTCGCTAGTGTCTTGAAAACATTGGCTAGCTTTTTT
Organism: Anabrus simplex; assembly: GCF_040414725.1. NCBI lineage: Eukaryota > Metazoa > Arthropoda > Insecta > Orthoptera > Tettigoniidae > Anabrus > Anabrus simplex. The sequence continues at coordinate 186,892,743 of NC_090267.1, forward strand.
TACACCTCTGTGCAAAGATTGTGGTGTTGTCTGTGTAGGTGAAGTGCCTTGCCTTTAGGTAGTCTGGATGATTATCTGTATAATATAATATAATATAATATAATATAATATAATATAATATAATATAATATAATATAATATAATATATAATAATATAATATAATATAATATAATATAATATCAATCTGGTTTCTGAATTGACTTTTCTTCCCTTCCAGCATAACTTACCTTCTGTTCTGCAGCATGCTGTGTATGATGTTTGTTAGTCGTATTTCTTTGGCGATGCTATGCAGTTTGACTATGAAATGAAATATGTATAGCTTTTATATATAATCCACCTCTGAGCTCCCCATTTGCGGAGAATGGATTTTTTGAGAATTCAGTGGCAGAAATTAGACGAATGAAAATTACGTACGATCAGGCAAGCATTATAATTATGCGAGATCTTAACGCGAGGATAGGGAACAAGAAGCCAGTTTACAGTCAACATGAGGATGAGATATTAGTAGTTAATAGAAATAACCAGAATAAAGAATGTAACAGAAATGGAAAAAAAATACTAGAATTATGCACAGTAGAGGAGCTTTATATATTGAATAGATGGTGGTTCGGAGATGAGAGTGGAAAACTAACCTATATAGTAGAAAATGGGGGCAGTACAATTGACCTAGTTTTATGCTGTAGGGATAGTCTGCAAGTTATCAAAGAGATACACATTAGGGATTGAGCGTGGGCAAACCATATGCCAGTATCTATAAAATTAATGATTCAAGATATGAGTGCAGGAGATCATTTACAATACTGGTAGTGTAAAAGAGAGGAAGATACCTAGGTATCATTGGAGAGAAGAATCAGGGAATGAATTCAGAGAGTACTTCAATGGAGAGAAATTTGAGATTTGGAAATTTTTTTTTTTTTTTGCTATTTGCTTTACGCTGCACCGACACAGATATGTTTTATGGCGACGATGGGATAGGAAAGGCCTAGGAATGGGAAGGAAGCAGCCTTGGCCTTAATTAAGGTACAGCCCCACCATTTTCCTGATGTGAAAATGGGAAACCACGGAAAACCATCTTCAGGGCTGCCGACAGTGGGGTTCGAACCCACTATCTCCCGATTACTGGATACTGGCCACACTTAAGCGACTGCAGCTATCGAGCTCGGTGATTTGAAAATTAGGTATTGTAACATTGATAGAAGAGAATAGAGTTGAAAAAGCCTTAACTAGGATAGAAAATTTAATAGGAATGGCAGGAAAATGTATGAGGCTAAATCTAGGTAAAATGCAGATAAAATGTGGATAGTATAATGCAGAATGTGCAAGGAAAAAGTCACTAGTTATGAAGGCACTTAGGAGATACAGGGTGGTTGGTGGTCACGTAGCTAGAAACAAATTTTGTAAAAAAAAAAAAAAAATCGTACATACATTATCATTATAGACTGTTATGTCTTTCAGCGTTCAGTCTGCAAACCTCTGTGAATTTACTAAACGTCACCACAATTCTCGAATTGCAACTAGTGTTGTGGCCTCATTTAGTTCTATACCTCTTATCTTTAAATCGTTTGAAACCGAGTCTAACCATCGTCGTCTTGGTCTACCTCTACTTCTCTTACCCTCCATAACAGAGTCCATTATTCTCCTAGGTAACCTATCCTCCTCCATTCGCCTCACATGACCCAACCACCGAAGCCGGTTTATGCGTACAGCTTCATCCCTCGAGTTCATTCCTAAATTAGCCTTTATCTCCTCATTCCGAGTACCCTCCTGCCATTGTTCCCACCTGTTTGTACCAGCAATCATTCTTGCTACTTTCATGTCTGTTACTTCTAACTTATGAATAAGATATCCTGAGTCCACCCAGTTTTCGCTCCCGTAAAGCTAAGTTGGTCTGAAAACAGACCGATGTAAAGATAGTTTCATCTGGGAGCTGACTTCCTTTATACAGAATACTGTTGATCGCAACTGCGAGTTCACTGCATTAGCTTTACGGCACCTTGATTTAATCTCACTCACTATATTACCATCCTGGGAGAACACACAACCTAAATACTTGAAATTATCGACCTGTTCTAGCTTTGTATCACCAATGTGACATTCAATTCTGTTGAATTTATTACCTACTGACATCAGTTTAGTCTTCAAGAGGCTAATTTTCATACCATACTCATTGCACCTCTTTTCAAGTACCAAGATATTAGACTGCAGGCTTTCGGCACAATCTGCCATTAAGATCAAGTCGTCAGCATAGGCCAGACTGCTTACTACATTTCCACCTAACTGAATTCCTCCCTGCCATTTTATATCTTTCAGCAGATGATCCATGTAAACTATGAACAGCAAAGGTGAAAGATTGCAGCCCTGTCTAACCCCTGTAAGTACCCTGAACCAAGAACTCATTCTACCATCAATTCTCACTGAAGACCAATTCTCAACATAAATGCCTTTGATTGATTTTAATAATCTACTTTTAATTCCATAGTCCCCCAATACCATGAACATCTTTACCCTCGGTACCCTGTCATATGCTTTCTCTAGATCTACGAAACATAAACACAACTGCCTATTCCTCTCGTAGCATTTTTCAATTACCTGGCGCATACTGAAAATCTGATCCTGACAGCCCCTGTGTGGTCTGAAGCCACACTGGTTTTCATCCAACATCCTCTCAACGACTGATCGCACCCTCCCTTCCAAGGTGCCAGTTAATACTTTTTGCCTGGTGTACTAATCAATGAGATACCTCGATAGTTGTTGCAATCCTTCCTGTTCCCTTGCTTATAGATAGGTGCAATTACTGCTTTTGTCCAATCTGAAGGTACCTTACCAACACTCCATGCTAATTTTACTACTCTGTGAAGCCATTTCATCCCTGCCTTCCCACTATACTTCACCATTTCAGGTCAAAAAAAAAGGAAAGAATACAGAGAATTGTTAAGAAAGACAACGTTGGAATGGCAACAAAAGATGACTGCAGACATAAATAAAAAGTGTAAGGACAATAATAGCAGGAAGGTATAGGATAAAATAAATCAGATAACCAAGAAGAAGTTGGGTTCTGGGTGAGACCAATATAAGGCATAGTACATGGGTCCAGTATTTCGAGAAATTATTGATAAAGAAGATACATGGAGAGCTCGTCATGAGGGTTTATTGTTTCGGGGGGTTTGAGTGTCACTCTGCCTGAATTAGATGAAGCTATTTCGATTCAGGAAATAAGGAACATGTTACAAGGAGCCAGAAAGGGAAAATCAGGAGCTATTTCAGCTATCACATATGAATTTTGGAAAGAGATGGGAGAGCAAAACGGCATGCTGGAAATTTTGACAAGGATATTCAATAAAATCTTCGAGTAAGGGGTATTTCCGAAAGCTTGGAAAGAGGGGATAATATGCCCTGTATACAAAAATAAAGGGGACAGGTTAAATCCAGGCAACTATAGGAGAATTACCGTATTAGATACATTGGGGAAAGTATGTACTGGTATAGTAGCAAATAGACTAAGGAAATGGGCAGAGAGACATTCAATCCTGTCGAAATTTCAAAGTAGTTTCAGAATGAGAAGAGCACCAGATAATGTTTTTATTGTGAGAACTCTTATTGACAAATATGTAAAGATAAAAGGAGATAGGCTATATATTACGCCAATAGATTTAGAAAAAGCATTTGATACTGTGAATAGGGGGGCAGTCGTTACTAGGTTGAGACAAGTTGGAGTTTCATGTAAAATGATAAGAGTGATAGAAAAGTTATATGCTGAAGTAAAGTGTACAGTGAGAGTGAAAGAAAGAGTAGTAGTAGGAGATATTATCTCTAGAATTAGACTGAAACAGGGGTGTAAATTGTCACCAATTTTATTTCTATTTATATACTAGAATTTGAAGGTGAGGAGAGATTTGCCCTGCCATGTTTAGAAAATCAGGATATTCCTGGTCTTTGCTGACGACATACTCCTGTTCACACTAACGCCAGCTGCGGTGCAAAAAAGTATTGATGGTATAGAAAAGTACTGTAAGGAATGGAATATGAAAATTAACGCATAGAAAACTAGAGTAATGGTATGTAAAGCAGGGAACAAATGAGCAAAAATGGGAAAATTGTATCTTGAAGGTGTAAATCTGGAAGTAGTTAACAAGTTAGAAAATTTAGGCATTATAGTATCAGGAAATGGAAAATGGTCTGAACACGTCAAGAGGACAAAAATGATTGGTGCAGCAGCTCTAGCTAGCATACGAATATTAGATAACAGGATGCCTAATATTAATTTTAGGGCGCAAAGAAATGTATTCACTGCTGTGATTAAATCTAAAATGTTATACGATTCAGAAGTATGGGACACAGAAAAGGAAATCGCAATGCTTGATTCAATCGCTAGTAGATTTATTAAAATAATTACAGGTTTACCAACATCTACAGTGAATAGTGGAGCAGAATACTGTGTACAGACAATATAAAGGTGGATATAATTAAGAGAGTAATAAAATATTGGTTTAGGTTAAAAAGAGGAGGAGGGGGAGAAATTCTAGATATAGCTTACAGACACCAAATGAGGTAGCAGGAGGGGTACTGGGCGGGCAACATAAAGGAATTACTGGAAGGAATTGGGATGGGGAACTATTGGTACAAAGATTTAGAAGAAAGAAAAGTCTGTAGGAAAGTGGTGTAGAGAGTAGCAGATATAGAAATACAAATGCCAAGAGCTGAGGGTAGTAAAAGGAGAACTCTGGAGGAATTCATGAATATATATCCTGGTATGAAAATAATACATGATAAATTAACCAAAAGAGAATACAGGGGAATGATATGGTCGCTGATGGGAGTTTACAAAAATGAGGCATTTACAGAAGTTGCAAATACATGTTTATTGTGTGAGAAGGAGTTAAGAAATGCACATTTATTGAGACAGTGTGAAAGTAACTTACAAGAGTATTACAGGTTAAATACTTGGAAACGGAAGAGGTAAATAAAATGGAAAAAGAATCTGAATATTATACTCTTATCAAGTTAATGAACAGGGAATGGAGAAGGCTAGGGAAACTATCAAAATTATTGATACTTGTAAAAATCTTGTGGGAGAAAAAAATGAAAGTGGTGAAAGAGGGAGTACACATGGTTAAAAACATATTATGGGACATTTAAACTACACATACAGAAATGCATGCTAATAGTTTAGGATGAACCAAGTCTCGCCGCTCCTGCCTCGGACAACCTAAGTTGGAAGAGGGAGACTCCAAATGGATCATTTACCCGTACACTAAATAAGTAGCTTAAAATTAGTTATATTGAGTAGAAGAAAACATACAGAAAATTATTAATCCCCGATGTATCATCTCTGTATGGGGTAATAATAATGAAGTTTCGTAACCATGTGTGTACATAACAGAATTTTTGACCCACAGGTATGGAACGTTATAGAGTTGAAGTCAGTAATAAGTAAGGACGACAATAATTATAATTTTAGTATCTTGTTCCATTTTTATATTTTATATGGTGCTAGAAAACACCGGACTCAAGCTTTTTACGTCCCCACTGATGAAGAAGCTAACAGCCATAATAGACCCTGTGATACCGGAAGAACAGTTCAGCTTCTGGAAAGGACGGTGTACAGTGCATGCCATACAGTGCCTAATGGAAGACATCAAAGAAGCTCTTCACCTCCAAAGAGGCAAACTGCATGTAGTGTTCATAGACTACACCAAGGCATTTGACTCGATCGATCGAGCCACACTGATTGACAGGCTAGGATGAATCATAGGTCGAGAGCACTACTTATGTAAAATGGCAGCCAGCCTACTGTCAAGAAATTGCCTTTATATAGACAATAAGCTCTCCAGATCAAAAGCAATACAACAGACAGTAGGGGTCCTTCAAGGAGACCTGCTAAGCCCGTCAATGTTCAATATTGCAACGGCAGACGTAGTTCCAATGACAGCAACAGCAGAGGTCTCTATGTACATCTATGCAGACGACATGGCATTGGTGTCGAAATCACAACAAAAATTGCAGGAAGCTTTCGATAAGCTCGTCAGCTGGGCAAACACCAACAACATGACACTGAACCCAAAGAAGACGGTACACATGATATTCAGAAAAGGCGGAAAAATTTCAACGTCAACCGTGATCATGTACAAGAACGAAGCACTAACCACAGTAAACACATTCAGATACCTGGGGTTGACAATACAAATGACTGGCACAAGCTTTGCATCTCACATCAACAACAGGACAACTGCGGAGATTGTGGCGATGAATGAGATTAAAGTCTTACAACAACTTTCCATAATGACAGCAATAGACTTACTTCATATCAAAATTACACCTATCATTACATATGCAATACACGCCATATGGGATCACCTCAGCAAAAAAGACTTAATGGCCATAGAAAAAATCAAAGCCACCTATCTCAAGAAAACCCTATGCGTAGCAAAGACTGCATTATTAAGATTAACATATGAGCTCACAAGAGAATCTTTTTACATCGAGGAGATAAGAGCAAAAATGTACTGATAATCTACACACCCTTATCAGAGTGTACTCCGAGAACTACGAGTGAAGAAGGCTGATATCTGGGGAGACTCTTCTAACAGATGCAATGGCAACATCCGGGTGGAAAAAGCCAGGGTATGAACTGAGACACACCATAACACGATTCGCAATCCATGGATTCCACTATAAACTATGCCATAGGAAATCTTCCCATGATTCGGACGAAAGCTGCATATGCACACTATGTGTAAACAAATGTGATCATTACCATGCAAAAGAGTGCAAAAGAAGGAGGATAACATTGACAGAACTCTGTACTAAATAACTTGTAACTCTATCCATGCACATTGTGCAAAATACATATCTATTAATTAGTAGTATTTCAGTTCATTGATATGTCCTCCATATTGTATTCGTTCTCATTAGGTTGGTTGTTTGTTTGTTTGTTTGTCTGCCTCTTTGTTGGTTTGCTAGTTAGTTTGATTTGACTGAAATAGGTGCATGCCTAATTGCTAATATACTGTATATAATAATTGCAGTTTGACTATGACCTGCTTGTTGTTCACTGTACCATATGCCACCTTGAAATCCATGAAGGCTACACCTGTGATCAGGTTTTCCGTATATTTGTCTTCAATGTGATGATTCAGATTCAGAACTTGACTGCTGCATAATTTTCCAGGTCTGAATCCGGCTTTTTCTGGGACCAGTTTTTCATCAATGCCTGATGAAATTCCTTCAAGGATCATCCTTCATTCCGAGTGAGTTGGATGTGCGGTTAGGGTCGCGTAGCTGTATACTTGCATGCGGGAGAGGGTTCGAATCTCACTGTTGGCAGCTCTGAAGATGGTTCTCTGTAGTTTCCCTACTTTCACATCAGGTAAATGATGGGGCTGTATGTTAATTCAGGCTATGGCCGCTACCTTCCCTATCCTAGCCCTTTCCCTCCCTTGTTTCATCAAAAAACCTTGATGTGTAAGTGCGACATTAAACCAATAGCTAAAAATAATCCATTTGAATGCCTTGTTGAGATGGTATAGGGGAGACACGGGCTGGAAGTTCTTTACATCTGTCAGTACCTTGCCGGGTTTTAGTAAAGTCACCATTTGGGCTTTCCCCCACAGCCTCGGAAAGAGCAGAGTATCTTCAAACCTGTGAATCTTCAGCAGACATTGAATTGTTCCTAACGCAATGATCTTGACTTGATCTGTCCTGATGTCATCTAAGCTCACAGCTTTCTTGATCTTTATGAGCTTGATGGCATGTTCCAGTTCCGCTGAGGAGAATCCTCATCTTGTTTTTTTCCCATTGCAAAGCAGTTGATGTACTGTTTGATTCTGAGCGACATGTCCTCTGGAAGGTTCTTAGAGTTCTACTCGTATTGTTGATGTCAATGTTTGCAAGCAAATCCATCCATCTTTCTTTTCTTCTGTCCATGATGAGTTCTGCACATGCCTGGATAATGCCATTTACAATAGGGTCCATCTCATACTTTCTTGGTATTTTTTTAGCAGGTCCTTGGAATCAACGTTGAGGTCAGAAATGAAGTGGGGGTGGGTCGGTGGGTATGCTTCTGAGAAATCTCCTGTAGAAGCTTCACAAAGTCCTCATAGTGGCTTGGTGGTGGTTGCAATTTGGTCACCTTCTGATCTAGTTTAAAGAAATTCCCCTATGTGGCCTTTTTGAAGTTAAAATGCTGTATGAGAGGGATTTCTTCAGGCCTAACCACTCCTGTGACTGTACATGTGATTGGGCTGTGTAGAGACCTCAGGATTGGTTCCTCTTCTGCTCTGTGTGGTAGGCTATATGCTTATTTACAAAGATTTTTATCGGAATTGTAGCCTTGTCACTATCCTGTGCTCAGTAAAGACTGGCTCAGTTCGGGGTCTTGGATCAGCCTCAGTGAGACCTTCCCTTTCTGTCCAGAGTTCAAGCTCCTCCATGTTCTTGTCAGTTTGCAATAAATGTTCACTGAATTTTTCTTTGTGATTTGTTTACACCTAGTGATTATTCATCTTCTTCAAATTATTTGTTTATGATTAATGATTGCTTTCTTTATACTTCATAGCTTGTGGTTAGTGATCAGTAGCCTTTTGCTTAAAATTCTTAACTTTAGCGTTGATCAAAATTTTAGTTAGCTATTAGTTTTCTTCAAATTCATAATTCACCTATGACAATTTTCTTCAAAATGTTTGTGTTACTTTCTCCACTGAAGTTTCTGATATGTTATGTAAATCTCTGCTGTTATAGCCTACTTTTAGAATCATGGTAATCAGGGCTGGACAAATCATAAAGAAATCTAGGGGTCAGCAAAATTTCTTAGGAGCCAGGCATCAAAATTTAATTCACTTGCTTACCTCTATAGTATTAATCAGTTTGATCTTATCACCTTAACAATCATCATTGCTTCATTCTTACTCTCTCCTTGTAATATGTCTATAACACACTGTTAATTTGTATTGGTTCTAAATCTGCTAGATCTGAGCCATTCATATTGTTCGCCATTAGGTGATTCATGCAGTCTGTTTCTATTGCAGATCTCTGAAGTTGTTGACAGTAAGCAAACTCCAACAATGCTCGTGATTTTGATGAGAAAAAAAAATCATTGATTCGTTCATTGGGTTCGAACCCCACTGTCAGCAGCCCTGAAGATGGTTTTCCGTGGTTTCCCATTTTCACACCAGGCAAATGCTGGGGCTGTACCTTAATTAAGACCGTGGCTGCTTCCTTTCCTATCCCATCGTCGCCATAAGACCTATCTGTGTCGGAGCGACATAGAAGCTAATTACAAGATATTGGAATCATTCCGTATTGACGGTTTTCACTTTACAAAGGAAAAATTAAGTGTATCCTCCTAATTCAGTACATCATATAATTCCATCATTAGATGGAGTAATCAAATTCAAACATGTTTCGACTCGTTTGAGCCATCTTCAGTGAAAAGGGGGGGTGTTAAAGTAATTTACATAGTTCAAGTTAAAAATGTGCCAAAAAACATAATGAACGAGTTGAAATACGTTTGAATTTGATTACTCCATCTAATAATGGAATTATATGATGTATTATTTCCTTTGTAGAGTAAAAGCTAATTGAAAAAACAATAAAAAATAGGCACTTATACTTCTTTTCTTTTTGTTGCCGTGTCGACCGGGTGCCTGGGATTTGTCCAGCCCTGATGGTACTCCTGTACGGTACTTAAGAACCCTGATCTGTTACTCTTACACCGTTGTAAACCTTTTGCTGCATACAGACTTCATACTTCTGTATGACAAGAATCTATCATTTAGTCTATTTAATTTTTTTCATGTTTCAAATACTCAGTTTCCTCCAATCATTTTCAGTGTATAGAAACCATGAAATTTGTATAATGTAAATATTCCAGCAATTGAAGTAGATGACTATGGTATATGTTGTGTTGTTGCTGATTTCTATTTATTTTAAAAACTTTCTTTCAGCTAAAACATGCTAACGTTTTGGAGTCCTTTTCATTTTCATACTCAAATGTGGATTATACCTTGGAGATACAAGATGATTTTATGCAGACTTTTATCAAATTTGTGGAGAATCTTAAGGTAATATATTAAACTATTTGAAAATATATTTCCCTTTGTACTTTAATTAAAACTTTAATATCTAGGAAATAACATAGTTAAGTCACCTGGGTTTGTATTGTGATGATAGTTTTCATAGAAAATAAGCTGTAGAAATGCACAAAACTCAGGGTGGAATAGAGGATTTCCTTGGTAAATTAAAAAAATTCACACATTTAAGTCCGAAAGTTTTTCATTTCTTCGTACATACCAATTGATAGGGACCTGAAAAATTAGCATCTATTTGTTTCAAAATTAGCATCTATTTTTCCAAAATTAGCATCTATTTACAAAGTTAAAATAATTTCATGGTATTATTCATTTTAACAATTCCAAGTTTATGAAGTGCAATTATTGTCCTTGGTTCACATACAATATAAATTCATTGTTCAAATGAAAGCATTGTCAGTAGTTCGGCATTGCTTTTTTTCAAATTGCACCGTCTGTCTGTAACCACTGTGTTGTGCTGTAACCACTGTGCTATCTACATAGTTCGTTGGGGTCCACAACAACTCAAGACAGTATTTAGCAGATATGCTGAACTCTGTCTGAACTGCAGTTAATGCAAGCATGACGTCACATTTTTCACTTTCTTTCATCTGGGTTTGAATTGCATGTTTCAGAGAACAGTAACTAGACCAGATATCGTTTCGTGAGAGATCTGTTACTCCAAACAATTTCTCAAGATCATCTAATTTATCAGTGCTATTCAAAATTATATTTTTTGGATACAAAGCTTGAGAAATTGACACAAACTGCTTATGGTGGTTGGGGTCTTTAGCTTTCAGTGTGGTTAGCTTGCACTGTGAAGAATGAACAGCTTTGACATATGTGTCTCTACATGCAACGTGCTGTAGAGGAGTGAGATTAATCAAAACATCATTAGTTGCCACAGAAAAATTCCCCTCACAAATGAAGGTAAAACTGGCGTCAAGGTTATGCAGTTTGGGGTAAAGGAGATGAGAGGTAGGATACAGAGACCCTTCAAGTTCAGTAAGGAGGTCAACCAATCCAGCTGCATGATTTGTGACAAAAACCATGTGGGCGTGAAGCCTATTCACTTCTCGGTCACTCAGATCAGTCAGGTACTTAACACCACAGTTGTTGATGTCTTTCATGTCAGACATCTTGAAAAATGTAACAACATCAGTAAAGTAAGCACTCAAATAGAAGACAGCCTGAAACCAGCTATTCCAGTGGATTATGATAGGTGCAGGAAAAAGCTTTGCTTCCTTTTAAGCACCATACTTTGATGTTAAGAATTGTAAATATGTAATTATATTTTCGCTTTCTTGTGTTCAAAAATACAGACTTTACCATTGCAACCACATGATTTAAATCTGTCATCACTGCGACTCAACTATTGCCAACCAAGCTGATCTTATGTGCCCAGCACTGTACATGCGTTAAATGATCCCCTATGACCACACTTAATGTTTCATAACACTGGGTCATGTACAGGGCACTGTCACTAACACTTTAACTGCATCATATGGTACACTATAACTGCGCAGATCTTCTAAAACAGCATGAGAGCAGTTTGTAGCATTTCCTACATCAAGATAGTTCACAGAAACAATGTGCAGCTCTCTTTTCGATCCGGCTGGGACTTGGAATATGATGATAAAAACACAGCGCCCATTCTATTTGTAGTTTCTTCACAGAGTATGTTGATGTACTTCTCCACTAGAGCCTCTGCTGTTCTTTTCTGGTGGTCAGATGCAACTTCTAGAAAGGAGGAAAGACCTCAAATTATAACAAAATAATTTAAAATGACTGGATCAGTTGGGTACGGATAAGATAGTTCGATATGAAAATTGCACTCAAATTCGGTATCCTTCAATTTTGCACGTGGTTTCGATGTCGTAATACCTAAACCATACCCGATCAATGAAATCGAAACTTACCTGGTAAATATACTTCACGTAGAGTTCTCACACATGGCAGCTCTTCATTTGAAAACTTAGTAATGCAGGCTCTTAGCTCTTTGCTTTCCAGCTTTTCCAGAGGTATATTTGCTATCTCTGGAAATTTTTCGTCATTTACAACTATCTAACTGTGTAAGCACAGAAGATTGCTTTCTTTGAGACGTACTAGCAGCAGGGATTGAACTTTCGTTATTGTGTCACTTACCCACATGTTTTTCAGATTTAACATCTTTCACAATGCTATCTCTTTTCCCCATCCAACTCGGCAATTACAATACTTGCAAAACACTGTCGCTGAATCTGTGGCATGTAAACCAACCTTTGCATATTGCTGAGCCCTTTTGTGCACAATTTTTGTCGTGCGTCCCATAACCTAAACGATCGCTCGACTTTCTACTCTTCACTAGTTTCAATTTTGAACAACAGGAAAACAATGCTGCATCTATCTCATTATTTCAGTGACACTCGATTTACATTTCGATAATAATCGATACAGATCTTATTCCCCTTGCTATTCCCATTGTAAATATCGATTAAAGTCAGCAAGCAGCAATCGATTGGCTACCTTTGTTCATCGATCGAAACGGTCGAAAGATTTATGCTTCATATTTTGAGTATTTCTTACAAATTTGCCGAAATATGTTGTTTTTGCCAGTAAAATAGCACATTTTTGAGAATTTGCACCAAAATCACATATTCATACTAATTTTGCATTTTGGATCACAATTCACATTTTGTCACACATGCGTAAAAATGATTTTATTCCACATTAGAATTACCATAGGCTTGGATTCAATACAAGATTAAAAAATTTGCATTTATCGCAAATGCAATTTTTTCAGGTCCCTACCAATTGAGTACTATTGACATATTTTTTATTTAATGATCTTTGTGGAAGTGTTTACTCATACGGCTGTGTGAGAGGAAGGTGTGAATGATTCATAAAAACTCAAATAGTTTTCTCTGTTCTTGTTGCATTGTAGTCTGTATATTACAGGTGATACTTACCCAGTGTGATAGTTTACATAATTCCATTGAAAAGATCTCCAATGCAAAACGTGAATTTAAAGTTGTACAGAATACAGGCTGGGAATCTGATGACTATCATAGTAAGAAGGAAGAACTTAATGAAGATAATGGTAGTCATTCCAACTGGGAAGATGCTAATGGTGATGGAATTGATAAAGATGGGTCTTCTGCTCATAGCGAGAAATGCACTGTTGAAAGAGAGCTGTCGGAACTACACATGGTTGTTATGACGAACAATGTTGATCCAGCAAATGAAGGAAGTAATGTGAATCTCAAGCAGCAGTGCAATCCTGTAAAATATAAGGTGAATATATCACTGGTAAATATTATTACAAGGTTAAATGGTCATTGTAAAAGTACAGGCAATAAATCAGATGGATTAGGGAAAAATTGGAGAAAGCAACTTACCAGACTAAAGTATGTATCTTCTTATCTTTCATATCCTTATATCAGTAATCACTCTTTATCTCTAGTTTTACCTTATTCATCTTGATTTAAGTGTGTGAAGGAGGGGAGTGATTATGCTTTAGGTTCTTGATTTGGTTTCAGAAGTTTATTAAACAGGCAAGGAAATTACCATAAGATCTTGTTCTGGAAAGTAAGTGAGAGTATGTAAATAGATGAGAGGTGAGGCTATGGAAGACAAAAATGTAAATACTTCTAGGGTCTGAAGGTTGACCAGGAAACTTGACTTATTTCCTTTAATTCCTAGGTGGAACATAGGGCCTCGACGAAATTTATCCAGCTTGTTCTTTCTGCCGCCAATGCTTTCACCTCTCTCCATGTCTCGTTGGCTCCAGCTATTTCCCTGTCTATGGTTCTCTTCCAGGTAATCCTCAGTCTGCCTTGCCTGTGACTACCTGACGGATTCCAGCTCAGTGCCTGCCTTGTGATACTTTGTTGTGGTCTTCTCAGGGTGTGTTTAACCCATCTCCATTTTCTTCTCATTATCTGTTGCTGTATGGGACTTTGACTTGTGGCCTTCCAAAGATCTTTGTTTAAGATAGTCTTTGGCCACCACATTCTCATAATGTACCTCAAGCAACGATTTATAAAAGTCTGTAACCTTGCGGTAATGTCCTGGGTCACTTTCCAGGTCTCACTTCCATTCAGTAATACAGATTTAACATTTCAGTTGAATATTCTTAACTTCATTTTTATGTGAATGTGAGGGGATCTCCAATTGGCTGTAACTGTGCAAAAGCTCCTTTGGCTTTATTTGTATGACTCACCATATCTCTAAAAGCACCTCCATCCTGGCTGACCTTGCTTTCTAAGTACTAAAATTCCTCTACCTTTTCTATATCCATTCCATCTAGAGTGAAGCTAGAATGGTTGCAATGATTTATGCACATTTTCTTAGTCTTTTTGTTATTTATCTTTAAGCCTACTTCTTTATCTTCTATGTTTAAGTCATTCAGTTTTGATTTCCATGTCCCAAAAACATTCTGCAAGAAGACAGAGATCATCTGCATAATCCAGTTCTTCCAATCTGTTATTTAATCCCACTGAATGCCCTGCTTTCTATTTGTTGCCTCTCTCAACATACAATCCAGTGTTATGATAAACAAGATTGGTGACAGTAGACATCCTTGTGTTCTTATGAATTTTATAGCAAAAGGTTTAGACAGCTTCCCTTCATGTTCTGCTCGACGGACTATCTTTTTGTGGGACTCCGAACCCCTCCGTAGCCTTCCACATTTTCCTCCGGTTGACAGAATTAAAGGCCTTTTCAAAATTAATGAAAAGTATATACAAAGATGTCTGATACTCAGCAAATTGTTCAGTGATTAGCTCTATGTTAATCATCCACAGTAGACCGACCTCTGAAACCGGCTTATTCGTGATGTAGTCTCCTATCAAGGCACTGCTTATTCTGTACAGTATGACTCTTGACATAACTTTTTTCCCCATTTGAGAGCAACGTTATTCCCCTCCAGTTATTGCAATCTGAGAGGTCACCCTTCTTTGGTATCTTGATGAGGACACCCTTCTTCCATTCCTCAGGAAGGTGTTCTTCCATATTAGTATTGGAAGTGGCTCCATGATTTCTGTTGTTAAATCTGGATCTACCTTTAGGACTTCTGGGATAATGTTATCTACACCAAGTGCTTTGCTACTCTTCATTTGTTTCATTGCTTGTCTTGTCATGTTGGTGGTTCTACCAATATACATAGATCCTCTGAAATGATTTCACCTTCTTCAGTTTGTTGAATGCCATGTGTTTTTTTTCGTCAGAGGTCAGCACAATCAGACTGCTACAGCCCCAGTGGAAGGGGGACAGAGTCACGCGCCTCACGGGCGTCAGTGAGTTCCGAGACTTGGACGAGGGTGGTTAACGGTATTGTGTTTGTGCGCTACAACATGGACCACGGCGTCCTAATGTATATTTTGTACAGTGTAAATAGTTTTGTGAATAAATGAAGTATGTAATGTACATTATGTTGGCCTTCCCTTTGCACTTAATGAAGTACATTTCGTGAACTGTGGGAAGAGCTAGGCCTCGTTCAACACGAGTAAGCAACTCTAAAACGAGACCGAACATTTTGGTCCTCCGATGCCCGATGTGATTCAGTGACGATATTACATCTCATAATCTGCGCATTTAAGCCTATTAGTGATTACAGTTTATTTACAAGATTTTACATTTGTGTAAAGTACGAATGTGTTCGTTTTACCGCCAAACTTACAACCACCCACGTGCTAAGTACTGCGCAGTAAGGTACAAATGAGTGACTTCAACTAACGTGCCGTGTAAGTGATTCACAACCATTTTCTACATGAAACACTGTGACTTGTGATGTGATTAACTGAGTTCTAATACATTTCTCATTCATTTTAAACTTCGACATTGAAGCGTGTGTTGCCGCCATCTTGCGTGGACGAATACAGTCTTGCCAACCCAATTGGTGGAGATTCCAAGGAGTAGTAATCCAGATCTGTAGCAGTAGTTCCAGAAGTGACCACTAGAGTGCAGCCCAGCCGCGCATTGCTCTTTGGTTTTCAGCCCTGCTGTGGAAGGATACATCCTCCTGATCTGTAAGTAGTCTGGCATTCCCAGTCCTTTATAATATATCCATTATTTCTTGTTATCCTTCACCATGGATCCTGTCCAGCGAAAAGGTCTCATAAAAAAGAGAGCAGTTATTAAGTCTCGTATAAAGCGTATAGCTAGCTTTGTCAGTACATTTAATGAAGGCTCAAATCTGAATGATATTCGAGTTAGGCAAAGGCTGCTATGTTCAAGTAAGGAGGAATACAACGATGTTCAAACCCGGTTAGAAATTAGCGATACCGAAGAAGTTCATGATGCAGATAGGGAATCCACTGAAGAACTCATCCTAGAAATAGAATCTAAGATGGAAACTCTGTTGAATGCAAATTCGAATGCAACTTCCCCTGCTACATCTAGTTCTTCAAATACCAGTAGCATGCATGAAATAAGACTCCCTACAATTTCACTGCCAAAATTTACAGGAATTATTTCTGAATTTATTCATTTTCGAGATACCTTCCAGAGCCTAGTAATTAATAATCATGCCTTAATAGACATACAGAGGTACTATTACCTACTATCATGCTTATCGGGAGAACCTCATAAATTAATTGAAAGCTTGCCTGTCACTGAAAGCAATTTCAAGGTAGCTTGGGAATTAATCTTTCAGAGATATAATAACCCCAAATAGATCGTAGACCTACACGTTAAGCAACTGCTAGATCTTCCGTCAGTTAAAACAGAATCAGCTAAGGATTTAAGAGTGTTGCTAAATCAACTGCTGAGCAACCCGAGTGCTATTGAAGTAATGGAAATAGATGTGCCTCTGCATGAAATTTTGTTATCTCGCTTAGTGCTAGATCGAATCAGCCTCGGTCTAAGAAAACAGTGGGAAGTTAAATCCTCAGATAAGAAGTTCCCTCGCTTGAAGGAGTTAGTAGCTTTCTTGGAGAATAGTTGTCAAACTCTGGAGCTAATCAACCCCGAAAAACACCAAAGCGACAAGCAACAGGTCGTATCCAAACATGGTGATGATAAGAGCAGTAAGAAGTCCTTTGTCACAACAGCAACTCATTGTGAGTTTTGTAAGGCTTCTCACACGCTAACAAAATGCCCTAAGTTTCGTGAAGCCAGCGTTGGAAATAGAATAGATTTCACCAAGAAGTGTAAACTTTGCTTTAACTGTCTGGGTGCTAATCATACTTTAAAGGAAATTGTTGAATCTGCAATAATAGACATCATACTCTGTTGCACAAGGAGCAGAGTACATCCTACAATGCTTCTACTACATCAGAAACCAACCAGACTTAGCAGCAAACCTACTGTGCTGTGAAGAGCAACTATACTCATGTAGAAGTTCTATTGTCAACAGCTCTCGTAGTGGTCACAGACAAACGTGGGAATGAACATCAGTGCCGAGCTCTACTTGATAGTGCATCTCAAATGCATTTCATGTCCAGGCGTTTGGCAGATCGCTTAGGGATTGAGTTGAGTCTGCACTCAATGCCTATAAGGGGAATTAGTGATACTAAGGCAACTGAATCATCACATATTTGTCAAATCCAAGTTACATGTAGGGTCACAGACTACACTACCCCTATTGTTTGTGCTGTACTTCCTCGCATAACTGGTCAGCTCCCTACAGTACAGCTTGACACGTCTGACTGGCAGCTACCACAGGACATTCCCTTGGCGGATCCTCAATTTAGTACACCAGGTGAAGTTGATTTACTACTGGGGGCTTCTGTGTTTTTTGACATACTGCGTCGTGGTCAACTCACGAGAGAAAATCATCCTGTACTACAGGACACTGAATTTGGTTGGATCTTATTAGGCAAGATACCACCACACTCTCTAAAGTCTACCAGCAAAAAAGTAATGTCTTGTCTTGTGCGCGGCAATGAACTGCACGTACAGGTCGAACAATTTTGGCAACAAGAGGAAGTAAAGATGTCTCCCCCGCGTTCTAAGGAAGAAAGTCAGTGCGAAGAACACTTTGTGAACAATAGTATTAGGGACAGCACCGGAAGATATGTTGTAAGACTGCCTATTAAACCACACCGTGAGGAACTTGGGGATTCATTTAAATACGCCACTCGTTGCCTCAGTCAAATTGAACAGCTGTTACATCGCCAACCAGACTTGAAGAAGGACTATGTTGAGTTTCTTGACAGAATATGCTGATCTTCATCACATGGAACTTGTGACAACGCAAACCACTAAGCCAACATATTACCTGCCACATCATGCTGTAATTAAGCAGTCCAGCACTACCACTAAGGTCAGAGTCGTCTTCAACGCCTCTGCTAAAACTACTAGTAACTACTCACTGAACGATATCTTGATGGTTGGACCTACGGTGCAAGAAGACTTGTATTCTATCATCTTGAAATTTAGAACACATAAGTATGCCTTCACTGCAGATGTTACAAAATTGTACAGGCAAATTCTAGTTCATCCTGGTGACCAAGATCTGCAATGCATTGTATGGCGTTCATCTCCGAATGAACCTATCCAGATTTATCGACTTTCCACCGTAACTTATGGTACCTCAGCAGCGCCTTTTTTAGCCACGAGATGCCTAGTACAACTTGCCAACGATGGTGCACTGCAATACCCAAGAGCGTCGGAGACATTACGAAGAGACTTCTATGTTGATGATGTTCTGAGTGGAGCAGATACCATTGGAGATGCACTCAGTCTGCAACAAGAGCTGATCGAACTAGTCAGTAGCGCAGGCTTTCCTCTTCGTAAATGGTGTGCTAACCATCCCACACTTTTAGAGCACATACCTCTTGAGCACCAAGAATCACAACTGCCCTGGAGTCTGGATGACAAGGAAGAGGGTACCATTAAGGCCTTGGGACTACTGTGGCATCCTCTAAAGGACATCTTCCAGTTTGTAGCTACCAGTCACACCCAGAAGACCACAACCTGGACAAAACGTAGTGTGTTATCCTGCATTTCATCCATTTTTGATCCTTTGGGCCTCTTAGGTCCAGTAATAATAAAATGTAAAATTTTCTTGCAACACTTATGGCAGACGAAAGTGGACTGGGATCAGAGTTTGCCTCCTGAGCTATTAACTACTTGGGAACAGTTTCATGCATATTTGCCATCACTCAACGACATTCGCATCCCTCGAAGAGTGACGGGAGACGGAAAGATTAAACAATATGAGTTACACGGATTCTCTGATGCTTCAGAAAGGGCCTTTGGAACATCTGTTTACCTACCGAGTATAGATGTCAAGGATAATGTAACAGTAGTGCTGTTAAGCTCCAAATCCAGAGTAGCACCACTGAAACAGATTTCCCTCCCTAGACTTGAACTATGCGGTGCATTACTCCTTGTAAAATTAATGGATAAGTTTAAAACTGCACTTAACCTCAAAATTGAACAAAACTACTATTGGACTGATTCTACCATAGTACTAGCTTGGCTTGCAGGAGAGCCCGCATCTTGGAAAACGTTTGTTGGTAACCGAGTGTCTGAGATACAACTACTTTCATCTGTAGAACAATGGAACCATGTGACGTCACAGGACAATCCAGCTGACATCATTTCGAGAGGGATTGAACCACATCTTCTTCAAGACAATCTGTTATGGTGGGCGGGACCATCCTGGCTCTACCAGCTACCGTCAACCTGGCCTGTCAGCGACATGAAGAAAACTTCCGAATTCACTGATGTACCAGAGCAACGGAAACCAGCTGTTTGCTTACTTGTTGTCAGTCATTTCCTTGAAGACTTAGTCCAACACTTTTCTTCTTGGTCACGGCTGGTGAGAGTCATGGCCTTCATACTGAGATACATGAACAACCTCAGGCTTGCTGCTTCAAGGAGACAGGTGGGAAGTCTGACTGTAGTAGAACTTCAATAGGCATCGCACAGGATCATTCGTACTGCCCAAGAATGAGAATATGGTAAGGAGCTTCAAGATCTGCGACTTGGCAGACCGATCGCAAAGGACAGCAAGTTGAAGTCTCTTCATCCCTTTGTAGATGCAAACCAGATGCTTAGGGTGGGCAGCAGATTGGAACAATCTCAAGCTCCGTACAGCCAGAAACATCCCATCATCCTACCACCTAATCATCATGTGACCAGGTTGTTAGTAATGTGTGAGCACATGCGACTTCTGCATGCTGGACCCCAACTTTTGCTTGCAACCATTAGACAACGATATTGGATACCTAATGGTAAGTCTGTCATTAGGCACGTAACACACAAGTTTCTCCCTTGCTACAAGTTGAGGGCAAGTACATCAACTCAACTCATGGGCCAGCTCCCACACCACAGGGTAGAACCCAACAGACCATTTTTGAACTGCGGAGTTGACTATGGGGGTCCACTTTACATTAAGCAAGGGACCCGTAAGAGCAAAACAAAGCTAAAATGTTATATTGCTCTATTCATCTGCATGGCTACCAAGGCGATCCATCTTGAACTTGTCTCTGACCTGTCTACTGATGCGTTCCTAGCTGCTCTGCGTAGATTTATATCGCGTCGGGGTATCTGCCAGAATATCTACAGCGACAATGGAAGTACCTTCGTGGGAGCAAGAAACGAGCTACGGGAGCTTCACACCCTTTTCAGATCTCAAGTACATCAGAGGAAGGTGGATGACTTCGCATCTCAATGTGGAATCCAGTGGCATTTTATTCCACTGCATGCCCCTCATTCTGGTGGGCTGTGGGAGGCTGGCATAAAGTCTACTAAGTCCCATTTGAAGAAGGTTGCAGGAAATCTTGTACTGACTTTTGAAGAAATGTCCACGTTGTTAGTCCAGATTGAGGCATGCCTGAATTCGAGACCAATAACCAAATTGTCTGATAATCCTGATGACTATTCTTTCCTGACTCCCGGTCACTTCCTGATTGGAGAACCTCTCACAACCATTGCAGAGCCAGATTTACTTACAGTTTCACGTTCTCGTCTGTCCAGGTGGCAACTACTTCAGCGTTGCAGACAGTACTTCTGGAAGCGGTGGTCAAGGGACTATCTATGTCAACTCCAGCAGCGGACTAAGTGGTCAGCAGGAAGGGTCAACCTTCAACCCGGAACTCTGGTTCTTCTCAAGGAAGACAACTTGCTACTTCTCATGTGGCAGACAGGGATCGTGGTAGATACGCACGCAGATGCTGACGGCTTGGTGCGAGTTGCCACTATTCGCACTCCCAAGGGGACCTTCAAACACCCAGTTGCAAAACTTTGTGTCTTCCCAGAAGAGGTTGAAACTGTATATAGTGAAAAAGTGTAATTAGTGAAAAAGTGTAATCTCTTATGTGCTAAAACTTTGGTTTTTTCATTTGACTTTTTCAGTGTGAGTGCTAATTTTTATTGTTCTTAATAATATTTAAAATTGTAATTTATATATATAAATTAGGTGGGCGGTATGTTGAATGCCATGTGTTTTTTTTCGTCAGAGGTCAGCACAATCAGACTGCTACAGCCCCAGTGGAAGGGGGACAGAGTCACGCGCCTCACGGGCGTCAGTGAGTTCCGAGACTTGGACGAGGGTGGTTAACGGTATTGTGTTTGTGCGCTACAACATGGACCACGGCGTCCTAATGTATATTTTGTACAGTGTAAATAGTTTTGTGAATAAATGAAGTATGTAATGTACATTATGTTGGCCTTCCCTTTGCACTTAATGAAGTACATTTCGTGGACTGTGGGAAGAGCTAGGCCTCGTTCAACATGAGTAAGCAACTCTAAAACGAGACCGAACACAGTTCTTGTTTCCTCACTGAGATTATTGAGTACTTCCATGAAATGCTATCTCTATCATTACAATTGCTGTGTCTCAGATGTCATGGATACTCCGTTTGCATTGCTGACTGGTTTCTCTCCCAGAAAAGTTCCTCCTAGGAAGCTTTCTTGTAATGGCATATACTTTTTTGCTGTTACTGACTCTTGCTGCTTCTTCTGCTTGTGTTGCCAGTTGGTCTGTAAATATTTGTTTATCTCTCTACACTTTCTTCTTAACCTTGTTAGCCTCCTTGTATTTGGCTTTTGCTGCTGCTTTCTGATTTCTTGCTCTGCTGGAATTGAACAGTGCCTTGCACTCTCTTCGCTTTTGAATTGATTCCAAGTGTCATCCGATATCCAGTTTCCTCCCTGGTTCTCTGTAGCCCATTATCTCTTCATATGTGTCAAAAAAAAGTTCCTTTACTGTGTTCTGTTTGACCAGAAAAGGTTTTAACAATTACAGTCCTTGTTGTGCCAATCAAATTTCTTTTAAAACGAGCTGTCGTTCGATTAAAAATTTCGATCAGTTATCTGAATGCCTTTAATCGATTAATCAGCCAATTAATTGAATTTTAATCTGGTTCACACAGTATAAGTTTGAGAAAAACAGCTGGCATAATATATTTTTATAATTCATTATGCTATAAAGAATACATTACAATTGTATTAGAGGTATGCCAGTAATAAAAAAGTCATTTAAGTTAATATTTTTAATATACTTCAATATTGATGATTTAATGGTACAAAATTTTGAAACTGTAAAGTTGACAGACTTATAGTCACACCTCTTTGTTCCAAGGCTTCAGACATGTCAGTACATTGATATGTTCAGAACTAAGTGCCGTCCTTCTCTTAGTAACAATATTTCCAGCATCACTGAAAACACGCGCGCGCACGCACGCACGCACGCACACACACACACACACACAACTGAAGTAGCTGGAATGCAAAGCAATTTTTTTGCTATGCATGCAAGATTTGTAAGCTGGACTGAATATACAGGGTGTTTCAAAGAGAATATATGTATTTCAAACACATATATTTATTAAACTGTAAGACATACAGTACAACTATGAAACTTGGCACACATATTATTTACGAATCTCTCAAGTTCTGATTACAGATGTTCAATATGTCCTCCAACAACGACACGAACAATATTACACATATACTCAAATTCTTCCCATTCTTGGGTAAGCATGTCCTTCGTCACTGATGTTATGGCAGTACGGATCCGGTTCTTCAACTCTTCTAGGTTCTGTGGTAGTGGTGGAATATTAATGTTGTCCTTAAAAAAACCCACAGGAGGAAATCACAGGGCATCAAATCGGATGACCATGGAGCCCAGCTGAGAAGTGCTAAGTTGCCAGCTCCTTGACGACCAATTCAGCGGTTCAGTAGAGTTTCATTCAGATATTGACGCACTTGGCAACTCCAGTCTTGTTGAAAAAAGTTGTCCTTGCGCAGCTTCGGAAACAACCAGTTTTGTAACATAGCAAGATACTGCTGACCATTAACCTTGTTTCCATCAAAGAAGAATGGACTGTAAACAGATGAGTGGGATATCGCACAAAACACATTGACTTTGGGTGAATCTCATACATGTTCACTGTATGCATTTGGGTTCTGTAGGCCCCAAATTTGAACATTGCGTTTGTTTACCTGCGCACTAACATGGAAAATCGCTTCATCACCAAACATAATGTGTTTCGCGAAAGTGATATTGTCAATAGCATTATGAATCTCGTTACAAAATTCCACACGTTTGCGTTTGTCATCAGGACGCAGAGCCTGTGACAGCTGTAACTTGAATGGCTGCATAACCAACTACGTCCCAAAATACATAAAATTGTTGTTGTAGACAGTTCTAACTCCCGACTGGCACGACAAGTTGATTTTGTAGGACTACGTTGGAAAGGGGTTTGAATTCTTGCAACATTTCTTTCTGAAACTTGAGGGTGGCCAGCACTCTTTCCTTTACATACACATCCTGTGTTTACCAACTGTCAGTACCCTGTGAGAATGTTCCATCCATTCGGAGGATCAATTTGGTACCTCAAACTGAAACTTCTTTGCACTGTAAGCATGGAATCACACTTTGCAAACTCGAGAATTCAAAATTACTTCTGCTGCGGAGTAGCCATTTTTCATCAAAGTGAAACATGTGACAGTAACCAAGGAAAACAGAAGACAACTGACATCTATCAGCAATGAATATAAACTAGACAATGTATTCATTCCTCCAATAACCGAGCTCTGGTGGAGCAATCAATACTTTGACAAAATAATACTTAATACCAATATAAATGGTCCGTTATTGGACATTATAAATTTTCCAGCTAACTCATTCCTGGTTGTCCGCGTTTCGCCCCCATGTGCTAGGCTGGGCTCATCAGTTGGTACCTAGCACACCTACCAAGATGCATGGTTAGTGCAAACCGTGGAGGCCACTGCGTAGGCTAATTGTGGCTACCGGCAGTGCCAATGCACTATGAGAGACTTTGTCTCATTACCAAAATCTGATGCCTGCTTGGCCATCAGATGATATAGATGTTGATTCCCATAGGGAATCTGAAATATTTGTTCCGAATGAGTAAATTTATAATACCAATATAAATGGTCTGTTATTGGACATTATAAATTTTCCAGCTAACTCATTCCTGGTTGCCAGCGTTTTGCCCCCGTGTGCTAGGCTGGGCTCATCAGTTGGTACCTAGCACACCTGTTGGTATTGGTATTATAAATTTACTCATTAGGAACAAATATATCAGATTCTGTATGGGAATCAACATCTATATCATCTGATGGCCAAGCATGTATCAATTTTTGGTAATGAGACAGTCTCTCATAGTGCATTGGCACTGCCGGTGGCTACAATTAGCCTACGCAGTGGCCTCCACGGTATGCACTAGGCATGCTTCTTGAAGGTGTGCTAGGTACCAACTGATGAGCCCAGTCTAGCACATGGGGGAGAAACGCTGGCAACCAGGAATGAGTTAGCTGGAAAATTTATAATGTCCAATAACGGACCATTTATATTGGTTTTATAAATTTACTCATTCGGAACAAATATTTCAGATTCCCTATGGGAATCAACATCGATATCATCAAAATAATACTTTGTAATATGTATATTCTTTTTGAAACACCCTGTATTTTCTATGATTGCGAAAGGTCTGTGAGGTCATTTTTTGTTCCACCAATAACTTGTAAATATCAATCTCCATCACAAGTGATGCCGAACTTGAAACCGAAATGACATGACCAGAATTCTGTTCATCTTTGTCGGTTTCCAAATGCAGTTTCCTCTACTTGCTGAATGGTTTTACTGGAACTTATACTCCATCCATGTTTCTCTCCTGAATTCTTTTCTACATGGAATTCTAGTCCCCCCCTTTTTTTTTTCCTTTTCTTTTTGGCAGTGCATCTAAGATATTATGATCAAGAGCAGTAGCTTCCTGTATTCAGATTACAGTAATCATTTATCCTAGCCATTAAATCTTCTATAAGAGTCCTTTTAAAATTTTAAGTTTGTTACTGCAGGCAGTACAACACTACCACCAAGGTGGTCTGATATTTCTAAACATGGCTTAAGGAACACACTAATTTTTTCTATCATCTCCCATTCAGTTGTTGTTAGAGATCTGATGTTAGAAGAGTGGGTCGATAGGACATTTACATATAATATTCCCTTTAGCTTTCATAAGCCTCTCGAACATGAAATACAGTATGTGCTATTCTATCGAATAACTAAGTTATGTCCTGTTTTAATTTACATGCATCAAGATCTTGTTCTTCTTTTTATCAAGCTGATTTTGTAGATAAGGCCTGTGTTTAAAATGTGCCGCTATTTTCCTGTCCTTTGAAAGTCATGTTTCGAAAACAGCATATTTGATCGCTTTATTTACACTCAATTGTAGATTGTGCGCTGTACACCAAGAATTGTCATACTTCATTTTTCCAAATCATAGAACGATATTTCTTGCATTGTCAGAGCAAACAGCGACAACTTTATCTTGCAGCCCCCATTGACGAACTGCATCTTCAAAATTGAACTTCAAATTTTAATGTGCATTATCATCGGTTGAGTTTTTGTTGTTGTTGTTGTTATTATTATTATTATTATTATTATTATTATTATTATTATTATTATTATTATTATTATTATTATTATTATTACTACTACTTCATTTTTATCCCACAGACATTTAGACCTGCTCGTTTAGATGATGGAAACTTCTGCTGTCCTGCATGTGACAAACCGTTCTCCAGTAAGTCAGCCATCATTCGCCACTACAGAAGTCATTCAGGTTTGTTCATTCTGGGAGTTTGTACATGAAAATTAATGTGTATAGGCAGATATATTGGATCTCATTATTTCTTAGCATGCTTTAAATTGCATAACCGAGCTCGATAGCTGCAGTCAAAGTGTGGCTAGTATCCAATATTCGGGAGATAGTGGTTTCAAACCCCACTGTTGGCAGTCCTGAATATGGTTTTCCTTGGTTTCCCATTTTCACATCAGGCAGTCTATAAAATTAAAAACAATACATTCCCAATAATACGTACGTACATATGTACGTACTTGTTCGAATAACCTGTAATTAACATGGTATCAAAATAA
The DNA here is from genome assembly GCF_040414725.1 of Anabrus simplex. Classification (NCBI taxonomy): domain Eukaryota; kingdom Metazoa; phylum Arthropoda; class Insecta; order Orthoptera; family Tettigoniidae; genus Anabrus; species Anabrus simplex. The sequence continues at coordinate 186,919,147 of NC_090267.1, forward strand.
TACATCATTTATACAATCACCAGAATGAATCATTAAAATTTTCAAAGTAAGTTTCACAATTTAGTCACTGGAAGAAAGATGGGTTATCGAGTTCTCTCCATAGTGTTGTTGTCTTCACTATCGGAGTTGCTCATGTTTATGATACATTCAGTCGCCTCCTCTACCAACCGTTCCATGTCCCATTTTCTCTTTTCTTCCATCTTGATAATGTGTTTTACACAAATATCCGAACATTTAAGAGTCACTAGTTTAATTTCTTCCAGCAAAAGTTTTCTTTCTGTAGGAGTAAAAGTTTTGTTGTAGTGAACCACATGGCCCTTTAATTGGATCAACACACTATCAATGGGATTCAAAGAACAGTAGTTCAGGATTAATATTAAAACTTGTCTTCCTGATTGCAAGACAATATCATCTACCCTATATGTGCCATTTCACTGTTTGCAGTGAAGTTGTCTTGAGCAAAAATGGTCGCTATGCCGCGAGGACGTCGGAAATAACACGTCAACATATTCATAAATGTTTAAAAAAAAGTTATGCTTTCACCAGGTACAAGAAGGGAATGAAATATAGAAGGGGGTGAGAAAGAAAGACGACAGAATATTGTTAAAATTTATTATTGAAAAGAATATTCGATTCGCTAAGGACATACAGGCAGAACGCTACCGCAAATCAATCCAAGAAGAAGGCTGAACGTGAAAAAAGAAGTTTAAATTTAAAGATAAATAATAAAAGAAGTCGACAAGAACTCTGTGAGACATCGGCGGTAAAGAATTCAGACAGCTTCGAAGAATAAAACTGCACACTTGGATTGGCAGATTACGTAATTACTACATCACGAGATACTGACAAGGCGATGTACCCAACGAGAGAGTGCAATCATCTTAAGGAGTTAGAGAAGAGTAATAACTTGTGAAGCAAGGCATAGGAAATTATATAATGTTCCATTTGAAGCATAAGTAGCTATATTGACAACCTACAAAAGCATAATAGGATATCATTATAAGAAGCAGTAGTCGCAGAATATTACTAGATCATAGCATGCCTTGTATCCATAAGATGACGAAAATGACCATGTCAATGTGTATTTCTGTTTAAACTGCGCAAGAAACCAACTACGTCATGTGCTAGAAAGGCTGAGGCAGAGGCTACCTGGATTATGGGGACATGGGCCGACAAATCAAGCCCATGATGACCAAAGAAGACCAGAGACCTTCCCAGATGTTTCCAAGAGGCTGATACGATGCTGTGAACGCAAACACAGCATGTCCTAGCCAGCTGGACATGTCAACGATTGGATATTTTATGTATTTTGGGAGAGTAATAGTAATCATTTGAGAGAACTGTGTCTAGTAGCAGTATTTGTTGCTACAGAAGCAGGAGGAAAAGATAAGTCATTTAAGTTCATTGTACGTAAGTAATTCAAATAATATTTGGTTTGGAAAGTGCCATTTTATATTTTCTCGAAAAATACATGTAAAGTGCTATCTTAACCTTTTGGATGCCGACCCATAATAGGTCATCATATGCATAGAATGCTGAGCATGTTTCAATGGATTTTGCATCACTGTATAAATTTTTTTATTTACGTCGAATTTTAAAAGATATGGAGGTAAATTTGGTATGTGAGTTTGATATACTCCAAGGAACATAAACATCTGACTTGCATTTCAATAAACAAAATTTTGTGGAATAATGTGCACAAAAATATTACTAATTTTATTAAAAAATAGGGAAAAACATAATTTAAAATTAATTAGCACATTTTACACTTAATCCAAAGTGACTAAATGATGATATTTAATATTAACTCTTATCTGGGATCATATATACCAATTTATATTGTTAAAGTAGGCCTACTTTCCAATTTATAAACTAATTTCCAAAAACAGTGAACATGTGGAGAGAAAGACACTAACAGTGAAACCTGTCAACGATTGGATATTTTATGTATTTTGGGAGAGTAATAGTTATCATTTGAGAGAACTGTGTCTAGTAGCAGTATTTGTTACTACAGAACAGTTCAGAAGATCAGAACAACATACAAAATCAACTAATAGTGTCAGGAATTAAAGTGTAAAGAACCATTTGAAATATTCTATGGGTGAAGCATCAGGTTGAGGTAGGCCTACATGTTTTGGCCCTGTGATTTGATAAAAATGGTGGGATGGACAACATTACTTTCCGGGAATATGCATTCAGTCCAAGAATCATCTAATTCACTGTCATTTCCTTTAGCACTATCACTGTTGTTTTCATTAGCACTGTCACTATAACTCTTTGACATTACACGAAATGTTGTAAGCCCATTAGCCAATGACACGGCTCCATCATTCTCTGGTGTGCTATCTGAAGACCCCAAAAACATCATAATCATCACTTTCGCTAAAATTAGAGTCGCTTACATTTTCAAAGGAACCCAAAAGTTCCTCAATTTCTTCTCCCGAATCAGGCCCACGTGATGACATGCCTTGTTATGATAAATGTACTATTTACAACTTTACTACGACCTAAATAAATTGCTAAGTAAATATAACTACAGTAGAAATAATAATTAACTGGATATATTATGATAAATAACTCTAAATGGAAAATTCTAAATTCCCATGGAGGAAATAAGATATTTTTCACCAATAGAGCATGTCAAAAATGTCAAAAACATATCAGATGTAAGGCTTTTCAGGAGTTTGCTCTATTAACCAGCGTTTCGTCTTAGGTCTGACACTAGACTCATCAGAGTGGGATGTGTCAGACCCTACCCACTGACGCTGGGGTGTATGCAGGTGAACTTATCAGAAGCCCTTATAAGAGGCACAGTCTGATAACTGCATACCGGAGATTAATCTCCACAATGGAATTATTGCCCGCCTAGCTATTCCGAATGGAAAATTCTAAGTTCCCAAGGAGGAAATTTTTTTCACCAATAGAGCATGTCAAAAATGTCAAAAATAATTCCATTGTGGATATTAATCTCCGGTATGCAGTTATCAGACTGTGCCTCTTATAAGGGCTTCTGATAAGTTCACCTGCATACACCCAGCGTCAGTGGGTAGGGTCCGACACATCCCACTCTGATGAGTCTAGTGTCAGACCTAAGATGAAACGCTGGTTAATAGAGCAAACGCCTGAAAAGCCTTACATCTGATGTGTTTTTGACATTTTTGACATGCTCTATTGGTGAAAAATATCTAATTTCCTCCATGGGAATTTAGAATTTTCCATTTGGAATTGCTAGGCGGGCAATAATTCTATTGTGGAGATTAATCTCCAGTATGCAGTTATCAGACTGTGCCTCTTATAAGGGCTTCTGATAAGTTCACCTGCATACACCCCAGCGTCAGTGGGTAGGGTCTGACACATCCCACTCTGGTGAGTCTAGTGTCAGACCTCAGACAAAACACTGGTTAACCTGAATCCGCCCAGCGTGCCATATATGGCACGGCAAACTACACAGTCTTCTTGGACTCTTATTATTGTAACCGCGCCCACTGTATCCAACGCTAAAGGTTACAATTTTATTCTCAAAAAATTCAATCTTGGGCGGATCCAGGTTAATAGAGCAAACGCCTGAAAAGCCTTACATCTGATATGTTTTTGACAAATAACTCTAATGCATTAATTAGAATGTAAAATCATTTAAAACAAAACATAACCCGCGGACATAAACAAACAAGGAGGCTGCCATATTGGATCATAGATGTCAAGCGCTCACAGATCATACACTTGCAATCGAGGAGTAAACTAGCAAAAATGAAGCTATGTCCGAGCCATCTAATGACATAAGAAGGAAATACAAACATTCTACCTTCTTTCTACTTGATTTGTGGCGCAATCTAGCGCCTTACTGCATAACCACACGACATGAGAGGGTGCCAATCAAATTGGCATCCTGGCATTTTTCGTACAGATTGTAAGTGCCAGTGCATCGGCATCTTGGCACTGTAAGAGTTAAGTTATCCAAAGAAGTGATGTTACGCGAAAAGTCAACCAAGTTAACAATATTAGAGGTTATTAGGTAGTCATCTGACCAGAATGACAAGTTTATTATATTAGGAAGTGTTTAACCAGTGATAATCTAACCTTGCGTTCGTAATGTTGTCAGTGTTGAATGAAAAGAGGTTAACTTAGCTTAAATGCATATATGATACAATATTGTGGTTAATATTAGGTTTACATTAGGGCATATACTGCTAAGTTGAAATAAGATCGTATATAGGTTATAGCAACATCTTAGGAAGACATATGAAGATAATTGATGGAGTTTGAAGAAAATTGAGAACAGAATGGAATAATTAGATGGATGGTTAGTGATGAGAGAGTAACATGCGTCAAGTTGAGATGAATTAATATGCTTAGTCTAATATGGAGTGAGACATAAGATGTGTAATATGAAATGGATGATTTATATGTGAAGAATGGTCGAGTATTATGAAGAGTAATGATGTTGATGATTATTGTTTCGTCAAGAGTGAAGAGAGATATAATTTGAGCGACGATATTAGGGCAATTGACGCAATTTCGAAGCAGAGGATAGTTATATTTGGTTCTCTAATGTATGTTAATTCTTCAGCAGGCCACGTAAAGAACCAATTATGATCTATATAACGTGCCTATGTTAATTAATACCTATAGATCATAAAAAATAAATCCACATAGGGAGGATAACACAAATGTAGCCTGTATTAGTACGAATTTCTAACCACAAATATTTTCATTCAAATAAGAAAAGTGAGGAAGTTTATTTAGTTACATTGAATGATATCACTGGTAATATTATCTGTAATTGAAGGTTGACGGTGACCGATAGAGTCTTCTTACAAGCTAGACTACTTACTATCCAGAGGAATTTCATTGAATAGTTGTCAGATGTGTATGATAGCATGATGACAGATCACATATAATTAATGTGTTGGCACTTAAATTAATGTTTGAAATTAATATTTATTTTTAATGAACAACTTGAGTAAATAACAGTAATGTCATTTCGATTATTTTTATTTTGAATGGAGTGATGACTTAATGAATTATCTTTTCTTCCACATAAAGTGAATAACAACGAAGAGAACTTTGAAATAATTGAGAAAATATTTTCTTTTAACAAACGTTATTGCTAATGATGGAATATGGACAGCTACTGGCAAATGAAACTCACTTACCGTGAATTGATTAGGTGATATATGTGTAAATCAAGTGAAAATTTTAAGAAATCAGATTGTGTAGGCCTAATGATAATGAAAGAGGGGCACGTGATTTTCATGTTGTTTAAAATTGGTTCAACCATAAATAATTTGCGTCAGAGACATTTTCTAGCTCCCAATTGAAACTTGTAAATATTGTGAACATGTTTCTTTTTCAATTTATTTGGAAGCCTCTATTTGAAAAATATTTGAAAATGATTGATGAAATACGAAGTTAGTCGATTATTATTTTTCAACTTGATATCCGCTTAGTTAATTTACTTTTCAATATTTTCTTTTATTATTTATTTACATATTTTACGCCCACATTGGAGCACTTAAATCAATACATTTGAGTTAATTTCTTCTCCCAGAACTTTCTCATCCTCTCCGATCTGGAAGCCCTTTGTGTGTCCGATATAGTATATTGTTCCTGTTCAACTGTTTTTAGTTTGAGACTTATGTTTTTGTTCTTCAAAATCCTCTTCTCTTTTCTGTCTTTGATTTGTTGCCGAGTTATACCCAATTCTTCCAAATCATCCTGAACTTCTTTGAACCAATTATTATTGATTTTATTTTTCAAAAAATAATCAAATAGTTGTTTCAATATTTAATAAAATAATATTAGAAGAACTTATTTACTCTTTCAGTGACTCTTTAGGATAAGTATCTAGTCTTAAGTGAATGTTGGTTAAGAATTATATGAAGATATTGCAGAAACGAACCGGATTGCAAACTGGAGACGTCCGTTGTATAGGTTATGTTTATCCGACAGTATACCCCGATGGTCCGCTCTCGATACCGAACCCTTGACCCGAAATTTGAACCCAATTGGAAAGTGATGTCATATTGATCTAGTCTGGATCTTATGCGACTTGACCCGGACGCGGGGATGGTGCATATATGAATCCTTAATATGGCACATTGTCCATAACAATGATCACATTGGCTTCAAGAAACATTCACAAACAATTTTTTGAGTAGATTTCCATTCATTTTCTTGGAATAGTCTTTCATGGAGTTGCCTACTTCTGCAAAACCTTTCCCGTTGATAATATGAATGATTATTAAAGATATCCCCTTCCCCGAAGGAATCTTTAACCTGCTGTATAATCCCTTCAAGAATCTCTCCTTACTGGATTGGGTAGTTATACCACACCATACTTTCACACAGGTATGTCCCGAATTTGCCCACATCTCATCCAAATAATAAATCTGTCTTCCTTTCTTCTGAAACTCTCTAGTTTGATGCAAATAGTGCCTTTGCCATAAATCTATCTCATCCTCTTCAACAGGCCTAAGCAATGGTTGACAATTACGCGATACTTACTTGACATTTAAAAGTTTTTGAAAGCCTGTGAAGCATTGCACATAAGTTTTATTCACTGTTTACAGACTATCTCGATGGTTGGCATTTTGTTTTGGAGGATAAACTTTTCACTGAATTATGTTCTTTGCCAAAGAATTATGCTTGTCCTATAACTTAACTTTTTGCACTTTTTCTTGTGTGAATCAACTGTTCGTTACGTCTTAAGTTCCTTTCTAGCACAATAAATACTAGCCTTAGAAATGCCAGTACTTGTTGCCAATAACCTCGTCACATTTTTGAGAGTATTACAAAAATTTGCATCACTGACCTTCTTAAAAACATAAAGAACACATAGTTTTTCTCCTCTTCTCATTCTTTTCCCTTATTATGGAAAGGGCCAGGCTGATCCAATCCATGTTCATTTCACTCCGCAGGGAACTTGTTACAACATAAATGAAACACTGTGTCATAGTCAGCTACATTTATTCAACAACAACATACAAATCAAAGAAGAAAGAGAGAACACATACACAGAACTCGCTGCAAAGAAGAAAGAGAAAACATCTACACAGAATTATCTTCATCGGTTCTCCACATCCTCTACACTCTGATCGATCTCCAGTGCAACATATAATTGAAGAGGTTGGCTGATAATAGTCCCGTCTGCCTTCCGGAGGATGAGTGTCCGCACCTTCCCATCTCTGCCTGGTCTGATCTAGGTGATTAATGCCCTCTGCCACATGTGCCTTGGTCGTACATCTTTTTGCAGTAAAAGTGTGTCTCCCACCCAGCACTCTATTGATCGTTTCTTAGGATGCTGGACCTCATGATAGATTCTTAATTCTAGAAATTCTCTTCATCTCCTTAGGAAATAGTTTTGTATCTTCTGCCTGTGTTCGACTTATTTTCTCATGTTTATCTCAATGCTGGGCTCCAGACTGTCAGGCGTTCACCATTTAAAACATAACTTGGCGTTAGTATGTCAGAGTTATCTTGTATGATGGGTCTTTAGTTAATCTTTGCCTTCACTTCTACTAGCAGTGTCGTGAAGATCTCATGGCCACTCAGGGACTTCTCCAGCACCTTCCTAAGGCGTCTCTTTGTTGTTCCAGTCGTACCTTCCCACCACCCTTCTCACCAAGCAGCCTGTGGTGGAATAAACTTCCAGGTGATGTTATTATGCAAAAGGGGGTGGTTTGTTAAGGGGTGACACAGAATTTAGCTCTGATAGCTCCTTGTTAGCTGCCTGAAAAGTCCTTGCATTGTCAGAATACATTGTTTGGTGAAATCCTTGTCTGCCAGAGAATCGTCTAAAGGCGATGATAAATTTCTCTGTGCTCATGTCTGTTACAAGCTTGAAGTGTAGAGCTCTTGTGGTTGCGCAGGTAAACAGCACCATGTATGATTTCTGCAACTAACTCCCCACCTTCATGTACAGTGGGCCTGCGAAATCCACACCATAACGGCGAATGGTTGAGTGATTTGCACATGATCCAGTGACAAGGGAATCTCAGTTTCATTCTTTGCCATCTTGCACGGCAGATGTGTGTGGAGGATTTTCTTGATAGCTTACCGAGCATTTAGAATCCAAAATTTTATGCACAGTTCGGATAGGATAATTCTCACTCTTAAGTGGTGTAGCTTGATGTGCGGCTGTCATAGAAGTAACTTCATAAAAGGATGTTTGCCGTCAAGAATAAGTGGGTACTTCTGTTGGAACATCAGCTCTGCAAAGTGAAGGCGCTCCCCTAGCAGTATAAGATCATGTTGTAGGAAGGGGTTGTAGCATGCAATCTTTGATTTCATGGAAAGGTCAGTTTTCTTCTTGAAAGCATCGAATTCTGCAGGGAAGCTATCCTTCTGAGCTACACCGACCCAACGCAGACGTGCTGCTTCCAGTTCATCAGCCATTAGACCAGCGTTGAATTTTCACCATATCTCACATTATTTATGAAGTGCAAATCCATGCCATTTATATTCAGGATGTATTTTTCAGTATGAACTGAACATTGCTTCATCAATCGGAGGTTCCTAAATGTTGACTGTCAAAACCTGCTGGGGTGTCCGTCAAGCTTCTGGAAGTAAGACACTGGAGGCAGTATTGTGAAGCCAGATGTCTGGATGATCACAAAGGCAAGCAGGTTAATGCCAACACAGTACAGCAGACTTAAGTTCTGTAGTGAGCAGCCCATGTGTTAAGAGGTCTGCTGGCTTCTTACCAGGGCATTGTAGCCATTGAACTGGAATAGTGTCCTTTTGAATTTTGAATTACAAATGAAAGTTTTCCAGTGGTTAGGATCACTACCTATTCAACCCAGAGCTACCATTGCGTTACTCCATAGCATTGCTCTTGCGATATCATGTCCCATACAGTAGCAGAAATACTTGAGAAGGAATGTACCCATCAGCGCAGCAATTATTCAAGTTACGGGAGGGGTACTTTCTTGGTAGGAGCAAGCCTACCTTTACTGCGAGCAAGTTGAACTGAAGCATTGGATTCATCCATGGTTCTAACATACAGGATAGCTCAATAAGCTCTTTCTGATGTGTCGCAGGATACATGGACTTGTGAAGTGTCTAGAGCCTGCTTGAAGAATTCTACCCATCTGGGGATCTGTATTATGTCTTAACTGTTTGAGGCTTCAGATCCAAGCTAGTCATCTCAGAGCAATTGAGGCTTGGGATCCAAGCTAGCCATCTCAGGGCAATATCTTGTGGTAAAATCTCATCCCACTTGATGCTCCTGCACGATGTGTCTTGAAAGATCGTTTTCGCTGTGATTGACATGGGCAAAAGGAGGGCCGTAGATCTTGCAACTGTTCGGATTATCTTTTGTTTGGTTGAGGGGTTCTTGATGTCCAAGGTATCTCTATGATCGAACAGCAGTTCATCTGTTTGTGTTCCAGGTGATATCAAGTACGCTGGTGATCTGGTTGATCTCATGGTCTTGAGCACTCCAGATATTCTTCAGTGGTTCACAGTTAAGTCACCCACATTGCCAGAGATAGACTTATCTGTTTAAGTAAGCTTTTCAGTTCATAGTATGTAGTTATGGCTCCATTTTGTTCTTCACAGCTGTGGGCATCCATCCATAAAGACGTTCTTGTCCAAGATTTTTGCACATTTGGATACTTGTCATTGAATCTTTTAGTCAGTTCACGGAGGGTCGCTGATAGAAGAAAAGGGCTTCAGGTGAAGCCGAACAGCAGGCATGTGAATCTGTAGGTCATGATGTCCTTTGTGGTGCGTAAGTGTCCACTGTCATTCTCTTCTACATGGAACAAGAAAAATCCTGTTAGGTCCCTGTCTCACTCATCTAGATGGAGTTGCAAGAATGCTTGAGTAGCATTGATAATATTTCAGGTAATAGGCTAGGTCCTGGTTCCAGAGCATCGTTAAGGGATGATGATTTCTTCTCATGGGAGGAAGCATCAAAGATGATTCTCTGTTTGAGTAAGTCATGTTTTTCCTTCATGACTGCATGATGAGGGAGGTAAAATAAGTCAGTAGCCTATTCCTCGAGAAGTACATATCCCTTCTTAATATAGTTCATCATTTCTGAATGATACATTTCTCAATATTCGAGATGGCCTCAAATTTTCTCTGAAAGGAACTAAAGTGGTTTTATGCATTGGTGTGATTCGAGCATAAGACTACACCTTCCTTTCTTGGTAGAAGCACTACTTTTAGAGTATATTCCAACCGAAGTGTATCGAGAAATTCCTTCATTATTGCAGCGTCCTTGACTGTTAGTGCCCATTCCTGATGTTCTGGAATCCCAGGCATCCCCAAGTTCCAAAGTTGCCACATATCATTGTCCAGAGGGATCAGCTTATCAATGTTGTGGATGTGATTTACAGAAACATGATTGATCGATGTGCCAAACTTTTTCCCAACTTTGAAGGGATGAATACCTGCATGTCTGAGAGTAGTATCGGTTGACTGTCTTCAACTATTTTCCAATATTGATTGCTGCCTATAAACATTTCTATCGTTACACAGGTTATATTCATCATCTACAGGATTCACTACTGAACCATCAGATGTTGCTGCTGGATGTGGCAAATACTTGTTGGCACTTTCAAATCTGATATGGGTATAGTGATTGTTCCGCTGCTAATTTTGAAGTTAATGCGTCTACGAGTTCTGGCTGTGGAGTGCCGCGATTCAAATCCTGAAATAACTAATTATCTCTGTTCTATAACCGAACACTGCAGTTGTTTCACAAGATCCATGCTATCAAAGCTTGACTGGGTACCAGCATCTAGCATGCAATGCATTAGTTTACTCCAGTTAGACTAATAATTGTAGCATGGGCAGTTTGGAGATGGTGAAGACTTGTATCCCTATGTCGATCTTGCTCACTGATATGGGTTCCACGGGGCGAGTTGGCCGTGCGGGTAGAGGGACTGGAATGCAGTGGTAAGCCAAGGAAGAGAGGGTAATGCCATAGGAGAATTGGGATGAAGCAGCTGTGAGTTCACATCCGGGAGATAGTCGGTTTGAATCCCACTGTCGGCAGCCCTGAAGATGGTTTTCCGTGGTTTCCCAGTTTCACACCAGGCAAATGCTGGGGCTGTACCTTAAGGCCACGGCCGCTTCCTTCCCATTCCTAGGCCTTTCCTGCTCCATCGTTGCCATAAGACCTATCTGTGTCGGTGCGCCATAAAGCAAAATAGCGGTTTCTCTCGTCTGCTGCAGATCGAAACATGGTAAGACTGCTTACATTTACTACAGTACACCCAATTCTTTGTAATGCTTTCTTTCGTACTGGATACCTTTGAACACTTATGAGCCCAATGACCATGGCACACACAGAACACACAGAATTCTGATGGGGACTTCCCCTTTTGTTTATCTAACCTGCCTGACTTTGTGTTTACTTGGAAGCTAGCAGCAATGGATGTATGTATATTCGTCAAACTAGAGACTTTTATTTTATGCATGATCGTTGTCAAGATAGACACCAAACCAATGCCCATCACAAAGGTGATGAGAATCCAATTTGGATGGGAGACTGGAATGCAGTGGTAGGCCAAGGAAGAGAGGGTAATGCCATAAGAGAATTGGGATGAAGGAATTAAAGAGTAAATCAGCTGGTTGAATTCTGCACTGATATAATTTAGTCCCTGCCAATACTTGGTTCAAACACCACAAACAATGGCTGTATACGTAGACAAGCCCTGGAGACACGGGAAGGTATCAAATAGACTTCATTATAATTAGGCAGAGATTCAGAAATCAGACGCTGGATTGCAAGATGTTCCCAGGAGTAGACGTGGACTCTGACCACAACTTGGTGGTCGTAAAATGTCATCTGAAGTTGAAGAAATTGAAGAAATGAAGGAATGCAAGAAGATGGAATCTAGACAAGTTGTAAGAAAACAGTGTAAGAGATTGCTTCAAGGAACATGTTGCACAAAGACTAAATTAAAACGTTGAAGAAAAAGGAAGAAAGGTAATATCAAGTAAGAATCAGTGGATAACTTGGGAGATATCGTATCTGGTTGATGAATGGCTAAAATACAAGAATGCGAAAAATGAGGCGGGCAGAAAAGAATACAGGTGATTAAAGAATGAAATAGATAGAAAGTACAGGTCAGTTAAGGAAGGATAGCTGAAAGAGAAGTGCAAGGATGTTGAAGGTTGTATGGTTATAGGAAAGGTGAAAGTAAACCTTTCGAGATAGGAAAACTAAGTGTATGAATATTAAGAGCTCAGATGGAAAACCATTTCTAGGGATAGAAGACAAGGCAGATATTGAACAATTTTATCAAGGAAACGAACTAATAAAAGGAGGCTGTTCATTCTGATGAAATGGGAGACCCAATTTTGAGCTCAGAATTCAGCAGAGCTTTGAGAGACTTAAATAGGAACAAGACACCTGGAATTGATGACATGCTCTCAGAATTACTGACTACCTTAGGAGAAACTAGCCTGGGGATGTTATTCCATTTAGTGTGTAAGATGTATGATACAGGAGAATTGCGATCCAAATTTAGACAGAATATTGTTATATCTATTTCCAAAAGATCAGGTGCTGACAAGTGTGAAAACTACCGCACTATTAGTTAAATATCTCACGCTTGCAAAATTTTAACATGTACTGTATAATTTAAAGAAGAATGTAAAGGCAAGTTAAAGCTCAATTGGGAGAAGATCAATTTAGCTTCAGAAGAAATGTAGGAACACGTGAAGCAATCCTGACTTTACGTCTGATCTTAGAGGATTGAATTAAGAAAGGTAAACCTATGTACATGGCATTCGTAGATCTAGAAAAGGCATTTAGTACTCTTGATTGGACCAAGTTATTTGAGATTCTGAAGGCGATAGGGATCAGATACCGAGAAAGAAGAATTACCTATGATCTGGAATGTCAGAACATTGCTTGATAACGACAACAGTGAGACACCAAAGAGAAGAACAGCTCTCATCACTGATGAGCTTGCTAGACTAAACATAGACGTTGCTACATTGAACGAAACTAGACTATCAGATGAAGGGAAGATCGTTGAGTCTGGATCGGGCTATACCATCTTTTGTAAAGGGAAGGAGGATGGAGAGAACCATATTTACAGGGTTGGATTCTTAGTTAAGATGAAACTGGTAAATAATCAGCAGCTCACACCCATTGCATTCAGTGTAAGGTTCATGTCACTCTGTACTATACGCGCACTTTTTCTTGAGCCCGAAGCTCCCTAGTGCTGAATCGGTAGACATCGGTTATCTTCGACATCCATATCGGCAACCTTTGAAACACAAACTATGAATCGCTTATTCATCGCTGTACGACATCTGGCGTACACTTTGCAAACTAGTACTGTTGTTGTTTACACAGCAAAGCCAAACTATATAATTCATGCTAGTAACAAGATTCGCATTGAGAAATGTTATATAATGTTAAATAATGTATGTGTGACACAGTTGTTGACGTAAGATAATAAATGTTTAGAAAATTCATATCGATCGATCATATTATCGATTCAATTCAGATTTCATTTCCATCCAGTTGGCAGTATAACCGGAACTAGCAGCACTCCCTCCTTGCTCCTCACCCCGTAAAAATCGGGCTCAAGAAAAAGTGCGCGTATAGTATACCACTCTCTGGAGACAGATTCATCACACTCATCTCTGCATATGCCCCCACCCTGAAAGCCAATGAATAAACTAAGAGCCATTTCTACCACCAACTGAACTCCATCATCACCAAGATAGCACCATCAGACAAACTGCTAAGACTGCAAGGGGTATTGGTGATTGTTGGACAGATCACAAATTTCTGATCTGTCGACTCAGAATATCCTTCCATCGGAAACCAGCTCTCCATCACCTAAGCAAGCCCTGATGCAAGTTTGCCACTTTCAAACTCAGATAAATCCACATCGTCAGACTACCAAAGGGCTATCATTGAGTCAGCTGAGGAAATCATCAGCTACAAGAAAAGAAAGAGGAAAGACTGCTTCGAGGACAACAATGAAGAAATTCTGAGCCTTATCAGTGCCAAATGGGAAGCCCACCTATGCCTTCTTCAAGATCCATCATCCAGTGTGAAGAAAGCTGTGTTTCAAGATATGAAACAGAAATGTCAGACTCAAATAAGAGAAATGAAGAATAACTGGTGGCAGGAGAAGGCTCTAGAACTCCAAATACTATCTGATGCAAGAGACCTGCGGAACTTCTACGTAGGAATAAAAGAGATCTACGGTCCATCTTGCTCTTCGCTTGGGACTCTGAAAACAGTTGATGGTGCTAACACCCTTACCAATGGTAGAGACATCCTGGAGCGCTGGCAGGAACACTTCTCCACTCTTTTAAACCAAAGCTCCACTGCTGCCGATTACTTTCTACAGGATCTGCCACAATTTCCCCCTCAACCATGGATGGTGATGCCACCAACTTATTAGGAATTCTGTGTGGCACTTGATAGGCTGAAACCTAGGAAAGCACCTGGACCAGACAACATCCCTCTGGAACTTATTCAAGGTGGAGGTTTATCCCTAAAAACGGGGCTCCTCACCCTTATCCGCTCAATTTGGGAAACCCAAAAAATACCCAGCGATCTCAAAAATACCAATATCATCACTATTTTCAAGAAAGGTGACCGTAGTATATGTGACAACTATTGTGGCATTTCTCTGTTATCCATTATAGGTAAAATTCTCGCAAGGATCCTGCTTAGCCGCCTGCAAGTCATCTCCGAGAGGACTCTACCAGAGTCTCAATGTGGTTTCCGAGCCTCCAGAGGTACTGTTGACACGATCTTTTGTGCAAGGCAATTGCAAGAGAAATGCAGAGAATAACAGAAGCCCCCTGTTTTGTGTTTTACAACCTGGAAAAGGCCTTCGATAGTGTTCCAAGACTCGCTGTGTGGGCAGTTCTGAGCATTTTGTGGGCCTGGTGCAAGCACTTCATGATGGTCTGACTGGACAGATTCTCCATCAAAACAACTTATCTGAACCATTCCCAACCACACATGGAATGAAGCAGGATTGCATACTTGCTCCAACTCTGTTTGCCTTGTATCTGGCGGCCATGCTTTATGAAACAACAGACAACCTTGGCATAGAGATTAAATACTGCTTTGACAGTGGCTTCTTCAACTTGGCCAGGCTTCACTCGTGAAGACATACCAGTGTTAGTAGAGTAACTGAAATGCAGTATGCTGATGATACCGCATCACCGGCTCTTACACCTGAGGAACTGCAACAGTCGGTCAGCAGTTTCAAGGATGCATATGACCTTTTTGGCCTCACCGTCAGCGTCCAAAAACCAAGGTACTTGCTCAGCCTGCACCAGGGATTAACATCCGAGAATTTAACATTACCATCTCAAACACCAAACTAGAACAAGTAGACCACTTCACTTAGCTTGGGAGTATTTTGTCAAAGAGCTGTACTTCAGAACAGGATGTAGAAAACAGGCTTTGTGCTGCCCATGTGCCTTTGGCTGACTATCACACAGTGTCTTCAGGAATAAAAACCTTACAATTCGCACAAAACTAATGGTGTACCAGGCTGTAGTCATCTCTACACTTCTCTATGGCTGTGAAACGTGGACCTTATACCACCGTGACATCAAAAAACTGCAGCGCTTTCACCAGCAAAACTATGCTCCATCATGAACATCAAGTGAGAAAACTACATCTCTAATGTTGAAGTTCTGAGAAAGCACATGCTAAAAGTGTAGAAGCATTCGCCGTTGGCCATAGACTCAGATGGGCAGGACATGTGTGGCATATGAATGACACCTGAACCAATACCCGAACTCGTATTCCCGGAAAATGAGTACAAACGAGAGAATCAATACGGGAAACGCGAGGAAAGGAGTGCACAAATAACACGAGGTCTGGCGATCGCGATAGGGAAAGGCAACGACGTATGAGCCTTGAACTGGAGATCAGTCCCTTAATAATAGTGATAATACTAAAGGACTAACGCTACTACGAATTAAAAGCGAATTAGCACACAAATTCCCAGTTTATTGAAAGAGTAAATTAAGAAGAAAAAAATTATCAACGAAACATGCAAGTAGGATATTGAATAGAAAATGATAAAAAGAAATACATACACACTGAGCATAACATCCAAATTTTTCTCGGCCAAGCTTCCCACCAAATTGTGAACGGGAATAAAGCTCAAATCCAAACGTTCAATTCCACAATATCTCATGCTTCACTCCCCATTTATTTTTTTCAAGACGCCCACACAGGTCGATGTTCACTTACCTGTCTTATTACTCTTAGTTCATTATTATATCATTCATTAGATGACCCATCAGAAAGGAGAAAAGGGACAAAGGGGGCCGAGAAAATCCGTTATGAACCTCCGTGGCTGGAAACCACGAGATTGCGCACATCAATAGTCAAGTAAGCAGAAGAATAAGAAAACCGGAAATGAGAAATGAAATGCTGGCCATAGAAATGAAAAATAACTCAAATACAAGGCCTGGTCAGGTACGAGCAGATATTTATTTATTTATTTGTATCAGAAGCATACACTTTACATAGCATAATGGTACATAATGACATACATATCAAATAGTGTCTGCCCAGAATTTTGCCAAATCACGGGCATTAGGTGTCGCAGCCATTAAGTCCTCTATTGTGCAACTTAAAGGACATTTACTACAGTTCATGAAATAGGCTGTGGTTTGATCACTACATTCACATTGTCTGGATGTGCCAGGAAAGCCCCACTTTACCATATTGATTCTTGATCTACCAACCCCAGTGTAAAGCCTGTACAACGATTTCCACGTAGACCAATGTTCTTCGTGTCCTGGAGGGAGATGTTCACTTGGTAGCATCCAACCAGCAAGTTGAGGATTTCTAGTTCTCCATAATTTCAACCTTGTGGATTGAGCAGATTCGTTTAAATCTTCGGTTATATTCAGGAAACTCCTCCTAGACCTCAATCTTCGGTGGGCAGGTTCATATCCATTCAATGGGTGTGCACATGAAGCAAGTGCTTTAGTTCTCTCATTCATGGATGCAACTTCTCTTCTTATATCTGGTGGGGCGATTCCAGCCAAACAGTAGATTCTATCTCGTGGAGTTGGTCTCAAGCAGCCAGTAATGAGTCGACATGTTTCATTTAGAGAAATGTCAACTTGTTTAGCATGACTTGATCTGTACCAAACAGGGCAAGCGTACTCTGCAGCGGAGTAACACAGAGCCAGGGCTGTAGTTCTCAACGTCTTTGGATGTGTACCCCAATTGGTTCCAGACAACTTGCGAAGGATGTTGTTTCTAGCCGACACTTTCTGCTTGATGTTCATGCAATGTTGTTTGTAGGTGAGAGCACGATCCAATGTTACACCTAGATATTTAGGTGTTGGGCAGTGATCTAGTTGAGTATCTTCCCATACTACCTGCAATTTCCTTGATGCCTGTCTGTTCTTTAAATGGAAGGCACATACCTGAGTTTTAGATGGGTTAGGCTTCAATTGGTTTCCTCTGTAGTAGTAGGATAGTTCAGAAAGAGCCTCTGATAACTTTTCTTCTACAACCTCAAAGCAGTTTGTTTGAGTAGCAATAGCTCGATCATCCACATATATGAAGCTTCTGGTGCCAACTGGAAGAGGTTGGTCATTCGTATAGATATTAAAGAGCATAGGGGCGAGAACACTGCCTTGTGGCAAACCATTCTTTTGTTTCCTCCATCGACATTTCTGATCCTGAAATTCAACGAAGAACCTACGATTTTGGAGAAGATAGCAAATTACTTGAGTCATCTTGTAATCTTTTGTCATGTTGTATAATTTGCGCAACAGTATACGACAATTAACTGTATCATATGCAACAAATAAGTCGATAAAAGCCACCCCTGTGATTTTATGATTTTCATATCCATCTCCGATATACTGTGTCAGATGGAGGACTTGTGCAGTACAAATTTTTCCTTTACGGAATACTGCTTGCTCTGGGATAAGAAGTGGTTCAGTGATCACAGTAAGTCTTTCCAGGATCATCCGTTCTAGGATCTTGCACAGATGACACAACAGTGAGATAGGTCTGTAATTTTTCGGATCACTTGGGTGTTTTCCTGGTTTGAGAATTGCGATTACTCTGGCTTTCCTCCACACACGTGGTAACTTGCAGGTGTTTATACAGTTCTTGTACAGTTCTAGTAACCATTGTTTAGCAACAGGTCCAAATTGCTTAATTTGCTCAACACATATTTCATCTAAGCCGGCAGCCTTACCATTCTTACACTGATTTATTGCTCTGTTCAGCTCAGATAAAGTAAAAGGTTTAGTGAGTGTATCTGTCTCCTGCTGATAATCCCTCCCAATTCCTTTATTCTGAAGCCGACATGGATTTAATGGTTGTCCATTTCCTAGAAGTTGATGTGCTATTTGGTTTGCTGTGACACTGGAGTGTGTTGAAGTTTTATTAGGATCACTACTGAGTCGTCTAAGTAATCGCCAAGCTTTTTGACTACTTCTACCCAAGTCAGTCTCTTCCATCAACCTTAACCACTGTGCCCGTTTTACTTCAGAAATGGAAGAAATTACTTGTCCAATTGTGATGGTGTCATTGCTGAAAGGCGAGCAAAAATGAAAGAGCAATATAAAAACACCACATGAATTAATAAGGGCAAAATATACATAATATTGTGCGGCTTCTGCTTTGTCCAATCCATACATACAACGCCCAAGCACGCACAGCCATCCACTTGAACACAATAATAAATATGTGGCGTGAGACCACCGGTCCATCCAAAGGGCAGTTTCTCACACACCGGTCTCCCCATCAAGCCGGGTTACCGAAACAGGCTGCCTCAATAAAAGTTACAGTATTCCGTAAAAACGAGAAGCATCGAACACGAGGTTCATGCAATAGGCAAACCAAGACACACGAGGTGAACAAGGTTACAATCCGTACAGATCCAACTATACAGGTTCTGACACGAATGACCAACACTCGTGTAATTGTAATCGAAGAATAAATGTAGAGGCACATAAATTCGAAGCACTGGGACCGTACATCAGATAGGCAATAAAAAACACACACACACACACACACCCCCGTGCGCTCAAGGACAGAACAGCACGCACCAAAGGGTAAAATAGAAATGAACGTACCAAAAAGATAGAATAAAATGTATGTACCTGAGAAATATAAAGGAACAATAAAATAGTCATATAGGGAAAATCGTAGTTTAAATCTGCTAAAAACCTTCTGATAGGTCAGGAAAGCGGTCTCATTTAGTGTGGAGTCCATCTTGTTCTTTATACTCCACGATTCCATTAAAAAAACAAGGAATAACTATCATTACATCATTACAATAGGACGCAAGGCCTGAAAATTAAAGATGGCGTAGCACTGCAATCTGATGACAAAACTAAGAAACATTGACTTAATAAAGTGACTGAATCAAGCATAAGAAAAACAGATATACAGGTTCGAATACGAACAGAACACAAGTAATGAATAACGTGCCATGAAAAATGCGCACACCAGACTACCGCGCCAGATCCTCTATGGTGAACTTGACTCCGGTTCAAGACCATGGGGTGCCCCCCTGAGACGTTTCAAAGACCAAATGAAACAAACTTTAAAAATGGCAGAAATAAACCCACAAACCTGGGAAACGCTTGTCAAGGACCATTTACTCTGGCAGCAAAGTGTCTGTGCCTCAGTTCAACACTTGAAACAAGAACACCACAGACATGAAGATACTAAGCGACAGAAACGCAAACTTCGCCAAACCCAGCCAAGATCCTCCCTGTCCCTCAGCTGCGTGATGTGTGGACGTATGTTCTACGCAAGAAGTAGCCTGTACAGTCACCAGAAGTTTAAACACAAAATTCTGTGAATTGAGGTGAGCTATTAGCCAGGAAATCTGTAAACTCGGAAACGAGTAACTGCCGCCGCCGTACAAAAATCAGCCTTCAGTAATAAGAGTCGAAGGCTATGAAAAAGCAGTAGCAATTCAGAAAGGAATGAGGAAAGGCTGCATTATTGTCATCTCCCTTTCATTGTTTACATAGAGCAGGCGGTAAAGGATATCAAAGAGGAATTTGGAAAAGGAATCACTTTCCAAGGACTGGAAATCAAAACTCAGATTTGCTGATGACATTGTTACTTTATCTGAGCCTGCTGAAGATGTGGAAAAAATGCTGAATGGACACAGTCTTGGAGAAGGAGTACAAGATGAATATAAATAAATCCAAAACAAAAATAATGGAGTGCAATCGAATGAAGTCAAGTGATGCAGGAAATATTAGTTTAGGAAGTGAAGTCTTAAAGGAAGTAGATGAATATTGTTACTTGGGTACTAAAATAACTAACGATGGCAGAAGTAAGGAGGTCATAAAATGCGGACTAGCACAAGCAAGGAAGGCCTTTCTTAAGAAGAGATCTTTTCTCACTTCGAACATTGATATACGAATTAGAAAGATGTTCTTGAAAACTTTCATCTGGAGCATGGCATTGTATGGAAGTGAAACATGGGCAATAACTAGCGGTGAAAGAAAGAGAAAGAGACATGAAATATGGTGTTACAGATGATGCTGTAGGTGAGATGGGTACCGAATCACAAATGAAAATACTGTATTAAATAAGTGAAAAGAGAACGATTTGGCAAAATATGACCAGAAGAAGAGATAGAATGATAGGACACATCTTAAGACACCCAGAACTTATTCAGTAACTTTTTGAGGGAAGTGTAGGCAGTAAAAATGGTAGAGTTAGACTAAGGTGTACGTCCCTCAAGAGGAGCTTGCTGAAACTCAACCATACGCAGAGATCAGTATGTCAGTGTAGTTCAGTGCTCGTTGCGGGGCTCCTGTGTCTCACCCGAGTGCTGATTACTGTGCTCGCTGCTCACTGCATTCTTCAACCCTGCGGACTGACTGAGAGGAGCTATTTATCAAACGTATTGTGCAAGGAAGCAGTAAGCCTGTGTGCTTAATATTATTATTTTATGTATGTAACTTAACTGATCTGCCTGCTGTCATTTCTTGATGGATACAGTACTTTTGCATCCATCTCTTGGCACAGGCTAGAGTAAAGTGTAGCTTCCACTGAAGTCCCAGTCAACATCCATGGCTGTGACAATATGGAAGTTGCTGGGGTATGGGTAGTGCTGAGTAATGACATTCAGAGCATGAGTAGTGCATCTGAGTGTAATGAAAGGTGCTGCTCATAGGGTCAGTCGTACTGCAATAGTACTTTCTGACCCAGTGAGGAAAGCAATGGCAAACTACCTCACTCCTCATCTTGCCTAGTACGCCTCATTTTGGTGCTGCCATTGGTTTTTGTGGTTTCCTTATAACCGCATAACCTTTGGTGGTGCTATTTGAGGATCCAACCAGCGTCTGGGCTGATGACCTAACAGACAGACAGACAACTTAACTGAAAGTGCGTTTGTTTTATAACCAAGGCTTTGAGAATTGTGTATAATATTCAGTGTACTTAGCAATGCCCCATTTCATTTCAAAATTAGGGAGTATCAAAACTTTACACAGTCAAAGTAGGGAGCTTATTTGTAATATGTATAAATTCATGAAAAACGAAACACATCTGTTTGGAAACATATGCGCTATTCAGAAGAAAGTGGCTGAAGCAATGGGTGTGTCAGAAAGGTACATGCGGAATGTAATGCGGGGCATAAAAATATTGATAGGGGTGAAGTGGATTCATTTTCAGTGCCTGGAAAGAGAGGACAGAAATTTATCAATAAGTGTGAATTGGACGGTTTTGAGAAATGCTTGGTCAGGTGGATGATTCATAATTTTCATGATACCAAGGGTGAGAGACCAACACTGGAGAAGATCCTGGTTGAGGATGTACAGTTTGAAGGTGGTGTAAGAACATTAGGCAAGATAGTTCGAGGCCTAGGTTTTCAATGGAGGAAGACAGATGCGTAGAATACTGTACGTGTGGAGAAGCCTGACATAAGGCTCCTATGTGTACAGTACATAAAGAGCATAAGGCGTTACTGACAAGAGGGTAGGCCTATTGTTTACACTAATTGCATTGTTCGCATACTACGTCAAGTGCTTGCAGTGCCAGTTCTCTTCATGGACTGAAGTCACCTATCTCGAAAGGGCAAAAATTGATTGTGGTACATGTTGGTTCAGATACAGGTTTCGTTTCAAATGTTTTGTGGTTTTCAAATCCAACCAAACGTCAGGGGATTATCACAATGAGTTGAACTATAGAAACTATGAAAAATATCTGATGGAGAAATTAATTCCTAATTTGCCACCCAAATCTGTAGACATGATAACGCCTCATATCAGAAATCTCGACGGCCACGACCTGACATTGAACAAGAGATACCATAGATTTAATATCACACTCACATTCATATGCATTCATGGTAAAATTCGACTGCATGTTTGCCCTTATGAGTCCCTTCATACATTATTGAATTTAATATAAATATATTACTCAAATTATTTCAGAGCAAGTTGGCCGTGCAGTTAGGGGCATGCAGCTGTGAGCGTGCGTTCGGGAGATAGTGGGTTCGAACCGCACTGTCGGCCTCCCTGAAGATGGCGGTTATGGCCACTTCCTTCCCGCTCCTAGCCCTTTTCTATCCCATCATAAGACCTACCTGTGTTGGTGCAAAATGAAAGCCAGTAAAAGAATCAAATTTTTTCCCCATTACATTAACTTTACACTCGAGATGTAAAATGCATCTCCATAGCAAAAACAAGGTAAAATAGAAAAGTAAGCAAATATAATTAATCAAATGAAAATCAAGCTACCCACTCAGCTTAAAAATGAAATTACAAACAAAATGACTCTACATTTTAATAAACATCTAAGACATCGTCCTATTAAATTATCCTATTCCCTCGGCAATTTATGAAAACATATTAAGGCCCAGTTTCTTCAACGAATGTCGAGTGTTAACACTGCTGTTTAGTAGATTTAACAAACAATTTAACAAAATGACCGTCTCATCAAGAATTGTTAACACTAACAAATTGTTAATACTTGTGTTAAATTAAGGTGACCTCAGCCCTCTTAACAGTTGTTAAAATTTCAAAATGGCAGCATTTAGAAGATGTTTGAAGCTATACTGCTGTATGAAAACTATAAATTGAAGAAGTCAAAGGATAACCGATACTAAGATAGGCCCTTTGGAGTCGACAGAAGAAAGTTTTCTACAAAGATAGTTACTTACCGGTAATTACCAATCATAATGAACAAGATACTAGAAGAAATTGAAAATAGGTTTGAGTTTCTCACAGATTGCAACTTATTAGCATCTGCAGTGCAGGAGTAGCTTATAGTTCTTAGGTATTCTACTTCAGACTCTTTTCATGTAATTGTAGGGGACTATGTTCACGAGTGCAAGACAAGAGTGTTTAGAATTGTACAAGGAATTTCCGCTGCAATGGCACGGCATTGTCAAGGTATTACATTACTTTCCCCACAGTAAAAGAATGCTTGAAAGTCATTCAAGATGTATATCAATTATCACATTTTCCTGGTGTTGTAGGAGCCGTAGATTGGACTAATATAAGGATATATTGAGTGTTGGTATATAACCGTCAGTTCTTTTATTTTTCAAGCACAACCACGTACTTTCAAATTGAATCTATAATGTTTGTCTCGTACTCATTATGATAATGCTTCTTTTGCTTCTTACTGCACATGTTTACATCTTCAAAGTCTTCGCTAACCATGACGTATAATAATGTCAACCATGTGTGATAAAATACAATTTCAGTATACTGCTCTAGGTGCTTTATGTAAAGAAACATAAGACGCTCACCGCCAAATGTGTTCAGGAATCTCATGAAAACGTGTTAATTTGGATTTAACAATTCTTTTGTAACAAATGTTGGAAATATAATTGTGAAACAGGGGACTTTTAACTGCAGTATTAAATTAATAAGAATTCTTATTTAACATTTGATAAGTAAAATGTAACACAGAGTTGAAGAAACTGGGCATAAATTGAGTAATCATCTTTGTTGTTTTGGCTGCTTCATCTCCAGTCAGACTACCCCATGTTTTTGATGATGATGATGATGATGCTTGTTGTTTAAAGGGGCCTAACATCGAAGGTCATCGGCCCCTCCCCATGTTTTTAGTGACTAGCCATCGCTCTGGTAGTATCTGCACGTAAGATGAAAGAACGCTGCTCCTGCTCCATGGCTGCCAGTTGAATCTCCAACACTCGTTCAGATGGCTTCTTTCTTTAATGTCCTCCAGCTCACATAAACATCGAAGCTATTACCCATACAGTAGATAAGAATTTCCACTATACTGTTATGTAACTCATTGCTCTCAGTTACCTGCTATGCACCTAAAAGTTAGTTCATCGGTTAAAAAAAAAAAATGCTATTTGTTCGGGGTGTCGACCTAGAAAGATCTTTTCCCCCTAGTTCATCGGTTAATACACTGTTATCACCTGACCTAGTAACCTAGTTTGTCCTTAGCTCCCAAATGAGTCTCTGCTTCGTAAATCTCTGTCTCAAAGTATTTAGCCAATTTCCATAGTGCAGTTTCAACTGAACATGTTACAGTGTCTCAATAACTACAAAGTTTCACTCCTCGTAAATGTACTTTAACTCTCAGGTTTCGCTGAATTTCAGCACTGATGTGCTCCAGGAATGAAGTTTTATTGTTTTGTGAGAATTTGTTACTGCAAAAACAGCACAAGTGTCACTGAATAGTTTTACCAGTATAATGTAGTTTGTAAAATTATCATAATTTTATTGCTGTAATCACAGTTCACTGACAAAATACAACAAGGGAGACAAACAACAACAATAATCTGTATATTTAAAACACTAGGCTGATCTTTGTGAAAACGAGTTTGAGAGAACGGCTGAACCAATTGACATAGTGAAGCATTCTGACGAAAACTCTTTGCCCTGTAGATTTGCAGAGTATCTTTAAAAGCATAAACATTTATTGCAGTCTATTTTTAAATTATTAAAGAAAAATGTAGCATTCTGATTCGCTAATGGGCTCACAATACTTCAAAGCCACTTGGACGTAGGGAGCTCTGAGCAATATGATGCAGGAGGAGAGCTGGAAGGGGGCAAGCGCCCATGCATATTCGGTCAGCTGTTTCAGTCTGTGTTGTGTTGCAGAGTCGCTTAGTTGTGCAGAAGGTAGTAGCCCTCCCTATATTTGCTAGCTTGAAGTGAGTCGGAGAAATGTAATAGTTCTTTTCTCTATGTCATAATTTTCACACCAAGGCCGTAAACTGCTTTCACTCTGGTAGTTAGGAAAGTGAGTCAGTCCTCTGTATCATAATTTACTGTCATGGAAACCCAAAGGTTTATACCGTTACTATAACCAAACTGCTAATGTGTCAATTTTCAGTTCTGGTTTAGCTGACATTGTGCTCATAGTAAACCAGGAGCAACTTCAGTTATATTAATGAAATCATTGACATGCCTCAACAAAACAACACATGTCAAGGATGCATTTTTCATTGATGGTCCCATGCGCACTGTAAAAACACACTGGTGGACAAAAATGGAGGATCACTTTGTAAAACACGAATATTGTTGAACACCAATTTATAGAGAATATTCTCTACACAAGAAAGGTCAAGAATATCAACACGTATGAAGAAGTACCGGGAGGACCGCAAGGCTCGGACAGTTCCTACCAAGAAATCGACAAACCAAAGGGTTGATTAAAGTGATCCAATGTGGTCTCAAGAAGAAGAAGAAGAAGAAGGAGAAGGAGAAGAAGAAGAAGAAGAAGAATTGTTCATTAATTATATTAAGGCGGTTTCTAATGTGTATTCTGCAGTTTTGGATAAGAATGTGTTTAAAGATCACAAACTCAAGGAGACGCTTTCGACTCCTAAGTGCTTGGCACTCAGTTTTATTAATAGCAATAAAACCTTAAGTTTTATGATACTGGCACAAAGGCTTTTGATGGTTTATCAGTGTGTGTGGCACAACATCTGTCACAAAAGAACATTTTCCTTCAGTTTTTCTTTCACATTTGACAAGTTAAGATGCATCTCTGCCCAGAAGATATAAGAACCGTGGCGTTGGTGGATGATGGCCGTGGCATTCGTTATGCGGCTAATGCCACCGGTGCATCACTACCGCTGCCGGAAGAAATCTTGGGAGATTGACCTTCACTGTCACTAAATGACAATTCTGGTACTTCGCTGACACTTTCATTAACTATCTCTTCACTTGTGATTAGTTTTCTTTTAACTATTTTACCTAAAATGGCAGGGAAAAAACAGAAAATATAAACCACAATATTCTGCATTCACACACAGTCAATGAACTTAGCTGATAATTCACAATAAAGTGTGCGTAACATAATCGTAACACCAAAATTTAGCTTAAAATATTTTTAAGTGCAGCTATGCCATCTGTTGACTATTTGTGTAACTATTTGAACCGAAGTATTGTGCAAGCCCATATATGGGTTTCCACCGGCAAGGGTATGGACAGGTAACCCATATATAGGTTTTTGTCCTGGAAAGGTTAATCTCTCTCCTTAAGAATGGCTAAATAAAGTTCAGATAGTGCGTTCATGGCTGACTATGCGGTCTCTCACTAGCAAAGACGTTACATGTGCTGTAATCGCTGAACAGAGTCATAGTTCTTCCTTCCACAATTAAACTCTCAACTCCCAAGTTAAATGTTCTATAATTAACTTGATAAAGACTTCTCTCTCAAAATTAAAGTTTCTGCATTTAACTAATGCTCCCTAATATGAAGACCAAAGTCTCTCTAACTCCGTAAGGATAGAATCACAAGAAATAAGACTTACATAGCACACAAGAACTTCTGTACATGTAAGACATAAGATCAAAAGACCTACTGGACACCAAAGATGCTCAATCAAAATACGCTGTCTTACCTTGTGTAGGAGCTTTTATTAATTTGGCTACTCTCATCATTTCAGGCTCATTTGGGGCACCAAGTCCAGCCTGATCCAATCATTTTATAACATTAGCATAATGCTATCTTTTCATTTGTTTGATTTATCGTGTTCGTTCTGTTTTCTTCAAAATTTATACACTCGCTGTCTGTCCAATTCTGCTTAGGTTCCTCCCACAACTAGCCTCGTGCCAGGTGTCAGGTAGTGTGTCCGTTAGTCTTTCCATTGTCCGCTCTGGGTTCTTCCTTGCATTAAATGTAACTCTTTCGAGGTCGTCCTGGCTTGAAGCAACGGCTGCCAGCACCTTTCTCTCCTAACAGAAATACACTTGCCTAATCCTTTCTCCTCAGACAGTTGGCATCATTGGCTTCTTGTCAACTTGTCATATATGTCACAGAATGAAATATAAAATGATGAGGGCTCTTTTTTTTATAATGTATTGGTAATTTATCATTATATTCTACTGTATTAATCGGCTTGAGCATTGAACAAGGACTCGGTTTGGATGGGGAGACCGATAAACGAAAATGTTGATTGATTACATATTAGTAGCAAAATGGCATCAGAAAGATTTGATGGATGTTACAGCTATGCCTCAGAAAGCCTTTGGGGGTGACCATAGAGCAGTGATAGCAAAGTTGAAAGTAGGCAAGGTCACAAAACTATAAAAAAAAGGAGAAAGAAATATTAAGTTCTGGAGATTGAATGAAATTTAGAGCAGTATTACAATAACTGATACCAAGGACAGATAACACCCATGTTGAACAGGAGTGGAATAATTTTAAGAGTGCATTTGTAAGGTGTGCACGGAACATCAGGAAAGGTGAGAGAGAAAGATGAAAGGAGAAGAAAGAAACTTGGAATTAATGGAAAACACAAAAGACTGAAGACAGTAGAGCAAGATACAGTGGAACTTCGATAATTCGAACTTCAAGGGACCATTAAAAAATTTGAATTGCCTGCAAATTTGATATAAGAAAAAGGTTACAAAAATAACTCCATCATTAGATTTTACAAAATAAACTAATTTTTTTTCAAATTTACCTTACTTTACAGATAGGTCTTATGGTGACGATGGGATAGGAAAGGCTTAGGAGTGGGAAGGAAGTGGCCGTAGCCTTAATTAAGGTATAACCCCAGCATTTGTCTGGTGTGAAAATGGGGAACTACAGAAAACCATCTTCAGGGCTGCCGACAGTGGGGTTTGAACCCACTATCTCCCAGATGCAAGCTCACAGCTGCGTGACCCTGACCGCATGGCCAACTTGCCCAGTAAACTTCATCTTAGACATTATTGGCATATACATTCATATTTTACAATCTACTTTATCTGTTTATAGATACAGTACAGTATTTAGTCTTTATTTAGAGATTGGGTAGATACTGAAAATACTGTACGTATTAGTCTTAACGCCATTAGAAATCATTTTTGCTCTTTGTTAAAAAAGTTGATCATAGCATGCTTTCTTGATTTAATTCTCTTGCACATGATGTATGAATCTATATGATTTAGTGACTGAAAATAGAATCACTTAAATTTTTCTGATTTTCAAAATATAACCTGAGTTGATGGACGTAATTGGATGCCTCAGTAGCACTCGGGATCAGTCGTTCCTGGTCCTCTAAAGAATCAACGTTCTCATCTCCTGATGCAGCGTCTACAGCTTGGTGGGAGTTGCTGGTTACATCGATGATTATGTCTTGGTGTCAGTGAGCTCACCACACACAGCAACATCTTCATCAACATTGACGAATTCATCATAGGAGATAGGAACAGATACGATTTCCTCCCAGCCATCAACCAAAGGCATGGCTTCATCTACAGTCTCGTCGGCACTCTCATTGTCTTTTATCAAGAATCCATCTTTCTTGAAACAGTTCGTGATTGTTTTGGCTGTCACCTGATCTCATGCTTACACATTCTTGAGGCTTGGAGAATGTCATATTTAATTTTAAGAGCGTTACAGTCCTCTGTGAGAATATTCTCAACCAACAATCGCCTCTAGAAGTATTTAAGATTTTATATCATATCCTAGTCTATAGGCTGTACAACAGATGTCAAATTAGGTGGGAAATACATCACTTTCATATTTTATGCAGGCGGAATGCTGTTGCGAGCAGTGCAGTTGTCAATAAAGAGAGTAATCTTCTGTTTTTCTTTCCGACACTTTTCATCTAAATTTAATAGCCAATTCTCGAAAATGTCGTTTGTCATCCAAGCTCTTCCGCTGGGTGCATACTCAACTGGTTTTGTTTTTACATTTTTAGAATATCGAGGATTAGTGGATTTCCCAATCATCAACAAAGGCATTTTTTCTGACCCATCCATGTTTACTCCGAACAACAGTGTAACTCTTTATTAATGAATGTAGGTTTCCGTGGCTCATTGTATTAACATAAAGAAATAAATGAACTGGATTAAAGCCACTTGTGAGGTTAGCCATAGAGATAGAGCTGCGCCCAAATAACATCAACAGGGAAGACTGCTTCAAGTTATCAAATACATGGAGATCTGTACTGCAGAAATACATGCATAACAACACCATGGCACAGCGGAACGCACTCAAACTGTCGACAGAGGGCGGTGAATCAGTAACTTCCCTCCCAACCACCACAGCACAGCGCCACGATCCTTGAGTCCAGTTAATGGGGTAGGCCGTGGATAGTATGGGCATGACTTTCACGTTCCTTCGGAGAATTTCTTTGCTCACTGTCGGAGGCAAAACTTTAATCCAGTTCATTTATTTCTTTATGTTAGTGTAACTCTTTCTTTAAGCTTTCCTCCATGGTATTTTTTGTCTTTAAATGCTAGGGTGTTGTCTGGCATGCACTTAAAGAAAAGACTTGTCTCATCAACTTTGAAAATGATTTTAGGCTCCAAGTCCTCAATCACGTCTTGCAGGTTTTTCTTCCATTATTCAGCTTCAGACTGATTAACAGCCATGCTCTCACCACAGACAGATTTAAAAGAAATTTTGTTCTGTTCCTTAAAACCATCCAGCCACGCTACGCTGGCTTTGAAATCATGTTTCCCCAATTCAGGGGCAAACTGTTCAGCTTTTCCTCGTAAAATAGTGCCACTGATCAGAATTTTCTTGCCTCGCGCCTGCTTGAACCATTTCAAAACACAGTTGTCTACATCTGTGTTGTCTGGTTCTCTGGCCGAAAAGCAGCCTTTTCCACTCAAACTTTTGTCTTTATTGTTCAAATAAGTTGATAGCGTGTTAGGTGGGATTCCAAACTCCTTAGCAATTTTAGATTTCTTCTTTAGACCCTTTTCCGCTTCCCTAATCACTGGATGATATAGATGTTGATTCCCATAGGGAATCTGAAATAATTGTCTCAAATGAGTAAATTTATAATACCAATATAAATGGTCCGTTATTGGACATTATAAATTTTCCAGCTCACTCATTCCTAGTTGCCAGCGTTTCGCCCTTGTGTGCTAGGTTGGGCTCATTATTTGGTACCTAGCACACCTACCAAGACGCTGGCTAGTGCATACCGTGGAGGCCACTGCGTAGGCTATTTGGAGCCACTGGCAGTGCCACTGATAGCCAAGCAGGCATCAATTTTTGGTAAAGAGACAAAGTCTCTCATAGTGCATTGGCACTATGTAAACATTGTTTACATACAAAATGTTAGGGACTGTAACGGTTCAAATCCCGTTACAAGATATTATTATTATTATTATTATTATTATTATTATTATTATTATTATTATTATTATTATTATTATTATTATTATTATTATGTCTGTATTATTATTATTTTATCTATGAGATTACTATTATTTTGTTATAATTATTATTTATAATTGAGTGTATGCATATATACGTATATGTAGATTAACATTAAATACCTGTACAGTGAGAGTTTCGATGTATCAGATGTTGGATGTGACGTTGTTATATTGTGCTATACTGGTGATTCTGCCAAGTCATCGCCACGTCATGGCTACGTCATCGTGAGCTTTTAGCATTTCGCTCTGAGAGTCGGCCGCCCCAGGGGATTTCACCATTACATGCAACGGTTTGAGGCGTTGTGGGAGTATGTCATTGTTATTTCTGAAGATTACGTAGCTGTGTCAACCAACGTCTATAAAAGGTGGGTGCATATTGTAGCGTCAGTCTTCAGTTAAACGGAAGCTGAACAGTGAAGAAGTCTACGAGATGAAGAGGCCTCCGTCGGTCAGTCAACGAGTGTGAACGAGAGATGGAGAAGACTCAGTGAGCCATTAATTATTGGTCATTGAGAGAGTGAGGCCAAGGTTGGTCGGTCACTTAGTTGAAGACACGGACGCAAGGGCTTACCATGGAGTCAGAGAGGGACACCACCTGCTATGAGGTAATACCATATTGACTTACAAAGAAGTCAGATGATATGGAGAAGAAGCAGTCACAAGGATGTATCACCAAGTTAGGCGTGACACATCTACAGTAAACACCAGATCAAAGGAATATGTCGTAATTACACTCAAAGTGTTGAAGGTACAGTCAAGTGAATCTGTGAGGTAAATATTTCGTATAAATTGTTGAATGTCCGGTCAAGAAGAATTCAAATTCATGCCTAGTTTCTTTCAGTTGCAATGTCATAATTTCATATTCTCATCTGTTTTATCGCAACAAGACTCACTATTTTTTATATATTATTTAAAGAATATATTTTGTTCTATCAAACGAATTCATAGTTTTATTTCAATGACAGTAAAATATCTTAACCTCAAACTTAATGGGGAAACCGAACGCCAATCTCCTTTTCCCAGAACTTATATGGTATGTTGTCAAAAGTAAGCTTATTACCCCACACCCAAGAGATAGTCAAGATTCTCATTCTATTATTGCTGCACTGAGTGGCAGCTGGCGCCCTTCAAATAACGTATGTGTAAGTAAGCAGGTAACAAGTAAGTGTGAGTACAAGGTCCGACGAGTTTGTATTGTATTTAATGAATGTTAATTTTCATAATTTCCCTTTTAAATGCAGATATTTCATATTTTTCAAGTTAAATTCAGATTTATATATGTTTCAAAAGTTAGTCAGAGATTTAGGAACATCTTCTCAGGACCTAACAAAATACTTGAATTAAAGGCGATTTCGAATTATAGTTTAAATTATCCAAGTTCCACCATATATAAAAGCGAAAAGAGTTTGCAAAAAAAGTAATTGCTGAAGAAAAGCTAGAAAACATTCACACAGGAAGTAAAGGAAAATTTGAATTGTGGGAAAAAATATTATCTTGGATTATAAAAATACTGTATGAATGAGCCGTGAACACAGGTTTGTGAAGAATAAAGGAGTATTACTGACAAAACCTGAAGAGATAATAAACAGGTGGAAAGAATATTTCAGTGAACTGCTAAACATGAGAACCCAAACATGTGGAGAAGGTATTCAAACAGGAGGAATAGAAGTAGCAACAGAAAAAGAATCAGACATTACAATGACGGAGGTGCAATGATCAGTTAGAAAGATGAAGACAGG
Organism: Anabrus simplex; assembly: GCF_040414725.1. Taxonomy (NCBI): domain Eukaryota; kingdom Metazoa; phylum Arthropoda; class Insecta; order Orthoptera; family Tettigoniidae; genus Anabrus; species Anabrus simplex. The sequence goes on from NC_090267.1 coordinate 186,951,449, forward strand.
AAACGTTTTGGGAATAGATGAATTAAGACATAGAAATGATCAAGGCTGCAGGATCATTGGGACTCCAGTGGACTTACAGAATTCTCAAGTGTGTTTGGAGAAAGAAAAAAGTGCCCGAGGTTTGACAAAAGATAGTTATAACACAGTGAAATCTGTACACAACGGAATCACATGGTACCAAAACCTTTTTCCATTATGCACAGGTTTCTGTTGAGAACAGGTAAACGTCATACAGAACAGGGTAAAATATATTGCACTCACCTATTAATGGAGTCCCTTAGAGTATATAAGATGTCATCTTATTCCTTTGCTGCATTCTGGGCCTCTTCTGAGGTGCAATAGAGGTGCAAATTCAAATTTACCAAAATAAAATTTGAATTAAGTTTACCCAAGATTTTTTAACATTTTTACATACAAAATACTAGGGACCGGCACTTTATTCATACTCACACAAGATAGAGATGTTACAGCACAACGATGTACATACAATAATACAGTACTGTAATTCTTTTTGCTGTTTCTTCATGTTCTGAAGCAACTTAAATTACTTACAAATGTTACTGGAATTATTTTTGAAATAATGAAGAATTACCGTATTTACCCGAATAATCCCCGCCATCGAATAATGCGTGCACTCTCATTTTAGGAAGGCTCATTTTGAAAAAAAATGAAATGAACTAAAATTCCTTCCATCGAAAGAGTAACGTAGGCATAAACAAACATTTCGTATCACTCCGCGAGGTCCACGTGGTCTTTACGCAAGTATGAATATGTAAACTTACGGATATAGCTGCTTTGCCTGAGATGATAAAAGTACATTATCACTGCTATGAAATACCGTATATTTTCCAGGAAAATGAGCAAGTAGGCCTATGTATTTCATTAATCTGAGTTTGCAATAGGCTCGATTCCCTGTAGATGGGAAGATTCATTGTCTCTTGCATCACTAGAATCCTCTCCTAAATTATTTACAAGTTCGTCACACTCCACGTCTAAAACACTTCTCACACGTGGTCTCTTTTTACTGGACAGTAACACGACCGGTGATGGATAATTCTTTTCGTGCAATGTAAACACTTTAAATAGACACACTGGCGAAATCTGATGTTAGTTTTGCAATACAGTAAAACCTCGTTAATTCGAAGTCTTTGTAATACAGAAATCGGACTTCCAATTTCGAATTAACAGTCATCTTGTAATTCAGAAATGCCAACCCTCGCCTGTCTTCGCGGTTCTGTTTTTCCACGTACTGCCTGCTACATGATATTGTGGCGTTCCTTAAAACGCTGAATACAAAAGAATTACGATTTCACTCTATTTTCAACTATGAAACACACTATAGACACACCGAAGCGAGTGAAAATGTGGAAAGTTACCCCTGCACGTTCCAAAAGATGCGTTCTATCGGAGAAATTTTGAATTTAAATTACTCTGAATTTTTACGGTACTATTTAAAAAAATGTAAAGTCAGTTCAAAATTAAAAGTCTGAATTGTTTTCCATTTAAATATGACATATGAGGATATTTTTCTTCCATTTACGGTTGCACAAAGCATAACTGTACACTCAGCATTGAAAACTAGGTGAGCCAGGAGTGTGTTGGCAACCTTGACGCAAATAAAACCTGCACCCCAATTTCGTGCCTCAATTTTTTTTTTTAATAAGCGGGGATTATTTGCGTAAATACGGTAATTTCTGGACATGAGTTGTAGCATTACAGACACGATTTTCTGCCAATATACTTTTTTTTTTTTTTTAATGCATGGAAGAAACTGATATCATCTCGAGCTAGTCAAAACTGTTCCAAGTCCCTCAAATGCTGCACAGTTTGACAGTATGTTTTTACACTCAAATCTTCACAAATTTCTTCTGTTTCCTTCTCTTCATTGTCATCTTCCTGATTCTCCTAACTTATTACAACTCCCTGGTGATTTTCGATGAACTGATTCAATTATTATTACAAGTAATCATGTTCATATTGGTCTGTATTGGTTATATAACTTGAGAAAAAATATATATAGATCAACCACCTAATCAATACACAATATTATAATCTAAAAATTTTATTTGTCAAACAAAAGTGGACATGTTTCAGCTCTTGGAGCCATCAGCACGCGAACACTTAAATGATCAATAGCACATAAACACATTTGAAAGAAAGATCATGCATGTAGTATTAATAATTGAATTGTCTCAATTTGTTAAGTACAGCTGTTATGTACAGCTAACACTTCCAGTGGTGGGACAGCATGGGCGAGAAAGTGAACATTCACATATTTTCTATGCCACAAGTTGTATAATACACATCTAACATCACAAGCTTACTGGTTCTTCTCGCATAACGTCATAAGAACAAGCAGTAATCACATTAAAGGTTGTTCCCTTCCAAAACATCAATATATTGCTAAGATTAGACAGAACTTTTGTAAACAAGGCCCATTTGACATTAGTTTAGTCATCATCATCATCAGTTTTCCACTCCAGTTGCCCGGGTGTAGTTTACGACACTCTCAACTTCTGTCTGTCCGTGAACCTCTCTTCTCTCAAGACAACATCCCAGCTGACTACTCTTGTTCCTATGTCCTCTTTCACTTGGTTCAGCTATCTCTTCCTAGGTCTTCCTACCGGTCGTTTTCCGGCCATGACTGTGTGTAGCCATTGTTTTGCTGTCCTCCTATCGTCCATTCGTTTGACATGGCCAAACCATTTCAAACAGGCCCTTGTCACTTTTTCATTCAGGGATGGGTACACACCAGCTTCCTCCCTTATTCTTTCATTCCTTACCCTGTCCCTTTTTGTCTTCTGTACCATAGTTCGTAGGAACTTTATTTCTGCGGTTTGTAGTTTGCTATCCACTTGTTGGGTTGTTGTGCAGGTTTCTAGGCCATATGTTATTATGGGGGTGAAGTATGATTGGAATAGAATCTGCTTTGATCTTAAGGGAACTTGTTCGTTTCCGAACTTGATGGTAAAATTGAGCTGATTTTTGAAAAGTCAAATATATCCACAGTTCACAGAAGTGTTCGAGTTCTACAAGCAAGAAGTTCAGTTATATTGCAGCATAACTTATTTGTAACATTAGTTACTTTCAACATGATTTTTAAAATCAGAGACATTTTTATAAATGTAAATAACAGGACATTGAAGAATAATTTTCGAGAACCCTCGATGGTTTGATATTATGTAACATATGATATTTTAACTTTTTATCTGTAGGTATGTTATGAAGGTAATCCCAAAAATAAGGCCTCCTTTTTTTAAATAAATACATAGACCTGTTTATTTCTACAATGGTTTACATCATTTTACAGCTTGAACATTTAGCTATTTTTCTACATAATCACCATATTGGTCGATGCCCTCTTGTAGACGCTGTAACAGGTTTTGTATGCCCATGTCATAACAGTTCGCCGCCATGCTGTTCAGGAAGTTGTGAGGGGTGCTACAGGAAACCTCATGAACCAATGTGCAGAGATCATCCAGGGTGATTCGCCGATCTTCACGCATGAATTGCTCAACCTTCACGACTGTCTTGACGGAAATTGGCGTTCTTCCGCTCCTTTGTTCGTTCGTCATGAATTTCTGTCTGACCGGCTGCAAACGCTCTACACCACTTACGAACATTTTTGACTTCCATGCACGACTCGCCATACACTTCCGTCAGTTGGCGATGAATTTCAATCGGTTCAGTACCTTTTGCATTCAAAAACCGAATAACTGCATGCACTTCGCACTTGGCGGTAACAGCCAACGGGAGCTCCATTCTCAACGGCTGCCAAGCCAAGGCTGAGTGCCTCAGTGCGGCACGCACATGTTTATATGCGAGCGCGGGAAACACTCTTCACAATATTGTGACCAACAGCAACACGAACAGAGTTCTGTATTTATAAAAACATAGGAGACCTCATTTTTGGGATTACCCTTGTATGCAATTTTATAATGGTTCTTGATTTTAATATTTGAGCTGAAGATGACTCCATGATTTGAAACTGGTCCTCTAATGTAATAAAACTGTTTCAGTAGATAACAGGTTTTGATTTGGTGGAACATCTTTTTAAGGTAGTTTCAAAGTGAGTTAACATCAACACGGAAATGAATATTATTTATCAAGGTGTATCACATGGTCGAGTATCTTGTGTCCTTACTCCCAAGTCTTCCCAGCCCAAAGTTTGCAACATTTTCATAACACTGCTTCTTTGTCGGAAATCTCCCAGAACAAATCGTGCTGCTTTCCCTTGAATTTTTTCGAATTCTCATATCAAGTAGTCCTGGTGAGGGTCCCATACACTGGAACCATACTCTAAGTGTAATCTTACTGGAGACTTATATGCCCTCTCCTTTAGATCCTTACTATAACCCATCAACACAACAATTAAAGCTGAGAGGACTTTTTCTCTTGGTGAAACTTACAATTTGACTTTTCATCCCATTTACATTCACACCATTGTCTGTTGTCCATCTGACAACATTGTTTAAATTCCCCTGCAGTCACTCACAATTCTGAACTCATTTACTACTGTATACAGTATAACATCATCCGTATATAGCCTTCTCTGTGATTCGAGTTCTTTACTCATATCATTGATATATATAAGAAAACATAAAGGTCCAATAATACTGCCCTGCGGGATCCCCGCACTTAAATATTACAGAATGAGATAACACTTCACCTACTCTAATTTTCTGAGTTCTATTTTCTAGAAATGTAGCCACCCATTCAACCAATCTTTTGTCTAGTCCAGTAGCCCTCATTTTTGTCAGTAATCTACCGTGATGTACCCTATCCAAAGCCTTGGATAGATCAGTAGCGATGCAGTCCATTTGACAAGATTTACATTAAGTTAATTGTGATAATTTACTATAGAAGAGATTTAATTTGATGTAACACATGGCCAGCAATGACATTTTAATCCATATTCTTACTGCCTAATTGGTATAGTTTTGTTTCTTTACTACAGATTATTAAAAGAAAAACAGTGTATGTACTGGATGAACATTTTGTATTGTTGAGGCTGTGTATCTATTTAAAAAAAAAAACTTTTCCCCTTCATTTTAATTTTATAAGGCTGTTAACATTTATTTCAGGGGAACGGCCATACACTTGTGACTTCTGCCCTAAAAGTTTTGCTTCCAAAACTAGTGTTGAGTCACACCTTTTGAGGACACATCATGTCAACACAGATTCTGCTTTATCATGTTGTAAGTATCTTGAAACTTACATGTTTATATTCCATAGGTTAAATTCAGTGAGCCGTGAAGTTGTTAGCAATCTGGGTAGTGTATTTTGCTTTTTGAAGTCTCCAGCAAGACAGACATCCTTTCATGGTTAATTTTTAATCTTTATAACGTGTGCTGTTGAAACAATTCACATGAAGTACTCCATTAGCATTGATGCATGCTCAAGCAATACCATGTTTACTATTACAACTCTCCATTCATTTCGTATTGCTCCTTCATGCAAACAGTAATCAAATAAGTACAGTAAAACCTCGTTAAGACATTTCTGCAAGGGACAATGAAACAGAACATGTTAAGCAAGAAAACGTACTACTGAATATACAAATAAAAACTATCCAGCAGTTGTATGGACTAACTAGATACAATTTTTTCAGACATGAGGGCATTTTATGTTGTGTATCCATGGATACAGTGAAAACTATATCTAACATTTCTAAAAATGAGAGGAAAATATTAAAATGTGTGAATAACACAAGAGAATACATGTAGACCGTTTTCGCTGGGGCTTATAAAATAAGTGCACTGAAAGGTGTGAAAAACACCAAACAACAAATATGAAAACCTGTGTACGGGAGCCAATACAAATATCAGAGTATTATTGCTGATCACACTCTTTCTAAAACAAATGTTAGTAGAAGCCTTTTATTTTGGAGCAGTGAGTTAATAATCATTATTTTCTGCTAACACTCTTAGACAATGAATTAGAGGTTACACTCAGCCATATGCGACCGGGAGGAATTACTTTGGCCACCATTTTGAATAAACTTCGACCAACTCGAGTGATTGTTTTGGAATCAGCCATATGCAACCGGGAGGAATTACTTTGGCCACCATTTTGAATAAACTTCGACCAACTCGAGTGATTGTTTTGGAACTTGAAGGTGCTGAATGGAGTGCGAAATACAAGCATAAATAGGCAATCTCGCTGCTTACCGGCAAGCAAAACTGAACATTCCTGAGGCTAACAGCGTGTTCACCGAAGGTGAAGTTCAGGAATTTAAGGCCTTTGTCCATAATCACATAACTGTGGTGGCGGCTTTTACCCGAGTTGGAAATCACATTTCTTTCACAGTGGATGAAAAATAACATTTTCAGTGCTAGGAAAAATGTGATTATACTAAGTGGTAATAGCGAAAATTCGTGATGCGATAAGTGAGGTATTTTAATATGATGTATCCACAAAGACGCACACAAAATGCTGTCAATTGTGTACACTATTTTATTTACAAATTATTTACACATATTCTATACACACGCATTAGTGAACTGCATTC